>NC_139608.1:17443480-18043480 GCF_964270895.1 Podarcis filfolensis | reverse complement strand
CTCCAGCTGTTGCTAGACTACAACTATGATTATCCCTAGGGTTTATGGGAGTTGTAGGCTAGGATCTGGAGGGCCACAGGTTCCCCACCAAAAGAGGGAGAAACCTAGAAGCAATGAGCTGGAGGCAGAGGCTGATAGGGTTTAGTTTGTTAGAGCAAGCTGATTACTCATTTTCCATGCTGCTCTGACAACTGACCTGCCTTTGGGGACATGCTCTGTGGCTGATCTGCAGGACAAGAAGAGGACAATTCAGAATCAAATGAGAAGATGCACAGATTGGTCCACCTCATCCAGCTTTATCTCCATTGTGTTCACAGCTGAATGTTGCTTCCAACCTCTTGCAACCTGAAATGACACCATTGTTGTTGTTCATTGTTTTAACACAGTGGGAGAGTTAAAATATCCAGAGGGTTGGGATATATATAGTTTTTTAAAGGAACATATGTGTTTGCATTTATGTTTTTGAAGTTTCATAAGTGGTAGAGTGCTATTACACTCATGTCCTGCTTTCAGGCTTCCCAAATGCATCCAGTTGGGCACTGTAGAGATGTTAGTCTACATATGCCTTTGGCTTGTTGTAGTCAGGCTCTTCTTATGTTCTTAAGTTGGTGACTTCTCAATAATTCAACCATCATATTACAAAATGATGTTTATCAGCTTTTTGGGTGGGACAACAGTTTAATGATCTTGAACTCGTTGACTCATCGTCTCCATTACTGGAATCTGTTGACAAATGGGCACCTACGATGCAATTCCATCACCAATAGCACAAGTTAAAAATAATACAGACTCAGGGGAAAACTTTATTTTATCCAACTTATGAAAGGCCTTTACTTAAACATGGGAATCAGTGTTGGCCTCATTTCTTGTTTATATTGATGTTTCAGGGAAAGTTTCAACTGAATGGAAGGATCTACAAACACACACACACACACACATATATATGGTATATGGAAGGGAAAATGCAGCCAATTATAGACCTGTTAGTTTACTTGATGTTATTGGAAAAGTCTATGTTGGACATCTTCTAGTTAAGTTAGAAAACTAGGTAGTAACTAATAATACATTGGCATTTGAGCAAGCAACCTTTTAAGCTGTTAGATCTGCAATCAATCACTGCTTCCTTTTATGTCACCTTATACAAAAATATACTGTAAATTGCACTCAAACTTTATGTGTAGCTTTTATTGATCTTAGGTTCACATTTGATACAATACCAAGAGAGTGGATTTAGAGAAAACTTGAGGATGGAAACAGATAAACATCTCTTATTCTGCATAATGGCTCTCTCCACTAACATTTAATTTAAAGCTAGGCTGGATGTTCACAGACCTTTCTGACTGTATTGTTGAAACTCACCCTGGGATATTATGGTGAAGAGCACCATTATTTTAAAATGTATATCTAAATAAGAGGATTTCATATCTGTCTGGTTCTCAATATTTCCCCCTAAAAATAGAAAACAGAGGACACAAATATTTCAATTCTCTCTCTCTCTCTCTCTCTCTCTCTCTCTCTCTCACACACACACACACTTTTTATTGCATGCAAATGACGGGACTGATGTCTTTAAAGCAGATTGATCTACAATGCCTTCTTCAGTCTTTGGGTAATTATTACTATAAAAATTAAGGCCTGAAGACCAATTATCAAATCATAAAAATCATTGACTTCTGATAACATTGTACACAGCTTTAGATGGCATAGAAATTGGGCAAGTATAAGTTTTATGTTTCTGGGGTTGGTGTATCCACAGTGTATTTTATGTATGTATGTATTTATTTATATTCCAATTTATTATGACTTAACTAACTTTTTAAAAAATCTAGGCAACAGACACAGAAAAATAGACAAGATTAAAACTTAACATACAACAGTTCTATTTTTAAAAAGCGCTATAAAGCCAACCCAGCAACAAAATTTAGTAGTCAAATCCAACATAGGGAGACACAAATGAAATCGCAGTCCAATTAGCATAACAAGAATGCTCAGGCCATCCATGAAAGCTAAATCCAGCCAAATGGCTGTCATTCTGGAGAGATTAAAATAAATTCATGTAAATGATGTTAAAGAATATTAGAAATGTTAAAAGGCTTGGGAGAACAAGAAAGTCTTCACTTGTTGCTTAAAAGTAAGTGACACATAAGCATTCCCTAGATAGGGGCCACTTCAGAAAAAGTCTGCTTCTTCATATTCACATCAGAGAGACAATTGTCATAAACAACACTGGGCTTTCTTCTATTTCTTGCATAAAAATATAGCAAGACAGGATACATAGGAACACAACATCACAATAACACAAATAAAAGCATCAAAAACTAAATACTGATTAGTAAAAGCTGTTCCTTGTTAGTTGGTGTTGATTTTCTATTACTATGTAATGATGGTTTGATTACTACATTGAAATTAATAAATCCAAACTACATCGCAGTTCTAAGGAGGAGAAATGAACCTGGTTGCTGTCTTTCACAAAGCAAACCAACTATCGCTTTCTACACTGAGATGTTTACCATTACAGCAAGATTCTTCTGTCAGCTAGCTGGTCATACTTAGACGGCTAAGTTATATAGAAGAGAAGCAAAAAGTCCACATCTTTCATGAAATTCTTCAAACATTTTCATTACACCAGACACACGGTTGCCGCATGATTAGAGAACAAAATGGAAAACTGAAATGTATTACATTAAGCTTATTTATCTGTGGGCAGTATTGCCTAAAAATGTATGGGCATTTATCTGTGTTAAGTATTGCAAGCCATCTAATAGAAAAGAAATTTCATAGGAGGATAATCCTGGTTTCTGTGAGAGATTTATAGCTGTGGTTCTGTGCGATTCAAAAATATTAAAACTCTGTTAAGGAGATAAACAAATATAAGCAGTGCAAATAAATGGTTGTATCCTATCAAACACTTCAATGGCGATAAAAGTAATAGCTTTGTTTTAATATAGTACAGCCCTAGAAAAAGAGTTAGCCATAGACCAGCTAAAGTAATCCAGGAAGCAAAATGTTGGCTTTTACTTGGAGCCTTGAATTCAAATCCTGCCTCCACCATGAACTCATCATGTAGCCTTGAATAAATTAATAATCTTGGTCTTCATTTATCATCTCTAGTAAGTAAATTGTAAACACCCTTTAAGAATTGTCTTACACCATGGCTGGGTCAAAAGTCCAATTTAGGCTTGCCTTATTCCCATATATTTGCTTTGCACAAAGTTGTTGAGATTTTGCGGGGGGAGGGACATCACCCCAAAAAAGTAAGTTTGGGGGCTTTTTTGGATTTTTTTTGTTTTTAAAAAATATTACCCCCCTTACCATACACTCGGGTTTTCCTGGACATTTTGCCAATTTAGCAAAAATCCGCCCAGACATCATTATGCTGCCCAGTTGCCGGACATGTCCATGAAAATCCAGAAGTATGGAAGCCCTACAAATAGTAATGTAATATACATATATATGTCTGCAGTGTGTTACCCATTTTTTCCCTGAATTTTCCTAGGGATGATGGATCACTTATTTCTTTTCAGTATGGAATGCATTCAATCACCAGCCTATTCCATACCTTACTCCCCACCCCCACCCCCAATTTTCCTTTAAAATGTGTGGGCAATTGCATCTGAATTATATACACATTTTGCTAACATGCATTTCTGTACGTCTTCCGTATGCATTATTTCCCTAATATAAAAACCTTGTAGAATTTCCAGCACATTTTTCTCCCAAAACACACATTTTTAATACACTTTTCCATAAAAGATGCTTTTGGAAAAAAAATGCTTCCAACGTCCTATCCCAGAACTACATTAGAAAATTCAGAGAAGTGCCCAAGAAGTTAAATACAGTAGCTGCATTCCGACTGACGTATAAATCTGAGAGAACTGAGGAATTAGGTCAGTTTGTTTTGAAATGTGGACTGAATGAATTTCTTCTCAATCCCTACAAGTTCCTCTTTGTTTTTTTTTAAAGCACACACTTCCTAGTTTCCTACATCTGTTCTTACACTTCAGCCTGACATTAACTAATACATTTTTATGTCTTTGTAGCTTGCAAGAGAAAAGCAGGCTTGACTTCAAGATCCCTCAGTGATAGCTGTATTACGGCTAAACAGCTAGCATCACAAAAAGAAGAAAGGGAAATATTTCTGTAGTTACAATCCTTCATCCTTGCTATCATCTTCATTGGGATTTAAGCAGCTGCACTGAAGTCAAGTCGATCACCTATTCATTGGAACTCCCTGCCTGTTCAGTGCACAGTGGCACCTCTGGTTACAAACTTAATTCGTTCTGGACCTGAAACTGTTCTTAATTTGAGCTAACGGGGTCTCCCGCACCGCCGCCACATGATTTCTGTTCTCATCCTGGGGCAAAGTTCTTAACCTGAGGTACTACTTCCGGGTTAGCGGAGTCTGTAAACCGAAGTGTTTGTAACCCAAGGTGTTCGTAACCCGAGGTACCACTGTACTGTTTTCGGTGGCTGCTAAAACCCCTCCTCCTACATCAGGGCTACACAGGGCTCAGATACACTGGGCTTAATATTCTTCTGAACCAGACTCAAAAACAAAACAAAACAAAACCAACAAAAAACTTTGGGGACTATAAAGCACACCTCCTAGGAGAGAATTTTTAAGTTCTTACCTCTTGAGTTGAAATCCAAGCTAGACAAGAACTGCTTTCTTTAAGTCATGGCATGCCCCTTGCAGACAGTCCAAGTGTCCCTATTTGATTTCATACCGGAATGTACCACTTTTCCTTAGGATGTCCCTATTTTCATGGGAGAAATGTTGTAGGGTATGGAGTTATTCGACCCAGAGCCATAGCTAGGTGATCTTGAACCCCTGGCAGAACTGTCCAGATTGCGCCCCCTAGCCACTGACAAATTAGCTCTTCTTTCCGCCTCTCCTCCAACCCCCCCATTCAATTCACCCTCTTTTCAAAAACTTTTCTTATGAGGGAATAATTGATATTTTTATTAAAGACATATTTATGAACACATATTTAGCCGATTTTGTGCACCCCCTCACATACACCCCTGGCGAGGGCCCACCTCACCACCCCCTAACTATGGCCTTGATTCAACCCCCAAGCCCTCTGAAGGTAATCCTGCATAGGGAAGGTGTTTTTTTTTTTCATGTTTAATGTTTTATTATGTTTTTATATATATTGGAAGCTGCCCAGAGTGATTGGCTGGGGCAACCCAGTAAGACATGTGGATAATGATAACAGTATGTAATGATAATGGGTAATGATAATAGTAAAATTATCATTATGGAATGGGATGTCCCTATTTTCATTGGAGAAATGTTGGAGGGTATGTCCCTGCTCTTATTAGACATAGGCCTTTCCCTGCCTGTGTTCTTTGAAAGGCATGTTGCTATAGCACCAGTCTGTCAATCTCCTGGGTTTGATTGGCATGCAGAAACTATCACATTATGTTTCTGCCACAAACATGATGTTGCACAGCCCTTTGGATTAATTAACACTGTGTAGGTGATGGCGCCAAGCATGATTCCCTCATTAAACCTTGAAATTGTTGATTTGCCTGCCATCTTCTGCCCAAGATGCCAACCCTCCCCCTATGCCATTTCATTAGGCATCAAAGGTAACTGCAGGTACACAAGATAAGATGTGGAAGGGAGGGAGAGGAGAGGAAATGGAGAGAAAGGATATTTTTTTAACCCTGCAACCCATACTCTGTATTAAAGAACAAGGCAATTAAGGCTGCAACCCAATCAGCAGCAATTCCCAAACCGCGCCAAGGCATATTAGTGTGCAGCAAGAAATGAATTAATGAATGGACCTGCAAGCTTGGGGCTTGTAATTGTACTAGGTCTGCATTGGGAGTGATTGAATGATTCAATCACTTCTGGTGTGGCAGAATTAACTCAAAAAAGACCCCTGCTGCCTCTAGGCATGAGTCGCCATGCTAGCCTTGCCTTTTTACAATCAGGAAGTATGCCCAGGATAGACATTTGTGCAGAAACCCAGAGCATGGGATCCTGCCATGGGCAAGCGGGGAACATAGCTCAGCCACAAAGTACTTGTTTTGCACACAGAAAGGTTACAGGTTCATCCCTCAGCTTCTCTAGTTAAGGTAAAGGTACAAACCTAGACAGCATCTTAAACAGCAGAGACATCACCTTGCCAACAAAGGTCCATATAGTTAAAGCTATGGTTTACCCAGTAGCGATGTATGGAAGTGAGAGCTGGACCATAAAGAAGGCTGATCGCCGAAGAATTGATGCTTTTGAATTATGGTGCTGGAGGAGACTCTTGAGAGTCCCATGGACTGCAAGAAGATCAAACCTATCCATTCTGAAGGAAATCAGCCCTGAGTGCTCACTGGAAGGACAGATCCTGAAGCTGAGGCTCCAATACTTTGGCCACCTCATGAGAAGAGAAGACTCCCTGGAAAAGATGTTGGGAAAGATTGAGGGCACAAGGAGAAGGGGATGACAGAGGACGAGATGGTTGGACAGTGTTCTCGAAGCTACCAGCATGAGTTTTGACCAAACTGTGGGAGGCAGTGGAAGACAGGCATGCCTGGCGTGCTCTGGTCCATGGGGTCACGAAGAGTCGGATATGACTAAACGACTAAACAACAACACAAAGGTACCCCTGACCGTTAGGTCCAGTTGCATGACTAGGTCCAACAGTGGCTGTTGTGATGTGTTGCGATGTGATGTGGTACCAGTGACACGGATGTCAGGAAGATGGTTCTGCGGCTCTGCCCCACTACAAAAACCTGCACCTGCACACTTATGCCTACATGTGCATACCCCACAAGCACAATCCTCGCTCTCAACAGTTACTGGTCCCAACAATGTCCTTGATACACACATAAAAAGACTATTATGATCCTGACATACTAAAATTATGAGGCTAAAACCAGGTAAATCTAGGATTCCACAAACCCTAAGAGAAATCGCAAACCACTTGCCCAGAAATCGATTCACAAAGGCTATTGTCTATGGTGGAGAAACCAAGCTCTTCAGGCACAACTTCCTAGGACCCATTTGAGGAATGGCCAGAATCCAACCGCTCCTCTAATTGTCCCATGTGCTCAACCTAGGATAGGTTGATGGGCTCAACACATTCTCACACTCAGCCAAAATGCCACCCTATTGGAGGTGTGACCTCATCATCAGAGCACCCTTAAGCTGTGCTGGCTCTTTACAACTTTATGGGTAGATGTGGAAAGTCTAGCACCTAGAAAGGCCAGCATGGCTGGCTGGTGCTGATGGGAGTTGTAGTCCAAAATATCTGAAGGTGTTGGGAAACTGATCTACCTAATTCATTAGAAAAAAAGATCTAAAAAAGTATCTTCTTGACTTTACTTGGGACTGAGCTATTCTCTCTATTTTGTTTTGTTAACATAGTTTGCTTTGTTGCTAGAATGGGAAACAAAGGATGAAGAGGTTAAATATGTGATGATAAGGTGGGCGAGAGATCTGGGACATAATATTCAAATGAGTGACTAGGAGAAACTTTGGAAGGTGGATTTGAAATTTACTGCATGTACAACACTGAAAGAGAACTACAGTATGTGAAAATGATGTATCGTTGATATATAACACTGGCAAATCTTGCAAAAAATGTATAGAACAAGTTCTAATAAGTGTTGGAAATGTAAAGAAAAAGAGGGTACGTTTCATCATATGTGGTGGGAGTGTAAAATGTTTAAAAATTACTGGGAAATGATATATAATTGTGATGGGATGGTGAGCTGCTTGTGCGTAAAATCCTGATCCCTCAGAGTTTGGCTAAGTTCCCAAACCTCTGTCTGTGATGGAGCTCCTTACGCATGGCTCCATCAATCGCTCGTTGAATCGGACAGTGGGCGTTTACGGAACTTCTTCCAGCATAAAAGCTCCTTGACGGAAACGCGTCTTCTGGACTCTCGGCGTGACAGTTTCCGCCGAGGAGTGGGTGTGCCTACGGGAGGTCCTGAAACCTCTCCACTGTTCCCGCTTGAAGTATCTCTGAGCTCTCCCTCCGACTCACTTTCCCTTGTAACTCCACTTCTCCCCCTGCTGGTCCCCTCCTCCGCTGAGTGGTCTCTCTCACCCTCCATGAGCCCTTTCACCTCCTTCGTCTCAGATGACAGTTCCCTGACATCCACCTCCCCTCTAGGGCCCCCTTCACCCCCTTCCCTCCCCTCCTCTGCGGGAGGCGAGGGAGCAAAACCCCTGAAGGAACCTCCCTCATCTTCCGAAGTTTCGAACACTTCCCTCCACCTTTTGCTGTTCCCGGTTTCCAAGTACTCCTCCTCCTCGGAGTCTGTACCCTCTTCCAACTCCGATTCTCTGAATCCCTCCAGTTCCTCCTCATCGTCGGTGGTGCCAAAGTACTCCCTCCGGAACCTCGCTACTGGTTGAGGTTTCCTGGGGAACCTTTGGTGGAACGTTTCGATCAAAACCTCGTCATGGACCTCCTCTGCCTTCACCCAGGTGTTTTCCGACTCCGGTTCCCCTTCCCACGCGACCAAATACTCCACCTGATTACCCTTCCACCTGGAGTCGATGATTTCCGCCACATAGTTGCGGCTTTCCCTTTCTTCTATGGCTGGCCCCCGTGTGGATACCCCTTCACCTTCCCCCCTGTATGGTGACAGTAATGACCTGTGGAATACTGGGTGCAGTTTCATGTGGTTCGGTAACCGGAGTCTGAAAGCCACTGGGTTGACCTGTTGGATGACCTCAAATGGTCCCAATCTTTTGGGTCTCAATTTCTTGCAACTACCCTTGAACGGCAACCCTTGGGTTGATAGCCAGACCCGACTCCCCACCCTAATTGTTTCACCTTCCCTTCTGCTCTTGTCTGCCTGCCTCTTATATTCTTCTTTGGCCCTTTCTAAGTTGTGTTGGAGTTGACGATGGATCGCTTCCATTTCTTCTACAAAAAGTTCAGCGGCCGGAACACTCCATCTCTCTCCTCCTTCCCCTGGAAACGCCCTGGGGTGGCACCCATAATTAGCCAAAAAGGGGCTCATCCCGGTGGACACATTCTCTGCATTATTGTAAGCAAATTCCGCTAGTGCCAACTTTTCGACCCAATCGTTTTCTCTGTCATTGACATAACACCTCAGGTATTGTTGAAGGATACCGTTTGCCCTCTCCGCCTGCCCATTGGTCTCAGGGTGCCTGGCAGTCGAAAAGTTGACCTCTACGTGCAACAAGCTCATAAGCTTCCTCCAGAACCTGGACGTGAACTGTTTCCCTCTGTCGGAAACCAGCCTCAAGGGGGCGCCATGCAGCCTAAAAATATGTTCTACAAACAATTTTGCTGTCTCTTCCGCCGTGACTGCATGTGAGCAAGCTACAAAGTGACCCATCTTAGTTAACTGGTCTACTACGACTAGTATGGCGGTTTTCCCCTGGGATTTGGGCAGATCAGTCATAAAATCTATCGACACTGCCTCCCACGGTCGTTCTGGTGTGGGTAACGGTTCTAAATACCCCGCTGGTGCCCGCCTTTCTCCTTTGGCTCTCTGGCATTGGTCACACCTTCTCACATACTCCCGTACATCCTCCCTCACCTTGGGCCACCAAAACTCCCTGGTCACCAACCACATGGTCTTGTGTTGCCCAAAATGCCCCGCTGTGGGATTGTCGTGCAGCTGTTTGAGTACTCTCCCCCTCAATTCCCCTTCGGGTATGTATAGCGCCCCTTTGTAATACAATGCCCCGTTTCTTTCTTCAAAACCTCCGGGGTCTTCTCCCTCTCCCCTTAAACCTCTGAGCTTATCCTGGGCGTACTCATCATTTACCGTTCCCTCTACCAGTTCTCTTTGCCCCACCCAGGCCGCACCACACACCCAGTGGTCCTCTGGGATAATATGTCTCTCTTCTGGCGCTCCCTCCCCTTCCAAATATTCAGGTTTGCGAGAGAGAGCGTCCGCTTTGATGTTTTCTGGACCTGGCACATAGCAGATTTCAAAATGGAATTATGGAATTTGGAGAACTCCTGGGCCCATCTCACTTGTCGTTGGTTGAGCACTCGTGCCGTTCTCCAATACTCCAAATTCTTGTGGTCCGTACATACTTGTACCTTATGCTGTGCACCAATTAGTAAGTGTCTCCATCTCCGGAACGCTTCGTGAATGGCGAGTAGTTCTCGGTCATATACCGTGTAGTTCCTCTCGGATTTGTTCAGCTTACGCGAAAAGAAGGCACACGGTCTCCATTCCGACTTATTGCTCCCTGGCTGAAGCAGCACCGCCCCCACCGCCCGGTCTGAGGCATCAGTTTCCACTCTCATGGGTTTTTGTAAATCCACATGCAGGAGCTGTTCTTCCGAAGCGAATGCCTTTTTCAATTCCTCAAAAGCGTGCTCCGCCTCTGCCGTCCAAACGAATTTCTTCTTGCTGCTCAGACAGTCCGTGATGGGAGCCGTTAAGTGGGCAAAGTTCTTGATGAATTTACGGTAAAAGTTCCCAAACCCTAAGAACCTTTGCACATCTTTTTTCGTTTTCGGTGTCTTCCATTCCAGCACCGCCTGTACCTTGCCTGGATCCATGGCTAATCCCTTGTCTGATAGGCGGTACCCCAGGAATTCCACCTCCTTGGCGTGGAACTGACACTTCTCCAATTTCACCCACAACTGGTTTGCTTGCAGCTGGCTCAGCACTTCCCTGACATCCTTTACATGCTGCTTCTCATTCTCTGAATATATCAGCACGTCATTGAGAAAGGCCACGCAATTCTTGTAGAGCAAAGGTCCCAGTACATGGTTCATGAGCGATTGAAAACAGGCGGAGCCTGCTTGTAATCCAAAGGGCATAACGAGATATTCGAAAGCCCCTAGGGGGGTGAACATCGTTGTCTTCCATTCATCCCCCTTCTTTATTCGTATCAGGTTGTACGCTCCTCTCAGGTCCAGTTTCGTGAATATCTTTCCCTTCCTCACCCTGGTCAAAATGTCATCAATCCTGGGCATGGGGAAAGTCACTGGTTCTGACACGGCATTTAGCCGCCGGTAGTCCACGATCAATCTCGGTTTATCCGTGTTTTTTTTGTCCACAAAAAACACTGGGCTGCCCCCCACCGCTCTGGACTCTCTGATGAAACCTCTCTTCAGGTTTTTGTCAATAAACTCCCTCAACTCCTGCATTTCCCTGTCTGACATGGCGTACAGCTTGCCCACGGGGAGCTGGGCCCCAGGGACCAGGTTAATTTGGCAGTCAAAGTCTCTATGCGGTGGTAGTTTATCTGCTTCCCTTTCGCTGAAGACCTTGCTCAGGTCAGCGTATTGTTTGGGCACCTTCCCTTTGTCCGCCACTTCCATCCCTGCTAGGGAGGCTTTTGCCCCTTCTGGCACCTTTCCCTCTTTGCAGTGTTCCAGGCAATGTGCTGACCCAAAGGAGACCACTCTCTGATGCCAGCCCACTAGCGGGTCATGCAACGCTAGCCAGCTCATTCCCAAAATGACTGGCGCCCCTCCCAGGGTGGCTACATTGAACGCTATCCTTTCAGTGTGCCTTGCCACCCTCATAACCATTGGGATGGTCTGTAGGCTAACTTCTCCCCCCAACAGCTCCCTCCCATCGATCGTGGTGACCTGCAGGGGGTTGCTTAAAGGGAGTGTCTGTATCTGGTGTTCAGCTGCAAACTCCTTGCTCATAAAATTACAGGAGCTGCCTGAGTCCAACAGCGCCTTGGTCTTTAGTGGGTATCCGTTTGCCAGCTCTAGCAGCACCTCTATTACTAGAGCTGGTCTTGGAGGTTCCGGAGTGGGCACTTTTACTGCTCCTTGGCCTGTCTGCAGTGCCCTGACAGCGGCAGACAGGCGTTGGCTTTTACTGGCTCCTGGACTTCCTCCTCCTTCCCCCCAACAGCTCCCGCCATCCCTTGCCATTCCTTTCTTTGTGGGCAGACTCTGGCAAAGTGACCTGGCTGCTGGCAGAGGTAACATTTCTTGGCGCTCTTTCCCTCCTTCTTCCTCCCTTCACTGGGATTTGAAACTGCGCGCGTGCGCGCTGTTCCAACTTCCATCGGCTCTCCGGGCGGGAAACTGGGTTCTGGAATCTCTGGAATGCGGAAATCCCTCCAACGCTCTCCTTTCCCCTCCCGCTTCTCCAAGGCTCTTGCCTCCTGGCGCGCTCCAATGGTCAGCGCTGATTTGGTCAGCTGGTCCATAGACTCCGCCCTGGGCGCCCGGGAAAGTTCGTCTTTCACCGCCGAAGAAAGCCCCTCTTCAAAGAGCATTTGAATGGGTTCCGCCGATAGGTCCCACCCCAATTTATGTATCAACATTGTAAACTCAGTCCAGTACTCACGAACCGATCGGCTCCCCTGTTTGCAAGCCATCAGTTGTCTGCGCACCAGTCCCTGTTCAATCTCGCTGGAAAACATCAAATCCATGGCGCGAAAAAACTTCCTCGCGTCCTTCAGCATGTCACTATTCCCTGCCATCAGGGGCCGGACCCAGTCTCTAGCCCCCCCTTCGAGATGGCCAATCACAAACGCCACTCGCGATGCCTCATCGGGAAAGTCGTTAAACTGCAGTTCAAGAGCATACTGCATCTCTGTCCTAAAGGCTTGGTAGTTCCTGGGGTCCCCCCCAAACTTCTGCACCATTCCTGGCATCTTTCTTGCTAGTGTAGAGCCTTTTGCCTTTTCTGCATCCTGCGCCCTCCTTTCCTCTAGCCTCGCCGTTTGCATTGCTAGCTGGAGTTCCAAAACTCTGTACCTTTCTTCCAGAGTTGGACCTTCTCCAGCTCCTGCTGCTCCTCCGGCTCCAGCTGGGTTGCTCATGATGCCTCTCTGCACAAGCTGCTTTCAGGGACTGTCCGATTGCTGTGATGGGATGGTGAGCTGCTTGTGCGTAAAATCCTGATCCCTCAGAGTTTGGCTAAGTTCCCAAACCTCTGTCTGTGATGGAGCTCCTTACGCATGGCTCCATCAATCGCTCGTTGAATCGGACAGTGGGCGTTTACGGAACTTCTTCCAGCATAAAAGCTCCTTGACGGAAACGCGTCTTCTGGACTCTCGGCGTGACAGTTTCCGCCGAGGAGTGGGTGTGCCTACGGGAGGTCCTGAAACCTCTCCACTGTTCCCGCTTGAAGTATCTCTGAGCTCTCCCTCCGACTCACTTTCCCTTGTAACTCCACTTCTCCCCCTGCTGGTCCCCTCCTCCTCTGAGTGGTCTCTCTCACCCTCCATGAGCCCTTTCACCTCCTTCATCTCAGATGACAGTTCCCTGACAATAATGAACTGAAGAAAATGTTTAAAATGACTTTTACCAAAAAGAAGAAGCGTTTTTACTAGGAATAACAGAAAATCAAATCCTGAAGGAAAGAAGAAACTGTTTATGTATGCAACAACAACAGCCCGGATCTTACTAGGCCAAAGGTGGAAGGAAGATAAGGCACCAACAATAGAAGAATGGCAATTGAAAATGATGGACTATGCAGAAATGGCAAAACTTACAGAAAAGCTCAGAAACAATGACACTGAGAAATTTAAAAAAGAATGGGAGGCATTTTTTGTGTATGTACAAAAAATATTATAAATAAGAAGAAACATTGGCAGGCTTTGACTAAACACTTGCAAGCAGTTAAAATAAGAGAAAGTTTATGGAATGAATTTTGAACTGAAACAATAAAAACTCATGAGTTGTAATTAAGATAAAATAATGATAAGAAAAATGAGTTTTAAGTATAATTATAATTATGCAGTATAATTATAATTATAAGTATAATTATGCAGAATATATTCAATGAACCAGGAAGGGAAATGGAGAGAAGCCAGGAGGTTAAAGAGATCCTCTGAAAAGATGTTTTTTATTCTTTTATTTAGTTCTTATATTCCATGTTGGACATTGTGTATTTCTCATTCTGTTTTTTGATGGAAAATAATTGTTGAATTTGAAATTGTAAAACCAATAAAAATTAATTTACCAAAAAAAAAGGAAGAAGAAGGCAATGAGGAGGATAACTAGGGCAGGGAACGTGGTTCATGTAGGGGAGAGATTCAAGAACAGACTGGGAAATTTAGGCTTGTGTAATTAAATCAGATTAAGCTTTGTGTGAGCAAATCAGAATGAACGCTCAATAAATATGTCACCTGGGTGAGCTCAGAGAAGTCAAGGTAGTGTGGGCCAGAGATTTTGGATATAATATACAATTGGAAGACTGGGAAAAAGTATGGAAAGAAAATATAAAATTTACAGCATGTACTGCGTTAAAGGAAAATATCATGAAAATGGTATACAGATGGTACATTACACCGGTTAAATTAGCGAAAATGTTTAAAACATGTAATAAATGTTGGAAATGTAAAGAAAAAGAAGGGACATTTTATCATATGTGGTGGGAATGTAAGAAAGTGAAGGGTTTCTGGGAGATGATATATAATGAGTTGAAGAAGATGTTGAAATATACATTTGTAAAGAAACCAGAAGCCTTTCTTTTAGGAATAACAGGAAATGAGATAAACAGAAGGGACTGTAAACTTTTCCAATATGCAGTAACAGCGGCGAGAATACTAATGGCCCAAAAATGGAAACAGGAAGAATTACCGATCCTTGAAGAATGGAGAATGAAACTTATGGACTATGCAGAATTGGATAAGCTAACTGGGAAGATCAGATATCAACGAGATCACAAGTTCATCGAGGACTGGGGAAAATTTACAGAATATCTGAAAAATATATGTGATGAACAGACAACGCTAGTGGGGTTTAAAGAAGCTCTGTGAAAGTTTGAGGAGTATTGTAAAAAAGAAAACAAGATAGGAAGGGTATGCTAAAAGGCAATATTAAATTTAGGGAATGTGTAACAAAAATTTATATATGGATGATCGGCAGAGAAGCTGATGGAAGTCCAAAAGTTGAAATTTGTGAAAATGTTTGATATGGTGATATTTGTATAATGGAAAATTTAATAAAAATTATTATAAAAAAGAGAAGTTGCCCTGTAGGTATGCTGGGTGCAATAAATATTTGCCACAAAAGGGGGGGGGAGAAAACATAGTTTGCATGTCTACAAAATGCAGACTAGCAGAATCCTGTGCTTTTTGCTCAAAGACATGGTTATGCTTGCGGAATGATAAGATGGCATAACTAAAGAAATCCTCACTGACACCATGACAAGATGTCGAGTCTTAACATCTGTGAATTGTTTGGTGGGAAATGACATGTCATCGTACAATTTCTTGGTCTGCATTGCATGGCAAAAAGAAGAAGGAAATTGCAGTTTTAGAGAGAAATCGTGGGGAAAGCGGTCAACCTAAGAAAACAGTGCATGCTCACATTATTGCTCCTTATGTCATATGAAGCCCAAAGAGGCTTGCTTCTTCTGTTTTGCAAAACAATCCCTAGTGGCTGAGAGTTACAAAAGAGACTGAAGGAACAGAACCATTTTCTGGAAGAATGGTTAGAAGGAATAGCACCAACTGCTGCAATTCATTCAATGCACAACATGCTCGTTTCGTCTTCATCTTCGACTACACAGGCTCAGCCACTGCCTCTGGTCTAGTAGGCAAGTAAGTGAATGATGAAAGGTCAATCTTTCCAGGACCCTTTAATGTAATGAGAACTGAGAAACCAGCTGTAGAGCCCAGGCTGGAAAGATTGCTTTCATTTCTTTGAGCTTGGTATATCATATAGATTTAGTGTCGCCAGTTGCCTTGTGATAGATGGTGAGAAGATGCCTGCTTACCGTAGACAATACAGACCCTAGCATTCGCTCTTGGACAAATTAGAAAGAACACTTGAGTTTATTACTTTATGCTCCAGGTCACCAGACCTTCTTAAGGTGGAGGAATGTCATGAGTCCTTCCTCTCCTACTGAGATACATAATGCACAATTTATGAGAAGCATCCAAGGCAGTCTCTCAACATGCTAAAACTCAGGCATCCAATGATGTTGATTGACAGTAGATTTCAGGACAAAAATCTGCTCTTCAACAGGACACTCAATGGGTTAGATCCAGATTCAGCCATGATTAAAATCAACAGGACTCAAGCTGCGCATAAGCAAGACAAAGGCTGCATTTGCATGACACTTTATTCCATTTCCACAAAGTTTCTCTGTTAACTTCCACTGTTATATTTGAGCTTTCAAATGATGGAAAAGCTACTTCCAGAGCTACAGTGGAATTGGTTGGTTGGCATCAGTCTGTCTCAGGGGACAAGGGAGGAGTGCGTCTTTGGGAATGAAGTCAAACAGTTGGAAGGTGATAATTCCTGCTGTGACTGTAGAAACCAATACGGGAGATACATTTTTGTTGCTGCAGCACAGACAAATGAAGGTGTGTGGTTGTGCTGCTACAGACGCAGCATTCTTCTCTCTGCACTCCTCCCAGTGGTCATTTGCTCTGCAAATGCTTCTCTCACCATTTCTCCTGCAGCTGGTGCATTGAGAAAATCATGTCAACTGTTGATCTCTAAGCTCTACGGCAGTGGTGTCCAAACTTTTTTCAAAGAAGGCCAGATTTGATGAAGTGTACATGCGTGAGGGCCAGCCAAAGTTGTTGAGCTATATATTTTTTTAGGATTTTACCCCAAAGTTTAGCAAGCCGCAGCCGCAAGGTGAGCCGCTGCAGGAGCCCATGGGCAGGAGAGCGAGCCGCATGGGAGAGTGAGCTGCACGCCAGGCACACAGTGGCCCCCATAGAGAGCCGCATGCAGGGCACCTGTGCAAGCCAGCCAGCAGCCGGAAAACAGAACAGGGCGCATGTGCGAGCCAGTGAGTGTGTAGTTCCAAGGGTCAATGCTGGAGAGTTGCAGCTCTCCATTGATGCGTTGGCTCCTGGGGAGAACAAGCCAAACAGCAGGTGCTCAGAATTGCTGGGGGAGGCAGATTAAATTGACCAAGGGACCGGATTTTGGACATGCCTGCTCTACAGCCACATTGTACTTTGGAGCAGACTCTGTCAGCAAGTGACTATAATCTGCTGAGAACTACACGGGCAAGGTTTTCCTCATAGTACTCAGCAGGCAGATTCCATGGTAGTTGTTACAGTCATGGCTGTCACCCTTGTTCTTGTAGCAGGTCACAATTCTGGAGTTGTGCATGTCTTGTGGCATGGCTCCTTGTCCCAGCAGTGCGAGAGGAGGCCATCGAGGTGTGTCATGAGGGAGGAACTGAAGCTGGCTTTCAGGACTTCTGTTGGGATTCCATCCTGTCCTGCACTGTACCACATGCCTGAGAGTTGATGGTGTTCTTCAGTTCATGAAGGGAGGGAGGGACATCCAGTTCTTCCAAGACTGGCAGAGTCTGGATCCTGTTGACTGCTATGACAGAGACCATGTTTTCCTGCAAGTACAGTTCTTGACAATGTTTTCAGCAGTGCAGTTTTCCTGGTAGTGGAATACAGCACAAGTTTAACACTCGTTGCCACATTATTTGCAAACACACCTCCCCCCCCAAGAAGTCAATAACATGGAAATAAGCACTAAAGGATGCTTCATGTTCAAGCATATAGTTCCCAAGAAGAAGACAATTGGTGCAAAGGCCTCTCTTCATTCCATGCCACTTATACCCCACCCCAAACCTCTCGGATGTTTCCTCATAATACAATTCTAAAATATTGCTAATGTTCTTGGGACTACAACACTAAGCAGAGTTATCAAAACAGCTGCAAATACTTTTCCTACATTTTAGTAATTGTCCTTGCTAATTACAGTTGGGATGCAGAACTGGAGATTGGGTAACATTAAAATTGGAGAAATTAAAACGGAGCCATTTTAATGGAACTATTATGTTCTTTTGGGGACTGCCGATCTTAGTGAGCCATTAGCTCATTAAAAACGCCAGGATAGTTCCTGAATAAACCATTAAAACCAAGGGTTACTTTCATACTTGAATGCTACATGTCAAAATAATTTCTTCACTGTTTTGCACTCCTCATGGCATGTATTATATATTGATAGTATACACAGTTATTAATTAGACAGAGTTAGATACGGTACAGAGCAACACTGGATTAATGGATCTTGAAAGAAGATTTCGTAGGACTCTACTCCCTAAGCACCATCTATTATCTTTTCTGCTTTTGGAAAAATAGCAGTGGGGTATGGTCTTCAGACATTTAAAATGATTTTTGGACAGGAATAAATTTTATATAGCCAAGAAAACAATGAAGAGACATGAAAACAAATGTTAAAGTAGAATTAAAAATTTATAAGGAACTTATTTATCACCGTTCGCTATTTTTTTGCCCAAATCTAAAGATATAATATAAAATGTAGTACTACCAATGGGTGGACTTGCTCAGGCTCTGACAAATATAGCATCATAGAATTGTAGGGTTGGAAGGGACCCCAGGTTCATCTAGTCTAACCCCCTGCAATACAGGAATCATAGCTAAAGAATTCCTGACAGATGGCCATCCAACCTCTGTTTAAAAACCTGTAATGGAAGTGGTCCATTCCACTGTTGAACAACTCTTACCATCAGAACATTCGTCCTAATGTTTAGCTGGAATCTCATTTCTTCTAATTTGAAGCTACTGGTTCAGGTCTTTCCCTCTGGACAATGGAAAGTTGGAAATTTGATCCATCTAATTGTACAGTATTGTACAGTTGTACAGTGCTGTGCTGAAAATTTCTCCCGTATTTATTTACGTTCCTATCAAAGCCCTAAACTTCTCCCAGTATTGGTAGCTGGTGCTGTGCTTTTAACAATGGTGTTGTGTGCATTGACCTGGTGTACAAGGTTTGTGATGAGGATATCATCTTAACATTATTTCAAAAAGATTGCATTCTTGAGCAATTGCTGAATTTCATTGATGAAAGCCAAAGCTTTTTAGAAAGCAAATGTGGTACAATGTATACTAGGTTGCACTAACAAGGGAGACCTGTTTTCAGAAACCTGCTCAGTCATGAAGCTCAGTGAGCCATCTTGAATCAGTCACTATTTTTCAACCTGGCCTACCTAGCTTGTTGTGAAAAGAAAAAGAGAGTGGTATTGCATTTGCCACCCTAAGCTGCTTCAAGAAGAGTGGACTTAAAAGGTCTTAATAAAAGCCGGAGATTAAGCCCAGCAGAGGGGACAATGAACATCTAAGACCAAAAATGTATTCCATGTATCTTTTTAGAAAATGGAGTCTCCTAAGAGTGCTGCTTCATCTTACTTGCAGTTTGATAGATGGCATGTTTTGGCTCGTTTAATCGGAGAAGGCAGTTATCAAATAAAGCCTTGACAGATTTATGACCACCTCCGAATGAGTGTTTCAAAGGTTTGGGGATAGCTTCTTGCATGTTTGTTGACCTCTGTAAAATGTGCATTGCTCAAGGTTGATGGATCTTAAGAGACCCAGATCTTATTGGTGGAAAAATTGTTGGCACGCTCTAGATACTTAACACTCATCTGTACAATTGATACTAGTCCTTCTCCTCTGTTCTTTCAATTTCACTGTAAAATAAATTGACCACTTAGTGTGTGAGAGAGGGGGAGCCTGAGTTCCTTTCGGAGTTACTATCAATAAGAAAGGAAGGAACTGGGGAGGAGTTAACAAAACTATCACATACACAGCCCAACAAGACAATGACAAGAATCTACCAACAGCATACGAATCAATATGACTAACCTGATTAAAAAACACCCACCCACCCCACTTACATATGAAAACAAAGTTCACCACAGCCAATCACAGCCAAACAACCACACCCTAGGCCAACCCCAACCTGACCCCACCTCCACTCACCAAGCCCCCCTCCACCTCTTTCCCCTTTTTTCTTCCTAAGGTAACACTAATGTCTCAACAAATGAAACGGATCTGTAGAAAATGTAACATGAAAAAGAGACATTGCAATACTTTTGTAAATACAAGGAATCTTTAATTTTTAAAAAGTTAGTTTTTTTTTAAAAAAAAAGGCTGCAAAAGGAGGATTGGGTATGTATCTTTTGATAGCCCAATTAAAGGTGAATTCAGATATGGGAAATCAGAATAATAGAATCATAGAATTGTAGAGCTGGAAGGGACCCTAAGGGTCATCTAGTCCAACCCCCTGCAATGCAGGAATCTCAACTAAAGCATCCACAGCAGATGGCCATACAACCTCTGCTTAAAAACCTCCAACCACTTATGTGGTGTTTTCTAATGCTCTTTTCCATAGCTGCTGTGTTTTGGAGCTGTAGCTTTTTGAATGATATATTGGCATATCGTACTAAATTTCATTCAGTGCAAAATTAAGGTCCTGTTCCCCACCCCCACTTCATATCAGGGGTGTGACACAGGAAGATAGCCTTTTCCCTCTGCATCATTTCCTCAGTCAGAATCTCCCTGTGGGTTGCTATTTGCCCCTTGGAACAAATCACACAGGTCTGTCTTGAGTGTCTGTATTTCTGTCCCACAGGACACATATCAATTCTGAGGAGGCATATCAGGAGTGGGGTGGGGGGATGTAAATATATACAGAGAGTTCCACACTCTCATTCTGAAGTGATGTCCTGGGAGCTGCATTTAGAGCTGTTTAAAAAGTTCAGGAACTCCAGTAGCAAATCTCCCGCCATCTTCTCTAATTACACCCTCAATGATTTTGTGGTCTTCTAGTCCAACCCTCTGCCATCCAACCTCTGCTTAAAAACCTCCAAGGAAGGAGAGTCCACCACCTCCTGAGGAGACCATTCCATTGTCAAAACAGCTCTTACTGTCATAACGTTTTTCCAGAAACGTTTCTCCTTTCTTGTAACTTAAAGCCATTGGTTCGAGTCCTACCCTCCCGAGCAGGAGAAAACAAGCTTGTTCCCTCTTCCATGTGACAGTCCTTGAGATATTGAAGATGGCATTCATATCTCCTCTCAGTTTCCTCTTTTCCAGGCTCAACATACCCAACTCCCTCGATTGTTCCTCATAAGGCTTGGTTTCCAGACCCTTGACCATCTTGGTTGCCCCCTTCTGCACATGTTCCGGTCAAACCCCCACAACTTGGATCCTTCACAAGCATGCATGTGCGTATGCTCACACCACACACACGCCGAGGAACTTCCTTCTCATAATGTGACCGCATGCTACTGGAGGTGTTTGAATATTTCAATCGTGTGAGCAGAGTTAGTCATTATTCTTCCACTGTTGTTGTTGTTTAGTTGTTTAGTCATTTAGTAGTGTCTAACTCTTTGCGACCCCATGGACCAGAGCACGCCAGGCACTCCTGTCTTCCACTGCCTCCTGCAGTTTGGTCAAACTCATGCTGGTAGCTTCGAGAACACTGTCCAACCATCTCGTCGTCTGTTGTCCCCTTCTCCTTGTGCCCTCAATCTTTCCCAACACCAGTGTCTTTTCCAGGGAGTCTTCTTTTATCATGAGGTAGCCAAAGTATTGGAGCCTCAGCTTCAGGATCTGTCCTTCCAGTGAGCACTCAGGGCTGATTTCCTTCAGAATGGAGGAAAGAGTCTCCTCCAGCACCATAATTCAAAAGCATCCATTCTTCGGCGATCAGCCTTCTTTATGGATCACTGCCTTATCGTGGCAAAAGGGCTTGAATAAGTCAGAGAAGCTATGAGCTATGCCGTGCAGGGCCACCCAAGATGGACAGGTCATAATGGAGAGTTTTGACTAAACGTGATCCACCTGGAGCAGGAACTGGCAAGCCACTCCAGTATCCCTGCCAAGAAAACTCCATGGACAAAGACAATATGCACCCACTACATGTGTTTAAACCATGGCAAAGTGGCTCCTTAAACTGTTGTGTGTATGTGAGATGGCCTTGTAATTACATTTTTGGGACATTAAACAAGAGCCATACATTTCTAAAAGGTGAAGACACTGTGAAAGCATGCCTTAATTCCTTTTTGGTTTCCCCTCTGTCATTAGCCTTCTTTGAATGTATTCCATATCTAGAGGGTGGAGATGAGTCCAGTGCTCCATGCATTCACCAAATATGCAGAGAGGGTGGGATTAAGGACCTACCAATGTTGCAGTGCTGCCCCCCCCCATGTCTGCACATGAAGCTGGGTGTGTAAAAAAAGAACACCCATACATGAGCAGTTGCATTGGACTCCTGTGGTTCTGACTGGCATTCCTATGCATGTGCAACTTTCCTTGTTTTGGTGCTTCTTTGAGTGCATGCATGGAGCACCCATCAAGAAGACAACCGGGTCCTGTCCATTGAAACCAACTTGTTGGTTCATGGAGTCTCAAGGTTGTGCCTGTTGAACATTCCAATCAACCCTAACAAGCACCTGTAGAAGAACTGTAAATGGCAAACCAAATTAAGGAATAAAAATGTTTTTGTGAACTGCAGTGAAATGCTGGACTGTGTTAAGTATTCAACTGTCATGACAGAATCTTTCAGAAAAACTCTTAGAGAAGTTTCCAGGGTAGGTGTGATGGGAGCATACACTGTAACTCATTAAGGTGGCTCCTTGGATTCCACACACACACACACACACACACACACACACTGCCTATCTTTCAGGTGTGTAATGATGCCCCTGAGAAGACAGGATGTCATTATCTTTGGGCATATGATAAGAAGATTGTACTGCAGAGATGTGGTTCTTAGTTGGTGAAAAACCCCACGGGAGAAGAGAATTTCATATCATACTGGCCTGCTGGAGGACAGTGATTGTCATTGCTGGAGCCCTGGCAACAAATTGCATGTTCTTGTCGCTAGAGACTCTTGTAAAAAGAAACCTGCTTTGCGAGGAGGGGAAAAAAATGAGAACGGGGAGTGAAAATCAGCCTGTGAAATAAAGCATTGGAGATATAAACACCTGATGTTATGTACGTCAAACAACAGGTTGTGAAGGAATGGGTTTCCAAAACCCAAAAACTGACTTTGCAGGGAGTTTTTAAACTGCACCAAAATCCCTATTTTTCCTTAGCTAAAATGCATAAACTCAAGCCGTTGAGTAAATCCATAACAAGAACAGAGCCCTCTCCTTTATCAGTTGTGACGGCAACTATGGCCTTCACTGTACCAGTAGTAGAACAGAACAGAGAGAAGACACGTCAGAACTGCTGACCACAAAGACGCGCAGACCCAATCTGGGAACAGCGCCAGAGCGTGTTCCCGCAGATGATGACCTATTCTCCCAGATAAGAGTAGGAAGAGGAAGATCCTTTTATGGTCAGGAGTGCAGGAAGGAAGATCCTTTTATGGTTGAGAGTACCAGAGCAGGAACATATGTGATGTCAACCTGTGTACGTAGGCCGACGTGGTTGGGCTCCTAGGGGAGGAGTGAGAGGGTGCCTGGAGGATATATAAACTGCATGAAACCTGTCATTTCTTTGGACTTGCTGTGGACTTGATCACGCAAGTGCCTTCTGCTATCCGGAGAGCAGAATAAACTCTTTCTTTGAATCAACCTCAGGTGTCGTTTGACTTCCTTCCTCCTGTCCCGGAGCAACGCTGACCCAATCGGTGAATTCCAATAAGGCTACAGTTGCATGGCAGAAATAAGGAACGTGGCTGAAAAGTGCACAGGAACGTATGCGGCATTTGTTTCGAGACAACATCACTTAACCTCCCTGCAAAGAAATCAGAACGAAAGATCATCAAACAACCACATAGTCTAATTTCCTTGCAGACAAATCAGGATGAATGCTCAATGAACAGGTCATCAGGAAGCACCCTAAGTCTAGTGCTTTTAAGAGATATATATACTGTCTGTCTTGGCTGATCAGTTTCCCTGTTATAAATAGCATTTTTCACCAGCTTTGCTGAAGCCTGAAAGTAACGTTTAATTAATAAATTAGGGGGCTGGCATTTGTCAATTATAAAAAATGGGTCAGGAATGTACACAAGATGCTTCAGATGAAAAGTTGTCCTGGAGCCGCAGTGATTCTGACATTAAGCCTAAAGGGCAGGTTGATCATTAACTGTAAGATATGATTCCAATTTTGTGGGTGAAGCACAGATCAGCAGTTCTGGAAAACTCCCTGATTAGAATCTGAAAAGATTTGGAGATTTTGTTTCAAACCCTGAACATTCTGGGCTACTTGAAACACAGGGAAGGACTTTGCAAGTTTTGACAGCTGGGGCCAAAAGGAGGGAGAAATCTGTGGGGAGGGAATCAGTGGGAGAGATATAGTGTCAAGGACCGTGCTGAGGAGGGCTGCACTGAGGAAGTATGGTGGGAGCCACCCCCTCCTCCTGATCCTGAATCTTCCTATGAGCCTGGAGGACAGTATAGATTTGGAACAGTAGTTTGCAGAGGGACATAGTTCAGAAGGCAGAAGCTGGGAAATACTGGATGGGGAACAGCTAGGAGAAGATGCACTGGAAGAGAGAGAGTTAACAGATTCACAGTCTCTGGACAGCATTCACCCCCCTCCCCCAAAGTCTTGGAGAGCTCAGGAGGTGTCAGAACAGAAAGCACAGAGACTACAAACTCAGATTAGAAAATGTAGGAGTGGCGTGGATTAATAGGGAAGGAGGGGGGTGACCTTAATTGGGAGCACCGCCAGTCTGGCTAGATGTGTTCTTTTGTCCTTCACTGTGTTTATTAAAGAAACTAACTGGTAAGAATTCCCTTTCATTTGATCTGCTCATTTACGGCTACGGGGTAAGAAGCCAATTCCCCGAAGCCTGACATCTAGACTTCCTTGTCCATAAAAGGAACAGCTTCTTCTGCTCCTGGAAGGGACTGAGAGCTGGTGGAAAAGCCCACTGAAGGAAGAGGGGGAGTTGGCTTTTGCCAATTTCCTTTTCCCACTGCACCCGATCCCTCTACCTGCTCCTGCATTGTGGAGTATCCCAGCTTGCCAGTACATATTTTAGGAGTTACCATGGGGATGCAATGGGTAAGAGAAACTGTCAAATGTCCCCTTGGGGCGGTGCCCCCATGAGGGATGGCCTGCTAATGGGGGACTCTAAATCCAGGCATATAATTCTGTAGTGCGAAACCATCATTTTGTAGATTCTGCATATACTTGCACTATGTCCCAAATTATTAACGATATCCAGCAAAGTGGCCTTCCCTTTGTAGGGAAACGGAATGCAGAACTGAGTGCATAAATCTTAGCCAGGGTATTTGAAAATGAGGGTTTATAGTTCGAGTTAGTCATAATGACCTTTAAGGTTCCAATCTGTGACACCGTAATCTAAAAAGTGTCAAATGAAATATTTCATTTAAGCTACATATCAGAGCCTTTTAATGAATCAAGGAAAGTTGCGTGTGAACATGGATCGACTCTGTGCTATCCCACCAGTCATATTTGGCGGAGTGCAGCAGACCATAAAATTGGAAAATAGATACTGTAACTTCATTCAGTGAACACAAACCATAGGAGGAAATTTAATGTTCCTGGGTGGATTGTGAAGGATTTAAAGCTGAAAATGCTTTTTTTATAAATAAATAAAAAAAAACCCATACACTTTTCTGTAATTTCCCCAATATTAAAAAAAAGAAAAGTACCATACTTTATTTCCCCCTGAAGTTTGCAATATACAAACCATTTAAGGAAAGTCTATGAATAAGAATACTTGTCATTTCTGGAGTGGTTTTCAAAGTACTTCTAATACATTATCCCACTAATCAAGAAACCTCAGACCTAGGTTAATAGGTGGAAATTTGTTATTTAAAAAAATCAGAAAGGGACTATTGGTGTTTATGGGCTTAAGGATACTATCATAAGAGATCATAAAGAAAAAAGAGAAAATATATGAACAAGATGTGATGTGGAAACAGCAAGATAAGATGGGATAGAATTATGAACTCTGTTTGGACTGATTTGGACTGATTTGGACATTAACGCAGCAGCAAGAAGATGATCAGAATTCCCCTTCGGATCTTGAAATATGGGTCCCCCCAACAAAATTTAAAATTCGGCTTTGTAATTCGGAATTTATGTGATGTGGTTTAATTTGATGTGATTGGCCAGTTAATAAAAATTATTTAAAAAATAAAAATAAAAAAATCAGAAAGGGAAATAAATTAATTCATACAGTGTGAGAATAAATAAACAGAGCAAGATATGTTTGCCATTTGGGATAAGGGGGCAAAAGGAGAGAGAGAGAGAGAGAGAGAGAGAGAGAGAGAGGAACACATTCACACAGTTACATACTGCGAGACCAATTAAGCTAATTCATTAAGATAGCTTGCAAGGAAATAGTCATCCATGCAGGTGGTGAGTCATCCAGAGATCTCCTCTGTTGTCTGAGAGAAGATGGAAATTCTCAGGTTTTCTTGATTCATGATCTCTTCAAAAGAGGATGGGAGCACAAAGTTTCATTCATCTGAAACCTTAAGTGATGAGGGTCTCCACCCATTTGACCCACCGACACCCCCATGTGATAGCAATTAACCAAACATATTTGGAAGAAGGTGTCCCTCATCTTTTTACCTGTTGTTAAGTTTGTGATTTCTGGAAGTTTCTGGAACCATCTGCTCTTAAGCTATCATGACCTTGGTCCTTTTTGGTTAATTGCTGCCATTCAGCCCTATTAGACAGTATCTCATTATTTCTGGCAATTAGTTGAAAGCCCTAATTATTTCTGGCAATTACTTGCAAACTATCCCATCGCTTAAGAAAAAAAGAAAGATGGATTTATCTCATAACATGCAACTTTTTATAAGATAGCTCAAGCTTGGCTCTAGAAATTTGGCTATATCCAGTGTTGTAGAAACTATTGCTTTGGAATGTAACTTGTTCTTTCAAATATATGCATGTAGAAGGTAGGGATGTGTAACTCTATCAGTTTTAGTTTCTCTCCACTTCTCATTTTTCCTATCTTAATTCCAGTTTTCACATTTGCACATCAGATTGAGAATTATTTTTTGAAAGTCCTCCTGAAAATTCACCAGCATTTTAATGCAATTTTTGTTCTCTCATGTACATTTTTAGACATTTTCTCTTATTTAATGTATTTTTGCATATTATTTCCACTAATAAATGCATTTTTATCCACAGTTTCTCCCAGTACATGCATTTTCATGCAGAATACTTTGCTGGAGAACAGTGTTGCAAAATCTGGAGAAATGTGAAGGATGGCTGTGTTTTGGTTTTTATATTGTTTAGGACAGGGCTTCCTTTCAGCCAGAGCGTGCCGGAGCAAAGTTCCGGCACCTTCTCCCAGAGTCCCCAAACAATGACACCTGGCACTGAGCCCTGGCACAAACCAACTCCAGAACCAATGACCCTTCTCCTCCTCTTCCCCCATCAAAGCCCCCCAACCCTGACACAGTTGTGCCATTACTTCTCCCCACGGGCAGAGGCAACTGTGGGCAATGCCAAGGCTTACCTGTGGGCTGCCGAGGCATCCCTTTTTCCTCCTTGCTTTGGCCGCTCTAGAAGAAGGCAGTGGGGAAGCCTGGGCTAATGGAGGAAGTGAGCAGAGAGGGGAAGTCAGGCCACTGTGTGAGGGGGTTGTTGCAAAGAGGAGAAGGAAGAAGAGGAAGAAAAGGTGGTGGGGTGACTCACTGGGGGTGGGGTGCCTCCCTATTGCCCTTGCCCAGGCTCCTAGGGATGGCAGAGGCAGCATGGCTGCTAGCCTGTGGATGCAGTGTCGGATTTATGTAAGAGCTAAACAAGCTATAGCTTAGGGCCCCACTCTCTTGGGGGCTCCCGAAAAAAATTAAAGAAAAAAAATGGATGTACATTTCCAAAATATAAGATAAAAAACAAATAAAATAAAACTTACATAGAGCAACGGGGACGTGGGTGGCGCTGTGGGTTAAGCCACAGAGCCTAGGACTTGCCAATCAGACAGTCGTCGGTTCGATTCCCCGCGATGGGGTGAGCTCCCGTTGCTCAGTCCCTGCTCCTGCCAACCTAGCAGTTCGAAAGCATGTCAAGTGCAAGTAGATAAATAGGTACTGCTCTGGGAAGGTAAACAGCGTTTCCGTGCGCTGCTCTGGTTCGCCAGAAGTGGCTTAGTCATGCTGGCCACATGACCTGGAAGCTGTACGCCAGCTCCCTCGGCCAATAAAGTGAGATGAGCGCCGCAACCTCAGAGTCGTCCGTGACTGGACCTAATGGTCAGGGGTCCCTTTACACTTATGGATCTATTAGGTCCATAAATTACCATATAGCATATATTCAACACAAAAAACAGCAACAATTTGTTGTTGACAAAGGACAGCTGGACATCTAAAGGGCCCTATTACTTTCAGTAGCTTAGGGCCTCATCCAACCTAAATCTGGCCCTATGTAGATGGGAGATGTAAGCGAGGGAAGAGTTCACAGGACAAGCAATGAGGGGGCAAGTCCCAGAACGTTTTGACCCCCTAGAAAAAGGGTGCTTGTTTAAGAAAGTGCTAATTGAGTAGGTCCACCTTTAAGTGCAAACTGGATCGAATACCTCCCCTATTCCTAGTACAATGAATGTATGGAATTAATGCCTTTTGATTCAGAGCCTTTAGCACCTTTCATGCTGCTGCTTCTTGCTTCCTGCAAGGCAGAAAGAGGGATTCTGTTCACCCAGTCTCACAGCAGTTGCACTGGCTGCCATTGATTGATTAATTGATAAATCACACTTTCTGCCCAGAGGCACTCAAGGCCATGTGCAAGTTTTAGAAACTGCTCTTAAAACCATAAAACGATGGCATATAAATCAAATCGAATACAATAAGAAAAAAAATCAAGTGAAATCAATGACTGCAACAGCAGCACTCAGCGAGAATACTGGCTAGTCATACAGAACTAGTAACTGGATGTCTGCTCAGTTCCTGGAAAACTTTTCAGAATGAGAAATACTTAGCTTGATAGTGGGGAGAAATAGAATGCGATTTTAATGGATTCTTTTACCTCTGCCAGGCTTAGGCAGATGTTCTCATCTTATTGCATTTGACTTTAAACTATTGATACTATTAAATAAATGATAATTCGTTGTCATTGTCATCTTATAAAAAAAACCTCCCGTTTCCAGAACACTATACATTGTATTTAAAGAAGGCAATTCAACAGAGAAACCATGGTTACCTATGTTTATCAGGAGGCATTGGGAGGTTTTTAATGTTTGATATTTTATTATGTTTTTATATGTGTTGAAAGCCTAAGCCGGATGGGCACAGCATTATTAATTATTATTATTATTATTATTATTATTATTATTATTATTATTACTGCTACTACCTACATAACCTCTATTGCCCCTAATTAAGTTCTGAAGAGTTCTGACATCTGATGTTTGAGGTGAAGAGAAAGCATCAGTAGGAGGGTGAATGCAGTGTATGGCTGAAGCTCTGCTTTAATAAAAAAACAAATATGAAAAAACTGAATGGCAGATGGCTAAATAATAATAATATGTGACCAAATACAGGAAAGATGTACTCTCAGTGAAGTATGTAAAAAGCTCCCCCTTAAATTATATTTGGACATTTTCCATTAGCATTTCCCCCCTCTGCATAATTGTAAGGCTGAACCCATCTGGAACTAATTTGAAAATCGGAGGTTAATGGTCACAAAAGATGACTTGTTCCAATTACACAGAATATTTTATAAGTTCACTCCCTGTGCAGGTTTCCATTTTGAGTGCTGTTTCTACCTGTCTGTCAGTGACCAAAATAATTAAGTTTTTAACTGTTAAATTGTTAACATATAATTAGCATGACATAAATCCATTTACACGGATGGAATATTTCTGCAGAGTTTTTGTATAGGTGAGAGATCTCTGGGGGGGGGGGAATCGATTTAATAAATTTTGTTTTAAAAACAATTATTTAAGGAAGTTTGCACCATACATAGGCCATTTGTAGGAGTGAAAAGGTTATCAATTTCCATTGTGTAATGGGAAGGCCATGTGAGGATACAGGCTGCCACAGAAGTATATGGATCAAGTATATAGATCCAGTATTAGGACTGGACCTTCTGCAGTCAGATAATTCTAGCCAGGCACCTGACCACTTAGGGAGCAATCCTGTATGCAAGATGCTGATGTAAAGTGAACCAGTGTAAGTTAAGTCATTGTAAAGTCACACCAGATCCAAATCTTGTCAACAGTGTGAGGCAGCTGCAAAAAAAGCTAATGCTATTCTAGGCTGCATTATAGTGTCCAGATCAAGGGAAGTAATAGTACCACTTTGTTCTGCCTTGGTCAGGCCACACCTGGAAAATGGTGTCCAATTCTGGGCGCCACAATTTAAGAAGCTGGAACGTGGGCAGAAGTGGGCAGCCAAGATGATCAAGGGTCTGGAACCAAGCCTCAGGGCTAGGTCAGCAACCAAACAATAAATCAACTTAGTCCAGTGAAGTTAACTCTTCATTCAAACAATCCACAGCTCCGGGCTACTGGTCTCAGGAACACTTTCTAGGAGGTCTTGCCCCGATGAAGCAGTTGCGAGGACTGAAGGTCCACAGCGCCCACTAGGGTGGAATCTACACACATATTAAAAATGTTCTGAGAATGCTTCTTTTAAAAAGCGTTTTAAACAATACATTGTATTTTCCATAAGGCTCACCATTGCCATCTGGTGTCACATTATATACTGCACTTAAAACATACTTAAAATGTTCTATTTGAAGCTGTATAGCTCCCTTTGCTTGGTCCCAGCTCCTGCCAACCAGCAGTTCAAAAGCACATCAAAGCACAAGTAGATAAATAGGTACCGCTGTGGTGGGAAGGTAAACGGCGTTTCCATGCAATGCTCTGATTTCGCCAGAAGCGGCTTAGTCATGCTGGCCACATGACCTGGAAAAACTGTCTGCGGACAAACGCTGGCTCCCTCGGTGTGCTGGGCCCGGGGGTAACCTGTGAAACGTGGTCCAGGACCGGTCCAGAATCCAAAGGTTCTGCTGGGAGTCAGACTGACAGGGCCAAGGCAGGACATGAGGCAGGAAACCAGGCAAGGACAAGTACAGGATCTCAGAGAGGATCTAGCATACAGCAATGTTACTCCCGCAACCTCGGGTGGGGTCTGACAGCCTTTTATTTTTGTCGGGATAACGGCCGGTCCTGATCCTCCGGAGACTCACCTCCCTGTTTCGCCTGAAGGCAAGCACTCCTCCTGCGAGTACTCAGGTCTCTCCTTCTCTGAGACCTTAGTCTCTGCAGCTCGGGAGACGTCGGTAGGTTACTAGACCCAGGGGCCGCCTCAGCCTCCCCTGACCAAAACGGTAGTGGAGCAGCTGTAAGTGATGGCTCAGCTGAAGGCAACAAGGTAATCCCCACATCTGGAGCCAGGGCAGGCTTAGGCCCCTGACTCGGCCCAGCTGGTGTTTGTTGCAGGGGAACCTGTGCAGACTGGGACTCTTCAAGATCAAGCCCCAGACTTGGTTCAGATGATGCCTATGGCAAAGGATCTGGTGCAGACTGAGTTTCCTCTGGTTCCAAGTCTGAGCCCTAGTCCTAGGCCATCACACTCGGCCTGTAAAACCAGATGAGCTCCATAACTCCAGAGTTGTCTGTGACTGGACTTAACTGTCAGGGGTCCTTTACCTTTACCTTTACCTAGCTGAGTCCTAGGACTCCTCCAATCCAGGGTCTTTCCCATGCAGTCTCAGGCATCATCTGTGCACTGCCATCCTCTGCTCTGCCTGTTTCATTTCTCGCCATCTTCTAGGAAACCAGGGATAGGGGAGCTGGTCACAGCAGAAGGGGGAGATTCCCTGGCTTCTTCAGCATCCATTCTCTCTGTGTCCTAGCCCCACTCCTCCTCCAGCCCCTGATTCTGCCTCGGAGTCTGAACTGTGCTCTGCCACAGACTCTTCCTATTCACCAAACCCTGTCGCCTCTTCTGCTTCTGACACCTCCTCCTCCCAGTCTGATCCTGCTCTCTCTCACCACTCATCATCACCCCTCCATCAATCCCCTGCCTCTGAGCCTTCTTCCCCCAGGAGTTCCCTTAGGGGTTCCCCAGCTGGTGCCTCCCACAGCTCTTCTGCATCCAGGTGGTCTATGGTGCCTTATGAGGAATGCTTGAAGGAGCTGATATGTTTAGCCTGGAAAAGAGCAGACTAAGAAGAGATATGAGAGCCATCTTCCAACATCTTAAGAACCGTCACACGGAAAATAAAGCAAGCTTGCTTTCTACTGCTCCGGATGGTAGGACCTGAACCAGTGGCTTCCAGTTACAAGAATGGCGATTCCGACTAAACATCAGGGGAAATCTTTTTGATGGTAAAAGCTGCTCAACAGTGGGACAGACTCCATTGAAAGGAGTGGACTCTTCTTCCTTGGAGGTTTTTAAACAAAGGTTGGATGGCGATCTGTCGTGGATGCTGTTGTGGAGATCTCTTCATTGCAGAGATTGGACTAGATGACCCTCAGGGTCCCTTCCAACTCTATGTTTCTATGATTCAGCCTACCCCCCCACCTTGTTCTACCCCTGCAACACACCCAGAACATCCCTTTAAGGGGGACTTTGTTTGGCCACTCGGTTGAGCCCTGGCAAAGCAAGGAGAGGAAAAAATTGCTGGTGTATCCTTGGCTAAGCCAGACTTGGGATTTTAATACCTACTGTGCCACGAATCAGCTTGCTGGGACATAGATCTGCTGCATTCTAAGCTACTCATCGTGGCAGATCTTGCCATAGGATTCCCACTAAATCTCTTACTAAGACTCTATCCCAGCATGTTTGATTTATTGGCCTTTGTGTGTGGGGTGGGTATGTGCCAGGAGGTTATCCCCCCTCAAGTGTCATTTCCCCACAAATATCTTTGGACTTCTGCCAATCTACAGGCACTCTTTCATACTTTCATAGTTACTGAGTAAAACGGCAAAATGCATTTAAGCAAAAAGTAGTCAGTTACTTTACCCACTCTTTACACATTTCTGTTTGATTGGGTTTGGAGGCGTGCATCTATATTCAGTTGTTCTCCCACCCCCCACCCCCGTCATATGAAGGGTCAAGCAAGGATGATCCCGTTGTTCCTGCCTTCTCCATCACCTCCCTTTCGCCAGCTTCATCACCACCCACATGTGTTGAGAAGGGAACTTCTGCACCAGACAACCTTTCCTGCTTGGGTAGGTAAAGGTAAAGGTAAAGGGACCCCTGACCAGTAGGTCCAGTCGTGGCCGACTCTGGGGTTGCGGCACTCATCTCGCTTTATTGGCCGAGGGAACCGGTGTACAGCTTCCGGGTCATGTGGCCAGCATGACCAAGCCGCTTCTGGCGAACCAGAGCAGCACACGGAAACGCCGTTTACCTTCCCGCTGGAGCGGTACCTATTTATCTACTTGCACTTTGACATGCTTCTGAACTGCTAGGTGGGCAGGAGCAGCGACCGAGCAACGGGAGCTCACCCCGTCGCAGGGGATTCGAACCGCCGACCTTCTGATCAGCAAGTCATAGGCTCTGTGGATTAACCCACAGCACCACCTGTGTCCCTACCTTGGGTAGGTATCCCATGTTATTTAGACGCAAAGAAGGAAATAATGGAATGTATCAGGGAGAAATGCTTTGTGTAGTACCTTACGCATGTTCAGGGGCCTTTTTACCTGGAGGAGCATTGAAAAAAATATTGAGATGTATGCCAGGGAATGCTGTGTCTCAGTGTAATGTTTTTCGGACCTCTTGAGCTCCCGCCGTTTGCATACTGCAGAGCTCCGGGGAAGGGATTATTTTCCAGACTTGCTATGTATCCATAAAGAATATTTGTTTTTAACAGGACTGCATCCTTCTAGAATATTATTGTGCTACCCAAACACAAATGTAACCTTCCTGCTTGCTGCCTGTAGAGTTTAGATTCTAGCAGCTCATTCACTCATTTCATTCTGGAGAATGACTCATTTCCACTTCCAAACAGTGTGCAAAAAAATTCCTAAGGCATTTGAAACAGGAGGGCCAAATTAGACATGTAATGAATGACCACTATATATATATATATATATACATATATATATATACACACACACACACACACACACACATATATATATATATACAAATACACACACACACACACATATATATATATATATATATATATATATATATATGCCAATAACAAGCATTGTTTTCGACTACAGTCCAGAATGGAGTTTAGCATCTGATCTCTATTTATATTCCCAAAGCTGCATTATCCGGTAGTCTGGCACCAGCAGTCTTCTCCAGCAAAGAAACAAAAAATATATATTCAATTTTTAATTGAATTGTAATGGTTTTCTTTCAGGTTCAGAGGACTGCCAAGTGCATTGCTTTCCCCAGTTACATGTAGTCAGTCAATACTAATAGGAAAGGGAACTTAAGAATTATTTCCAGGTCTGTATTCTACATTTTGAAGATACTGAGTATTCACATGCTGCTTAAAAGCAATAATAAGTGACCCAATGCAGTGAGCATCCACTGATGCGGGAATGAGGAACCTCTGAGCTGTGGGCCTTGAACCACCAGGTAATCTGATATGGCTTATGAGGCCATTTCCCACAAAATAATGCCCACCTGCCCATCAGTTGATGTCAGCAGGATTGTCTGAAGGCCAAAGAGAGATTTGCAAGAGAGGGTGATGGAGGGGAAAGAGTCAGGATACAAATGGAATTTATGCTCTCCCAGTGAGGGAAATTCGGAGAGGAAAAGACACAGGATGGAAGGACTTGTGGCTGTCAGTCCTAGTGGCAAGACAGGGAAGGAGACTGGTGAGAAAAATAGGCAAGAGAGAAGACTGCACAAGGGGAGTCAGGAGAAGAAACCATAAGAGAAGTCAGAGGAAGAAGCAAATACAAGACTGAGAAAGAGGAACAAGAGCGAAAAGACAGTCAGGGGAGATAACACTGCATGTAAAGCAAAACAAACAAAGCAGAGTCCTGGGGTGAAAAGGAGTGATTGAACTTTTTGAGGATGTTCCCTACCAGAGGGCTTTCTGAGAACAAGAGATCACCTGGGATTCTGAAGACCCCTGGGAGCAGAAACAAGGAGAGACCTGACATGTTCTTTGACATTTTTTAAACATAAGCTCAATGGTGAGTCTTTCTTCATTTATTTGATTGAGGGAAGCTTTACACCAGCAGATTTCACACCAAGCAATTTTGCTGCAGTAAAAGGTAAAAGGTAAATGACCCCTGATGGGACACGGGTGGTGCTGTGGGTTAAACCACAGAGCCTAGGACTTGCCGATCAGAAGGTCGGCGATTCGAATCCCCGCGACGGGGTGAGCTCCTGTTGTTCAGTCCCTGCTCCTGCCAACCTAGCAGTTGGAAAGCATGTCAAGTGCAAGTAGATAAATAAGTACCGCTCTGGCGGGAAGGTAAACGGCATTTCCGTGCACTGCTCTGGTTCGCCAGAAGTGGCTTAGTCATGCTGGCCACATGACCTGGAAGCTGTACGCCGGCTCCCTCGGCCAATAAAGCGAGACGAGCACCACAACCCCAGAGTCGGCCATGACTGGACCTAATGGTCAGGGGTCCCTTTACCTAAATGACCCCTGGATGGTTAAGTCCAGTCAAAGGCGACTATGGGGTGTGGCACTCATCTCACTTCAGGCCAAGGGAGCCGGCATTTGTCCACAGTCAGCTTTCTGGGTCATGTGGCCAGCATGACTAAACTGCTTCTGGCACAATGGAATGGAATGGAAGCCAGATTGTACGGAAACACCGTTTACCTTCCTACCACAGTGGTATCCATGTATCTACTCACGCTGGTTTGCTTTCAAACTGCTAGGTTGGCAGAAGCTGGGACAGAGCAACGGGAGGTTGCCACCACCGAGCGGATTCGAACCATCAACCTTCAGATTGGCAAGCCCAAGAGGTTCAATGGTTTAGATCACAGCACCACCCAGATCCCTTTTTGCAGCAGTAATATCTGAGCTTCTTTCAGATAGCAGCTGGTGCTGTTTCATCATCTCAATGACTCAGGAGTGAGTTAGGCCTCAAAGACAGGCTGAGACTTTCATTGTTACAGTTGTTGCTGTTCTTTTCTTAGTTTTTCACCAACCTGAGATTTTGTCCTGGATTTTCTGGACAGCTTTGAAGCAAGTTCCCAGTTAAGCCCAGAGTACCTCAGATTGCTTCTGCTGTTTCTGCAACACAATATAGTGAGGAAATTATTTTACATAAATTAAACACCAACTTGATGAGTGGGACTATGCAGACACTTGATGTTTTGTTAATTCCTTGTAATGACCACAGACCTAATAAACTCATTAATCACCCATATGAGCAATATGTGTACCTGAACGATAAATTAATCTGTCAGTTTGTTTCTCTCATGTTCTTATTTTTCCAATACTAAATTCAGTTCTGCATCAGTCTGCGAATTTTTTCCAAGTCATCACGAACATTCATCTGCATCTTAGTGCGTGTTTCTTCCAATGTATGCATTTTTTTAAAAAAAAATATTTTACTTAATACACACAGTTTTGCAAGCATATTTGTACACCATGTTCACGAATATATACATTCCTATGCACATTTTATACATATTTTGGATGTTGGAGAACTGCATCGTGAAAGTTCAAGAAGCGCAAATTTCAAAGGCTAGCAGCATTTCAGCCTGGTTCCATGTGCAATGAAGTTCATAAACTGAATTAATTGTGGGCACATCATATTTTATACAAATGTGCACAACCACATATGAACTACACCAACAAGCTATTTGACAATTTTCATTTGAAAGAAGCCTACAAGATTAATTCTGCAAGGTTCATCACTATTGCTCCCATTTCACAGATGAGGGGATGAGGCAAAGAGAGAGGAAAGGTGCTTAGCAGAAGCCAGACTTGAGAAACCTGGGCCAGCTCTCTAGCCACTTGATAATTCTCAGTACAGTATTACCTTATAGGCTGTAGCAGCCAGTGGGCTGCATTATTCTCCTATCTTCCCAATGTCATACATCTTTGCTGCTTACTGACAGGGATAGGGCAGTGGGGAGCTCAGCTTGGTATTGACACAGCATCTGGTGTCTTAGATTGGCTTGGTCATTGTGCCTGCACCATACTGACCTCCCCACAGCTTCAGTAAGTGGCAGCAATGCAGTACTGGGAATACATGAGAGCAGCAAGGCCCCACCTATATAGCCCCACTGTCTGCTACTGCTTAATGTTGAAATAGCAGACTACTCTAAAGCAAAGCATTTTTTGCTCTTCAGAAAAGTGTTTTGGGATTTCGATGACTCTGCAGCGACACCATAGGCAGCCAAATCGTGAATTGTGACACGATTCAATAAACCAAAACATGATTTGCTTCTGTTTCCTCTGAACAATGTCAGTTTGTAAGAAAATCCTCAACACATTGTCTGACAATTCCAAGGAATACAGTCCCTCAAATCTGTGAGTAATTTCCCTCTCTCGGTCTCCCATTTTTTAATATGGTTTCAACAGCTGAAACAATAATTGCCTGATTATCACAAAAATTTCTTGCAACGGCCTCCTGACAATTCTAAAAGCACACTTGTCAATTGTAAATGCACACTCTGCCAGCAGAGAAAAGGAATAAGCATCCTTGCACACATTCAATTCATTTTACTTTATCATCTGCTCACTGAAAGAGGCTGCCAAATCGGAACAAATTTCATTTATTTAGTTGGAGAAGTGCTCCTTTTTTTTAAGCCAGTAGTGGCAACCCTTTCGGAGTCAGGATAAAAAAAAAAAAATACTTCAGTTTCACTCTGAAGAGTGTTTCTGTGAACCTGGAGTCTTGAGTTCACACCAAAGAGATATCTTCCACGCCTCTCTTCAGATCCCATGGCTGCTGCTATATTACAGCAGAAAGAATGGGTTCCTTTGCCTAAGAACTGGTCTGATTTTGTGCATAGCAGCAATGTAGGAAATGAGAGTGTAGTAGCAGAATCTAGATACTACTGCCATGTGAGGCTTATGTTAGAATTCCTGCTCCGTGATTGTAGTCATGGGATTGTTGTCTATACATGATGTTGTATGTTTTGACTCCATAGAGTGGGAAGTGACGGAGACAGGATGTTTGTGTTACTGTGTTCTGTGAAGTGGGACTATTGTCCTTTGTTCTTTTTCTCTTTGCTGTCTGATGCTAGAGAGGGAGGGAGCCATGTTGCAGTGCTCCATGTGTGTTTATATGTAAATAAAAGTAGATTAGCCAAAATGCTGAGTTACTGAGGTCTGTCGTGTGAACTGTGCAGACTCTGCAGATCCCTAAGTGTGCCGGTGTCTGTTGACATCGGTCGCTGTGATGTTCGGGCTGAAGAAAGCTAATGAAGCTCCTGAACGACTGACCAGGAGGGAGAGAACATGCCAGTCAGGCATGTGTCTCTGCCAGGGTCCTACTTGAGTGTAGGCTGAGCTCCTAACAGCTTATGCATTTGTTGCATACCACCTGATCTCCACCTACGATGGAGGGGTTAATAGCATTACATTCCAAGAGGGCCTTGCTTGTTCCATAAGTGCAGCCCTATCTGGAGATGCCAAGGATTGAATCTGGGATTTTCTGCATGCAAAGAAGTTGCTCTACCACTGAGCTACACCCCATTGCAAAATAAAGGTTCTTTACTTGGTTTATATAGATGGAAGCAGAATGCCAGCTAACTACAAATGCATGCAGTACCGATCCCATTCATGTTTGCACAGGCATTAATTCCAGGGAGCTCAGTGTTACTTACTCTTGGATAAATGTGCATAAAGCAGCAGCTGAAGTTGCTGAGGCATAGTTTTAATCCCATAAGTAATCTTGCAATATGAATTAACACAAGGTCAAAGAATCAATCATTGTTATGTATAGCATGGGTGTTTCTCCCTCTCTCCCCCCCCCCCAGTAATTTCCAGAGGATGCACATCTAAAATCACCTTTTAATGGCTGGTGGATGAAAAAGACTTTCTTAAAAAAAAAAAAAAAAAAAATAACCCTTAAAGTTTAGAGTTGGGTGGAAATAAAGCCAAGACAACAGAATGTGCAAATTCGAAATACAATAATTTCCGGGAAGAAATCTCCAAAGCCCCATAAGAATTTTGATTACCATGAATGATTGCAAAAGCTAGCATTCACTAATCTGTTCCTGTAAACATGAGCAATGGTTTCCATTGTCATTTTCTAACAAACAAGAAACTATCATGATTCTGGGGTAAGTTCTTGGAATTAGTTTTAGCGCGGTCCAAAACAGAGCAAGAGAACAGCGATGGATGTATCGAAGCTTGGGTTGCAAGAGCACATTCTCACAACTAATTTTCAACCATGCGTATTGAAATGCATCAAACCAGCATTTCAGTGTGTCATGGCTAGAGAGTAGCAAATGGTTTAAGCAGAGGCTGTCTGTGTGCATCTGACAAATTTCTCAGTCTGAGGAATCAAGGCAGAGTATGGGCTGGGTAGGAATTTACTGACACTTTGTATCACCTGTTGCTGCTGAATTGAGAGTTGAGGGTTTTGGAAATTTGGTTAAAGAATAAAGGAGAATTCCTTGCATGCCTACACCCAGGTTTGGTGCAAGTACTTCTTGGTGAGAGAGCCGCAGCAGAGATTTTAAATCACAAAACATGCAGCAAAGCGTGGAAATATAGGAAATTAGAGCTTTAAAATGCCCCCTTCTAAGTCACTTCCAAAGTTACCTACTTCCCTTAGCATAGAAAAAGATGACACATTTGATAAGTTAAAAGTGGTTTATGTACAAACTCTTCTATGCTTCTCCATACAGTAACAAGAAAAGACAGGCACTACAACTTAGTTTCAAAAATGGTAAGAGTTTCTGAATTATTTGTATAGAAGCACAAAGATGGCTTGGTAAAGCCACACTGTCTAAGTTTGAAGCATCCAGCTCAGACATCCTTCTGGAAGGTTTCACATGGAAAGATGGTGGGAGAACAAAGAGTTTGGCAGCCCACCTCCCTTGGGGGGGGAGGGGAGTGAGGGGGAGTGACCTATTTAGGCCTGGCAGGACAGCTTACTCTATGGTCTTAACCCCTTCAGGAATCAATTGGGGTTAAGCATGTGGGTTACATGACACCTGTTTGTCTTGGGAGAGTGTGCCTTCAATAGTGAACTCCAACTGTTGGAAAGTTACAGTGCCTGCTCTACAGCACTGGAGAGACCGATAAGGAAGGCATACTTTTAGTTTCAGCTGGGGCAGACAAAGGCATTTGGTTGTGCTGATACAGGTGTATGATGGAATTTCTTCTTCCTGCACTCCTCCCAGGGATCATTCATCCTCTGGTCACTGCTATGGATGCATGACATGACTGCCTGTCTCCAGATACTTCTGGTTGTCTGCTAGGGATTCCTACATGGTGGGGATAATATTCCCAGCCTTCATGTCATATTAGCAGAGTTGGTCTGTCAATGGATCTAGTACCTGAAGCCAGCTCCCTAGAGAGCATGTCCTTGGGGATCCATTCTGTGGACATGACCAAAGCAGCATAGGCAGGTGCAAACATTCTGGGAATGTAGGCTTGGGAGAGCACATCTTTGTTGAGGACGCTATCCTGCCATGTGATGCTATATTCCACAGAGGGGTATATTCCTCCAGCCACCTGCAATAATGTGATGCTATAACAAAGCTGAGATGATCAGACCTACAGTTCCTTCGACCTGCAAGTGGTCAAGGCCACACAAGGTGCAAGGTAACTCGACCCCAGCACCAGAGTCTCATTTACAACCCCCCATAGTTTACAGTATGGTGAAACCACACATAAGCATGGCTGGATTGCCTTTCCATGTTAACATTTCCTGGGTGTATTTCAAGAGAGCCTTTTTATGAAGGGGATTTCTTTCAATGATTCTTGAAAGTTGTTAGGGGCAACGTCTCTTACAACCTGCGCAGACTTAACTGAGTTGCAGGGAAAGCTGGCCAAACCAATTGTTTCAAGAAGTAGTGAAGGAAATTTCCCCGATAAAGAGAATTTCTGAAAATGCACCTGGAACCCAAGCACTTGCACAACTTCATTTCCCTGCCCCATCTTCAGAACCCTCCCCGTCTCTCTCTCTCTCTCTCTCTCTCTCTCTCTCTCTCACACACACACACACACACACCTGCTTTTGATCCTCTCTTGTCCGGAATAGTAATGTCTCTCTACCTTTTGGCCCAAGCCTTTTGAGAGCACCGGCAGATCTGTTTGGAATGCATGCAGTTTAATCTGTCTAGTAAATGCAGGGAAGATAGGCTGGCATCGCTCCAACTTACCTGTCATTAATTCTACCAGGGCTGTGTGAGATTTGCGAAGTGGGGAGAAACGTTCATGCTGGCGCCATCTGTATTGGCTGTGAATTCACTCTTCAGAAATGGCTAATGCATCTGAATTGCTCTCAGTGTTGACCTCACATATAGCTTGGTTCACCTGGAGTTCCTTGGCCTTCCTCTGTCTCTCTGTTCCACTTTGCTGGGAGTAGGGCAGGGGGGACCAGTCAGAAATTTGTCTTAATTAGATAGCTGGGGAAATTCTTTGCCACAGGGAAATCTACAGGTGGCATAAGGCTGGGGTGACCCTTCATGTTCCCAATGCTTCCTGCATAAATCCTTTATGTCTCACATTTTGTAAGACAGAAGTTAATGTGTTTTAGAATTGCAGAACAAAAGGATTATTAACCAGATCACTGAGTAGGAGATGACGCCCACATAAAAAAAGTGCAAACATAAATTAAAATTCTCCTGGGCCAGCTTCTGCTTTTACATAGTGATTTTGGTTGATTGCCACTAGAGAAGTACTTGTTAAAAAATTCTGAACAATGCTAAATAAGAAATCAGAAGAAAAGCAGCCAATCCAGGGATAGGCAACTTTTTCAGTAAACCACCTCACAAGGCTGTTGTGCGGGCCACATGAGTAACAACACCCTCCCCCAAAAGGTCCTTGGGGAAAAAATGACATGTAATAAAGTCAAAATTGTTGAATTTCTCAACCTGTCTGAATTATGTACATTAAGCAGATTTGCACTGAGTGTCAATAAGGCTATAAACAGAAGGGAGCCCGCTGACACGGTGTACTTGGACTTTGAAAACTGTTCAACAATTACCTCACCAAAGACTCTGAGTAAGCTTAGTAGTGCCATTTTTCTAGAAAAAAGAGTTGCCAGCACTCACCATGAACACCTTTCTTGTTCTTCTACACCTGAGAGGTGCCAGAACTGAGTTCTGGCAAGTTCTGGCTGGGGGGGAAAAAGCCCTGGAAAAGATGAATAAGAGAGTTGACACAATTGAAGTGTTTGCATTGTATGGAGAAAACAAATAAGATTTTTTTTTATTCCTTTCCTGTGCAGGAGAACTCATGGACATCCAAAGATGATGAATGTTAGAAGATTCAGCACACACCAAAGGAAGTAGTTATTCACACAACACATAGTTAAAACTATGGAATTAGCTTGCATAGAAGGAGTGATGGCCAACAACTTGGATGGCTTAAAAAGAAAGCATTAGACAGATTCATAAAGGTTGAGGAAATCAGCAACCACTAACCAGCTCTTCTGTGCTTTTAGGTACCAGTTGCTGGAAATTGCAGGAGAAAAGAGTGCTCTTGTACTGAGGTGCTGCTTACGAGCATCCTCTAGGCATCTGGTTGGCCATGATGAGAACAGGACCATGGACCAGATGGATCACTGGTCTGATGCAGCAGGCTTTTCTTATGTTCTTAAATTCTTCTGTGACCCACAAGCTAGAAAAGTTTCCCTACCCCTCTGTTACATCATAGCAACTTTCTGGTTATCACTGTTGTAAGGCGACTGACAACATTTATGCTAGTTCCCCCCACCCATTGCTTCTTTTTCCTCTCACACAGAGAACCATAAAAACAAATCGGTAGTGCACTGATCTTGTTCTAAATGCGACCTTTTTTATTTTGGTAACTCCTTCAGCTCTTGTGCTTGTAAGAATTCAAATGTTCGTTTGGTTCAGTGGTGCAAACATTCTTCTTATTATATATTTTTACAATTCACTCCTTTGTGGTATACCCAGTAGGCACATTGCTTTTGCTGGAAAGGAATCCCACCAGGCGAAAAATCAGAAAGCTTGTAAGCTTTGAGGGGTTGGTTTGCCTCAGCTCCTGCTGAGTGACAGCTCGTAAACAGCATCATAACACAAATTCAGGCTGATAACTTTTTTTTAAGTTTCTTGAGATGCAAACTAAAATAGAGAAGGACTGTAAAAAGGCAAAGTTCAGAGCCTCTGTCTAAATTACACTTCTCAAACATTTAGAGGTTTGGTGCATCTAAAAGAAAATAAACGCTGAGAATAAGAGTGCCATCCTAGAATCATAGAATCATAGAGTTGGAAGAGACCACAAGGGCCATCGAGTCCAACCCCCTGCCAAGCAGGAAACACCATCAGAGCACTCCTGACATATGGTTGTCAAGCCTCTGCTTAAAGACCTCCAAAGAAGGAGACTCCACCACACTCCTTGGCAGCAAATTCCACTGTCGAACAGCTCTTACTGTCAGGAAGTTCTTCCTAATGTTTAGGTGGAATCTTCTTTCTTGTAGTTTGGATCCATTGCTCCGTGTCCGCTTCTCTGGAGCAGCAGAAAACAACCTTTCTCCCTCCTCTATGTGACATCCTTTTATATATTTGAACATGGCTATCATATCACCCCTTAATCTCCTCTTCTCCAGGCTAAACATGCCCAGCTCCCTTAGCCGTTCCTCATAAGGCATCGTTTCCAGGCCTTTGACCATTTTGGTTGCCCTCCTCTGGACACGTCCCAGTTTGTCAGTGTCCTTCTTGAACTGTGGTGCCCAGAACTGGACACAGTACTCCAGGTGAGGTCTGACCAGAGCAGAATACAGTGGCACTATTACTTCCCTTGATCTAGATGCTATACTCCTATTGATGCAGCCCAGAATTGCATTGGCTTTTTTAGCTGCCGCGTCACACTGTTGGCTCATGTCAAGTTTGTGGTCAACCAAGACTCCTAGATCCTTTTCACATGTACTGCTCTCAAGCCAGGTGTCACCCATCTTGTATTTGTGCCTCTCATTTTTTTTGCCCAAGTGCAATACTTTACATTTCTCCCTGTTAAAATTCATCTTGTTTGTTTTGGCCCAGTTCTCTAATCTGTCAAGGTCGTTTTGAAGTGTGATCCTGTCCTCTGGGGTGTTAGCCACCCCTCCCAGTTTGGTGTCATCTGCAAATTTGATCAGGATGCCCTTGAGTCCATCATCCAAGTCGTTGATAAAGATGTTGAATAAGACCGGGCCCAAGACAGAACCCTGTGGCACCCCACTAGTCACTCTTCTCCAGGATGAAGAGGAACCATTGATGAGCACCCTTTGGGTTCGGTCAGTCAGCCAGTTACAAATCCACTGAGTGGTAGCATAGTCAAGACCGCATTTTACCAGCTTCTTTACAAGAATATCATGGGGCACCTTGTCAAATGCCTTGCTGAAATCAAGGTAGGCTACATCCACTGCGTTCCCTTCATCTACCAGGCTTGTAATTCTGTCAAAAAATGAGATCAGGTTTGTCTGACATGACTTATTTTTCAGAAATCCATGCTGACTATTGGTGATCACAGCATTCCTTTCTAGGTGCTCACAGACTGTTTGCTTAATGATCTGCTCCAGAATCTTCCCTGGTATTGATGTCAGACTGACTGGGCGGTAATTATCTGGGTCCTCTCTTTTCCCCTTTTTGAAAATAGGGACAACATTTGCCCTCCTCCAGTCTGCCGGGACTTCGCCTGTTCTCCAGGAATTCTCAAAGATGACTGCCAGTGGTTCTGAAATCACATCTGCCAGTTCTTTTAATACTCTTGGATGCAGTTCATCTGGCCCTGGAGACTTGAATACATCTAGACTAGCCAAGTATTCTTGTACTATCTCCTTAGTTATTCTGGGCTGTGTTTCCTCTGCTGAATCATTTGCTCCAAATTCTTCAGGTCGGGCATTGTTTTCTTTATCGGAGAAGACTGAGGCAAAGAAGGCATTGAGGAGTTCAGCCCTTTCTGTGTCCCCTGTTTGCATTTCACCATCTTCTCCTCTGAGTGACCCCACTGTTTCTTTGTTCTTCCTTTTGCTACGAACATACCCATAAAAGCCTTTTTTGTTGCTTTTAACCTCTCTAGCAAGCCTGAGTTCATTCTGTGCTTTAGCTTTTCTGACTTTGTGTCTACACGTGCTGGCTATTTGTTTGAATTCCTCTTTGGTGGTTTCCCCCCTTTTCCATTTTTTGTACACATCCTTTTTTAATCTTAACTCAGTTAAAAGTTCTTTAGATAGCCACCCTGGCTTCTTTAGGCACCTTCCATGTTTCCGTCTCATTGGTATTGCCTGAAGTTGTGCTTTTACTATCTCCCTCTTAACAAACTCCCAGCCATCATGAGCTCCCTTTCCTTTTAGTATTACTGTCCATGGGATCTCACCCAGCACTTCCCTAAAGTTCCTGTCAGAACTTTGCCTGGTCCAAGGTTTTTGATCCAGAGTTTCCCACCTGCCGATACTAATGAGAAAAGAAAAGTGATAGATATTGGTTAGATATAGCAGCAGAATACTGTTAACAATCAAGGATTTCTTTTTAGTACTATGGTTTTATTTGGAATAGACTACTCAGAATGGACAATGGTAAACCTCACTCATTATTGGTTTTGCCTTGTTCCTTCATTTCCCCCTGCTTTTAAAGTTACTCCTCTTCTGAAGGGTCTTTTTGGTGCCTTCTTTACCTGTTCCTCTTATTTCTGCAGCACCAAACAATGTATTGTGCCTGCTTATGCATTTATTCAAGATAGTTGCATCTTTTGCATTCCCTATAGATCCAACTGAACCACTCAAGGCAGGGATGAAGGACAAACGGCACCCCCAGTCTATTTACAATAGGCAGCTGGACTGGCAGTTGAATTTTACTCCAACAGTGGCAAATGGGGCAAAATCCTTCTCTGCACCTGAGGGCAGCAGGCTAGTTTAGCAGGAGAAGGACAGGCTCTATGACAGAGTTTGGTCTCGAGCAGAAGAAGGGTGGCCAACAGTGCTGCTGGTGCTATTCCCCACAATATCTGCCTCCTGATTGCCTCATTCTGCCTAATTATAGGATCAGCCATAACTCAAGGTAGCCAACATAAAAATAAACAAAACAGAAGAAATACATAAGATAAGGCTGTGTAGATACCATATATTTAAAACAACGTACACAAACCAACCAAATCTTGGAAGCTTGTTAAGGGAACTGTACCCATCTTGACTTTCCTGGACGTACTGGAAGCCAGGGAGAGAAGTATTTTTATTTAAGTCTGGGCCTTTTAAAAAAGAAAATGGTTCCCTTCAGTGCTCCCCCCACCCCCCTGGGTACTCAAGGGTACACAATACCAACACTTTCTTTTTCTAGAAGAAAAGCACTGGTTCCCTTTATTTTTTTTTAAAAAAAACCCCACAAAATCAACAAGTGCAGCAATATCAGGCACTTTGTATGTAACCTTCCCAGATTCCCGTGCTTCAGTTAAAGCCCAGGGTAAGGCATGAGAAGGTAACTCCTTCCATGGGGCTTTTTCAGATCAGGAAGTGTGGGCAGCCAGGGAGGCTGCAAAATGCTGGAGAAATGTTTAGTGGCAATACAAGTCCCCCTTGGCCACTTTACAATGATAAGGTAAGATCAGCTCCGCACCCACCAAAATACTGAAGAAATTCTAAAGTGGCCTGAGAATGAGGAAGTGAAACAGGCCCACTTTTGGCAGGGAAGAAAACGTTTGAGAAACCGGAAGACAGGTTTAAGGTCAGCACTAGTATGAACATAGAAGTAATATGGATATGACATGATGGGATGTTAGGTCAGGAACCAGTGGCAGCAGAGCTAGAGAACTCTTGCCATCTGAACCTGCCTCTCCCATGTTGTTTCTGCATTAAAAGTAGCATAAAGGCAGAACAATGCTCATGTGAGAACCAGGCCTAATACCAACTTATATAGTAGTTGTATAAATCTTCCAAGGCAATGGAGCACCTAAGCAATGCTGGGGAACCTGTGGCCCTTCTGATTTTTTGTTTTGTTTTGAACTTTTGCTCCCATGGACTCAAGTCCACCAAGCTGATGGGAACTGTAAGCCAAAAGCTTCCAAATAGCCACATATCCCTCACCCCTGACCTAAAGGCTATATGTGAATATCTATGATTCATTCATAAAACTTTGGGAAGCTGTTTTATCAAGTGAAAGCCAATGAGCTCTTCTTCCTCCTCCTCCTCCTCCTCCTCCATAATCTCTTTTTTCGTAGCGAAAGTTCTGCAGGTTTTAAACTGCCAGCGTAGGTTGTTTGGACTGTAATCAGGCAGCTGTAATATTGAAGATAATGCACTAGTGAACTCTGAATGCGGCTGAGGTTTGGTGTTAAATTGCAAAACGCCAGCCAGTCAACACATTTTATTGGCATGACTTTCAAGGTTAGGGACAGCTAAACCAAAAAAGCCTGCTACATACTGATGCTTCCCTCTTTGCCAAGTTTAATGTCTAGAAATTTCAAAATTAGGATACAGCTACTTATCCCAGAAGCTCAGGGGTCAATAACCTTTATCTTGGCTTATTGAATAAACCTTCCAAAGAGTGTTATCATTTTATTATTCCTGTAATTATAGCAAAGAACTTCAGTAACCTTTTGTTTGAACGGTTTGCTCTGAATTTTCACGTGCTCTGCATTTCATTCCACTTCAGCAAGGAGAGACACAGTACATAAGTAGTGAAACATTAAACCACTATGATGCGTCATGCTTTGGAAAAATTAAACATTAAAAACCACATAGAAGAAGCAGCGTTTGTTGCTGATTATCATATCATAACCATTCTCTGATTAGATCATGAATTCCACAATCCTAGTTTTGTAATGAGATGTTCAAGAAGTGAAGCAGGCAACCTTCTAGGTCACAATTTCTCAGGGGGCCTTTTAAATGTGCTTGTGGGAGGGGCATTATTGGTTTATTTTATTTATTTTGTGTTTTTTTGTTATGTATTGTGTTTCCTCATTTTGCATTTTTATGTTGTGAACTGCCCTGTGATCTTTGGATAAAGGGAGGTATGCAAATGTAATCAATCAATCAATCAATCAATGAATAAGGAAGTATCATTAAGTGTCAATCCAGATATGATATTTGACACATACAGTCGTACCTTTGTTTTCGAACAGCTTAGTTCTCGAACGTTTTGGCTCCCAAACATCGCAAACCCAGAAGTGACTGTTCCGGTTTGCGAACTATTTTTGGAAGCTGAACGTCTGACGTCTGAGCCCAAGAAAGTAAAATCTCTCACTGCCTCCATTTCTTCCCCTTCTATTTGCTAGGAGGTGATGGGACCAGTGGCCATGATCTTTTTTTTTTTTTGATGTTGAACTTCAGACCGTATTTTGCGCTCTCCTCTTTCACCCTCATTAAAAGGTTCTTTAATTCCTCCTCACTTTCTGCCATCAAGGTTGTGTCATCTGCATATCTGAGGTTGTTGATATTCCATCGCAGGTACAGGGGCCTAATCCCCACGTCAAGGTCCTAATCCAGGTCACCACTGGAAAAGCTCTAGCTCAATGGTGGAGTGTCTACTTTGCACACAGAATTTCCCAGGTTCAGTCCCCAGCATCTCCAGGGAGAGCTGTGAGAGAACCCTTTTTGAAATCTGGGAGAACTGCAGCCAATATCTGGAGAAGGCAGGTTCCTGTGTTCCCACTTAGTACAGCAATTTATCAAGGACATCAGGTTCCCCATCTCTGACAAAGACTGGAGAGTTCATATCCCCATTCATCCATGAAACTCGCTGGATGACATTGGTTCATTCACTCTCTCTCAGGCTAGTTTACGTCACAGGGTTGTTACAAGGATAAACATAGATGAAGACTGCATATTCATTGAGCATCTTGGAGGAGAGGCAGGATATAAATGGAACATATAAATACTGTTTCAGGAGGGAAAGATCTGCCCAGTACATCCCATTGGCTTAATAATAATAATAATAATAATAATAATAATAATAATTTTTAAAAAATTATACCCCACCCACCCATCTGGCTGGGTTTGTTTCCCCAGTCACTCTGGATGGCTTCCAGCAGAATATTAAAATACAATGATTCATCCAGCATTAAAAGCTTCCCTAAAGAGGGCTGCCTTCGGTTGTCTTCTATAAGTCAGATAGTTGTTTATTTCCTTGACATCTGATGGGAGGGCGTTCCACAGGGCAGGCGCCACTACTGAGAAGGCCCTCTGCCTGGTTCCCTGTAATTTCACTTCTCGCAGTGGGGGAACCACAAAGCAAAGGAAACTCTTAAACTGATGGCTCCATTGGTGGGTTCCACTTGCCCATCAGTGCTGTGAACAGATTTTGTGTTGAAACATTTCTACAACATTTTAAAAAAATATCTTTTTGTCAAAAGAGATTCATAAAAGATAAATTAATAAAAAGCACCATTAAATGGTTTTGAGCCACTTGAAGTATATTGTTTCATTTTCTCTTAATGTCCCAGCAGAATATTTGCATAGGAGATGCCAGCATGATCATTCATTTTGAAAATTCACTTCATTGCAGGGAAAGCATCATTTTTGCTCAGCAGGAGCAGATCACATCAAGCTATCTGCATCAGTAACCTTTTTGGGCTTCAAGGTTTATCAGAGAAAAGGCTTAACTAATTACACGTTAAAGATTGGAACCTCTAGCTACAAAAGATGGAAACAGTCTCCTATTGAACCACAATTTTTAAAAACCCAACAGAGATAACAAAGTCAGTTTTCTCCAGAACAGTAATGACTTGTCTGTTGAAATAATTTCCCAAGAGTTCACCCAGAAAGTGAAATACTTTCAAACAGGCTGCATTTCCAACATGATAAATGCACAATTCATTTCAATACCGTTGCTGAATTGCAGAATAGTGAAATCCCAAGCTGGGTCCTGTGGAAAAGAGCCCCTATCATTTTTACTTTTAAAAAGTTAAAACATAAAGATGGCAATTCTTCCCTTGATACAAGAACACGGGTTTTTCCAGTACTATTATTGTCCATTACATGAGTGCACTGAGTAAAGAAGAGATTCCTAAATGTGTTGGAACATTTAAAGTTCACACTAAAGGGACAAAATTGATTGCACATTTATTCAATGATCGTTCAGCATTAAGATCTTGAACTACACAGGGAGCAGATATATTTGCTTTTGTCCATTGTCGGAAGAGCAAAATGCTCTGGGAGTATTTAAGCATAAACTGTAATCTTCACAAGGAATTTTTTAAAAAAATGTTATCCTCCTCCTCCAGCTTAATCCAGAAGCGAGACCCAACACATGCTAATGTAAAAAATCTTATATTGCAACATATATTGAATGTATGTTAAATTTTCTGATGCAGTTTATGTACCCTTTTTGGGGGATATCTTTTACTACTGCTGATTCCTATCCTCACAAGACTATGTATGCACATAGTTCTGTCAAGAGATTTGAAGCACTGTCTGCAAAATGATGGCAATAAACACACATATTTGGCAGAAGGGAGTTCAGAAACATGCATCAATAGCAATCTCTGCTAGTGAGGTTTGCACACAAACATTTTTTTAAAATAAATGTCAAAACATTTGGCTTTTGTCTTCCAAAACGTTGCTCAAACACAGTCTTCCCTAATCAGTTGCCCTCCAGATATTTTAGACTACAACTTCCATCAGCACCAGCCAACCGAACCAATAGCCAGGGATTATGGGAGCTGTAGTCTAAGTATCCAGAGGGCACTAGGTTGGAGAAGGCTGTTCTGCAGCTTATGCTGGTAAATAGAAGTCCAGACTATGAACATGGTTGAGTAGAGTTACCTTGGTTGACTAGGATGTGAGGCATCATGTGGACCAGAGCTGTGAATGCAGCCAGGTAGAAAAAGTTAACAGGTGAGTCTATGCAATCAAATTGATTTCCATGGTGATTTGCTTGGATGCTGCAGCATGTTTTCAGGCACTTCAGCATGCAAATTCCTGCCAAGAAATGGTCCCTGTCACCATACTCCCACTGATCCATATGCTGTAACTTCCATGAGCCTATAGAGATGGGGCTCCTGCTCTCTGTGAAGGACTCACAAGTGTCTAAATGGGTCTTTGTCCATTTCTCTTAGAGGCGCAGTGAGGTGTCAAGGTGAACAGATGCATAAGTGCACCCATTTCTCAAATTAGTAAAAGGAGATGTTACAATGGGTGGTCTACAAATACTGCAGATGAGATTCGGGACAGATGGTGCCTCCTCCTTTGGCTGAATATTAGCTGGAGAGTGTATGAAAAACAGCATCTGAAATCTCTTGTAAAATGATTTTTTATTTTCATAAGCCGTTCACTCCAGCAAAGTCACCTCCAGGCTTTTCAGTGGAGGACAGTGGCAACATAATTAAATGTCTCGTCTCCCCTTGAACTTCCAGCTTAACTGGAATCAAATGAGCAAGATGTTATGGGTTGCTCGGCAAACGTTGGCTCTGGGGACCCTTTAAAAGGCAACGTAATCATGAGCTGTTTACAATAAGCAAAACACTCTTCTGAAGCTCACACTTCTTACCACCACAAGTCATAACCGTCTCTACAGAATTCCCTTGACTCAGGAACCCCTTGCTCATAGATTACTGTTTTCACCTATGGCACATTTAAGTGAGTCTAACATGGTGGCAATTTTTTTGTCTTGATTTTCAAGTTAGGGATTGTTCAGCTGATGGATGCCCAAGCATTAAAATATTGGGACACATGGGGTGTGAATACTGCCTGTAAGCTGGTGGCTTTGGGTCTCCCCCATAAAATATTTGTTTTGATGTTTACCATTTAAAATAGGGTGCTCCTTACAAGATTGCCCACACCCAGAAACCTGCAAATGGAGCAGCTACCTTGTTGTTTTTTTAAAAAAAATGTGGAATAGAATTTTTCTTTATCTCTGTTGGAAGCCACCCAGAGTGGCTGGGGCAACCCAGTCAGATGGGCGGACTACAAGTAATTAAATTCTTCTTCTTCTTCTTCTTCTTCTTCTTCCTCTTCTTCAAAACAAAAAAAAAATTTTCCTTCCAGTAGCACCTTAAAGACCAACTAAGTATTGGTCTTTAAGGTGCTACTGGAAGGAAAATTTTTGTTTTTGTTTTGACTATGGCAGACCAACACGGCTACCTATCTGTAACTTCCTCTTCTTCTTCTTCTTCTTCTTCTTCTTCTTCTTCTTCTTCTTCTTCTTCTTCTTCCTCGTCCTCTTCCTCTTCCTCTTCTTTTCTTCTTCTTCTTCTTTGGAAAAAAAAATCACCTGGCAGATATGTTTGCTGACTTGTAGGCATTGGGTCAAGGTTGTTTCGTTGTTGCTGTTGTCTGGACTCTTATTCTGATTTTACTTTCTTCTTAAATTGATTTTCATTGGAGGTTTGTCTGACTTTACTTAGTTGACAGTGCGCTGGGATCCTGCACATACTTACTTAGAAGGAAGCCTAACTGAACCCACTGGAATTTACTTCTCACTAACACATATAGGTTTGTGCCTGTACGTTTAATGCATCTCACATGGCTGCCTAGCACTGTTTAAGAAAAAATATTTTTCTAAAAAATAGTTTTGAAAACATTGTTTTCAGAAAGGAAACAACAGATGAGCAGCATATGATAGGTGGGCAACAATAGATGAGTAACATCTTGTATAAACAAAGAGATGAGCCTCATTGTGGGTGACACACAACTCCGCTCTGTTTCTCTGTGCTAAGCTGATGCTTCACTGCAATAATGGATCAGATAAAAACTCAGTCCAGACAAGATTGAGATGCTGTTAGCAAGTGGTTCTTCTGACCTGATGAGCAATGTTCAACCACCTTTTGATGGGGGTCACTCTCTCCTAGACCACTACTGTCACTTGAAGCGCAGGTGGGGTCAGTATCATGGAGTGCAGTAGTGGTCTATCTATTCCACTATCTGGAGAGGGATACAGTGCTACCTCGGGTTACAGCCACTTCAGGTTACAGACTCCGCTAACCCAGAAATAGTACCTTGGGTTAAGAAATGTGCTTCAGGATGAGAACAGAAATCGCGCAGCGGCAGTGGTTGGACCCATTGGCTAAAGTGGTACCTCAGGTTAAGAAGAGTTTCAGGTTAAGAACGGACCTCCGGAACGAAATAAGTTCTTAACCCGAGGTACCACTGTAAACTGGTTTAAGTACTCTTTTCTCTGGAACTTCCAGGTTTGATTCCTGCAATACACTATGTATGTGTGGGGCTGCCTTTGAAGGTGATTCAGAAACTGCAGCTATGTACAGTGTAGTACCAAGCCTGATACCACACACATACAATCTCTTTTTATAAAACAAAATGGTCTAATTTGGCCCTGGAAGATGGTCACACATGTCTCTCATTAGCATTTGCTGGTGAAAGAAAGCTCAGTTGGTAGAATATGAGACTCTTAATCTCAGGGTTGTGGGTTCAACCCCCACACTAGAAGAAGAAGAAGAGTTTGGATTTGATATCCCGCTTATCACTACCCGAAGGAGTCTCAAAGCGGCTAACATTCTCCTTTCCCTTCCTCCCCCACAGCAAACACTCTGTGAGGTGAGTGGGGCTGAGAGACTTCAGAGAAGTGTGACTAGCCCAAGGTCACCCAGCAGCTGCATGTGGAGGAGCAGAGACGCGAACCCGGTTCCCCAGATTACGAGACTACCACTTTTAACCACTACACCACACTGGCTCTCACACAGCACACTAGGCGAAAGATTCCTGCATTGTAGGGGGTTGGTTGATCCTCGTGGTCCCTTCCAACTCTATGATTCTCTGATTCCAACTATTGCTGCTACAAATATTTTCAACCCCCTCAAACTCTTAGATGCTCAAGTAGCTGTTATTATTATTAGACTGTGCAGTATGCTACTTCCCTCCGCTAGCAATTGTTAGCTCCAGCTAAAACTTTTAAAGGGTATTGGAAAGTGACATTAAAAATTAGACTAATTCATATTGTGTATGCTCCATCAGTGAGGGGATGAATACCACTCCTTTATGAACAATTAAACATCATTTTCCATAATGCCAGTCTTATTACCTTCCTTGATTGTAATCATCATTATTTTTCAATATCATTCACCCTTGGTGAAATTGCAAGTAATATATTTGACCATTGCAGATGACTTTATAATCTGATCTCTTGGGGCCTGGTGAGAGATGCAGCAAATAACTTCATGTTGCTTTCCAGGACTTGCGCAAGATGTTCTTGCTCGCTGAGTTCGGAGGCAGATCCAGCCCAGTGCGCTGGCCTCCTGATACTTTTCTTTTCCCACGCTTCAGGGCCACATGCTGAGGCCCCCCCAGGGCCTGACGCCTGATATGGCCTCGATCTGACAAAGGACCCTGGGGGAGTCTAAGTCTTTCCACAGCAAGGCATTGATTTGAGTGAGGTGGCCCCACTGCGTGCCTGCTCTACAACTGCTTTGCCACAGTGACGGCAAAATACTTTTTAAAGTTTAACAGACAGAAACAGCCAAGCAGATCCAAAGCACTCTCCAGGAACACCTAGTCTAGTATGTTCAGCTCTCTTCTTGCCCCTGTGAATCTGGGGAGGTAGAATCGATAATTCATGTTCTCGTGCATTGCTTTTTTATTGCAGTATGCGTAAGATTTTTATTGAACACGTTCTATGAAAATTCCCGGGATGATCAGATGAATTTCATGCTTTTTTACTCTTCCAGGTGGATAACTATTGTGCTGTTTTGTGTAAACCTCACCAGAGAATAATTTTTAAAAACTTATAATTTTGTTCTCTGTGCTTGTTGTTTTATAGTATGATAACTACGATTAATTTTATTGTTATAGTCTCTATTTTGTTTTGTTTTGTTTTGTGGTATTTTATATATTATTTTGTATAAAGTTTCCCCTACCAAATACTGGTCTTTGATGATAACAAAGAGATATTATTATTATTATTATTATTATTATTATTATTATTATTATTATTACATTGTATTCCACCCTTCATCCATAAATTTTAGGGTGGTTCACAACATAAAAATACAATATAAAAAACACAAATACATTATAAAAACAAAAACAAACCAATATTCTCAATAAGATTTTTATTCTTTTTTTTGTTTTAGTTCTAAGACAGAAACTTCTCATGTGGTGAGAGTGAAGTATAAGGACTGGGGCAAACTTCTTCAGATTTCCTAAGATTAATGCAGCCAGAGAAGGTTGTATTCAAAAATTTCATAAAATGCACCGCCAATATACATTTCCCCCCATGTATAATTTATTTTCCCTTTACATCGAACCCTAAATCTTTCAAATGATATTATAAAAAGTCTGATGAAATGAGGGTTCTCAAATGGAGTTGTAGCTCTACTTTTCAAATATAAGGACTTTGCAAATCTTTTAAAGCACGTGACAGATTCATCGCTCTAAAACAACTTCCTTTGAAAATCACTAGTTGCGACAAATACAGTGGCACGCATTGTTTTCATTAATTTTGATATTGATCAATAAATGGAATTTGGAAATTCAATCTGAAATCAATCAAAGGACTTGGTATAGGTTCACTGAGCACAAATTTCTCATATTTTGTCTTGATGAGCTTCAGTAACAGCTGGTTCACACATGTATATACATCACTTAATTAGGCTTGATTCGCAGTTGATTGACTCCACTGAAAAGTAAGGCTGCAGGCCTTCAGTCTGAAGATCAATCAATTAAGGTTTAAGTTGATTAATTGGTGGTGAAAGAACTTAATTGGCTAAGAGCCAATGGAACTTTCATTCATTTTCCAGGCTATTTTGTGTTCAAATTAGGTGTTGTAATAGGCCCAGGTTTCTTTTGATATGCAGCGCGTTTGTTTATTTGCTTATAAATTAACCTGTGCTCCCATCTGTGCCTCAAAAATACATCTAGATGTAGGTTAAATAAAAAATTAACTGAAATATAATTTCATTAGGGAAAAACTTCCCAATGGTAAAAGCTCTACAGTAGTGGAACAGATTGCCTAGAGAGGTGGTGGGTTGGAGGTATTTAAGCCAATGCTGGATGGCCAATACTCAGTGATGTTGTAGTTGCAATGGCATAATAATAATTTAATAATAATTTATTATTTATACCCCGCTTATCTGGCTAGGTTTCCCCAGCCACTCTGGGCAGCTCCCAACAGAATATTAAAAACACAATCAAACACTGAAGATCCTTTGTTGACCTAGGGGGGTTGGACACAGGTTTGCATCACAACAAAGCAAACCAGCACTTGAAACAGGCCTTTGGAATGCTGAGCAGGTTTGTTTTTTTACTTCTACTTTATATATTTTTTTATTTAATTGTGCCTTTTAACCAGCCCCCATTTTTCCTGACTCTTAATTTCCTCTTATTTTATTTTTATATGGGTTTATTACATTATGTGAATTAGTTATTTTCTGTTGTGAATTTTGACTCCTTGGGCATTCTTTTCAATGCAAAGATAGGCTATAAATGTAGCTGATGAATAAATACAATAATATAAATGTGGTTTTGGTGTGCATTTTTTCTTTCTTAATGTGGGTTAATGCAGATATGGACCAGAAATGTGGGTGTGTGAAAGTGGATGGAAATAAACTGCTTTGTCTATTTCTGTCCTCCACTGCTGTCATGTATGCACCAGGCCCTTTTTGATAGTGCATATTGACTGACCCCTCTGCCAGCCCTCCTCCAAATTTCAAATTTGGAGATATGGTGTGTGTGAGAGAGCGCACACATGCTGAGAAAATTTCCTAGTCAACTGCTATCTGAAAATGACTGGCTACACACACAACTATATTGTCTCTAGTGGGAACAAGTTATTTTCAACGAATGTAGATTGCACATAAAAATCATAATTTATACATAATGACTCGATTCCTAAAATAAGTCAAGGTGTTTCCTCCTCCCCTGCAATTAGCTGGGTCCCCTGAAAAGCCTCTTTGGGGTGTCAGGTCCGCTTTTGAATAATGTTGGGTGGGTTGTGAGGGGCTACTGGGAAGAGAAAGATCACTAACATTTGCAGGAAGGGAATCCAAAGAACTGAGGCAAACAGTCGTGAGGAGAGAAGAAGAGAAGAAGAAGAGTTTGGATTTGATATCCTGCTTTATCACTACCCGAAGGAGTCTCAAAGCGGCTAAGAATCTCCTTTTCCCTTCCTCCCCCACAACAAACACTCTGTGAGGTGAGTGGGGCTGAGAGACTTCAAAGAAGTGTGGCTGGCCCAAGGTCACCCAGTAGCTGCATGTGGAGGAGCGGAGACGCGAACCCGGTTCCCCAGATTACGAGTCCACCGCTCTTAACCACTACACCACACTGGCTCTAGACCAAGTTCTAGATCTAGCAGACAAAATAAAAGCTGACAAATGGCTGGGTCTGCATGGCATCCACCTGAGATTTCTCAAAGAATTCAACTGTGAAATTGCTGACCTTCTAACAAAAACTTTTCCCTCAGATCAACCTCCACACCACAGTCATTGGTCACTGTGGGAACAGGATGCTGGACTAGATGGGACATCGGCCATCTAGCCTGCGATGAGGCTACATTTTAATATTTTAATGTTCCATTATTTTAATGTTGTATTTTATTTTTGTTTTTAAGTTGTAATCATTCATCTTGTTTTTATTATTGCTTGTAAGCCGCTCTGAGCCCGGCCTTGGCTGGCGAGGGCGGGGTATAAATAAAAAAGTATTATTATTATTATTATTATTATTATTATTATTATTATTATTATTATTATCCAGCAGGCTCTTCTTATGTTTTTATGAGCAGAGGACAGAGAAAACTCCTTTCAGGTTCATCTTACAACCCAAATCAATATAAAGTATCAGGATGGGACATAGCTGTATGGCTAAGTGCAAGTTTTAAACCTAGAAGATCCCATGTTCTGTTCCTCACATTTCATGTGACAGAGGGATAACCCTGAAACCCTCATGGAGGGTGTGGAGTGAGGCCTGAGCTGGGTAGGGGGCATGAACCAGGGTCTGGATAGTGAGAGATCCCCCAACCCTGGAGTCGCCCATCCTGAGACAGATGGGCTTGGTTCAATTTTAAGCAGCTTGTATCAATAGTTTTTTGAACAACTGGGGGCTCTTTAGTGCACAGTTCCTATTCCTGGCATTTAAGAAAATAAAAGGAGATCAGGGTCTGCTCAAGGACTTCTTATTTGCTTCTTATTTGCTTCTTAGTTGATTCAGGACTTCTGTTTTCAAGATGCAATCTCTCCCCGCCCCCCTCCCTTCAGTTTCTGCATCTGTTCTTTCCTGTGACACATGGTTGTGGGTATTTTAATGTATAAGTTATTGCTAGTGCTTACTGGATAGGCATTTCAAGGATATACACACTAAGTGACAACTCTTGGATGATAAGTTGACAGTAAAGCTGAGCAGCAGACTTTTGTGTATAGATGTTTGTACTCCTTGGAGGGTAAGATATCAAGCAGATGTCACTAGTGCATTTAGCCATTTGCTAATAACAACTGCTGTACTACTTTACTGAACACAGGCTTCCATCGGATGGGAAGAGCAGTGTCTGCATAAAAAAATATTATACATATGTCAGCAGCGTGTTCCTTTTAGAGAGCGGACAGCCTCTAGTTCTGAGCATAAATTAAGAACAGTAAGAACGTTCTGTTCAGAATTTAATACAGGGCTCTGGAACCTCATTCTCAGGGCCCAAATGCAGCCCTCTGAATCTGGCTCCCAAAATTCTCCACACATCACACACCCCACCACAGCCACACAGCCTCTCTCCATGCCATATGCCTCACCAGCCCTGCTATGTACCACCTTTAATATTTTCCCCTGACTGAAAAGTGTCCCTAAACTCTAATAAGTGTCCCTAAACTCTAATAATGCCTTTTGCTCGCTTGGATGGAGGACATATGGGGAGGATGTATGAGGAGGACGTATGGTGTGAGGATGTATGCGGAAAGTAGCCAAATGTATGAAGATAACATTTGCATGGGATGCTCTGCCTACCTTTGCTTCTGTTCCCACCATCAGCAGATGGCCCTCAGAAGGTTGCCCAGAATGAAATGTGGTCCTCAAGTTAAAAGAATGTTGCCCATCCTTGATCCAATGAAATCCCCAAGGATCTGTATTGGGACCTGGGCTTTTTAACTTTTTTCATAAATGAACTAGAGCTAGGGGTGAGGACCCTGATGTTGGGAAAGATTGAGGGCACAAGGAGAAGGGGACGACAGAGGGTGAGATGGTTGGACAGTGTTCTCAAAGCTGCTAACATGAGTTTGACCAAACTGCGGGAGGCAGTGGAAGACAGGAGTGCCTGGCGTGCTCTGGCCCATGGGGTCATGAAGAGTTGGACACGACTAAACGGCTAAACAACAAAACAACTGACCCTTGGTCTTCCTGGATCGTTCCTGTATCCATAGTGTAGATTAGAACAGTTAGTCTTTCAATGAGGCCTGTATGTTTTAAATGAGCACCTTCTTCCTCAAGAAGCAGCTTCTAGAGAGGCATTGCTTCTTGTCTTGTTTTTATGTGTGGATGCTTGCTCATTAAATGTGTTCCTTACCTGCAAAAGTACTGCAGGTTTCAAGCACACATTCCCAGCATGTTTTCAATCCTGTCTCTATGCTGGCTTGATCATGTATGTCCACAGAATTCAAGATGCAGGATCTTCCTCCTCTATGAAGAGCTGGCTGCTTGCACCAGGCACATTGGCAGACCAGCTCCGTACTACAAAGATGTCTGTGAACATACCATGAAGGCTGGCCACATCAACCCCACTGTGTAGAAATCCTTTGCAGATGACCGCAGTGCCTGGAGACAGTCAGGTGGTAATGGGCAAATCAGTCTTATTTCTAGTCCATTCCACTTCCACCGTCATTCTTCCATTAATCTGCATTTTTTGAGAGAGAAAAAAGAAAGCTACGGTACATGAAAAGATAATGTGAAACATCCCCTCCCCCAAAGTAACATTTCTACATGTATTGTAAATGCAAGTATGAAATCCGATGGGTTGCAATCCATGCATTAGTGTAGGATCAAATCTGTTTATACCAGGATCGGCAAAGATCAAATTTCTCCAGCATCCCAAGCAGAGAGAGAGAAGGCTAGTGAACGAAGGTGATCAAAGAAGCATGCGAGTAAGTGACTAGAAGCCTATGAAAGGAGGTAGAGGAACTAAGCAAATGAAGGTTGGGATCTGAAACATAGGAAGGAAACTGTGGCATACCAAGGCAAGCCATTAGTTCATCTAGCTCAGTGGTCCCCCAGCTTTTTAACATGGACTGTCTAAATACTGTTGATGGTCTTAGAACACCACTCAACAGTTTTACAGTCTGCTGCAGCAATTGTAAAGCACTGTGCTAGATGTTGTCTTGTTTTCAAGTGTGGTTTTATTGCTTCTTTTATTTATTTATTTATATTTATTTATTTATTAATTATTATTATGGTTTTATTTTTATTTATTGCCAGGTCCTTAGAATGGCAAAGCAGCTGCCGCACCCATTGTTCGCAGCTGCTGCTCCTGCAGTCTTCTTCACTGGCATGTCATGGACCACCTGAGTGAAACTCGTGGACCACTGGATCATCATTGTTCACCCTGACTGGTAGCTCTCAAAAGATTCAGGTAGGGGCTTTTCACATTCCTATACAGAGATGCTAGGAACTGAACCTGGGGCTTTCTGTTGCTCTGCATGTACAGGGGGTGCTCTGCCACTGAGCTATGGCCCTTGCCCAGGTGAAAGAGGAAAAAGTCTGATGAGGATTCTAAGATCAGAAGAAAAACTGGGAAAGAGAATGGGCAGGCAATGGTTAGATGGGAGAGGTACATAGGATCAGGGTCTTCAGAAGTGAGAGATCATGTACTGATTTGAGATGACCAGCCAACTCTCAGGTTGTCAGCTTCTAGTCTTTGTATAACTTGAGCTTATACTTTTCCACCAGTCTTTTAAAACTGCTTTTCTTATTCTGCTCTGGGCCTTTTCATGTTGTTTTAACTATGATTTCATCCTTCCAGATTTGACTGCGGCTTATATCTTATCACAGTTTTATTACGAGACAGGCCTTGTTTTATACACAGTTGCAGGCATTTTTAACACAGAGGTGATGGATAAATATTAAAACATAAATAAAGTGAAGTCATTGCTTGCCCAAGTCTGATTCCCCAGCTAGCCATTGCACTGGGAAGAAAGAAGATCTGCTTTGCAACCCTCACTTCCCACAAAGAGAAACAAATGTCATCATTTTGAGTGGCATATTTTAAAATGCATGAAGCCAGCAGACCTGGTCCAATAGTCTCCTAAATATTTCCCAAAATGCTATTGCTGTGAAACAGCATCTTATTTTGTGTCCTTCCCTTTCTTTCCCATTGCTAAGAAGTTAAGATATTTAACATTTCTTGTGCATCACATCATTCCCAAGACCCTAATTGGATTCCGCAGCCAATACACAGTGTTCTTGGGCTTCCAGTTTGACTGGGAGAATAAGTTTGCCGAGCTATATAAAGCTGAAATTGTTTTTTGCACTGCTGAACCTCAGAGACATACTCTTGGAATATGAAGCAGTATCTGTGGGGCTGGAATTCTTCCAAACTGCTCAACTACAGAGGAGGGGAGGGTGGAAAGGCTAGAGGCTGAATGTACCCTTGTTTCATTAAGGAAAACTGAAAGGAACCCCAAGAATTATCTTGCTCCAAGAGCACGATATTAGTTCGTTCAATCACAGGGAGGAATTTGCTTATAATAAAGCTCAAATTTATCCACAAAGGAAATAATTAAAAATATTATTCGGCTCTGAGTGCACTTAATTAGAGTTTATGGTGTGGGCCCTGATCTGCTCACATAAATTGTGTTGTACGCAGCAAAGGAGGCATCCCAGTAAACATGAGCTGCAATCCACGGCTGGCAAAATCCTTGGAAGTTGTATAATGTTGGGATCCTCAAGATTTATGCCCTTCATTTACTGCATTGGCCATACAAAGGCATTAAGCACAACCGCTCAAGCTGCCGAAAAGCTGCTGGGTACAGATGGAAAATTCCTACGTATTAAGGAGCAAGCAAGTTCATCATATGCCAGATGGAAGGAGTAGAGGCGGGATGGTGATGGAAACTTCTCAACTCTCGAGTCCTAAGGCTAATTCTGCTGTTTCACACTGTTTGCCGAGACAGGCGTTCCAACAGTTTAGGCTTTTGTGAAGCTGCTGTAACTGTAGGCTTTGCTTGAATTCATTTATCAGAGGAACATTGCAGGGAATATAACTGAAGTCAGGCTGTGTCAGAAGCAGTTGGCACTTGAAATCAGATATGATAGGGTTGCCATATGTCAGGAATTTACCGGACATATGGAACACTGCAGCCAGCAGCAGTGTCTGGGTGGAAATTGCCCCCCCCCAAAAAAAGTCCAGGGAAATCTGGACATATGGCAGCCCATGTCGGCAGTATCGTTTTTGCCATCCCCCCCCTAAAAATAGCTCAAAAACAGCTCAAAAACTTTGCCCCCCCAAAGAAAGCTCAACAACTTTGCCCTCACCCCCCCCCCCCAAGAAAACCCTAACAACTTTGCCAAAAAAACACAATTTTCTGTCTGGATTTTCACTGTTTGAAATATGGCAGCCCTAAGATGTGGCGGTTGTGGGCGCATAGTGCAGAAAATGCAAAGTGTTTGGGTGACTCTTGCGGATTCCAAATTTTGCACACTCCAGTATAGATTCTGAACTGAGTCTGGTGTTGCACAGGGTGTTGAGATTCTTGCTGTTTGCAGACAAAGCTCTCCCTTGTTCAAAAGGGACCAAGAATTTGATACTTGGGCAATGTTCTCTCCATCTTAGCCACAATTCCACATACTTACTTGAGCGGTGCTGTGCTCCCCGTGTGAAAAAAGCAACTCATTCACTCCCTCTGCATTCCCACACAAATAGGGAGAGGGCAAGCAAGTGGACAGCAGCAACAGGAATGAGGGACAGTTTGGGCCAAGGTGAGCCCTACCAGACTGGGGCAGCTGACTCAAGTGGCAGACACTGAGAGGTCTGGGGAGTGCCAGTTAAATGCTTGAGGAAAGAATGCAGTGGTACCTCGGGTTACATACGCTTCAGGTTACATACGCTTCAGGTTACAGATTCCACTAACCCAGAAATAGTACCTCAGGTTAAGAACTTTGCTTCAGGATGAGAACAGAAATCATGCTCCAGTGGTGCGGCAGCAGCAGGAGGCCCCATTAGCTAAAGTGGTCTTCAGGTTAAGAACAGTTTCAGGTTAAGAACGGACCTCCGGAACGAATTAAGTACTTAACCCAAGCTACCACTGTAGTTCAGACACACAGCCTGTATCCTCTAAGCTAGCCTGTTGCCTTCAGGAGTGGTAGTTGGTGGGCAGTATCTTGTTGCCAGTGTTGAAATAATTGTCAGCTCCTAGACCATTCCACTTCTGTGCATGGAAGAGAGCAACCATCTTGTATTTCACCTTAGATGGCAAGATGATGTTTTGGATAAGTCCTGGTCATGGCCAATCAGAGAGGCATGTTGGAAACCTCCAAACCTGGATCTAACATTGGCCTAGCTTGTGATTAAAATGTTAAAATGTACTGTATGCCTTTTCCTCTTTACCAGGCTCTTCCTATCAAGCATGTTCTGTCCTAACAAACATGCATGCTAATCCACATAATAAATTATCCTTTGAGTATGATCTGCCTCTTTGTGGAGATATTGTGTCTGAGGGAAGGAGGACTTTCCCCAAGAATTTATCCTCAACAAGAGCTTACTGCATCCTCTTCCTACCCAGTCCTAACGCCTAACTTAGTCATTGAGATGCATCTTCCTCCAACTGAATTCGGAAGAGAGTGGATTAAGGTTAATTCTCTATTGAGCGGGCTTAAAGTCACTAATTAAAGGGCATGAAGACCAGCCAGAATTCTAGCACATGCCAAGCCCAAGAAATGGCATGTTGTTGCCTAAAATAAGAGTAGCATCCACTCCAAGCAGGGTGGGGGGGGATGGAATGTGAATATTAATTCCCCCTCCCCTCCAGCCATCTTTTTTTTTTAATTTTCAACTATATGAGAATGCTATAACTGGAGAAAATGGATTTTATTCTCATTGCATTACACCCAAAAGCTTGTTTCATCCCTTACATACTCAATTGATCACTGTACTCGTGCAGATACATTCTCTTCAGGAGGTCCATTCAGTACATTTTATATGGTTTTAATGGTATGGTTTTACGTAATGTTGTTGTAAACCACTTTTATTATTATTATTTTTTAATGAACAGCAGTAAATGGTTATTTTTTTATAAATAAATAAATAAAATTTGGGAATTGGGCACCTGCCTTTTGGATTTTCCCCTGCTTACATTTCAGACAACAGTTATCATTTCTGGCTTGGGGGCACCAGGTAGAAAACTTCCTCTTGAGATATTTGTTCCAGTCCACATCTGTGTTAGTTTCTGAAATAGTTTCTACATATGAAATTGCTTTCATTGTTTGTATGAAAACTTCTCTATTTAGTCAGTCTTACCCAGAAATGTAATTTTATTGTGTTTATAATTTTTTTTTTATAAAAAATAAACCTGTTAGTTTTATGTCTAATGGTTTTGAAAGCCTGCTGGTTTTATTCTTATTTTGTTCTTATTTTATGTAAACCACTTAGAGGTTTGTGTGTGTGTGTGTGTGTGTGTATATATATATATATATATATATATATATATATATATATATATCCTTATTAAATAACAATAAATTCTGCAGGCTAAACACTAGCTGTTAAAGATAACCCTTCAGTATGCAAATACTATTTTGCCAGCCAGAGAAATACATGAAGCAGCTTTAAGGATGTCCTCTTTTATGTTGTGAGACTCTGTCCCAGTATATGCAATCACTGTGGACAGTCCCATTATAAACCAATGGAGGAACCTTCCTTCCTGCTCAACTCTGAGATCACTTTTGCTGTGAAGAGGACATTCCATGCATGTACCTAATGTCCAAAGGTCTATTCTGCATGATTGATCCCTTCCTCTTAAAAACAAAAGGAGGTTGGATGAATTCTTCTTAACTTAACAAGGGAAGCTTCCTTATACCAAGACAGATACTTTGACCTTCTAGCTCAGTAATATCCACATTGACTGGGAGTGATTCTCCTTGCTTTTTGGCAGCAGCCTCTCCCAGTGCTACCTGGACATGCCAGGGACTGAACCTGGGACATTCTTTCAGCACTGTATGTGCAGGTGGACTTTGTACCACCATTGAGCTACACTCCTAGTTGTACGGCAAGTCATGGCACAGTCAAATGGCTAGCACTGTGGTCTAAACCACTCAGCCTCTTGGGTTTGCCGATCGGAAGGTCGGCGGTTTGAATCCCTGTAACAGGTTGAGCACCCGTTAGTCAGTCCCAGCTCCTGCCAATCTAGCAGTTCAAAAGCACGCCAGTGCAAGTAGATCAATAGGTACTGCTGTGGCGGGAAGGTAAATGGCATTTCCGTGCGCTCTGGCACTTGTCACGGTGTCCTGTTGTGCCAAACGTGGTTTAGTCCTGCTGGCCACATGCCTGCAGACAAATACCAGCTCCCTCAGCCTGAAGCGAGATCAGTGCCGTACCCCATAGTCGCCTTTTACTGTAATTAATCATCCAGGGGTCAGTGGACTCGTAATCTGGTGAACCAGGTTCAATTCCCCGCTCCTCCCCATGCAGCTGCTGGGTGACCTTGGGCTAGTCACACTTCTCTGAAGTCTCTCAGCCTCACTCACCTCATAGAGTGTTTGTTGTGGGGGAGGAAGGGAAAGGAGTTTGTTAGCCACTTTGAGACTCCTTAGGGTAGTGATGAAGAGGGATATCAAATCCAAACTCCTCCTCCTCCTCCTCCTCCTCCTCCTCCTCCTCCTCTTCTTCTTCCTTTGACCATTTCCCCTATGCAACAGTCTGAAAGTGAGCAGGGGACATTCCTCTTTAGTGTTCTGTCTGGTCACTGCAGAAATGTTAACTGGTAGCTGCAAGAGTAATAAATCGCAACACTCTTTTGACCTGTGACTGGAGAGCTTAACAGGTACCCAAAGCCTTGAGCTTGCAGAGCTAATTACGTGCCAATTTTTTATTGGGAAACAGGGCGATTAACTGTTTTCAATACCATCTGAATTGTACTTACCTCATTTTCAAAGAACATTACTTTCACATTACACCCATTATTTCTTAAACTAATCAATGTGCAGAATAATGAGGATATCTAATGATTCTTATGATGTAATGCAGAAAACAACATAAAAATCTCCTGCATTAGGAAACATAAAGATTTTATTAAAAAGCCATTTCTTCTTATATACTGCTGGGTCATTTGTGCAGCAAGGGTTTTTAATACGCACATCTACATCCCTCATATTTTAAACGGGATCAGCATTGATGGAATAGTAAAAGTGAAATTACTTTCTGAATTATTTAGAACAATGACAGGAGGTGAAAACTGCATAGCCATTTCCACGATGTAGATAATGCATCATGATCAATAAATACAAGGTCTCTTTAACTTGAAGCCTAAATTTATAACTGCATCAGTAAAGAGATTTGAAATGGCTGAGTTGATTATTTATTCAGAGATTGAGACTCTCTGCTCATGTGGGCATCTGTGTGGAAATGAAGGTATCGTAGGAAGGATGGGTTGGCATCCGTCTGTCTTGGGAAACAATGGAAGAGTCCACCTTTGAGAGTGAAGGCATATTGGCATACAGCTGTATGAATGTACCAGCATACACTCTTGCATGTGCAATCTTCTTCAATAATGATATTAATAATAATAATAATAATAATAATAATAATAATAATAATAACAACAATAATTTATTATTTATACCCCACCCATCTGACTGGGTTTCCCCAGCCACTCTGGGCAGCTTCCAACAGAATATTAAAATACAATAACCTATTAAACATTAAAAACTTCCCTAATCAGTGCTGCTTTCAGATGTCTTCTAAAAGTCTGGTAGTTGTTTTCCTCTTTGACATCTGGTGGGAGGGCGTTCCACAGGGTGGGTGCCACTACCGAAAAGGCCCTCTGCCTGGTTCCCTGTAACTTGGCTTCTTGTAGCGAGGGAACCACCAGAAGGCCCTCGGCACTGGACCTCAGTGTCAGGGCAGAATGATGGGGGTGGAGAGGCTCCTTCAGGTATACTGGACCAAGGCCTTTTAGGGCTTTAAAGGTCTGCACCAACACTTTGAATTGTGCTTGGAAACGTACTGGGAGCCAGTGTAGGTCTTTCAAGACCAGTGTTATAAGGTCTCGGCGGCCGCTCCCAGTCACCATTCTAGCTGCTGCATTGTGGATTAGTTATAGTTTCCGGGTCACCTTCAAAGGTAGCCCCACGTAGAGTGCATTGCAGTAGTCCAAGCGAGAGATAAATAGAGCATGCACCACTCTGTGAGACAGTCTGCAGGCAGGTAGGGTCTCAGCCTGTTTACAATCTTCTTCCTCTTCTTCTTCTTCTTCTTCTTCTTCTTCTTCTTCTTCTTCCTCTTCCTCTATCATTCATAGCCGAGTAAGATTGCCATCCATAAACACAGTTTTAACAATGAGTCCTTAAGTGACTGTGGAGGCCAATTCTGGATCCACACGTCCTTCCACAGTGGGAACATTGGTTTCCAGGTGGGAGTTGATCAATATAGCAACATCAACAATTATAATGCCACATCTATTAGACTGGGTTGCCCTGATCACATCCTGATCATGCTGCATCCCTACTCACAAGTTGGAACATTAACATTTGGATGCCTTATCCAGGATGTAAGAGGGCATCATTTTCTGTTCCACTCTGTATTCATTTCAATCAGCACCATTTGCCTTCCACTGCAGTTAGTCTTCTTCCAAAACTCTGTTGTTTGTCTTGCTGCCCACTGTGGGGAAATTATGTAACTTATTTAATCAATAATGTAAATTATGTTGCCCTTATGTTAATTCACCCAATGTATCTAATTGCAAAGGAAGCACAGTTAAAATGTGGGGGGAAACATAATCAACCATGTTTTGTTCACAAACCGAAGGAAAAAAGCACAATGAATACAAATTACATTTGCTGGGTTGATTTCCATTCTTTACACGAAACAAGTACTGCAAGTGACCATTGGGAATTTTTGTTCCCATTTCTGTTGTCTCTGACATCCCTAACCTTAGCACACAACTCACTCAACATGAAGTTGTTGAAAGAAAATAGATGTGTTGCTTATAGTGGGCCTGAAAGCACACTCTACACCAGGGGTGGCTAACCTGTGGGTCTCCAGGTGTTGCAGGACTTCAATTCCTATCAACCCCAGTCAGCATGGCCAATGGACAGGGATGATGGGAGCTGTAATTCAGGAACATCTGGTGGGGGCTCCCCACCCCTGCTCTGTAAAAATATGCCTTGCTTGGGAGTTGTGTGTGTGTAGGGTGTATGTATTGTTTGTTTCTGTTTGCCACTGTGCAGCTGCTTAGAGTCACAGGGCTCTGTTTACATTCCAGAGACAGTCCAGGCTGTTGGAAGTCTCACGGGAGACGGGATGTGACGTTAGTAGTTTCCTGTTCCTTTGTTCCAGTTGCTCTCTGCTTTCATAGAGAGAGGATGTATTTTTCTGTCTGCGTAGTAAGAAATAAAGCATAGCGATGTAGCCATAAATCTCATCACTTCCGCGTGCTGCTTTGGATTCTCTGCTGAATCGGGGATGTGCCTGAGGCCTCATCAAAGGCTCAGGTCGTTAATTATCGCCGGGGGCGATTCCGGAGGAAAATGAGCTTTATCAGCTTGGCTGAGCGGAGATCCCGACATGTATTTTGCAGAAGACCCCAGTTGGTGCATCTCATCTCAGGGTTCTAGCAAAAAAGAAAGTAGATACTTACAGGCTTACTTAGTCTCATGCCCTACCTAGTCTTATTACTGTTCCTGGCAAGCAGAAGGGTGGATTACAAATATGTGGAACCTCCACTGAAAACTGTTAGACTGTTGAAAAGACTTGACTTCCACAAGAAGCTGCCTTACGCTACTGAGTCAGTCCATAGTTCAGTATTGTCTGAACTGACTGGAAGTGACTCTCCAGGGTCTCTAACAGGGGTCCTTCCAAGGCAAGTCTTACCTGGAGATGCCAGTGACTGAAGATGGAATCATTTGCATACAAAGCTTATGGTCTACCTCTCAACTATGGTCCACCCCTTGAAGTTCTTTAGATGTTTCATTTGGTGAGGAAACTCAATGTTTGTTGTATATTTTGTTTGTTTAGGAAAAGTCTAGAGACAAAACACTTCTGCAGACAATACTTCCCTCCCTAAATATTTGCATTCTCCAAAATCCTGAATAAATGTGATCTCCATATTCACTCCACAAAAGAATTGGTGGCTTCTCCAGTTTTACTGCATGTCTGTTGGCTACAGAGAATCCCATATGGTGCCATTCTTTTACCAGAATGCTGCAGAGGGAAGATGATCTGGCCTGGACAATCCTGAGACGATACGAGATTCTCTTTACAGTTTCATAATACTTCTAGCACCCAAGCAATTCAATCAATTACATGCACACAGCTGCACAGTAAACAACTTGAAGGTCCAACATTTAAGCACTAAATATCTAAATAATGAAACTAACCTTTTCACTATGCGCAATGAGAATGCAAAAACACTGCATAGTGTTAAGGAGTACATACTCATTAGAGTATATAATGAAGATTAGGGATTACAGGCTGTGGAATCTATACAGAAAACTAGAAAATTCATTGAGCTCCTAAGCAGAACCATAAGTTCAGGTGTGAATCAGCAAGGAGGCAATTTGAAAACAAAATCCATCATGAGGCAAATGAAGGGTTGATTGGCTTTTCTTCTTTGGAAAGGGAATAAGAGATAATACTTGCTCACCTAATGTAGCAACAAAATCTAGGATGACAATTCATAATGCAGATTCCCACTTTGGGAGCTCATACTGTGAGATTCCTTAATACACTGTAATGCTTACTTTGAATGGGCCTCGTTATGGCTAGTTGCTGAATAGAAAGGAAGCTGCAGACCATTAATGGGGAAATATAGGACCGTAGAAAGATGCCAATAATCCAAATATCCCATCTCAAGCCCAGGTTGTTAGTAGGGTGGAGAGTGAGTCTATGGGCATGACTGTGTTATCTGTGTGTTTATTATGTGTGCATTTTGGCCATGACAATAAGAACATAAGAAGAGCCTGCTGGATCCAGCCAGTGGTCCATTTAGTTCAGCATTCTGTTCTCACAGTGATCAAGTAGATTCCTGTGGGAAACACACAGGCAGGACCCAGACACAAGAGCCCTCTCCACTCCTGGCGTTCCCAGCAATTGGAAGTCAAAAGCATTGCTGCCTCTGCTCATGGAAGCAGAGCATAGTCATCATTGCTAGTGCTCATTGCTAACCTTCTCCTCAATGAATTTGTCCAGTCCTTGTTGAAAGCCATCCAAACTGGTGACCACCACTGCCTCGGTCATCTACAGTTTCTCTACATATGAGTCGTATAATTGCTTTTTCCATCCCACATGGCTCGAGTTCTTGAAGAAAGGGGATAGTTGTGAGCTTCTTTCTACCCCCACCTTTCCTTTCTTAAAAAAATTCTGCACACTTTCCTTCGTTAGGTTTAGAAGGAAGCTGTGAACAATAAGCCTTCAGAGCAGATGATGTACAATTGTCCCTTCGCTCTCTTATTCAGCTGAGAAGGGACGTGGAGAAAGGAAACATCTTCCATAATGAGATACACAGAGGATTCCAGGTATCTAGCTGTGGGTGCCACCAACTTATGAAGTTGTCTAGATGAGCTCATCACAGCATGGAGGGGAAGATTGCCATAAATGTGAGTGATTTTTCCTGTTTTCTTCTCCTTTTGATCATTTTGATGGAACCGTACCAGCCTTTAAATATCTCCAGCTTTCTTTCTTTCTTTCTTTCTTTCTTTCTTTCTTTCTTTCTTTCTTTCTTTCTTTCTCTGTACTGATTTGTTTTCAGTGAGCAGGCTGATCTTGTCACATTATGCAAAAGACCTGGACACAGTGGACACTTGGCTTTGATACCTTCATGTGTTGCCAATCAACAGATAATGCAGATGGATCTGAGGCTGGCAAAAAAATAATAATATCTCAGGAATAAGGCGGCTAATGAGAAGCAGAGTGCAATTTGGTCCAAGTCCCACTGAGCTGCGGTGCCTGCTGCTTACCCGTTTCTCTTTATATGACGCAACTTGAATTGTTCTGCTCTTCTGCTGAGATCTTCTCCAAAGTGACTGTCGCTCTGCAGGACCTGTGATTTTTTCTGAGTACCATGTGGCTCACAATTGGAGCACGGCTTTGTCCACAGGTTGTGAATTCTTGCCTCGAGTCATCATTCAGAGCCTCTTGAATATTAATCTGAGTGGGAGATTCTTTGCAGCACTGTGATTGTAAAAAAAAAAAAAGCTGGCGGCACTACCAGGTTACTAGGGGCATAATTTAAGGGAGCTGATTGATATGTTAATATTAGCTGTCTCTTAATAAATAATCGGCGGCTGGAAAGTTTTCTAATAGTGCTTTAGCATAGCAGAGTTCATGTATGTGTGTGTGTGCACATACACACGTATGAGAGATACAGATTTTCAGAAAAACAATACAAATAATTCAAGGAGAAATCTTATTGAATGGTAGCACAGTTCTGTACCAGTTTTATTAAAAAGTAGGCTTGATCAGTCACCATTCACATGCTTATCTGTACCAAAATTAGCTTGCCTCCCCATTTGTGGAATGCTCTCCACATGGAGGTTGAGCCAGTGCCTTCTTTATACACCTTTAGATGCCAGGTAAAAACATTCCTCTTTAACCAGGTCTTTGGCTGACTGGCATCTAATGCCCCTTTAAAATGTATTGTTGAATAGGGGGTTATTGAGTTGTCTTTGTCTTTGTTTTCCTTACGTATTTTCTGATTTTTTATATTGTGCTTGTATGATGTGAACCTTCCTGAGATCTACAGGTATAGGGCGGAATAATAATAATAATAATAATAATAATAATAATAATATCTTACAGTTGTCATTTGCTGTTGGTGGTAGCATTTGTATTTATTCCCCATTCTTCATCAGAATGTCTCAGGGTAGGTTACATCACATAAAAATGCAGTCAACACAGCACAAAAGAACCCCACCTATAAAGAGCTGTAGCTAGAGGGTGGTGAGGAAGGTGAGAGGTGGGGCACAAAATCGGATTAAAAATATGTCCATAAATATGTCTATAAATAAAAATATTGATTATTGCCTCATAAGAAAAGGTTTTAAATAGAGCAGCGGTTCTCAACCTGTGGGTCCCCAGATGTTGTTGGACTACAACTCACATCATCCCTGAGCTCTGGCCTTGCTAGCTAGGGGTGATGGGAGTTGTAGTTCAATAACATCTGGGGACCCACAGGTTGAGAAAGGCTGAAATAGAGGATCTTTATATGTTATATGGGGTGGTGGTGGAGGAGAGGTGGAAAGAAGAGCTAATTTGTCCGTGGCTAGGGGGTGCAATCTGGACAGTTCTGCCAGGGGCACAAGATCACCAGCTACGGCTCTGCACCTATAACCCCCAAATCAATAATCCACCCAGCACATTACAGGGAAGACTCCAAAGCCAATCCTTCAACTTGCAAAGGCCAAAGTAAAGCTGAAACAGATGGAAGTTGTGAAGTGATGGTACCTGGCACACCTTTGTAAGGAGTTCCATATTATTGGGTCCTTCATTGTGAAGACTGCCATCAACTGCAGCAGCCCCCACACCCTGCAAACCTCTGATAGTAGCAGAACTAGCAGTAGAACCTCCTCCACTGATCTTAACCCCCATATCTAGGGAAGGAGGTGTTCTTTCAGATATTTGGAACCCATTTGATGGAGACCAGCTGGCTGCAACATGTAACAGGCCAGGAAGCTTAACTGCTCATCTTGTGACATGCCAATCCAAATATAGATTACAAAAGTTATGCTTTCAACACACTTTGACCATCCTATTTGACCAGGAATGGTCCCTATATTCTGCAAGCTGTCCCATGAAATCCACAATCCTTGCTTCTGCCTTGTGGTGGTGCTTGATTGAAATGTTGGTCAGGTTTTCCAAGCGGAGCTTTAAATGAATTTGTGGAGGTTTGGGGTGAATTGGGAAATGATACCATGTTGTGCAGAGGGGGCTGTCCAGGGAAACAGTAAGAGCCACCTGACAGTTGCCCCAGAAGAACTCTGGAAGTAGGTGGGGAGTTTTATATTCCTAAACAAAGCGTGTTCTCCTTCATGGAGAGCACGTGTTGCGGTGGGGTCTGCTGAGCCACCCCTCTGTTACCAGGCAGGGTCCCTAAAGATGGCCTGAGGCAGTGATTGGTTCACTGGGTTGCTGGGGTAAAAGTTATGTTGCAATTTTGGTGGGAGGGGTAAAATGTTTAAATACTCTGCATGCAGCCTGGAGCTTTCTCTTTGCTGTGTGCAACGGATCACCCGCCCACCCGCCCTTGAGTAAGGGGTTGTTGCATTGACCTTGCTATGCCTGTCATGGGGTCGTCTGCCATTGGGGCAGGGGCTTGGTAGGAATTTTGTCCATCTGGCTGATTGGCTGGGCCATTTGGTTTTTGCCTACTGCGTAGCAAATCGTCACAACTTGTAAGATTGCGGTTAGGCATTGGTTATAAATTGGTGGAGGAGGGGTTAGGATAGCCTGGTCCTGCCCCTCCATGGATGCTGCGGAAAGGGAATTCCGTTAAAGGAATCCTGGGGCTTGCCATCTTTTCGTCCAATCCCTGGAATGGGACTAGGGCCGGCAAGCCTTCGGGGAGCATGCGGTTGAGAATTGAGGGTCTGTGACTCAGCTCCATTTCTCCCCGACTTGCTTTCCCCCGCACTGTCTTTTGGTGGTGCCCGGAAGTCAGTTCTGTCCCCAGGCGGGGGGACAGATAGTCTTAACCAATGCCTAAACAACCACTCACGGTTTTGTATTTAAACAAAGTTGTGGCCAAAATTATGCCAAAACCTTAAATAAAAATTAAGTGTGCGTTGTGAGTTATTTGGGGGGTGGCTTGGGGACCTCGACACGCAAAAGCCCTAAAATTTTGCTAAAATGCCTCCCCCACCTATTTTACTGCCTACTAGCCCGACCTGTCCCCACCAGCATTTTGACAGCTCTGGGAAGTGAAAATCACTTTACCAATTTTCATTCTCTCCCACCATCCACTTTCCCCCCAGAAGCAAACTATTCACCTTCTCTGATGCTCTAGTGCACATCTTTGGAAAGTAGCTCCTTACTCCTATAATAAGGCTATTCTCTATCAGACATCCCCATTCATTATGTAGTGACAGCAGACAGTGTTCACCCCAACCTTGCAAAAAAATAATCTTATGGATTTACTGTGGAAGAATCCCTATGTGTCGAAAGCAGTCAAATACATTTGATATTCCTATCATAAATTGTCTGGCTGCTGTGGCATTTATAAATACATTTTTGTGTATCTGGGTGGTACCAAAGAAGAGCTTTCTAAAATATACTTAGCTTATTTTTTTAAAAAAAATTACTGGTACTGCTGTTTCTTTAAAAAGTGGAATGAGAGAATTATATGACACAGCAGTAAAAAGCAAAACAAAAAAACAACTAATACCCATTACTAAGTTGACATGGTTGCCGCAGAAGACTTCAAATAGGATAGAAGCTCCTTTAATTACATTTTAAAAAACCATTTAAAATACATATTCTCCTTTTAGGTCTCTAAGACTGTTGATGGGCAGCTCAGCCAGCACTTTGCAGCTAAAAAATAATAATAATCTTGCAGTATCTTCTGTATACTAGATGTGAACGATACAGTGGCATTTTCATAGGTGAGGAAAGATTCAATTTGCTGCACTGAGCAGGGTTTTAATACGTCGACAGAATGTCATACATTACGATTTACTGTGCCAGTTCAGGTTTAATGGACGATTTCACAGCTCTCTGGGCTGGTGTCAGCACTATTCTCAGGATCTGTTCATTTTTATTTTTATTTTTTGATTGTTTTTTCAACATACCTTGACCCAGACAGGATAGAATATAAGTAACTGCTTGGAACTGCAAGGATTACAGGTAAGGCTTGAACATCAGACCACAAGGACCCCCTTATGTTCTTCTTTATTGCTTAAGAGCTAGATGTATGTGTGTGTATCTGGATCACTGCAGGAGTTGCTGTAAGTGCTTCTTTTTGAATAAAGACTATCAGACGTGTGCCTTCCTTAGCTCAGGGGGACCTGAACAAGTCATGAGTCACATCCCACCTGTTTCAGTAATGCCTACCAGATCGCATTTGCCATTCTGTATTAAGAACTCAAACTCATCTTGCTTGTTTCCCATACTCTGTGCATATGTCTAAGGCTGTGTCTGGCAGTATCATTTGTATCTACATGAATCAGAAGGACGTGTTTGTGGTCAATGGGCTTTATAAGACTTGTTAACTTCTCAGTAATATTTGCCATTCTGTATTAAGAGCTCAAACTCATCTTGCTTGTTTCCCATACTCTGTGCATATGTCTAATGCTGTGTCTGGCAGTATCATTTGTATCTACATGAATCAGAAGGACGTGTTTGTGGTCAACGGGCTTTATAAGACTTGTTAACTTCTCGGTAACATCATGAATCTTTGTACCTGGAAGACCGCCTGGGACATCCTGTTACCTCCTCACCCTACTGCCTCTGCTCCCCTCGGTAGTGAGTCACCTATCACCACCACACGTCTCTTCCTCCTCTGGGGAGTGGCAGGAATCATTCTGTGCACTATACCTTCCACAGCCATCTTGCTGTATTCTGAGGACTGCAATTGCTGTCCTGGCTCCTCTAGCCCAGAATCAGTGTCCGAGGTGAGGGCATGGAATCGATGTTGCAGCTGCAGCAACACAGCATGGCTCCTGACAGTCCTTCTTCTGTGTGTCACATTCCTCATCTCCTGCAATGGGTGATCTTCCCTAGGGGAACCGCCCTGAGTCACTGGTCAAGCACAGTCCACTTTGCTCAGTCGGGAAATCCCTCAACTCACCTATGTGTGGATAGGTGGGCCTCAAGTTGCTGCACCTTCTCTTACAGCAAGGGAACCAGCTTGCACTTGCTGCAGCTGTAGTTTTGCAGATACTCAGGAAGTAAGACGAACATGGCACAGGTGTTGCAGGTTGCTGCAGCAGCTCCCTTGCATATTCTATGAAACAGCACTCTGGGCCTCGCCATCAAAACACCCTTGCAAATGCCCTTGTGTACAAGTCCTGGTCATGAGCTCCCAGAGACTGCAATCCATCTTCTTTCTAAACTCAAACATCCTACTCTCTTTAGCCTTTCCTTATATGGCAGCTGTTCTACGTTCTCTCAATCTTTTTCTGCACCTTCTCCAGCAATACAATACCCTTGGTTTCTGTTTATGCAGGACGAACCCTTGGGAAAACGCGAGGGAGACATGTCAGATTTGGTCTGACTCTGTTTTAGAGAGAAAGGCTTCTCTCAAAATGTTAATTTAACAAAAAGATCTGGGCTCTGAGCCTTGGGGGAAATGGGAGTATTAAAATAATATGTCTAGGCATAGCAGATTCGCTGAACACAAGTGGGCTACTAAGCAGAAAATTGAACTTGCACTCATCAGGAATAGTTTGTGAGAGTATTATTTTATCAGGCAGTGGCTTAGACAAGTTTCATCATCATCATGCTTGAGCCAAGTTCTCAAAATTATGAAGTAATAGCAACAATAGAAATGTGTTTCTGACCATGCACAGAGACTTTTCCCTTCTCTGCTTCCAGTTTAGTTTCCACACACTTTCATTTAAGGAGCAAATCTTTCATGACACATAGCATGGTTTCTGCATATATCTGAGCTCTGGAACATCTATGAAGGAATTATATATTACTGGGGTAGTATTCTAATTTCCCCCATTCAAGAATTGCATGATTGTGGGAGGCTTGGCAGGCAGGAGGAGAGCTTACAATGCTGGCAGTAGGGGGCACTGTCCCCCTTTTAACTCTTAAACAGCTGCCACTTAGCCCTGAAACAAGTTTTCCTGATATTGGAGTTGCCGGAAGGAGGCGTACAAGGTGCCAGCCAACCATTTTAGGGACTCCACTTCAGATCTGTGTAGCCTTTTCTTCTGAAGATATCCTGCAAGGCAATGGAGGTTTGTGGGCCATATCTTCCTTCTCCCTGAATGGCTCCCTTCCCAGCTTAATGAGCCCCATTTGCTCCTCACTTTCTTCGACTACATGTGCAGAAACTGCCTTCTCAACTGTTGGACCACTATTGGTCTTGCCTGCTCAATCTGCTGGAGTTGTATAATAGGATACCTAATTTAAAATACAAGGACCGTGAACAATAATTAAAATGCATATACAAAGTACTTTTTACCACACTCCTCATGTGCAGCGCATACCAGTGTCCTTCCTTTTCAAAAAAGAAGACAAATCTTTATTTTATTTTATGTTAGGGAGGGCGAAGGGGGGTGGATAGCAATCTAATTACTTTCTGAATTATTTAGAAATCGCATTGGAGATGGAAATTGCTTAGCAATTTCCGGTGTGCAGATAATGCATTATGATCAATAAGGAAACACTATCTTTAAAGCAGAACCATATAGATTAACAATGAAGCAATGCATTATTTAGGAGGCAGAAGAAGAGTTGATTTTATTAGCTAAGAAAGTGTTATGACAAACCTGGGCATAGGAGGTCACATAGTACAAATAGTTCATCTCTCAGGAAGTCTCAATGTTCATATTTTGAGTTTGTTAGATACTGCACACTTTCAAAAAAAAATAGTTTTACATTGAAATTGAATTTTATTGCTTTTTTATCATTTTATCTTCACCATGGGATGCAATGGGATGAGAGGTGGCATAAAAATATAAACAATTAATGCAGAAAAAAATAAATAAGCACTATCTGGATTACCTTTTTCTTGGAATAGTCATGAATAGGTTTTTTTTTGTTTTTTGTTTGCTAAATCAGGCAATCTAGAGATATTGATTCCCTCATTTTTAAGCCACCCAGAGTTATTGTGTTAGCTTTTGTTCTGTTCTCAGAAGTGCCATGGAGAGAGGTTAACAACATGATCTAAATTCTCTTATTAGATATTCTTTCTGAAGCAATGTCTGTTAGAAGCTAACCCACTTCCACTTTTTTTTTTATCATCTGCTGCAGATTGTAAACCCTTCCGAATTTCTCAGAAAAAATCTAATTCCAGCACAAGCAAAGGAACATTCTCTTTGTGGGAACTTGCCACACTTTCAAATATTAAGGGAAATGGTTTTAAGAAGAAAAAGTACACCTTTGAAGTAGCTCAAAAGGACACTCAGCTGAAATGAGGAAACCTTGCATATTATCATTTGTTTATTACATTTATTTATATCCCACCTTTCAGAAGAAAATACCCTACCAAAGCAGCTTACTAGTAACTGCCCAGTTAAGTTTCTTACAGAAAATATACGACATAGAAAGCTGCATCCTCACAACAACTTGTGACACAATATTTTATATTGCTTAGAAAGAGGGGGAAAGCAGATTTGCAAGACCCAGATTTGGATCCAACTTGGCTACTGGGTGTTCTCAGTGAGACAGTTGTAGTATTGGTTTGTAGGGATGGAGAGATCAGCCTGTTTTTGTTCTGGGTCGGTTTTGATCATAAGTCTATTCCATCAATGGAAGTCCCCCCCAAAGGGCATGGTGGGGGTTGCCTTAGGTTGGATCCTAAGCTCATTCAACTCAGTCACATGGCCAGGGACTCAGCTACACTCAATGATAACAATATTTTTACCCCACCCATCTGGCTGGGCTTACCCAGCCACTCAGGGTGGTTTACAGTACATACCAAAACATAGTAAAACGTCAAGCATTTAAAACTTCCCAATACAGGGCTGCCTTCAGATATATTCCTAATAATAATAATAATAATTATATTATTTATAAATGCTTCTATTATTATAAATTTATGACTGTGTTATAAATATGTGACACCAGATGGCGATGTTGAGCAGTGATCTGTTGTGAGTGGGATTTTTCCATTAAGAGCGTTTATAACACTCTTTTTTTAAGTGTATAGATCCAGCCCTGGTAACCTGGCATAAAACATTTTAAGGGCTCCCCCCACCACCACCCACAAGCCAAGTTGGAGAATCCTCAAATGGCATATTCCCCCATTCATAGTGGGGATTCAGAACGAAATGGGTGGAATCCTTAACAGCAGCACTTCACACTGGCACTGCAACACTCTGTTGCAGTTCTCACTGTTTTGACCAGAATATTCAGGGCATGATTCAGTCACCTGTGTAGGCTGCTCTGCATATAGCAGCTTCCAGTGGCCTCCTTCACACACACACACACACACACACACACACACACATACACATACACAGATGAGGCAAGTTTGTACATTCCTAACAGTGTACATAGATGACAAATAAGATTCATCCTCCAATGAGCATTGGGTCAGAGACAGATAAATATCCCAGTGTTTCTAAAGGTACAAAAACATGATTTTCACCTAACATCGTTTTTTCTCTCATGCTTTTCTCCCCCCATTGTATTTTTAGAAACTCCTATTGATTAGGGGGAAAAGTGAATTTAAAACTCTGATAAAATAATGGATGACACTTTCTTAACCTTAAAAACTTAATCTATGTGTCACTCTCACTCTCCCCTCTCCCCAGTTTTTGGACAGTTCCCTTTTTTATTTTACATGTATTATTCACACTGAGAAGCCATCACTAAATCTGTGGCTGAAACCAAATTTCAAATGTGATGGATAAAATCAATTAAGTATTCTCGCCGGAGATAATAGATTCCAAGGTCTCAGGCTGCCTCAAGGCTGCAACCTCGGCTGAAAATAGAATGCAATGAGAAATTGAAAGCAGCCTAGGGTTTACCTTTAAGGCACTCTGCAAATCTGCAAAGCGAAAAATAAAATAGAAAAGCCTGCTATTCTTGCACATAGGTTAACGACTGTAATATATGCATATGGCTTTTGAAAGGGAAGGTTAAAAGAGCAGAAAGTGTGTGGACCAAGTCTGAGTGATATCACAGTTTGACGTATAATCCCATGCCTTCTGGGAAGAGAAGCTGTGCCCCTCCCTGGTTATATTCCTTGTCCAACATAATGGTTGCTGTTTGTAGCTCGACGGCAAGAACAAATACATTGCATTCAAAAAGTCCCAGGTTCAAACATTGACAACTTCAGCCCACGCTAAACTTTTCTCCCTCAAGGAGATTATAGGGGAAGAGATTCCAAAAGAGACGGGTGGCGCTGTGGGTTAAACCACAGAGCCTAGGGCTTGCCGATCAGAAGGTTGGCTGTTCGAATCCCTGCGATGGGGTGAGCTTCCATTGCTCGGTCCCTGCTCCTGCCAACCTAGCAGTTCAAAAGCACATCAAAGTGCAAGTAGATAAATAGGTACCGCTCCGGCAGGAAGGTAAACGGCGTTTCCATGCGCTGCTCTGGTTTGCCAGAAGTGGCTTAGTCATGCTGGCCACATGACCCGGAAGCTGTACGTCAGCTCCCTCGGCCAATAAAGCGAGATGAGCACCGCAGCCCCAGAGTCGGTCACGACTGGACCTAATGGTCAGGGGTCCCTTTACCTTTACCTTTAAGTTGTTCATGTATTCTACTACCGCAGCCAGGATCCTATATGTGCAGAAGTAGAAGGGAAAAGAACTCACAACGAAAGAAGAATGGCTTTTAAAGACTATGCAGAGATGGCGAAGTTTACATCAAAAATTAGAGATTAAAAAAATAAGAGAACTTTGTCAAAGAGTGGAGGTTCTTTTCGGACTGTTAGAGAAGAAACTATAGCCAAGGGAAATCGCGAGCATAATCTGAATAATAGGCAAGGGAAAGAGAATAAATAAATGACTATAATTATAAGTTATACAGTGGTACCTCGGGTTAAGTACTTAATTCGTTCCAGAGGTCTGTTCTTAACTTGAAACTGTTCTTAACCTGAAGCACCACTTTAGCTAATGGGGCCTGCTGCTGCTGCCGCGCCGCCAGAGCATGATTTCTGTTCTCATCCTGAAGCAAAGTTCTTAACCTGAAGCACTATTTCTGGGTTAGCGGAGTCTGTAACCTGAAGCGTCTGTAACCTGAAGCGTATGTAACCCAAGGTACCACTGTAATACAATAGAAAATAATTGGTAGCTATGGCAGCAGATAAAGAAACACAACAGGAACATCATGGATGTGAGGAAGTCAAAAATGTAAGATACGGAAAGTGAATTGAATAATGGCAAACTTTGTGTAAAAAACCTAATAAAAATATTATTATTGTTGTTGCTTTAAAAAAAAAGGAATTATCACCCACAAGAGGCAAATTTGTGGAGGGCAAGTCTATCCATGACTATGAACCCTATGAACCTCCACTGCTGGAGACTACAGTATATCTGGATGCCAGTTGTTGGGAGTATTATTGCACTGCTTAAGGGTTTCCTGTGGGCATCTTGTTGGCCAACGTGAGAACAAAATCCTGGATCATTTGAGCTGCTAGCCCAGGGATCCCCAAACGAAGACCTGTGGGCCGGATAAGGTCCGAGGGACCCGTTTATCTGGCCCGTGGTAACCCCACTGCCCGCTCTTACTGGTGCTGCGCTGCGCGGCTGCCCACTTCCGGGTCGGAGGAGCACCAGAAATAGCTTGTGCACATGTACAAGCGTTATTTGCACATGCACAAGCATTATTTCCGTTGCACATCCAGGTCGGAGGAGGCCCGTGCACATGCGCACAAGCTATTTCTGGTGCTCCTCCGACCCGGAAGTGCGCCGGAAATAGCGTGTGTACATTCGTATGGGCACGCACTCCCCCATCCTCTGGCCCACCGTGCGATTGGCACTGGAGACACCGGCCCAAGGCACGGTAAGTTTGCTGACCCCTGTCCTAGCCTGAGTCAGCAACGAGCACTCCCACTTTACATTGTGGGTGCCAAGTTCCCAGGCAACTTAATGGCAAACAGGGACTGGCCTGCCTCTCAGTGTTATTATTGGAGGTTCACGCCCAGCCTCAGTAGTCAAGTTTCATTGCTGGGAAGTGGGGCCAGCCCCATTTATATATAGGGGGTGGAGCTGACAATAGCCAGGCAGTCGGCTCTGGAGATTCACACTCCCTACCCTCCCTTAGTTTAATGTTTTCTTGTTTCCTGGTTAACTTTTTCTTCCTGTTCAGTGGGCGCTGCTACGGTCTTTGACTGGTTGGTGTTGAAGGATCCGAATAAATTTTCCTGCACTGGCAGGTTTTGTCTTCCCCGTAGCAATTTGTCACAACTTTGGCGGTTATGGCCTTGTGTGGAATCATTTAGTCTTTTCTTCCCTATAATAGGGGGGGGGGGTGAAGTGGTGACTCACCCCCCCCCCGGTGGCAATTCCAGGGTCCCCTATTAAAAGGGATTATATAATGAGTGTCACTGGCCATACACTGAAAGGTCGTCAGTGAACTACTTGAGTGCGGCGATATGGGCTGGGCTGCCTGCTACATATATGTCTCTCACTGCACCCCCATATCCCATTTACCCTGATGTGCCCCAGTTCCCCCGGCTGGGGGGCTGGGAGGGAAACATGCTCAAGGCCTAAGCCAAGATCTTCCTGCATTCGGAAGTTTAATAAAGTTGTGGTCTAATTTTAATTCCATAACACATTGTCAGAGTCTTTATTCCTTTCTTATGATCTCTGGGGGCTGGGGCTGCCGCGGCCTGGTCGCGCAATGCTTGTCTTATGCTCTTACCTCCAGGAACAGCTGAGAAAGACTTGTTTCTGAAAACATGGTGAGCTGCTGGACAGGCAGAGTAGTCCTTATGGAATTAGCACTGCCATCCCCGTGCCCTTAATACTGTTGCACACCACCTCAATTCCCAGATGGTACAAGATCCCAGGGTAACAGGTGCTTAGCCATGGTTTGGTTTCCTCAGAATGAGGGACAGCAGACACTGTTGTGTCTTTGGGATATATGGTTAATTTTGTGTGCGCACACACAACCTGAGCCCATGGCAGAGGGAAACATCATTAGCACACCAAGAAGGCCTTGTTTCTCTCATGGCCTAATACTAGGCTCTCGTGGCCTAATACTAGGCTGGCCTAATACTTTCTCAATTCTATTTTGAAAACAAGAGTACAGCAGGTTTTTGTCTTGTTCTGTTTCCCAACATCCATTACTAAGCCAGGATTTTTGTTCTAACAGCCAGGTGATGGGCAGCTCCCTTGTACTTTATTGAATGTTCTACAAACACCTGGAAAGTTCGAATATAATGAAGTGGACAGTCACAAATATGATTTTCCAAAGGTTAAGACTTATGTTTGGACTTGTTTGTCTTTCTTATGTAGAGAAAGGATACTAGCCCTTTTTGACATTTTCAGAAACCAAGCAGCCACTCAGTGCATTGAATGAAGGGCAGAATTGCATCAACCTGAAACCTTCACACAACGGCTCAAAGAGCAGTACAAACTTTACACGTGTAAAGGTTTTATACACAGTCTCTAAATATGTGATAGGACACTCCTCTCCCCCCAAAAGATGTGTAAAACTTTTACACGCATAGATGTTTTGGGACTACAACTCCCATCATTCCTAGCTAACAGGACCAGTGGTCAGGGGTGATGGGAATTGTAGTCTCCAAACATCTGGAGGGCCGAGTTTGCCTATGCCTGATTTACATTCCTGCAGGATTGTAATTTACATTGAGATAAATTGCTTTTTACACATACCAACTGTTAGCGCATGGTATCTGTCCCGAACTTTGGACCAATGTGTGAAAGTTGGGAGTGGCGACAGTGAATGAGAAACCTCTCTGATCCTTCTTTCCCCCTCCACAAGTTGGGGAAAAGAAACCCGGAACAATAGTGGGCCTGGGTTTCTTTGGAAGAGAAAAGGCAGGATAGAAATTTAATATATAATAACTACCAATCTGGTCAAATTCTGTATGTTGAGGGAGAGGCACCATTTATTTCTTCACTCAAGCAGCACAATATCTTGGGATATAAATGAAGGATTGACATCAGGAATGTGTATTGGGACTATATGGACTAATTAAAGAATGCAGTATAAATATTAGATCATCACTCCCCTAACTTCAGAGCATGGGAAGTCACCCAAAGATACATAATTTGGCATGATTATTCTGCTTTTTTTAAAATTATAATTTGGAATGTTCTAATGTGGTTTTTATTGGATTGTTAAATTGGAAAACTTAATAAATATCATTAAAAAATATATCTTGGGATACCCCTACCAAGTGGAGTGGGGCTGTAAACATTGTGGCAGTGCAGCTGCTGTAAGCTGAATCCATTGAAAAGTGGCTTCTGATACTTTTGCAGCATTTTAAGGGAGACTATTGACTTAAAACATGCAAACCGTCCAGTTTCCTAAAGTCAGTTCAATTCCCCAATAGCCTCACTGTAGCTTCAAACCCAAACATAAATATTAAAAAGGATTGCAGATGCTGTCTCAGTTTTGCAGTAGAAGCCAATAGGTCTGTTTCAGCATTTGGAGTCTGAGTTTTGCCATCCCCATACTTCATTTCCTAACAGTTGGGAACTACCTGCTTGCAGGTTTGCTTTTTATTGCCTCACTAGTTTCTCTGGCAGCTACTTAAAATGATTAATGCTGCTTTGTTAAATAAAAAAGAAAATGTTGCCTTTGGACTTGTCACGTTTTAATCAACGTTAGGTTAAAGAGATTTAATTTGTGTTGGGCGTCCAGCACCTTACAGATCTAATCCTTGAACCAATGTTGCACAGGGTTTAAATTAGTTATCACAAATATCTGATTGGCATTGAGATCACACATGGGGAGACAGAGCTTCTTCATAGATCACATTGTCCTCAAGGCTTTGAGGCCAAGTCTAGTTCATTTGTCGCTGTCATTCTAATTCCCCACCCCAAATCCTGCATGATTTGATTGCCCTCTCTCTCTCTCTCTCTCTCTCTCTCTCTCTCTCTCTCTCTCTCTCGCACCTGCTTGATCTCTGCAATGTCTTTATGTGCTAATCAAAGCTCTACATAATTTTCTAGATGAGCCTTCAATGGATTGCCAGAATAACTCCCGTGATTTATGCTCTGTTCTCTGGCTTGCCCACTATTCGGCTTCCTTCTACCACGCAGATGGTTGCATTATTTGCAGCTGCCATAAAATCTCCCCCCTAGTCTGTGTTTCCGGCATTAATCCCTGTGTTTATTTACACTTTCTAGCCTCATTGCCTCAATTTTGTCGCGCCCAAATACCTGGTGTCCTTTCTCCTGCCCATAATCTTTGATTGAGTCTCATTTTACTTTTCTGTCTACGTTATTTGCAAGCCGATTTGCATGTGGAGTAAGGAGGAGAATCAGTACTAAGGGCCTTTAAAAACTGAATAGCGTTCTAGGCCATCTACTAAAAAGAAGCAAACGGAAAATACTACGAGAAGGCACTGCATTTTCCAGCATCTCATTCATTATGTTTATGTCTTCATTGCAAAGTTCTAGCTGAGCCTGTGTTCATTCCATGTGCCATGTGTATTGAATTTGGCATCCTGAGAATGTCAGTTCTCCTGTTAACACAAAACACGAGTCTAGCCTTTGTCACTTCAAACAGCAGTTTGGAATGTAGGTAATATCTAATATGGGCTCAGAAACCGTGGCTAAATGGTCTTGAGGGAATTTGCAAGTCTGACTTTGATGCCCTAACTCCCTTCCAGCAGCTATCTTCATTCCTTGACCTTCTAGCCGTGTGCTACTTCCACGATTGCTGAAAATCCTCAGAGTTGTTTTTGTTTTTAAAAAAGGAAACTTAGGCATACTGATTGGCTTGCATTTCATAGTTCTGAATGGTGATAGGCCAGCTCCACCTAACTTGGATTTGGGTCAGCAGATATGAATGTAATCAGAGAAAGCTTGTAAACTTTGCACTATTTTAATTAGCTGCAGCTCAAGATAGTAGAAGGAGCACCTGGTCATGCAATGGGTTGTCCTCTATCTCTCCCCCCACAGCCCCCCATTCCTAAAATCTGCTGTGGAGAAAGGCTGGAGGGGGAAAGTGAAACTGGAAGTTCTGTTGCTCACATGGGGCTCCATTGGGAGCAACACTGAAAGCCCTGCTCTAATCTGCTGAGGAGGAGGCTTCTTATATTTTCAGGACTTTGGGGGGAGATTCTTCTGTAGAATGCAATGACCTACTGTAGTAAGGCATTTCTGTGTGTAGAGGTCAACTTAAAGAAGCTGCAGAGAGTAAGACAAACCATGATCCCCCTGGTTCTTGAGTGTAATGATTTCTCATTAATTCGGGTAGAATCTGCAATGGATAATTAGATATCTGATGTTTTATGATTTGTGAATAATAGTGTTTTTGATTACTCTTAGAACTGTTTATCTCCTGTGATCATAACAAGTGTCTCTCATTTAAAGAAGTTGTATAATTGAGGCGCTTGATTAGAAATTATGTATTGGCTGATTGCTATTTTGATTCGACTGCTCTGCTCCTAGAGGCTTTTTAATATAAAACTATCATTATATATATAGTTGGGAAATGATTGTTCAATTTCTGATTCTTAATAACACAATATATGAGGAGAAGCAAATGTTCACTTGTATAAAGATTAGTGTTCCCAGGCTTAATGGAAATACAAAGCATGGGGGACCTTGAAGAACTGTCAGAAGTCACTGAGACTTTTCAGTTGCATATGAATTGATTCCATAAACATATTGTTCTAATTAGTGCACACTGTCGGCCAATATATATAAATATTGTCAAACACACAGGAAGGCAAAGTGCTTTCTTGAGAAACCTGAGAACCCATTATGTAATGATAAATGTATACTGATTATAAAATTGACCAGGCATTTTGCCTTGTACTGTTGCAGGACGCTTTGGAAAAGTAAAACCAAACCCATCCCCAAAACGTCCAGTAGCTGCGAGAAACTACATAATGCCATTTATGAATTCATGCCAGGACCTTGACTTTTTTGATACTACGATGCCACCAAGGAGATGCCAGCCCTGTTGTGGGGTGGGAAACCTGCGCCTTGCAAGACACACTTGGCTCGGCATAGGTACCTATTTGGCTCATGAGGACAATTTCTGCAAACCTTGCCATATCTGATGTCAGGCGTGGGCAAGTAGAGACATGGCTGAATCAACTGAGTTCCCTGCGGAGAACTCGATTGCGCAGCTGGTCCCTGCAGGAAGGAGGCTTGAAGTTATGAGGAGCTCAGCTGCATAGTCAATCCCTGCAGAAAGGAAAATTGAAGTCGCAGACCACCAGGAGATAAGACATGACTTCAAGTCTGCCGATTGGCAGCACGGTGGTGTTAAGGCACACACAAGCACCCGCTGGATGCCAACCCTCTTTGAAATCCTTCTGATGCATCAAGGACAGTCACAGATAGGAGTGGCCCGTTGGGTGAGTACTATAAGCTGTGCAGACATCTTCCCCTGTCGAGTTCTCACAAGGGCACAGTGATGGCGCAATGGAAAAGTTCTTCAGGACTTCTAAATGGCTGTACATTACTAAGTATTGACTTTTTGGAACAATTAGAAACACACTACAAATCAAATATATTATTCATATAACCATTAAAGAGGAACAAATAATAGCTTCTGCACATTTGTCAAGGTGGGCACAGCTGATGCAGCAAGTACTGTACTTTATCCAGGACTGGTCCAAGACATATTGTTCTCTAAGGTGAAGGGCAAGTCAGTGTCTCCCTCAACCTCATGTACAAAAACTGACGAGACTGGGAGTTGAATCTAACTTCAGTACTGAGGGACTCTACCAAAACTGGGGGAAGCAACTAGCTTAGAGGGTCCAGGACAGACTGGCCATGTGGCTCACACATCTCTCTCATCTTCACACATTGGAACAGCTTCCCAGATCCAGCATCTGCTGTCTGAGGCAGCTGCTTCACTCTGTCTGATGGTAGGGCCTGACCTGATGATTGTATCAAAACAGTGTGTTTAGTGTGTTTCCCTCCATAATCACAAGGCATAAAACATTATGTGTTTCTCCACCTCTGTTCTACTTTCTTGGTTCATTTAGGACAAGAGGCAGGGGGGAATTATTTATTATTTTATTTCATAAGATTTAAACACTGATTGTAAAAACACACACAAAAACCTTCCTCAAAGCAGTTTACAATGAAGACTATGGCGACAAGAACCCTCCTGATACATCACGCCCACATGAAGGGGTCTCCGTGCAATCATGGTAAAGTCCCTGAGGTCACATGTGGCTTCCCATTGCCTCATCCCAATTATTATAATAATTATTAATAATAATTTATTATTTGTATGCCACCCATCTGGCTGGGCTTCCCCAGCCACTCTGGGCGGCTTCCAACAAAGATTAAAAATACATTAAAATGTCACACATTAAAAATGTCCCTGAACAGGGCTGCCTTCAGATGTCTTCTAAATGTCAGATAGTTGTTTATTTCTTTGACATCTGATGGGAGGGCATTCCACAGGGCGGGCGCCATGACCGAGAAGGCCCTCTGCCTGGTTTCCTGTAGCTTTGCTTCTCACAGTGAGGGAACCGCCAGAAGGCCCTCAGCGCTGGACCTCAGCGTCTGGGCAGAACGATGGGGGTGGAGATGCTCCTTCAGGTATACTGGGCCGAGGCCATTTAGGGCTTTAAAGGTCAACACCAACACTTTGAATTGTGCTTGGAAACGTACTGGGTGCCAATGTAGGTCTTTCAAGACCGTGTTATGTGGTCTAGGCGGCTGTCCCCAGTCACCGTACATTATCCATACATTAGGCTTAAACATCTGTATAGGTGAAGCCTACATGTGTGGATTTCTAAATGTGTAGACTTGCTTGGAAGTTGGAATCTTGACCACATAGTTCATGGGGAAGTCTGCAAAACCTATGCATGTACAGGTGTTTGATTCACTTGCACAGACATTCACACCTAACATGTTGGTGATATAGGCAGGGGAATCTACACAGCCTTGGAGTGCAGCAAGGAGTATGACTGACTGCCCTTTCTTCAAATGGTAGCCACACGCTAAGTGTAAATTCTGGTGTGGTGCTAGATCTTTACACCAACTCTCAAAATGTAAGTATTGGTCATCTGCTAACTGAAGGCAGAATTTCCAAAGATTTTCTTGATTCATCATCATATTTAAGAAGTCAAGGGATGTCAAAGGAGTTCGAAATTTATTTTGGGGAGCACGTAGAAGTGAAGGTAGCAGGACATTTCTGGACAATTCTTGTTGTGATCGCATGAAATTTCGCTCTTCCAAATCAAGGCACCAAAAAAAGTGCCACTTTCTAGAATTAGAGTGTACATCACTGGGAATTGTACACACTTTCTTGTCTGCCTGATATTGTCATTCGTTCCGATTCTTAACGAAGTAAATTAAATAAATATGATGAAACCAAAACCATCAGATTCTGTAACTGCTTTTGCCAGCTGCTCCCAAGTTATTGAGTAATACATCATCATGGGGATAGTGTAGTTGTGGTGATGTATTACGCTGATACATCATTAGAGCAATTGTATTCTTTTGATGTATTAGTCAATAACAAACAGAAGGCAAGCACTTTGGAAATTCAAGTCAAGCACCTTATCAAGTGTTCCGTGGGCCTGCTTTCTGGCGCCAATGAACTGCAGAAAACATACATTTCGTGTTTGTGTAGTGTTTCAGAACTGCATCAGTTATACAATTGCTGAATCACTAAGTTTGGGAGGGCTTGTCTCAGATACTGCTTAAGATATATTTTGCATCTTTCCTCTCATCTCAAAAGTTCAGGAATAAAGTCAAAGTTAGTCACAAAATCGAAACCTGGGTGATAACAATAAAATGGTAAACATGGTTTCGAGCTCTAAGTCAATGAACATTTACAAAAGAAGACAAGTTTTGCATATATTGGACAAAAAAAGAGAGAGAGAATCTATTTTTGAAAAGCTTAAGGCAGAAGTGAACAATGTTTTTGGTCTAGTGGACATGTTAGGAATCTTATGAAAGTCCTGTGGGTGCCAGTCACAAAATGGGTGCTCTGGGGGTCATGGCATAATACAAAATGGCTGCTATGGGAGCTTGACATAAAACAACTGTTGGCACATCTGAGAGAATAGAAAAAGAGACAGAACCAGATAATGCTGTGGGTGTGTCCAGCCCATTACATGTAGTATCCATTGGTGCCCTGGCCCACAGAAAGAGGTTATTTGCATCTCTCCTTTTTTGGATGCTTGATGTACTCAATAATTGAAAATTCCTATACAAAATGACCTGATCTGCAACTCTCAAACTAATATGTGGATTGTAACTTAGTTATCCATTGGATTCCCCACTTCTCTGACCATTATGATACAGTTCTCAGCAATTTAAAAGTATCAAAATGCATATGAAACTATGTGTTTAAATATAACTCCATGCATTTAAATGTGATTCTGGGAGAGAATATACATTTAGGTAAATGCATATTTTTAAACATGTATTTAAATATATAAGACCTATCTTTTCAGTCTGTTTTATGGATTAATGTGAAAACAGAATGGGATTATATATGTGGAGAAGTGGCATAGGCAGGAAGTAAACAAAATACTTCATCTTCAAGTTCATTTGCATTTGTGTATGTGTGTGTACTGTAAAAAGAAATTTATTAGTTCTCTCTCTCTCTCTCTCTCTCTCTCTCTCTCACACACACACACACACACACATGTAACCAAAGCAATGGGCTCCTCTGTGATGAAAAATGGAATACAGTATAAAACAAACAAACAAATGTACATAAAATTTAACACTGGAAAAACTGGCATCATTTGAGTCATGTCAAGGTCCAAAATAGAATTGGAAATTGGGAGTTGGGGGGTAGCTTTTATTTCTAAAGCTGGGAGTATATTTCATTGTTGCTGTAGCTTTGAAGGTTAACACACACACACACACACACACACACCGGAAACCTAAAAATGCAGGACCTGCCATTTCAAAGAATGCAGGTAGTTTGTGGAAATACAGAATCCCAGAGTGCTTTTAGTAGTTTCCTTTAATTAGGGGCTACTCCTGTGACAAGATCTGCCATGATGAGCAGCTCAGGCTGCAGCAGTTTTCCGGCTCAGCTGGCTGAGGCAAGGCTGGTGTTAAGTCCCACAAAGGGGGCATTCTGGGAAAGTTATGGGGGCACAACCAGAGGGGGGGACTTAGTCTGGATCCTAAATCCATTCATCTCAGTCACGTGACCTGGTACCTCAACATAGAACACGATTTTAAAGGTTTGCTTTCCCTCTGTCGGGTTAGGCGGAGCAGCAGCATGCCTGAACCGGGGTTTGCATCTATTTTTTTTTTAAGAAATATTTATTAAAATTTTTCACATTCAATACAAGAAAGAAAATCAAAAAAGGCAAAAGAAACAAAAAAGAAGAAAATTAAAAACACATGAAGTTTACAATTCCATATTTTCAGTACCATATTTCCCTGACTTCCCCACACCTCCCTTTCTTGTATTCCAATTCAAATTGTTAGTTCAACAAGTTCCTATCCCCAATTTTTAAACCTTTTTATATTTAATTCTTTTTTTTTGACAGCTAATTTTGACAGCTGTCAAACTCCTCTATATCTCCTCAGCAGGCTCTCTCGCGAATCACTCCCGGGTCCGGGGGGGTGGCACTTCAACTCTCAAAATTGGCTCTTATCCTCCAGTACAGTTACTTATATTTGTATCGCCAAATCGTGAAATTAATATCTTTTATCCACTAAAGAAGAAGCAATTCTCTCGACCTTAGTTAACTAGTCCTTGCTTTAGATTTTTTACAAGGCGGGGAGGCGGACTTCCTGTTTGCGCCTTCCCCGATCGTGCCAAATTCCAAAGAAAATTTCCTTTAAAAGTCCAATTTTCGTACTACTCACGGGTTGTTACTTTTAGGGTCCGTTTGTTCACAGGAAAAGGTCAGCGCCCTCCGACCATGGCTCGCGGCTTCACTCCCCAGGAGAAGCAGTGGACTCTCAGCACCGCGCCGCTCACCCCGTCCCCCGTTCCGAAGCCTTTAAAAAGGCTTCTTCGCAGGTCGGGGGGCACAAATGGTGCCCGCCGAGTCACCAGGTTCACAGGCTTCCGCGCCTGTGATTTCTAAGGGTCCCCGCGTCGCCACAGCGGCAAGACCCAACTCCTGTAGAGCCGATTCCCTCCGGAGCTCGGAGGGAATCCGCCATTAGCCGTTCGCGCTAACCCGGAAGTCCCCTGAACCGGGGTTTGCATCTAGTATAACTTACTCCGGGTTTCTTTACACCAGCTTCTTCTGCAGAGGATTGCTGTCTTAATTTCCTTCGCACAGTGACTGATTATGATGTAGTATTTTTTTTTTTTTTTGTTTAGTCGTTTAGTCATGTCCGACTCTTCGTGACCCCATGGACCAGAGCACGCCAGGCACTCCTGTCTTCCACTGCCTCCCGCAGTTTGGTCAAACTCATGTTGGTAGCTTCAAGAACACTGTCCAAACATCTCGTCCTCTGTGGTCCCCTTCTCCTTGTGCCCTCCATCTTTCCCAACATCAGGGTCTTTTCCAGGGAGTCTTCTCTTCTCATGAGATGGCCAAAGTATTGGAGCCTCAGCTTCACGATCTGTCCTTCCAGTGAGCACTCAGGGCTAATTTCCTTAAGAATGGATGCATTTGATCTTCTTACAGTCCATGGGACTCTCAAGACTCTCCTCCAGCACTATAATTCAAAAGCATCAATTCTTTGGCGATCAGCCTTCTTTATGGTCCAGCTCTCACATCCATACATCACTACTGGGAAAACCATGGCTTTAACTATACGGACCTTTGTTGGCAAGGTGATGTCTCTGCTTTTTAAGATGCTGTCTAGGTTTGCCATCGCCTTTCTCCCAAGGAGCAGGCGTCTTTTAATTTCGTGATGATGTAGTATACTACATATCATCTCCTGCCCACTATTCCCAGATTATATGAGGCTTCTTCACACATTGCACTGAACAGGTGCACACTGTCTCTCTGTACATGTACAAGGGTTGGTGTGAAAGAATGTACGCTTGTTGATGTGCAGAGCTCAGCAGTTCTGTACACAGGTGCAAAGATAGAGCACTTTTTAAATGTGAACAATTCAATGGTTTCCCCATCCCTGGAAAAACACAATAGTCCTGTGAAAGGGAAACATCAAGGCCAAGAGAAGAAGTTAACATTGTTCATACTATGGCCATATTTGAGTTGATTGCCTCAGATATATCATTGGTAGATGCCATCTGTACATTTGTCTTTAGTTGTTCATGTGCAAAGTTAATAAAAACATTGATGGTGCAGGGAGAGACCAGAGAAATAAATTCAACTGATTTCTATCTATATCTGGTGCCAAATGGAAGGGTTTTGGCCATCAATCCTGCCACCATTTTGCCAAGTTCCTTCCTGCCATGGTACAAATGGCACAAAATCCATTATGTGGTGAGTCCTAGACTGATCTGCACTATACATTTAAAACATTTAAGGCATTATTAAACCACTTTAACAATTATGGCTTCCCCCAGAGCTACAAGTTCTAGAGAAGTTTATCATACTGGGAAGAGTTCTTTAGATTAATGATGCAGATGTGCCCTAACAGCTTGTTATTAGTAGTAGTATTTGGTCGTGCTAAAATGCTCAACACTGCAATTTTATTTTTGCTTACCTGGGAGTAAAGAGGCCCTTTGAGCTCAACAGGACCATCTTCTGCATAGTTACCAAGAAGAATGTGCTGTGGGTATCACACTTGAAGAAATGAATAAAAATTCAATACAAACCTTCCATTCACCTTCTCTTGAGCAAATTGGAAATTGAATTACAGGTGGACTATTATAAGTGTCAAAAATATAAATGTAAATGACAGGATTTGTTCTGTTTACCAGTCACAAAGGCCCTCTGGGTTACAAATTTTTTCCCCCCTTCCTCTTCACAATTTTAAAGACAGCAAAAGTGACTATTATTACTGTCTAGAGCTCAGACTTTAACTTCCCAGTATGTAAATGGATTGATAAGCACTGTGACCTTATTAAAGCAAAGTGTTTTTTCTTCTGTTCTTGGCTCGCTGGGTGCATTTCAAATGGGGAGTGACAGCACTGACAATAAAATTATTAGTCTTGTAAAGCTCTGGAAACACACACACACACACACACACACACACAGAGAGAGAGAGAGAGAGAGAGAGAGATAGAGAGAGAGAGAGAGACTTATTTGCTCATATTAATAAATATGTTTTTCAAGACTTCTGCAGCAGGATTATACAGTGGTACCTCGGGTTATAGATGCTTCAGGTTACAGACACTTCAGGTCAGTCAGTCACTCCTTGATATTTTGGACACTTCAGGTTACAGACTCCGCTAACCCAGAAATAATACCTCAGGTTAAGAACTTTGCTTCAGGATGAGAACAGAAATCGTGCTCTGGTGGTGCGGCGGCAGCGGGAGGCCCCATTAGCTAAAGTGGTGCTTCAGGTTAAGAACAGTTTCAGGTTAAGAACGGACCTCCGGAACGAATTAAGTTCTTAACCCGAGGTACCACTGTAATTCATTACAGCAGGGGCAAGGTCCAGGCATGTGGCAAGGTGCCATTTGCCTCAGGTGGCAGATCCAACCTCTGCCCCCTCCCTATCACTGCCATTATGCCCTTGCCAGCCTCGCTGGGGCTTCACCAACACCTACTGCAGCCACAGGTGAGGGTACAATTGCAGTGACAGGGCTGGCGGCTGGGCAGGCACAATGGCGGGGCCTGGGGACAGCATTGTAGAGGCAGGGGCATTGCTGGGGCATTTGCCCCCACAACAAAATGTCTTGGGCTGGCCCTCTGTAACAGTAAAGGCTGGGAGCATGGGACTCACTAGTGAGAAACAGCAATCTGTGCCCACTTGAAAAACCGACAACTTGGAACAAAGCAAAATAAAAGGAACCAAACATGGACAGGTGGAGTCCTTAACTATTACTGCAAGCAAAGCAAGACACGGCAGCTAATGTTGCAGTGGTATGATATCCTCCAAGGAGAAATTTTAAAACATCCCAGCTTACCCAGGCCTTTGAAACCTGAAATGTTTAGCAGGGAGAGTATGTGAATGTTTGTAGATGTCAGTATCTGTATCAGATTCAACTGATTTTATGTATGTGCTGTGGTTTCAAACTTTCTGTATATATGTTTGTGCATACCGTTTTTACTGAGGGAAACCCAGCCAGAAGGGTGGGATATAAATAATAAATTATTATTATTATTATTATTATTATTATTATTATTATTATTATTGATGATGATGCAAATGATTTAACTGTTTTATATGTGTAACATTTATGCATGTTTCTATTATATTGTAAATCACTTTGGGGTTACACGTGAAGCGTTCATAACTGTAATGATAAAAATATTTTTTTTAGTTTCGTTGTGTTTTTTTATTGTGCTGTTTTAAGGAGGATGACTTTCGTATCCTGGGTTCCCTAGGGCAGATAGGTGTTACATAAATTTAACAAATAAATGCATTACGATGGAATGAAAACGTGCCTTCTCTGTGGTGGCACCCACCCAATGGAAGGAGATTAGTAAAGGTAAAGGTATCCCTGCCCGTACGGGCCAGTCGTGTCCGACTCTAGGGTTGCGTGCTCATCTCGCTCTAGGGGCCGTGAGCCGGCGCCGTCCGAAGACACTTCCGGGTCACGTGGCCAGCGTGACGAAGCTGCAGCTGGCGAGCCAGCACCAGCGCAGCACACGGAAACGCGTTTACCTTCCCGCTATAAAGCGGTACCTATTTATCTACTTGCACTTAAGAGTGCTTTCAAACTGCTAGGTGCGCAGGAGCTGGGACCGAACGACAGGAGCTCACCCCGCCGCAGGGATTCGAACCGCCGACCATACGATCGGGAAGTCCTAGGCACTGAGGTTTAGGCCCTAAAGATTGTGTTCCTCTGGGTTAATTTAAAAACTAATCTATTTGCTCTGGCATTTCCAATTGGCATTAATGTCAGTTTTTAGCATCCTGGTGACTGTGAAGAATGGTCATATGTTATTGATATATTTTTACAAATCTGCTTTCTCAATACATTTTATTGAGGTCCTTCTCGGTAGTAGCGCCTGCCCTGTGGAACGCCCTCCCAGCAGATATCAAGGCAATAAGCAACTATTTTACTTTTATTTTTTTTTTTTTTATAATATATTTATTGAAGTTTTCAAATAAAGCATATATTAGATAAGCACAACTTATCATTGTCCATTTAACATCTCTCAATTGTTACATGGGACTCCCCCACACCTCCCGCATACACTTACATCATTATTAAATTAATTTCAAACAAATTATCATTTAACTCATCTTAATTAATAATCTTAATTTGGTTTGACATATAATTCAGCCTTAAATCTAATTTAATGGTAGACAATTGTCTGCACTGGCATCCAATTCAACACTCAACCAAATTACAATATTTTTGTAAATAAATCTTAAATTTCCTCCAGTCTTCTTCCATCCTTTCTTCTCCCTGGTCTCGAATTCTGCCGGTCATCTCGGCTAATTGCATATAGTCCATCAGTTGCATCTGCCATTCTTCCACAGTGGGTAGCTCCTGAGTTTTCCAATTCTTGGCAATTAATATTCTTGCTGCTGTTGTTGCGTACAAAAAGAATGTTCTGTCCTTTTTTAACACACTCTGGCCGACAATACCCAGGAGAAAGGCCTCTGGTTTCTTAGTAAAGGTGTATTTAAACACCTTTTTTAATTCATTATATATCTTCTCCCAAAAGGCCTTCACTCTAGGGCAGGTCCACCAGAGGTGAAAAAATGTTCCTTCATTTTCCTTACATTTCCAACATTTGCTATCAGACGAATGGTATATTTTAGCCAGTTTAACAGGGGTCATGTACCATCTATACATCATTTTCATCACATTTTCCTTCAACGCATTACATGCAGTGAAGTTCAGCCCAGAGGTCCACAACCTTTCCCAATCTTCAAACATAATATTATACCCAATATCCTGCGCCCATTTTATCATTGTTGATTTTACCATTTCGTCATGTGTGTTCCATTTCAGCAGCAAGTTATACATTCTTGAAAGTACCTTAGTCTTAGGTTCTAACAGTTCAGTTTCTAACTTTGACTTTTCCACTTGGAATCCTAACTTTTTGTCATTTTTAAACACTTCTTTAATCTGAGCATAGTGTAACCAGTCTCGCACTTTGTCTCTCATCTTTTCTAAACTCTGCAATTTCCAGTTGTCACCATCCTTTTCTATTATCTCCCAATATTTTGGCCAGTTGGCCTCCATATTGGCTCTTTTCCGAGCCTTAGCCTCCAGGGGTGGCAGCCACCTCGGAGTTTTATTCTCCAGTAAGTCTTTATATTTTGTCCAGACATTAAAAACTGATTTTCTGACAATATGGTTCTTGAAGGCCTTATTTATCTTAGCTTTATCATACCATAAATATGCATGCCATCCAAACGCATTATTAAAACCTTCCAAATCCAAGACATCCGTATCTTCAAGAAGTAACCAATCTTTCAACCAGCAGAAAGCTGCAGCTTCATAATACAACTTTAAATCTGGCAGGGCAAAGCCCCCTCTTTCTTTCGCATCTGTTAATATTTTAAATTTGATTCTGGGCTTTTTGCCCTGCCAGACAAATTTAGAAATATCTTTCTGCCACTTCCGGAAACACTCTGTCTTGTCTACAATCTGCAGTGTCTGAAACAAAAATAACATTTTTGGCAATACATTCATCTTGATGGCAGCTATTCGGCCTAACAAAGAAAGTTTTAGTCTTGACCAACTATCCAAGTCTCTCTTAATCTCTGACCAACATTTTTCATAATTATCTTTAAATAAACTCAGATTTTTTGCTGTTATGTTTACCCCTAGGTATTTAACTTTTTTAACCACATTTAGTTCTGTCTCTTTCTGAAGCTGTTCCAACTCAATATCTGTCATGTTTTTCCCCAAAACTTTAGTTTTTTGCTTATTTAACTTAAATCCTGCCACTCGACCGAAGTTTTGAATCAGTTGTAGAACTCTTTTCAAACTAGACTCCGGCTCCTGTAATGTCAAAACTAGGTCATCTGCAAAAGCTTTAAGTTTATATTGTTTCGCTCCGACCTGAATCCCTTCCACCAACCGGTCCCCCCTAATCATATTCAGGAGCACTTCCAGAACCGAAATAAACAGTAATGGGGAAATCGGGCAGCCTTGTCGTGTACCTTTTTCAATTTTAAACTCTTCTGTAACCACATTGTTAACTATCAGTTTAGCCTTTTGTTCTGAATATATTGCCTCAATCCCGTTCTCAAACCCCCGTCCCACTCCCATTTCTTTTAAATTCCCCTTCATAAATTTCCAAGATATGTTGTCAAAGGCTTTCTCCGCGTCTATAAAAATTAAAACTGCTTTAGTGTTTATGTTTGTTTGTAAAAGTTCCAATATGTCTATGATGTTCCTTGTGTTAGTAAACATATGTCTGCCCGGGAGAAAGCCTGCCTGGTCTTTATGGATTATCTCACTTAAAACTTTCTTAAATCTTCGTGCCAAAACATCTGCAAATATTTTGTAATCCACATTTAAAAGGGAGATGGGACGGTAATTCTTGAGTTGTGTCTTTTCAGTTTCTGACTTTGGAATCAATGTGATAAATGCTTCTTTCCACGATTCAGGCGCCTTCTTCCCCTCCATTATTTCATTACTGACCTCCAACAAAGGTTGTATCAAATAATCCTTCAATGTCTTATAGTAGTTAGAGGTCAGTCCATCTGGCCCTGGTGATTTGCCCTGTTTCAGACTCAGGATGGCCTGTTCAATCTCTTGTCGTGTTATTTTGCCATTTAAAATTGTTCTATTTTCTTCTGACAGCTTTGCTAATCCATTTCTCTCCAAAAATTGTGTAATCTCTATTTCATCTTGTGGCCCTTGAGTATATAACTTTTTAAAATACCTCTGGAAGCACTTTCTAATCTCTCCCGGGTTCTGAATGTTCCTTCCTTCAACCTCTAAGTTTGTTACTGTATTTAATCTTTGTCTCCTTTTCAACTGCCAAGCTAGCAGTTTCCCACATTTATTTGCCGATTCAAAAGTTTTTTGTTTCATTGTTTTAATCTTCCATTCTATTTCCTGATTTATCAGCTTGGAATATTGCGCCTGATAAAGTTTAATTTCTCTCAGAATCGGTTGGGACTTCGGGTTAGATCTTAACTTCTTCTCCAACTCTTTGATACTTTCCAGAATTTTATCTTTCTTTTCATTTTGCAGTCTTTTCTTTAAGGAATTCTGTTGAATCAAGAACCCTCTCATCACAGCTTTACTTGCATCCCAGATAGTTCTTTTTTCCACCGTAGTGTTCAAATTAATCTCAAAATAATCCTTTAAGGTTTTTTGGGCCTTCTTTACAATTCTTTGGTCTCTAAACAGGCCATCATTCATCTTCCATCTAAAGGAGCCGATTGGGATCAATGTCATATCCATTCTCAAGGCGTTATGGTCGGAGCATGTTTTGGGGCAGATTTCCACCTTCCTCACCTTAGGTGCCAGACTTCTAGTTATCCATATTTGGTCGATTCGTGTCCAAGTCAGTTGAGCTTCAGAAAAGAATGTTCCTTCTCTTCCCAGGGGGTTTCTAACTCTCCAGATGTCAACCCAGTCCATATTGTCAGTCATTTCAAAAAAGGTCTTAGGTAGTCTTCCCTCTTTAGTAATGTTCTGGTTCTGTGACTTATCCATATTTGTTGATACGACCCCGTTCATGTCCCCCATCATGATGACGTTGTTGTAATCCAGATAATCCAGCATGGTCTCGTGCAACTTCTTATAAAAATCCGATTTTCCTTCATTTGGAGCATAAATTCCTAATATCAAAATTTTTTCTCCTTGATACTGTACTTCTATTGCGAGGATTCTTCCACTTTCATCTTTAAAGAGAAATTTTGGTGAAAGGCTCTCTTTTGCATAGATCACTACACCTCTCTTTTTAACTGTATCCGATGATATAAATTCTTGACCAAGCCTTTTATTTATTAACACCTTTCTATGGAGCCTAATCACATGTGTTTCTTGTAAGCATATAATGTCCAATTGTTCCTTTTTTAAAATATGAAAAATTTTAGACCTTTTTTCGGGACTGTTACAGCCATTTATGTTCCAGCTCAAAAGCTGCAGAGACATCCTGGATAGGTCTGGTTATTCTTTCTGGGGTGGTACCTTGTTCTCCGGTCCTTGAGGATCCGAGGGGGCGGGCTCCTCTGGAAGTTCTGGCGCTGGCAATCCAAGTCCTTTGTGGAGGTCTTCTCCGTGTGCTCCCAAAAACTTGTCTCTATCTTCCACTGTTTTGATTTTGATCTTTCTCCCTCTGTAGGTAAAGGATAATCCTTGTGGAAACTCCCACCTGAAGATAATTGCGTTGCTTCTCAACAGTCTTGCCAATTCCGTGTAGTTAGATCTAAGGTCCAGCAACTGCTTAGGAATGTCCTTGTAGATTTCAATTCTCTTGCCCAAAATGTCTAGTGACTTTTCGTAGTGCAGGCCCAAAATCTTGTCCCTTTCCTCCTTTGATCTCAGTGTTATCAAACAATCTCTGGGCTTCTCTGTCCTTCTGACTCTGCCAAGCCTGAAAGCAGATACAATTTTAAAGTCTTTTTCCTCTAACTTCCAAAACTTGGCAAATTCCTTAGTTAGAAATTCAATAAAATTATCTTCTTCCACCTCTGGTATTGACCGTATCCTCAAGTTGGTCTCCCTGTTTCGCAGTTCTGTCATCAAAAAGTAAATCTGATGTTCTCCAACTTGTTTGCTGAGTGGTCTTACTTCTTTCTCAAGTTCTTCCAATCTTTGACTAGTATCTTCAGCCAGTTTACGATTTTCACCTACAGCCTCCTTTAATTCTCCAATAGACTGGGCATTCTGTGCAACTTGTCCAGTCAGCTTATTCAAGCTTTCTGTGTTCTGTTCAATTTTAGCTGTATGCAAATCAGCCTTCTTGTCCAGAGCCTCCAGTTTCTCCAAAATTTTCTCCAAGACAGAGCTACTTGTCCCTGAAGCCATATCTCCCAGGTGCAGCTCCTCTGTCTCACCCTCCCCTGCCTGTATTAGGGAGGCCGCCTCTATGTCTGGAGGCAAAGTGGAAGGCAAGGCCGGCACAGAAGATCTACGCTGTGAGGCTGCAGATAAAGTTAGAGTTGTTTGTTTAGTCCTTCCTCTTCTCCTTGCGCCACTCATTCCAAAGTTATCTGTAATCCAAGGTCAATCCAAGTTGTTCCCATGAGAAAGCAGAGTCCCAGATACAATAGTCAAACAGAGGCCGGGAAAGGGAAAGTAAAACAAAGTCACTGCTGTAAGTCCAAAATCCTCTAGAGGGAGCTTAATACGTCTTCAGGGAAAAGATCAAATCCAAGTTAAACTTATAAATTTAAATCCATGTCCATCGCCTCCACAATGTATTATTTTTAGCAGAGTAAAACTTAAAGCGAAACAGTGTTTCTTACAGTGCCTTGACTGCAACAGTTTCAAAGTATCCAGTTCCAACTCAGAATGTTTCAAAACCTGAATTCAATGTATCCAAAGTTGCAAACTGGTGCTCATCCAGGCAGCTCCAGCACCAGAGATTCTTATTTATTTTATAATCCACTGGTGCCACAGAAGAAGGATATCAATGCACCCCGAATATAACCAGCAAAAGTCAATAGCTCAAAGTCTTTCACTCAGAAAACTGCTTTAACAGGGTGCCAGCATTTAGTTAACGCATAACTTTTTGTCTCCACTCCTCCTGCTCTTTGCTTAAAGTTCAGTATAGCGGGAGATGGGCTTCCTGCTTATCCTCACTCCGTTTTCAGCCAGATTTCAACTTTTTTAAAAAAGTTTTAAAAGTTTCATAAAGTTCTCAAAAAGTTTCAGAAAGTTGACAAAAGTTTCAGAAAGTTTTCAATGTCCAAATTTACTCACGGGTTGTAGTTTCCAAAATTCAGAAAAGTTGCAGGAAGAAAGGACAGCGCTGACCGGCAACAGCAACGCGGCTTCACTTCGCTGTTTGCGCAACGACCCACAGCGCCGCTACCCCCTCCGCGATCCGGAGCCCCTTACGGGGTCCCTTCAGCGTTTTGGGGGCTGCTTCTGGCGCCCGCCGGGTCCCGAGACCACAGGCTTCTGCCACCTGTGGTTTTCCTGAATGGGTCTCCGCTTCGCCGTAGCGGACGACCCGTTTACAGCGGAGCTCCCTTCTCCTTACTCGGAGAAGGCAGCCATTACCGGTCGCGCCGCCTCCGGAAGTCCGCAACTATTTTACTTTTAAAAGACATCTGAAGGCAGCCCTGTTTAGGGAAGCTTTTAATGTTTAATACTGTATTGTGTTTTTAATATTTGGTTGGGAGCCACCCAGAGTGGCTGGAGAAACCCAGCCAGATGGACGGGGCATAAATAATAAATTATTATATTATTATTATTATTATTATTGGTGGTGTTGTTGTGTTGTTTTTGTTGTAAACCACTTTGGTCCCCTCTGGACTGAAATGTGTTGTAGAAATAGTTTTATAAATAAAATAAATGAATGTGAGAAAATGCAGGTAGAGCAACCTAAAGATTGGGAGCATTTTCTTTTTTTCTTTTTAAACAGGTAGCAAATATGGGTTTGTATCACCTAGCAACAAGAAACTGAGCTCTCTTCTTTCCCCTTCTTATTTTTTAAAATGAATACCAGTTTCTACTGTGTCGTGCATTGGAACCGATCGCCAGTGAGAAAATATTAGATATACCCAGCCGACTCATTTTTCTCCTGTCAGTTTTCCCCCATGATTAATGATGGCCAAGGATTGCTTAACTCAATTCCGAATGACACTTCTGGTATCATTCATTGCTAGGAATTTTGGGGTCTGTTATCCTTAACTTAAAAAAAAGGAAAAAAAGAAATTGAAGTTAAGCCACAGAGACAGATATGCCCATTTCCTCTCCCCTTAATGTCTATTTTTATATTGTCTTTTAGGAATGGTTGCATTAGCCTTTTCAATGTTTTCAAGATTGCCCACAACTTTAAAGATTTTGAAATTAAACAGCAATTAAGCTTGCTGCAGTTTATTGCTTCAGCCTGGCGTATTGATAGCCTTTTAAGCAGACAGTCTCTGGCTTTTATAATTATTAATGCACTGAGAGAACCTTGGGCTCTGAGATTACTTGAAAATGAAAATGCCTTGGATCTCATAAGCCAGCTTTAAAAAATAATAATCAATAAGTAAACCTATTATATACTTTGTAAAAGATACGCTTTCATATAACGCCATGAACCTGGGAAATATTAAGAACACAAAAGCATATCTAACCAGATTGACCATAAGCCGGAACAGGCAGAGGGAGGGAATGCATTATAAATTAGGCTGACGTTTTTAAGGAAAAGGTAGAGAGAATCCTAAAAGTGAGGTGGCATGCATTTCTTCCTACTATTTAAATGTGAATTTTAATAAAGGAACAGAGGGATGGCTCAACGCTTTCCCTCTGGCCATCCCCACCCCCAAATCTCAATCACATTTGCTTGTCTCCTATGGGGGAGAAAGATACAGATAGCCAAATATTTTTCCTAAAGGCCAGAACTGTTTTGCAAAATTTGGAAAAGTGAAAAATCCAAGGGACAGTTATGTTTTAATTCATGTATCAGTCCTGGAGGGTGCAAATTAATTCAGTTCGCTTAAAAATGCACACCAAACAAAATTCTCCATCCCTTGCTGCTGCTTGGAGTTTGTTGCCTTTATCATTCTGCTATTTAATTGGATTAGTTAGATGTGACGTTCGTGAAATATTAATAGTATGTTGAGGACATCTTTTGCATTTATTAGCTTTGTTTGTCACTATTAATTCGGCATGATGGGCAACGCCTTCACTCATTTGTTCATTTGGACCTGCAGCAAAATGTGTTCTAGATCATGGTTCCAGCCAGTCTTGCCTTTTCCAAGGATACTCCATTCCATCCACTCCCCTGTTTCCTATTCCCACCCAACTTTCAGCATTTCATGTCGACTGGGAATGCTCATTGAACTCATTCTCTAAGTGTCTGCACTTATGTAGCCAAAATGGCATTGTTATTATTATCGTTATTATTTTTATACCACCCTTCATCTGAGGATCACATGAAGGTTTACAGTAGGGAAACATAAAAATACATAGCATAATAAAAAAAGAAAGTAATAACCCTCCCACACACAGTTTAAAAGGACATAGGTTGTTTAACCTGTCATGTGACAAAGGTCTTTGAGAGCAGAAGCAGTAAAGAAGCAGTAAAGTGTTGGAAAATGCTGAAAAGTGCAGATTCATTCAGCATGCTGACTCACTATAACACATCCTGTGGATGACTCATTTTTTATGCAAGTATTGTATTTATTACAGGAAGACACAGTGGAGGCAGGAAGCATAATCTGTTCTCTCTAACTAGTGATAATGTTAGTTAGTGATGAAGTCTGCTAAGTCTCTCTGTGTGTTTCGCTCTGTATTCCACTTCTTATTATGCTATTATGTGTTTGTAAAGAAGTATGTTTGCCATCAGTAAAAGTTTTGTTCATTTACTGTGAAGACTCTGTGTTATGTCTTCGCTGCGCGACATAACCAGCCAAAGGCCTGGTTATAGAGAAGCATTTTCACCTGGTGCTTAAAAATATGTAATGAAGGTGTCAGGTGAACCTCGCTGGAGAGGGCATTCCACAATGGGACACAATTGCAGAAAGGACTCATTGCATGGACAGGTGAAGTCCCCCAAACACTGGGCAGCCCCTGAATGGAATAAGGACTCAAGACAACGTGCTATGGGATTAAAATTGGCCACAACTTTATTATGTTTCAGATGTGGGTAGACCTTGGCTCAGGCATTGGGCATTATCCCTCCCAGTCCTCCGCTGGGGATCTGAGGAACATCAGGGTTTTCCGGAGTGTGTGGGCTGGCTCTGGAGAACATATGTTCAAGCAGAGAGCCTGCCCCCCTTTACGCCGTCATTGAAGGGGAGAGCAATGACAACCTCTAGGCGTACGGCCAAAGCCTCCCCTCAAAACAACCCCTTTAACGGGGAACCCTGGGATCGCCACCACAAAGAGAAGGGGGTGTGGGTCACCGCTACATGCCCACCCCTAATTAGGGAAGATAGACTAAAGGATTCCGCCCAAGGCCTGAAGCCGCCAAAGTTGTGACGTTTTGCTACGGGAAAGGCAAAACCTGTCAATGCAGGGAAATTCCTTTCCGGCCCTTCAACAACGACCTTGATGTAGCCGTGCCCACGTACCTGTGGAGAAAAGGTTAACCTGCAAAAGAAGGCTTAACTGAGGGTGGGTAGGGTGGGAGAAGCTCTGGAGCCAACTGACGATCCCAGGTAAGATCCTCCCTCTATTGTGTGGGCAGGGTGGTCCCTCCCCCTACCTGGCCTGATCACCTTGGCAACGCCTCCCCAGGTGGGATTGGGCAAATGGCTGAGGTAGGTGGAGACCTCCAGGTATCCCACCTGGGGAAGGTGAAGCCAAGCCTGTGCTAATGGGAACCGCATAGGGTCCAGGGGGCTGCGCGCAACCACGCAGTCAGTTGTCCAATCCCACCTGGGGGAAGCGTTGCCAAGGAGACCAGGCCAGGTAGGGGAGGGATTACCTGCCCACACAATAGAGGGAGGATCTTACCTGGGAATCCTCACTTGGCTCCAGAGCTTCTCCCACCCTACCCACCCTCAGTTAATGTCTGTTTTGCAGGTTAACTTTTCTTCACAGGTTTTGCAGGTTAACTTTTCTTCACAGGTATGCGGGCGCTGCTACGTTAAGGTCGCTGTTAAAGGGCCGGAAAGGAATTTCCCTGCATTGGCAGGTTTTGCCTTTCCCGTAGCAAAATGTCACAACTTTGGCGGTATCAGGCCTTGGGCGGAATCCTTTTGTCCATCTTCCTCTTTGCAGCGGCGATACCAGGGTTCCCCGATAAAGGGGTTTCTGAAGGGAGGCTTTGACCGTACGCCGAAAGGTCGTCATTGCTCTCCCCTGCAGCAGCAACGGGGGCGGCTATCTCTGCTTGAACATATGTTCTTCAGAGCCGGCCCATCCCTCCCCCGCTGGATAACCCTGATGCTCCCTAGGTCCCCGGCTGGGGACTGGGGAGGGAGAACGCCCAATGCAAATGCATGGCTGGATAACTTGAACCCTGAATAGCAGCTCTCCATACTGCAACTTTCTGTTGCAGGTCACCTGTTACTTCTCTTTTCTTTCCCTTCTTGGAAAAAAGTTATACAATAGAATGCATCTTAATAAAATATCCGCTTGAGTCTCATCAAGCCTGGTGTTTATCATCCCAAGTGCAGAAATACAGCTCATGAAACCTTCTACCTATTGCATCTCCACCCATAGGCGATACAAAAGCCACCTGTTATTAAAGAGCATTATTTTGACATCCGAACTGCCCATAAGCCAACTAGTGTGACAAAAAAATATGAATAAATAAAACCATGTTAAAACTACAAAAGAAACCTTCACTTCCACCAACATTCACAAAATAGAACTTGAATTATTAATGCATATTATTAATTCTTCCCCCCAAAAAACCCTTAAAGGGAAAGAAATGGTTTCAGCAGCCTTTGTTCAACAGACTGCAAAGAAGCGATGATGAATATCTGAATAATCAAGTGTGCTAGGAGATAATACACTGTGGAACAAATGGTGGGCTGTCATGTCACTACTAGACATTAGGATCTACCACCTTGCCTTCTCAGCTGGACTCACTCATAGACTTTGGAGAGACGGTCACCAAGGCAAAGTGCTTGAAGGAGGAAAAGAATGGAAGAAAGAGTAAGAGCGAACAACCAGAAGCAATAATAAAAACTAAAACCTGCTAGTGGAAGTCTAGAGTTGCTCTCTATGAGTCTAATGTAAGGGACATAGCTTAGTGGTAGAATATATTATTTGTATGCAGTGAATCCCAGATTCAACCCCTGATATCAGCAGGTGTTCCGGTTTTCGAACTTTTTTTTGGAAGCCGAATGTGCTCCGTTTTGAGCCCCCCTGTGTTTCCTGTTGCGCTGCTAATTTGCACCCCCCCACACACACACTGTAATTCAAGCCTTCTGTTTCTGATTGCAGTGTTCTGAGGTGATACTTGGAGCTTATAATTGGTGCTTTTGTTTTTGCTATTTATTTTGCGTTTTTTGTTTTGAGGCGTTTTCGGTTAATTTCTTTTTGTGACTGTGTGGATCCCAGTTCAGCTACTGATTGATTGATTGATTGTGTGACTGCAGAAATGAATAAAAGCCCCCCATCCAAAGAATGACTATCATTAGCGCAGGTAAGGAAAAAATAAGAATTTTTAATTTTATCATCTACAATACTGTTTTATTTATTTTATAGTACAGTACATTGATTATTGCTTTCATTTTATGGATCAATGGTCTCGTTAGATAGTAAAATTCATGTTAAATTGCTGTTTTAGGGGTTGTTTTTAAAAGTCTGGAACGGATTAATTCATTTTGCGTTACTTTCTATGGGAAAACATGCCTTGGTTTTGGAACACTTTGGTTTTGGAACAGACCTCCAGAACAGATTAAATTTGAGAACCAAGGTACCGCTGTACTCTGATGAGTTATATGGTAATTTTCTTGAATGGGGCATTATGCGAAAGTTTAATGGCTCTCAAAAGTAGTTCTTCCACCCAATTCAGATGCTGTTTTAGTAAGGTGGAGGCAGCTTCAAACCAAACCAAACCAAACCATCATTAAGGACATAAGAAGATCCTGCTGGATCAGGTCCATCTAGTCCAGTATCCCGTTCTTAGAGTGCCCAAAGAGATGCCCATGGAAAACCCACAAGCCAGACCTGAGCACAACAGCAACCTCCCTTCCTGCAGTTTCCAGGAACTGTTCTTCAGAAGCCTTACCACCTCCAACTGTGAAGGTGCTTTTACACAGTAAGTTGCTTACATGGTTTGTTGTAAAGTTACACCAGTTCTACTCATCCCAGTCAATTCTGTCCCCTGTAGAGGAAATTGCTAGCCTGGTTAAAATCAGTGCAGCCACGCTACTAACACATCAAGGTGTGCTTCTGTGGAATTGTGCCACACCATTTAATATGCTGCTATGGTGCTCAAATAATACAGAAATCGGATGCACAGTTCATATGAAGAACTATGTGAACTATGGTACCCATGGGAATTTGGACAGCTCCTAAATCCAAAGTTAAACCACAACGCCTTGAAGGGATTTTTTTGGCTTGTCAGAGGTGAAGCAGGATCTATATTAAGCAGCATAAGTTGAAGCAGGGATTCTGTGGTGGCATCTCAGCCATCAGACTATAAAAAATGTGGCAAACCAGCAAATGAAATTGAAAGTTATAGACATTTCCTTTAAAAACAAAACAAAAAACAGTTAAATATGCCCAGCTTAAAAGTTTAATGGACGGAAAAGCAGACTAGATTTTTTTTAAAAATAATCAGTTAATTAATTAACTAGAAACTGAAACACTAATTCAAGGGCAATCCATATCATTGGATTACCTTGAATGTTCACCAATGAGACTGAGGTTTCTGCTTTTGTGGGGATAGAACAGCACTTGCTTAAATGCCTCTTCTGACTGTCACCATGTGTGAAATGAAATTCTTGACTCTCTTAATAATGCGATACCATTTACCAGAAATGTGTCAGGAGTTGTAAAAGTGACCAAATGAGTTGTGCTCTCTTACTCTTTAATTGCAATACATGACTTTCTTGCATTGCTGCACACCTTAAGCAATAAAATAAGAAAACAGTGTTATCATTCTATACACCCTTACCTAGAAGTAATTGCATTGAACTCAATGGAGCTTATTTATGAGTATATGGGCAAATGATGTAACAGATGCAATAAAATATTTAATTGCTTTTTCGTGTTCCCGCCTCCCAAGGTTTTTGAATCCCTGCAGGGAGGGAAGAGGGTATTATTATTATTAATAATAATAATAATAGGCAAAGGATTGCACTGCACAAAATCCAGTCACACACACACAGAAAACTCCAGTGGAATAGTGGGCTTCAGAGTTAGGTCCACAGGGACAATTTGCCAGCTCAAGGAATTTCTCAAGGCAAGATATATACCAAATGATTACATATACATACACACAGTATTAGGTGAAATTTGCACGAAATTGCTGATGGGTTTTCATGAGAACTTAGAAAAGAAAATCACAAACAGATGTGAAAACATGAAGATGCGTACGTAAGATTGCAAATAAATGAAACCAGAAAAGAGAAACCAACACTAATCATTTTGTCCATCCCTAAACTCTACCCCATAAAGAAGGCTGATCGCCGAAGAATTGATGCTTTTGAATTATGGTGCTGGAGGAAACTCTTGAGAGTCCCATGGACTGCAAGAAGAGCAAACCTATCCAAGGAAATCAGCCCTGAGTGCTCACTGGAAGGACAGATGTTGAAGCTGAGGCTCCAATACTTTGGCCACCTCATGAGAAGAAAAGACCCCCTGGAAAAGACCCTGATGTTGGGAAAGATGGAAGGCACAAGGAGAAGGGGACGACAGGGGACGAGATGGTTGGACAATGTTCTCAAAGCTACTAACATGAGTTTGACCAAACTGTGGGAGGCAGTGGAAGACAGGAGTGCTTGGTGTGCTGTGGTCCATGGGGTCATGAAGAGTCGGACACGACTAAACGACTAAACAACAAGAAACAAACTCCACCCCAATGTTTTCTTGACTGCATGCATTTTACTTTCTTTCCTATAAATGAACAGCATTCTTTCACTATGTGTGGTTCTATGGGAAAGTGGATTGTTAAACTCAGGTAAATAATGCAGATGGAATCCAGAGTGGAAAAAAAACTTGATAAAATTTTACTTAGTAAACTCAATAACAGCAATGTGTATATCTTGAGAAGAACTAAACAGAGGTTTTATATTAATAGTTGTGGATTGTCTATCACCCAGACACATGCAACCAAACATACAGGGGGGAAATCCTTCAGAACATTACAGCCAATCACAGTATGCTCCACCTCAGTAAAGATCATGCCATTCTAACTGGTTTCTGAGCAACACCTCCACCACCACCCCTTGGAAAGTTGACTAAGACTGTGAACATAAACAACCCCTTAAGATATAAACTGAACGATCCTTGCTGTTGCACTGCCAACAGGGATAAGCTGTTGCTTCTGGCAACAAAATTATTTTGGTAATATCCCTGACAGTGTGTGATTAGCTCTATGCTGCATAGGACACAATGGTAATTATTTGCAACCCTCAAGGGGTCCCTGCAATAGAAGCCGATCCTCTCAGCACCCAACACATCATTATGACAAACATTGCACTAACACACTCATGAATATTACAATGTTTAATGTTTGTGTGCAGTGTAAGGTTTCTGTGCTTAAAATTCAGTATCACACTTAAGCACTTTAATAGCTCAAGTACTTTCATAGTATAGTATAGTATAGTATAGTATAGTATAGTATAGTATAGTATAGTATAGTATAGCCCCTGGTATAGTTTATACATAGGTCTGCTTTATGCAATATTTTTGCATTAAGAGTCCCATTTTTGCTTTCCCCTAGCATCCCTCTGATGTATTGAAAGATCCTCTGGAACATCTCTTCCAGCCCTTTATCTTGCAGGTTTTGCTTGACTTGTGACTATATTTGATTCCTGCATTGTTAACTGAAGGGCGGGGGAAGCTTTTAAGAAAATCAATACAGGATCCTGAGGGACAGCATGCAGAGATCCAGATATCTTCAAGCTTTTGGAGTTTAACAGAGTGCTAGTCTCAGCTATTAAACATTTTGGACAGTTCTGAAGATTTTTGTTTTTAAGACATGGAAAAGCTCATTAAAATTAATAAGCCCTAAGTGTTTGTTTATCTGTTGAGAAAGGGGAAATAAAAACCAGGAATGTTTTCCAGTCTCGCTGCTAATGTGTGAAAGTTGAAGGTAGTGAGGTAATGCACAGAGCAAGTCAACTGTAACCTAGTCCATGTGGATGTGCATTTAATGATGCCAACACCATCATTTTGCAGGGAGACGGAGGGGTATCAATGCAGATGTGTACATCAGTAACGTAAATAGAGGAAAATAAGAACTGAAGGAACTGAAAACAGTAGCAAACTGCCTACGGTTCAATTCTGAATTTCATTTTAGAATATAATCCCCTCTTTAGGTCCTAAAAAGTTCCTCCCCATGGCAATTTACAACCACAAACCATGCATTTTTAATACAATTAAAAATTCTGTGGTAAAGTGCATGAAACACTACTGAGAAGCTAATAAATGTAGGTGGGGTTATTTGCCTTCAAGAGGCAGGGTGCCTTAGCACTCCTTGTTATATGGTTGTCATTGCCAAGATGGCTGACTTCAGTGTGAGGCACTAGGCCTCAATTATGTTTTATATTGAAATAAACAGTGAACTTCTATTAGTATGGAAGTCTTACCAGAAGCCTGAGAACACCTCTGTCTCTTTATTACAGCAAATTAGGAACAATCTTAAAAGTGTATCTGTAAAAAAAAGCATTAAATTCAAAGGATTAATAACTACTGAAAAACTACTCGAAATAACTTTAAAAAATAAAAAATTGTCCAGTAGCACCTTAGAGACCAACTAAGTTTGTTCTGGGTATAAGCTTTCTGTTATGTACTGAAGTTCTCATCCTGGGCCAGCAGGGGGATACTGTAGATAGTTATGCAAATGAAGGATGGAAAGTGACGTTCAGTGATTGGATAGTTTGTATGCAAATGAAGGATCGAAAGTGACGTTCAGTGATTGGATAGTTTTAGAAAGTTGCAACAGTTACGTTGTTCTGGAGCTCTATATACGCAGGCTGACTGAGCTCTTCAGTTCAGTTCTGTTCTGTCCTTTGAATAAACAAGAGCTGTTTGAAGAATCGCTGTGTCGTCTGATATGTTCATCCACAACTTAACATTTTCATGTGCACGCACACTTCTTCAGATACACTGAAACAGAAGTCACCACACCCTTATATATAGGGGGGGAGCGTTTCTCAGAAGGGTAGTAGGAGATGGGTGATTGACTCAATGGGTATGGCTAATCACCCATCTCCTACTACCCTCCTGAGAAAACGCCCACCCCACCCTCCCACTATATATAAGGGTCTGGTGACTTCTGTTTCAGTGTATCTGAAGAAGTGTGCATGCACACAAAAGCTCATACCCAGAACAAACATAGTTGGTCTCTAAGGTGCTACTGGACAATTTATTTATTTATTTTGACTGCGTCAGACCAACACGGCTACCTACCTGAATCTGAAAAACTACTGAAAGCTTGCTGGAACAAATATATATTGGCTTTCTCCCGCAGAACCATCAAAGGTCCAGCCAGGTGAAGTTACCTCAGGAGACTGTTGCACAACTGGGGAACTGTCACTGAGAAGTCACTGTTTTGAGTTGGTGCTGGGACACAGAACAGGGTTTCTGCTCATGACAGTCACAGATGGGCTGGTTCATGTGGGAAGGGAAGGTCCTTCAGATAACCTGGCCTCCAACTATTTGGGAATGTTTACGTTACTAGCAGCCTTGCTCAGGAAATATAAGAAACCCAAAGATCGGGGCCATTCTGAAACTGGTGGTTAAAATCAGTATAGTTTTGAAAGGTTTGGTCCTAAATCTTGATTCAAAATAAGGCATAGGTAACTAATCAGGGTGTGAATTAGGTGCAGTATTTGAACCAGAATGAACAAGGAATGGAACAAAAGAGTGAGCTGGAGGAATGATAAAGGAATGGAAATGAGGGATTTCTTTTCTATTAACAATGCGGTCCAGCAAACACTCAAAACAGCATCAATTCCCATGACAACAGGGAGCTGCTGAAGGATCCAACAAAAAAAATTCTGGTGATTTAGCTCCAAAAATAAAAATGATAGGTTACACTGTAGAATAAACAGTGAAAATGTTTGACAAGTGGTGGGTGGAAGGATGGAATTTTGAAATCTAAGGTGGTGTGTGTGTGTGTGTGTGTGTGTGTGTGTGTGTATATATATATATATATATATATATATATATATGTATATGTATATGTATATGGACCAGACTGCTTGCTTGGTGTAAGTAAGCCTCTGCAAAACTGTGGGCTGCAGTACTTTTACTTGAGGAAGATTGGTCCCTAAAATACCAAAGGGTAAATCGTTTAAATTTGACAGCAACCATTATGCTCAAAAAAATTAGGTGGTAATTGAATGCTGTCAAAGCATAGCAAGAATCCTACTTAATCATGACAGATATGAATGCCTTCAGTTTGGAGCAGTTTGGAGAAGTGTATACAGAAAACTCGAAAGCAAAGCATGTTCGTTTATTATATACTTTAAAAAATGATAAAGGAACATTAATTACACTATAAACAGTCATCTGTACTCAAGAATATACTCTCTAAAGTGATGTCATACACATATATGAGCTACCAGTTAGGATTTGCTTTAGAAACAGAATTCAGAAATAGCTAATTCAGCCACTTTATTTTAAGGCCCTGATGTCAAATCCTAGCATTCTTCAGTCAGATACTTTTGACAACTACCTTGAGCCATTCACCTGACAGTGCAGCATAGCTGACATCTTCCATGTGATTGCTTTGGGAATTCCAGAGGCATCCATAACATAGCAATATAAGATGTCCTATTATGCTTTTCAAAGAAGGTGGGCTTGCAGAAAGAAGGCCTTTCTCAATACTGGATCCCATCAACATGGAGGTTCCATACAGCCATCATGAATAATGGCTACTGTGGACCTCTATGAATTAGTTTTAAAGCAATTTAAGCTAGTGGCCATAATCACTTCTTCTGACAGTGAATTCCACAAATTACAGTGGTACCTCTGGTTACAAACTTAATTCGTTCCAGAGGTCCGTTCTTAACCTGAAACCATTCTTAACCTGAGGTCCCACTTTAGCTAATGGGGCCTTCTGCCGCCGCTGCCGCCGCCTGATTTCTGTTCTCATCCTGGGGCAAAGTTCTTAACCCGAGGTACTACTTCCAGGTTAGCGGAGTCTGTAACCCAAAGTGTTTGTAACCCGAAGTACCACTGTACTAGGCACATTAGTCTACTGCAGCAAAAGTAAGTGTCATGTAGCACCTTAAAAACTAACAAATATTATTATAGAATCAGCTTTTGTGGACTTCTTCCAGTGCTGAAGCAACATGCGTTTTGGGGACCCTAGTGCATGTAACCCACCCTGAGACCTGCTGGTAAAGGGTGGGTAATACAAATAAATACTAATACTATTATATCACCCCCAATTCATGTCTCAGTAACAATCTGAAAATACTGGGAACGCAATTATCCAAAACAACAGACGAATAAACATGGTTTTTTTAAAAAAAAAATATTTCAGACTTTATTAAATGGTCCCAATCTTGCAATGTTATTCACCCTGTACCTTTAAAATAGGGGAGCCTGTCAATTTAAATTTACATAGAAAGATAAATAACCCATCCAAGCAGTTGACAATGTACACCAGACTGCAGGAGTTCAAGGGTAGTTATTTGAAGAAGCAATGTAATTATTACCAGCATTGAAGATGCTGACAACAAGGCTGATTCCTGAGTGATAGCTGAAGATAAAGGACATTTGACTGTCATTTGAATAATTGGATTGAGACATGAAAAAAAGGAGAAAACCAACAATTTAGAAAGAGAAGGATAATTCCAGATTACAAGTTGCAACTTGGGGATTTTCATTAGTCAGAATTCAGAAGAAAGAATAAAAAGGTTTTAAAAGGTTAATTATTATCAAAACCCATTAAATAGCCTTAAAGTAAAGAGAGAGAGAGAGAGAGAGAGAGGAGAGACTGAATAAGAAAATTACATGATAAAGTATTAACTGTACAAAAAAAGACCTTGCCATGAATAGATAGATGCAATTTCATATTTGAATGCAAGAGCTGATGCCCCTCCAGACTTTTGCAGTGAAGGATTTTCCCTGCTTTTAAAGTGAACATGTTCCCCAAGGAAAAGGGGGGGGGGGAATTGGTAGAATTTCTGCAATATTATAGGCAGGGTAGCCAACATCATGACCTCCAGCTGTGCCATCCTATCCCCTGGGATGACTGGCCATGCTAGCTGGGAAAGAGCTGGAACATCTGGAGGACATAAAGTTGGGGAAGGCTAGAGTGTAGTTTAGGTACCCTCTTATCTTGGAGTTTTGAGTTTACTTAAGGAGGACCTCATAGCCCCAGAGTATTCCCTATTCCCAGTGCAGGTCTTTTCCCAGCTGACTTCTTTCTTCGTTGAAAGGCTGCTGGTAATGGATTGCCACTGAGCTTTACATGAGCTTTATACTCAAGTCCTCCTTCAGGGAGGGTCTCCAGTTTGTCTCTATTTCATGCTTTGGTCTTTCCTGCCTACCAGAAAGTCATTCCCACTTTGACCTTTGTTATGTTCAGTCTTTCCCAATTCACCAAACAAGCTTTCCCTCTTTGCTCCTCCAGTCCCCATACATATTGCTGCATTCCAAGTTGAATGCTGCCCAGGCTCCCAGCGTCCACTCTCTATGCAAGTTCAGTACTTCTTTTTGTGTCCTTCTGGACCACTCCCACCCCAAAGCTTCTTCCAACCTGCCGGTGTTGTCTTTGGGACAGATATCAAAATGAGTGGCTTCCATCTGTAACTTCCTCTTCCCCCTTGGGGTTCCCGAGCAGGCAGCATGGTGACAATCATTCACAGTCATTTATTTGCACTTATTAAATAGGAAGCAGATGTATTTAGAACAGGAATGACACAACTGGCAGTCTATGTAGCATAGAATATTACCACACAATTGACACTCTTTCATGTTTTTGCCCATATTCAAAGCAATGGATGGTTGTCTTCCGCACTTGCAATTTAAAATAAAACAACAATTTTGTGTGTAGTTCCATACATCTATTTAATCTCTTCTTGTCTGATCCATCCCATCAGTTGTATCTGTCTGTCTGTCTATCATCTATCTATATCTATCTATCTGTCTATCTGTCTGTCTATCTATCTATCTATCTATCTATCTATCATCTATTTATCATCCATCCATCCATCCATCCATCCAAGGTCAAATTTCAAAGCATCTCTTATTTTGCATACGTTATTCTGCTTCTGTAAATCATAGGGAAAAGCAGGGGCCATGCAAGCCACTAAAATTACATATTCTGATTGTTGTGGGGCATCTTTCCTCCAGCCCCTTTAATCCCAGGTCTCATTTGAGCCATGACCTATTTGACAAGAGTGAAACTGGGATTTTAGGGAGTGCTGGTGGTACAGAGCCTCTTTTGAACTGGACCCAGACTTTGGAATAATTTAGTTACCATTTGGGTTATTTAATTTGTGAACTTGTCACTTCAAATTTAGAGTTGGGTATAATCATGCCTTGGACCACTGGGATTCTTGTTCAGAAATTCTTCTCCCTTCTGGAATGACAGCAGACAATTTTCAAGCATATGATTGCCATACATTTTCCAAGCATATCTTTGAAAACCTAAGGTCTGAAAAGTCACTTTTCTGAAATCCTTAAACTGAATTCTGCAGCCTAATCTCGTATTCTGCAGTCTTTCTGTGTTCCTGTGGATTTGCAACATACACGCATCCTGATTCATGACCAGGAATTTGTATTACCAGCATTCCATTGTTGTCTTTGGTGGAGCTCTACTGATTTCCACTAAGTAGTATTAAGAGCCAGTGTAAGAAATTCAATTTATTTACCCAAGAATTCTCAAGACATGAGCCTACTGCCAGGAGGTGAGCTTTTGATTCATGGGAACCAGGATATACTGTTGATACTGATATTGAAAGCCAGCTTTCCTGTTGTCACTACTGTAAATCCAGCTGTGATCTCATTGAAAGGGCTCACAGCAATCAAAGCAATCACTAAAACGTTTCTTAAATTGAATATATTCTGTGTTTGAAATGTCATCTAAGTTCCCTGTAGGTTGCTGCTTTGTATTGCTAACAGCCAGGGGGACACATGGCAGATGCGAACGGCATGCTAAATGGAAAAAAGTTTAAAACTGATTAAGAAATACAGTGGGTTTTGGTATACTGAAGTGAGCTGGGTTTTACAACACAGATGCTCTTAATAATATAACAAGCCTCTGCTGGATCAGGCCAATGGCCCATCTAGTTCAGCATCCTGTTCTTACAGTGGCCAACTAGATGCCCGTGGGAAGCCCCCAAACAGGGCCTGAGTACATTGCTAGCATACAAAGTGTTGCTCAGCTGAGGAGAGCGGCAAAGTATACGCTGACCTATTGTGGTGGTTAAATAGGAGTGGGTGGAAGAGAATTTGTGTTACAATGCACTAGGCAGTTTTAACTGCTCTAGTTCTATTTAGTAAGAGTCAGGACTGAGAGAAGCAGAAAAACAGCAGACCCCTTTAAAAATCCCCACGACGGGGTGAGCTCCTGCTGTTCTTTCCCAGCTCCTGCCAACCTAGCAGTTCAAAAGCACAGCAGTGCAAGTAGGTAATTAGGTACCGCTGCTGTGGGAAGGTAAACAGCATTTCCGTGCACTCTGGTTTCCATCACGGTGTTCTGTTGTGCCAGAAGCGGTTTAATCATGCTGGCCACATGACCCGGAAAGCTGTCTGTGGACAAACGCCGGCTCCCTCAGCCTAAAAGTGAGATGAGCGCCACAGCCCCATAGTCGCCTTTGACTGGACTTAACCATCCAGGGGTCCTTTCCCTTTACCTTAAAAAAACCAAAATTACAAAATTACAAAATAGAAAACAATAAAACTGAACAATACTAAAACAATATAATGCACACCACAGACACTTTTCCCTCTCCAGTCATGTTGTGGGGTAGTGGTCCTTCTTCGTCAAGTTGAGTAAGAGGGCGTTGACATATTGCCACTGCCCCACACCTACAATGAATACTCATGAGGCAAAGCCTTACTGGAAAATGGAATATTTATTAGCCTAACAATAGGAAGAACTGTGGAATCACTGAACCAAATTCAGATGAACACAAGTATAATTGAAACACAAGTATTACTACCAAGGCGTCTTTGCTGCGCTGTAGGAGGTTGAATACCATGCACACTCATGTTTGCAAAAGATTTGTATGGAAACCAAGCAGAATCAGAAAAAAAGCCTAAAGGATGTAGTAGAGTCATATTGCAGCATGAGTTTGGGTTCAATCAGGGAAGAGAGCAGACTTTCACTGGGCCATTAAAGAAAGAAACAACACTATCATAGTATTTTTATGTTGTGTGCCAGGGGGAGAGGTGTTTGGGGAGATCCAACTACTCAGGGCAAAGTGAACCCCACTTCAAACATCACCTGCATCTTACCACATAAACAGATGATCAGTCTTTAACTCCAGTCAATCGACCCATTGAGGTGAAACAAAACATATGAATCGAAGCATCCTTTTCTGGGTTTCCTAGTAGACCAGAGAAAGCATCATTATTATATTCAGAAAAGAAAACAGACCCATGGGTGGTGGTGGGGAGAGGGAGAGAAAGATGTTGGGGTGTACATGCCAGTTTACTTAGGGGATTGTGGCTGAGGACAATGTCTTTGGGCAGAAAAGGGGGATCCTGAGGAGAAACAGGATGCGTGGTGCCTTGAAAAGAGAGAGATTAAAATATAATGTAAAGAAGAAGAAGAAGAAGAGGAGGAGGAGGAGGAGGAGGAGGAGGAGGAGGAGTTTGATTTGATATCCCGCTTTATCACTACCTGAAAGAGTCTCAAAGCAGCTAACATTCTCCTTTCCCTTCCTCCCCCACAACAAACACTCTGTGAGGTGAGTGGGTCTGAGAGACTTCAGAGAAGTGTGACTAGCCCAAGGTCACCCAGCAGCTGCATGTGGAGGAGCGGAGACGCGAACCCAGTTCCCCAGATTATGAATCTACTGCTCTTAACCACTACACCACACTGGTAAAGGGGGATACAGAGCATAATGTCAGGGAACCCTGAGCTTTTGCATTTTGCTTTCCATTTCACATTGCACCTGAATCAAGAAGTTTCATCATTGTCCAAATATTGTAATAAGCAGCCGGTCCAAGCTACGAGAACTCTTTAGTATTCTTCTTACCTGATCACCCTGGCCATTCATTTATCTTCTGAACATTATTATTATTCATCACCACCACATATGTCAGCCATTTACCTTATAACAATTAAAATATTACAGTTGACACCCACTATTAAGTTTTAATATTTTATCTCTCTCAAGCATAACTTCCATGTATTACTTTGATATATTTTTCATTAGAAATGTCTTACTTCATACCTTTCACTCTCGCTTGTTGCCTCTTTCTTCTCGTCAAAATCCCTACAGAGTTTCCCAACACACTGTCTACTGTTGTAGCCCTGGAATGAGACACAGTTCATGTATTCAATTAGAAGATACCGAACGTAAGAAACATCCCAATTGATCAGACCGCAGCTCCATCTAGTCCAGAGGTGAGGGATCTTTTTCAGCCCAAAGGCTGCATCCCCTGCTGGTGGGCACATTCTAGTGATGGATGGGGCCAGGAGCAAGAGTGCAGAGCAATGGACACACCCACCTAGGCACATATCTCTCCATCCTTCATTCATTCAGGCAACAAGAGGTGTTGTGTGGGCTCAAGGACACTTTCCAACCAGGCAAGAACACTTGTGGAAGGTTGGGAGCAGAGCCTATGAGGGGTGTGGCCAAAGAGTCCTAGGGAAGGTCCCAAAGGCCAGATAAGGAAGCCAAGGTAGTGTTAGGATGCTGTCAGAGACTCCTGGGTGTTGCCTAGGAAACTTTAAAGACAAGGGAGGATTTCTTACCATCCTTTTTTTAGTTCAGTATTTACAGAGAGAGGTTATAAAACCCAGCCTCTTGGATAATGGTGTTCTCCTGAGTGAATCTCCACCCCCGTCTCTCCCACTTCCTCATTCATCATCATCACCACCACCTCTTCTACAGGTGCCACTAAGTGCCCTCTGTCTTTGAGTTCTTTGCTCTCCTACTTTTAAGGCTTGCCGGGTTCTGGTAAATGGTGAGTCTGGAATGCTTTCTAGTGATAACGTTTCAGCCAAGTGCTGCTCTGACTCTGCCTGCTCCTCCTCTCCCATTATTTCCCAACTTTCCTGTTGTAAATCTAAACTGTCTTCCTCTTCTGACTCCCTGGAAGGGTCAGGCCGGGGAGGTGGTCTCCACCATTCCTCCTCTGCCCAGTCCCTGACAGGTAGCAGGTTTTCTTTTGGCCCCAAGCCTCCCCACCCCTTATCTAGTCCATCATCCTGTTTGCCACTGAGTGGAACAAAAAGCCCCCAAACACAGACGATATATAAAATATGTATAACCAGTCCTCTTTTTCACGGAAAAGAGGTGCTGGAAATCACCATGAACGCCTCCCTTGTTCTCTTAGAATGGCAATAGTGCCTACCTGAGAGGTGCTGGAACTGAGCTCTGGAGAGTTCCAGATGAAAAAAAGCCCTGTGTATAACTGCCATGTAGACAGCCCTTCTCTCTCTGTTTCCAAATAGACGTCTATAGTGCATGTCAAATTAGCTCTGCACCTTAAAACTGCAGCCAGACCTGATTTACTGGAAGCCTCCTCCCCGAAGAAAGAGGAATTCTATATCTGAGTGTCAAGGATTTCACCAAAAACCAAAACCCAAATAGTAACTGTTCCAAGATAAATCACAAATTAATTTCCCCACTTTTGATACAGAATAATTGGGTCTATCACTCTACATCTGCACCTATTATTCTGCATTAACATAATGTGGTATTCTTCAACCTGGAGTCGTTGGACTACAACTCTCACCGTTCTCAGCCATTTTGGCCAGTAGTCAGGGATGATGGGAGGTTGAGAAGAGTTTGGATTTGATACCATGCTTTAACACTACCCTAAGGAGTCTCAAAGCGGCTAACAATCTCCTTTCCCCTTCCTCCCCCACAACAAGCACTGTGTGGTGAGTGAGGCTGAGAGACTTCAGAGAAGTGTGACTAGCCCAAGGTCACCCGGCAGCTACATGTGGAGGAGCAGGGAAGCAAACCCAGTTCACCAGATTACAAGTCCACCACTCTTAACCACTACACCACACTGGCTCTCTTAAGTTTGAAATGTCTGGGGGCCCAAGGTTGTAGAACGCTGGCATTAACACTGGAGAAGAAGTAACAAGATACTTTGGAAAAGAAATGCAAGATGCTTTGCATGAACCATTTAAGCCTATGTTAAAATACCCATAAGGGATCGTGCCTTTTGGTATAATACTTGAACCAGATTGTGCTTTTGACAATGTTATGAGGGTTGCAGTCTCCCACACACTGACCTGGGAATAAGTCTTCCCTTCTGAGATTTACTGAGATAGATATGCATATGCTTGGTGTTTTAGTCTACAGATCTGGATTGTTTTGAGTTTCATTACACACCAAAACTGAAGCAAAGGAAAACAAACACCAGCAAATAAAACATAAAGTAAAGGTCTTTCATAACTCTGCTGTGGCGGAGAGAAATAATTATGGTGTTCTTCGCAGCAATATCTAATTTTCATCTGCAGTAAATTTATAAGACTTTTAACATGATGGTTATGGCTTTTTATGTATTTTGTTTACATTTTATTAAAGCTTTCAAAATATACAAGGAGCAAATACTTGTTTAAAAAAGTTAAAGAGAAAGAAACCCAATAATGAAATATTAACTCAGATTCAACAGCCCAGATACTGAATATATTTTCTTTATAAAGAAAAATGCATCTTTAAATGTCACATCATTAGTAATACAAACTCTTTATTCCCCCCACAGAGAGGGAAAGATATGATTAGAAGATGCTGCATATAGAAGAAGTAGCATGTAGTTAAATAACTGGTATCTTTAATAACCTATTTCAAAACATATTGAGCATATTTGCTTAGCTCTTTAGATCAGCAAAGCCTGTAGGGTAACTGTTAACCCTGCTGTCATCAAAGTTAAGTTGCTCTTGGTTATTTAATCCACTAACTAATATCTTCACTCATACAGGTAGCCACTTCAATCACTGAACAACAAAGCAAGCCACAGGTTTGAAATCCCGTTTCCTGATTTATAATTAGATTTTTTTTTTTAAAGAGTTCTTGCAATTCCACCTCTGGCTGTGTCTATGCAATTTACTAAACCACATCCCCCAACCCCCAGCTCTTCTGGAACGATAAACTATTTATGTAGCTCTGTCCAACTTTTTCACCCAGTATCCCCTGTTGAGCACTGTAATTATTCACACTCAATGCTATCCATGAGTGTGAGTGAGGATAAAATGACGAATTCTGTTAGACCATTTCCATGCAGCCCAAGGAGCTGGATATGCAACTATACAGCTGAAATATATTTTGTGGAATGCCCGCCCATCAGATGTCAAGGAGATGAGAAACTATATAACCTTTAGAAGACATTTGAAGGCAGCCCTGTATCGGGAAGCTTTCTAACGTGTAGTGTTTTATTATGTTTTTATATACATTGGAAGCTGTCCAGAGTGGCTGGGGCAACCCAATCAGATGGACGGGGTATTATTATTATTATTATTATTATTATTAGCTGAAGTAGAAGTGGAGGAAAAGAGGAAGGGGAGCAGTGTCCGCCCAAATATAGTCCTGATTACTAAATTCTGACAAATGTATTAAATATTTAGAATTTCCAAGCAAAGTAAAGCTAGTCTGATGCTCTGCTGTTTGAACCGTTACTTTGACGAGGCTTTGTAAGAAATCATGAAAGGAATTCCAGACATAAGCATAGCTGTCAACCGTCCCTTATTTGGTGGGAAACTCCCTTATCCCAGTGCCGTGTCCCGCTGCTGTCCCTTATTGATGATGTCCCTTAAATTTCCCGGGTTTCAAAGGAAGCAGCTCCTCTCCCTCCCTCCCTGCCGGCCAGGGAGGAGGGAGACTCCAACTGTGTTGCTTGGCTGCGTTGCTCACCCAATAAGGAGTCTAAGAATGACTGGGGGGTGGAGCTTGCATGCCTTGTGCCTATCAAATTGGCCATGTTGCCTGGGGACTTGCCTTTGCTCAGCACTTCCCAGTGGAGAGGTGACGGTGGTTTTCCTTGCTGCATCCCCTTTGCCGGGTTGCTGCGCTGTGGGAACCACCGCTTGAGGCTTCGTTTGGCTGCTGGCTGGGCTTTCTGCCTTTGGCTCGGAGGGGCTCAGAAGTTGAACATACCTGTGCTTGGAAAATCCCTTATTTTGGCTGCTGATCCCTTATTTTTGAGGCTGCTGGTCCCTTATTTTCAAATCTGTAAGTTGACAGCTATGGATATAAGGGGCTCTTATAATGTCTTCATAGTAAGTCGTTGCAGCGCTATTTTAATAAGGTGTCTTCAAGCAGCTCATCCGTGTAAGAGAATCTGCAACCTCAAACTTCCCAGATGCCTCTCCTTACCGGAGGTTACACGGCCACATTGGTTCAACTCTGATTTGCTAGCATTAATTCCATCAGCGAACATTCATGTATAACTTCTATAATCCACATTTGAGAAATCAGCTCCGTGTCTCCGGGAAAGACTTGAAAGTTATTTTTCAGCTTGAACTGTCTCAGTCTTCGAACATGCATAAAATATGAGCTGGAACTCTTGGTGTAAGGATAAGCAAACTGACAACCTGAACGGATGCCAGGACAACAAATGACAATGGAAGCTCCTTGAAGTGTGCTTTAGTGCACCGTAGGCTCTTAATTTATAAGGAACATGTTCTGTTCTCCCGCATTTGGAATAAGGTTAGACCATTAGTGTAAAAAGTGAGCCATTTCCCAAGGCACCTGAGCCTAAGCATTTGCAATGACATGTCAGCCTATTATGTCACTGTAAGCTCCTGATTTTTGCGTCTCGGATTCTGTTCTCCTATGCATTGATGCAGCTAATCACAGCAGTGAGTTGCAAGCAACGTAACTGAGCAGATTTCAAGGGTTTGATCAATGGGCAAACAGCTCAGTACTCTACATTCCCAGTGCATAGGCTTCCTCCAAAGGGACTAATATTTATTACTGAAGTCTGGACACTCTTCATATATTACAATGTGTTAAATTCCAGAAGGGTAATGGAGCTAGGGGAACTTAATGCAGCTGTAGCTGCATGATATGGGTCCTTAATGGCATGCGGTCAGAGTTTCCACACCTGCCCACTCCTACAGGGCTGACTTTATATTTTGTATTATTTCTCTGTTTTAATATTTGAAAATTGTAAATTATCTTGGTTGCTTTGGTAGAAAGGTGGTATATACTGTAAACACAATAAACAAATAACGGGTAGAATAACTTAAGAACTGTATAAAAGAAAAACACCAGCCTTCTGTAGTGGCAAATGGTACTGAAGGAAATTATGTTCGGGAAGAGACAACTATAGATTATTTCTCTTCTTAAAAAGCTATTTAAAATGTCCCTTCTTTCTCCACCCCCACCAAAAAAAAATAAAAATCAATTGCCATTTGAAAGTTCTTCATATCATCCTCCAAACTGCTTATTGAACAAAATGTACATTGAAATGTTTCCTCTTCCATTTATCATTTAAGTACAATTAGAAGAGCACTATAGAGATCTGAGAGTATCAAGTGCAGCAATTATCAACTGATCCAATCATTTATGTGCCATTTCAAAAGAACTATGGATTTGCTGCTCATTGTTGTGCTGTTTCCTCTAAGTTCTACATAAAAGTTAACAAGGTTAAAAAAAGAATATGATACGAGAAGTTGCATGCAGCATCTGAGGATCCTGCAATAGAGAATTTATCCTGTTGCAAATTCCCAATGTGCTTGGGCAGCAATGTAACTGCTTGCCTATGCAAGTAACATTTTGACTCCATAGAACTTCTTACATATTAAGAATACGGACTTTGGGCAATAACTAGCGCTGAAGCTGTGCACATGTTCCTGAGATCCAAAGCATTCCAAAAAGTAGATGGCAACACTATATAGGAGCGGAAGTAGAGGTCTGAACAAGTGCGGCAAGCTTGTCTCAACAGGAACAATGAAGAATGGGCTCAGTGGGGGAGCTTCATGCTCTGGCACTGGGGTGTGTGTGTGGAGAGCAGGTGGGGGCAGGGCTGGTGCGCATCCTGGGGGCAGAGCACCCAGCATAGGCGGGGGGGGGCAGCCGCAATGACATCCTACTGGGATTGCGCTGCCGGGGGTGATGTGCTCCCCTCGCACTCCTCTTCCTCCACCAGTGGGTGGGCTCACACCTCCTGTCTGTTGTGTTGGGATTTTCCATTCCACCTTTAGTTGCAGACATGGGATAGTTACGTGTCACATGATAATTTACATTCTAGCACAGTTTGCTGGTGTAAGTGGAACTTCTGCTCTATTGCTTTTGTTTTGACTCTCTGAGAAGACAGCAAGGAGAGATGACATGTTTCTTTGTCTTGATTTATGATTAATAAATCCGTAGTTCATAGTATGTATCCACAGCCTCTTCTGTTTGTGCGGTTTACACTGCTGAATATAGTGTGCTCAAGTCTGGGAGGCTTAAGTCATTGATTTATGTTGGAGCCAGAGGTCAATGGATCTTCGCAGCGGCACAACTGGAAGGAGACAACCCAGCTGTTAGAATTCCTGCTCCATGATTGCAGTCATGGGCTTGTTGTCTATCACATGACGGTGTATGTTTTGACTCCATAGAGTGGGAAGTGACGGAGAAAGGATGTTTGTGTTACTGTGTTCCATGAGGTGGGACTATTGTCCTTTGTTCTTTTTCTCTTTGCTGTCTGATGCTAGAGAGGGAACCAGGTTGCAGTGCTCCGTGTGTGTTTATATGTAAATAAAGTAGATTAGCCAGAATGCTGAGTTGCTGAGGTCTGTTACGCATGATGCGCAAACTCTGTGGATCCCTAAGTGTGCCGGTGTCAGTTGGCATCAGTCGCTGTGATGTTCGGGCTGAAAAAAGCTTTTGAAGCTCCTGAAGGATTGACCAGGAGGGAGAGAACATGCCAGTTGGGCATGTGTCTCTACCAGGGTCCTACTCGAGTGTACGCTGGCCCTTCGACCCCGGATGCCGACATGTTGAACCCAAAAAAGAATTCTGCAGCTTTGAGTGTCATATTCAAACATGGGGGGAAACTTTGAGGGTGTTTTTGAGTGCTTGAGGGGCATTAGAAGCCTGTTCATGCACCACTCATATGAAGGGATCGATAAATCTGTTTATTTCAGTTTCTCTCAATTTCACATTCTTCCAGCCTTCGATTCATCCTTTCACATTTCTTTAGCAACTTTCTGCTTTAAAAAAAATCCTCATGGAAATTCATCACCATTTCAGTGTGAACACATTTTTGCATGCAGATTTGCCTAATATACACAATTCCTGCAAGAAATTTTCCTTAATAAGTTTGTATGTTATTTTCACCAATATATGTGCTTTCATACACTTTGTCTGTTTGGAGAACTGCATCTCAAAATTCAGAGAAGGACCGGTTTTGCTTATTGTTTTGGTCCATGTGTTGGTTTGATAGGCGTGGGTCAAGCAATTTCTCATCAATGCAATGCAAATAAAGTTTGAATTCTTGCCCATTTCTCACCAATGCATAGGGCATTGCCATGTTTAATCTGGAGCACGACTATGCTTTTAACCCCGTGTGGGCATCCCAATCACAAAGAGCATTCCCATGTGAGTGGTTGCTTGTGCTCTAGGGTTTCTTTCCAGGCAACTATGTACAACATGTGGTTGTTGGAGGAAGGAATGTAACATTGCAGTAGGGTTGAATGCCCGAGCCCACTCCATACTAAACACAGGATTGGGTGAATGCATGGGCAGGGCTTGGAAACTGCCTCTGTTTCTTTCTTTTTCCAGGCCCTTTTCTTCCAAAAGTTAATGAAGGAGAATCAATAGGAAACTAATGCAAATCCTGGAATGATTCTATTCCCTGTTACCAGCGACCCTTTCTCAAATCTCTTAGTATTTCTGCTGACCTGCCAGAACGGTTTCTAAAATGACAATTAGGTTACAATATTAATGAAGCTTTTCCATAAGTCAGCAGATCAACTGCATCGCTTCCTGCGTGCTTAAGTCAGAATTTAGGTTGGTCATTTTTTAAAAAAAATACACACCACTGTTTTAATTTATTTTCATGGTACAGAATATACATTTTGAGAGAACAATTGTTACAACCGTAAACAACAAGCAACTTGTCCCAATAAAATTACAGGCTTTTATCATGCCATGTGTTAAAGTTTCATCTGATTATTCTAAGTGATCACGCCACGTTTCCCCGTGAGTGCTGGGTGGGATCCTGCCACAGTCTGAACAGTTTATGTATTCAATAAACATTTCTCATATTTTATAAAAGGAATATGGATTGTGTTTGCCCTTTGCCGCTCTCACCTGGCATGTTAGTTTCTCAGCCATACTCTGACCATACTCTGTTATACCAAGAATCAATGTTCAGCCCATGACCGGTTTTCCAACATCTGGCTATCTCCATACGAGCAGCAGTCAATAGAAAGGCTAAGGAGTCATCTTTAGGATAATCATGAGGAGATGGGCTCCTAAGCCCAAGTATTGCTAGTGCAGGGGACATTTCAATTGTTTGGTTGTATATCAAGCTTCTATGTGGTGGCGGTGTGACATCATCAAACCCTTCGGGAATGCTGTCTTCAAAGGCTGGCCATTCTTAAACATTTTTATAGCCACCAAGTTGGCTTGTGTGGCTTGTTATCTTGGCAGTTTCCCCCCACACACACCTCTTGGACATCCCCTTTCAAAATCCAACTCCTTATGCAATCCAGTGTAGCTGTACTGCTTTAGTAAAAGGTAAAGGGACCCCTGACCATTAGGTCCAGTCGTGACTGACTCTGGGGTTGCGGCGCTCATCTCGCTTTATTGGCCGAGGGAGCCGGCGTACAGCTTCCAGGTCATGTGGTCAACATGACAAAGCCACTTCTGGTGAACCAGAGCAGCGCCTGGAAACACCGTTTACCTTCCCGCTGGAGCGTATTTATCTACTTGCACTTTGACATGCTTTCAAACTGCTAGGTTGGCAGGAGCAGGGACCAAGCAACGGGAGTTCACCCCGTTGCGGGGATTCAAACTGCCACCTTCTGATTGGCAAGTCCTAGGCTCTGTGGTTTAACCCACAGCACCACCCGGGTCCCTGCTTTACTCTGCTTTACTCTGACCTAATAAATGAACGCGATAGGAAGGAAAATGAAAGAATTGCTAGGAAGCTATGGACATGTTATGCCTTTGCTGTCACTGTGATGGTCATCTGCCAAGACATTACTACTTACAATGGGCTCATAGGTTATAGTTGCTATGCAATGAGCTGCTTGAAATTCTTCCCTATGGTGGTTGTTTAGATGCGGTGTGGCTATACGGCATGAGAACTACTCATCATGTGGATTTCCTACATTCCTTTGGTCTGTCTTCACTTCATTGCAATGTGATTGCAATTTCCCACCCAGTGGTCAGCAACTGCACTTTCTCAGCATTTTCATTGTCATTTTGCTGACCACCTGAGAACACCTCACAGAGATGGAATGATTTGTCAATTTCAGTTTTCCATTTTTCCAATATTAAGCGGAGATTGTCCTGCATCAGTTTGTGCATTCCTCCATCAGTGTCCTTTATAAAAGTTCTCATAAAACTTTGGCCACATTCAAGCCATACATTTAAATCACTATGATACCACTTTAAATAGTGTGTGTCCCCCCAAAAATAAATAAATCCTGGGAGCTGTAGTTTGTTACAGGTGGTGAGAATTGTTAAGAAACCCCAACTCCCTGGGGACCTTACAGAGCACAGATGTGACAAAATTGCTAAATGATAATGAGGATGATGATTCTCATGGCACTGTAAAGATTATCAAATTTTCTTATAATAATAATAATAATAATAATAATAATTTATTATTTGTACCCCGCCCATCTGGCTGGGTTTCCCCAGCCACTCTGGGCGGCTTCCATAGAAACCAAAAATACACTAAAATATCACAGATTAAAAACTTCCCTGAACAGGGCTGCCTTAAGATGTCTTCTGAATGTCAGGTAGTTATTTATCGCTTTGACATCTACTGGAAGGGCATTCCACAGGGCGGGCGCCACTACCGAGAAGGCCCTCTGCCTGGTTCCCTGTAGCTTTGCTTCTCGCAATGAGGGAACCGCCAGAAGGCCCTCGGCGCTGGACCTCAGCATCCGGGCAGAACGATGGGGGTGGAGACGCTCCTTCAGGTATACTGGGCCATGGCGCAAGCTTTCATGGGCTAGAATTTACACCATCATAAAATTTGTCTTTAAGATGCCACAATATTATTTGATGGCTTTGCTTCAACAGGCTAACATCACCACCATTGTTGTTGTTGTTATTTCACAATTGTTCAAAACAGACATTTTCTATGTAGAGATGATTCTCAACTCTCAATTCTCAATTCTCAACTTTCCGCAGGGCCTGTAAGACAGAGTTGTTCTGCCTGGCCTTTGGCTTGGAGCCAATTTGATTCCCTCCCCCTCTTTCTTTTTTCTTTTTCCTTTCTCCTCCTGTGATGAGGCTGAATTTTAATATTTTAATGTTTCAATATTTTAATGTTGTAGTTTAATCTTGTTTTTAAGTTGTATTCATTCAACTTGTTTTTATTATTGCTTGTTAGCCGCCCTGAGCCCGGCCTTGGCTGGGGAGGGTGGGGTATAAATAAAAATTATTATTATTATTATTATTATTATTATTATTATCTCTCCTTTTTTTCAAAGCCCAAAACATGAAGTGCTCCTTGTTCATCTTCAGACCAATCTATAGCTCTCCACTCAACCTGTGCTCTGTTGAAGAACATTTGTTATGGAAGTGGTAAGGATGTTAGGAGACATCCATTTAGACATGGTGTATTTCTTTAATGAGGATGGTCGTCCTGCAAAAAAAGCACATAATTGATTCCTAACTATATTACGTGCCTGCAGAAGCAGAATGAGATAAAATCGCTCAGACTGCAAATGGACACTGTATATGCAACAATTAAATTGTGGTCAGAAAACGAAAACTATAGTGTAGCTATCATCTTCTCATGTTGTTAAAGTGCTCAGATTAGGGTTTCCTTGATCACAGACGATATGTGATACAAGAGATATTAAAAAAAGAGGAGGAGAGGAGAAATCTTATTCAGATAATAAGGTGCTCAGACACCATTACCATTCTTTGTGTATTGGATCGTAGGCTCAGCTCATCTTGAATTCCAGCAATGCTGCTGTGGTATAGATCAAGGATAGTCAATGTAGTGCCCTCTGGATGTTTTCTGGGCTATAACTGCCAGCAGCCCTAGCTAGCAGGTCCAGTGATTAGGGATGATAGGAGCTGGAGACCAGAAACATCATTGGGACCACAAGTTTCCCACCCTTTGGGGGCAGTAATAACCTAGCTACATGCTGCCACCAACCATAGCTCAGGAGGCAAAGGAATGTGGAAGATGGCCTGAATGTGTGTGTGTGTGTGTATCTCTCTATATAGATATATAGTTATATAGATATAGATATAGATATAGATATAGATATAGATATAGATATAGATATAGATATAGATATAGATATCTATCTATCTATAATTTCAGTGAGAAAATAAAACAAAAACAAAAAATAGACTTTAAATATTTTTTTTACAAATATCTAATTAATAAGCAAGGAGTCAAAAGCTTGGGTGAGAATTAAGGATGCCAGAGGATTTTGATCCAACATGGATTTTGCTATGCTGCCCTCCCTGTACCACATACATTTGTCCCATCAAACTAGTTCTTGGAAGAGACTGCAGATCCGTGGCTTTGTCTGCAGATCTACAGAGCCTTCTGAGAGTTCACTGGATGAAATTTTCTTGTTTTACAACTGTGGAGTTATTTGGAGCAGCTTCGAAGCATAGCACCTCCACTGTGCTGGAAGGGGGAAACACTTTTAAAAACCAGGCAGGAAGTAACCCCTCCCCATGTAATTGTATGTACAAAGGGACATTGTACAAACATAAAACGTCTGTCCCCCTCAGTACAACATGGAGGCAGATTTCTTTTTGGAAGTGCAATGTCCTTTGTGTCTACAGTCACATAGGAAATTATGTGTAGATACTTCCTGCAGCATTTTCAAATGTGTTTTTACCTGATGCAGTAGATGTAACACACTCTGAAGCAGCTCCAAACAGCTTAATAATTTTAAAACATAAAAAATAAGTGCATGTTGTGACTGTTCTATGCACTTTTTGTTTTTATGACTTCCCAGAATTATCCTTTAAAAAATTGAACAGGAATGTGGCAGGATGTACTTTAAGACCTCCAGACCTGGAACTAGGTTGAGATGGATTAGGATAGATCCATCCACCCCTAGTGGAAAAATGACGGACAAAGTTGGTGAGTGTTTGAGATAGAGAGGCAGGAAGGGAGAGAGCACTAAATATCTGGAAGTAACTTAATTTTAGTTTGTAAATTGGAGGTTGAACAAGCTTAAATGAAGGTAGTTATATCTAATTTGTAACCTGAGGCTTCTGAGGAACCCTACTGAAGTCATTTGGCTGACAAAATGGCTGATGCAGTGACAGCCGTTGAGAGAGAGCCTGGCGTTGCCAGTTGCTTTTATCTAGCAAATCGAAAAAGAAGTACACCACACATCCCTTATCCCTGTCTCTGTGCCATTTGCGTGCTGCTTTCTCTGTATCTGTGACAGCCATCTGAACAATTTCAGCCTTATAACATATCATTTTGCGCTTTCTCAGAGCTTACTGTAAGCATTAACCGACATCCCTTGGCAGACTGAAACTGAGCATAAACAAGGAGGAACAGGTTTGCCAACAACGGAATGAAAAACTATTGCGCCTACTTTTCTTTTCTTTTTCTTTTTTGTTAGCTTGCTTAGAAAAATCTACTGCTTCTAAAGCTGTCATCTCAACAGACCAATATGGCTGCCTCTCTGGAAACAGTTTCTGAACAATTGTTAATGCACTAAGCCAGGAGTGGCCGATGTTCTGTCCTCCAGATATTGTTGAACTGCAGATCCAATCATCCCTGACCAATGGCCATGCTGGTCTGGTGGGAGTTGTAGTCCAACCACATGTGATTAGGACCCCTATAATTCCAGGCTCACACATCATCATCATCATCATCATCATCATCTAGTTACAGGTAGGTAGCCGTGTTGGTCTGCCGTAGTTGAAACAAAATTTTAAAAATGCCTTCCAGTAGCACCTTAGAGACCAACTCATACCAGAAGCTCATACCAATAACAAACTTCGTTGGTCTGTAAGGTGCTGCTGGAAGGAATTTTTTAATCATCACAATCACCATCATTTTATTTGTATGCCATCTTTCCACAGTTAAAAACAATGCACAAGGCGGTTTACAACATGACAAGATTTACATAATTACCAAAGTCATAATAAATAAACCACATCAAAAAAATAATAATGCACACAACCAAATGGAAAACAATTTCCACATAAATCAAAATCTAAAACTAAGAATACAGCATTAATATCACAGTTTAAAATGACATAGGTAAAAAATTACAGCAATTTAAAAACAACAACAACAACACAGAAGCTTGGAGGACTCAAAACCCCTTCCATACAGCCTGGCGCAATAAGATATTCATGTAGAGGGGTCGCAACCCACCTCTGAAATCATGTTTAAGGGTGACATCTCAATATAGCACCTTGGGAAGAAATCCTAAAGGAAGACAAGATTTCTAGTGAGAAGGGGTGGAACACCTCTAATTTTTATTTATTTATTATTATTATTATTATTTATAGATAGATGGATGCTCTTCTCATAGCACTCCCTGTTCTATCAAGGCCAGTTCTTTTGTCAAGGGCAGTAGTTCTTATATGGATTCATAGAATCATAGAACTGTAGGACCCCGAGTGTCATCTAGTCCAACCCCCTGCAATGCAGGAATCTCAACTAAAGCATCCATGGCAGATGGCTGTCCAACCTCTGTAATGAAAGCTTAAGCAACTAAACAAGTAGCTTTGTCACCCAATTTATCTACCCACAAGACCAAAGCATCCGAATGGTACATTTTCACGTGGAAGGCGACAGCAGAATAAAAGAGCATTGTGAGGCAGCTACACTGGCAAGATAAAGTATTAATTGGGTCAGAGGAACACAAGAAGCTGCCTTCAGGGCCGGCCTACTTTTACCTTTACCCATGAGAGAGGCTGAGGCAGACGCCTCAGGCGGTGGAATCCCGAGAGACGCTGCCCCTGAGGGCATCCTGCCTGCCCCGCTGCCAGCAGAGAAGTGCATCTCACCAGAACCTACCAGGTAAGGGTGGTGGCAGTGTTGCTCCTTCCCATTTTGCCTCAGGTGAAACAGGACATGCTGCCTCTGGCTGCCTTATACTGAGTCAGACCTTAAAGGTAAAGGTAAAATAAGGTGAAGGGCCCCTGGACAGTTAAGTCCAGTCAAAGGCGACTATGGGGTTGTGGCGCTCATCTCACTTTCCAGGCCGAGGGAGATGGTGTTTGTCCACAGACAGCTTTCCAGGTCATGTGGCCAGCCTGACAAAACCACTTCTGGCGCAATGGGACACCGTGATGGAAACCAGAGTGCACAGAAAGGCTGTTTACCTTCCCGCCACAGCGGTACCTATTTATCTACTTGCACTGGTGTGCTTTTGAACTGCTAGGTTGGCAGGAGCTATGGCAGAGTAATGGGAGCTCACCCTGTCGTGGGGATTCGAACCACCAAATTCTGATCGGCAAGCCCAAGGGGCTCAGTGGTTTAGACCACAGTGCCACCCGTTCCCTCGGCCTGAAAGCGAGATGAGTGCTGCAATCCCATAGTCACCTTTGACAGGACTTAAGGAGTCCTTTACCTTTTAGTTAGACATTAGGTCCATTTAGCTCAGTGTTACATTTAGCTCAATGTTATCTGAACTGACTGGCAGCTGCTCTCTAGGGTTTCAGGCAGGGGACACTTCCAGTCTGAACTGGAGATAGTGGGGACTGAAACTGGGACCTTCCTACATGCAAAGCAGATGATCTGCCACTTAGCTATGGTCCACCCCCAATCTAAGTCTGATCCTTATGGTTTATATCCCTGCTTTTCTTTTATTGTGTCTACTTCTCTGCCTCTCTGCCCATCTATCCACCTGCCCATAGTGAGAATCGCTTCCTCACCGAGGGCTTTGTTTTGATTACCTCCTACAATTTCTCACAGCTTGAAGCACAGCTGATAGTTTTCTTGGTTTAACAGCTTCTTTAAGACTGGCCAGATTTTCACCTCAGGAACTCTTAGACACATATACGTTGATGCATTTTACTTGAGTGCCCTAAAAGATCTGTGTCACCTTTGTTTGTAGCAATAAAAGGGGCAAAAAGCACAAATTATTTCTTTTTTTTACTGTAATATTCCAGATAATTTCCTAGAAGCTTTTATTTCTTTTTTTAGTTCAGCTAACAATGCTTTTATAGACAAGTTTGTTTTGCGTTATCATCTCTGTATCATCTCATTTTGGAGTGTGAGAAACAGTAAAAAGGCAAGGTTGCAGCTGGGTCAATGAGACTTGAATGTTACCACAGCGATTTGCTACTTTCCCAAAAATATTTCCTGATAAAAATTAGAATTTTGAGACATGAAACATGAAACAGATGCATCACAATCCCATGCATGCTTACTCAGAATAAGTCCCCTGAATTCAGTGGGACTTACCCCCAAGTAAGTGTGAATATTAGACATATATCCACGTGGTTACTGGTCATATAGAAGCTATATAGAATCATAGAACTGTAGAGTCGCAAGGCTCCTGAGGGTCATCTAGTCCAGCCCCCATCAATGCAGGAATCTGAACTAAATCATCCATGACAGATGACCATCCAACATCTCCTTAAAAACCTCCAAAGAAGGAGAGTCCTTCTACCTTCCAAGGGAGACCGTTCCAGTGTCAAACAGCTCTTACTGTCAGAAAGTTCTTCCTGATGTTTAGTCAGAATCTCCCTTCTTGAATCCATTGGTTTGAGTCCTACCCTCTGGAGCAGGAGAAAACAAGCTTGCTCCATGTACTACCTCAAGATCAAAGGAAGCAGGAGAATGCTTCCTATTCCTAGCTGCTGAGCTCAAAGTTGAAGCAGAAGATTGAAGCATCTCATAAACATCTAATCAAACATAGACAATCGCCTAACGTTTTCTTTGGTTTTAGGCAGCTGTTGAAAAGAGGGCTTTCCCTGAAGGGGGACTCAACCATTTTATATTGTAAACTGTGTTTGGTTTTGACCCTCCTTGCAGCAATTGTCACAACTTTGGCAGTTTAGGCATTGGGTAAGCCTTAGTGTCAGGGAGTCTTGCTAAGAAATGAGCGTAGTTTATTAAAAGGAAGATTTATTGCAAAAAGAGTTCACTGGAGCAGCAATCACAGCCGTCCATCCATAAATCTAAGATGTCCCTTCTAAGGAGGGTGTTTCCAGTGAGACCAGAAACAGCTGAATTTCCTCTTGTGACATATTCTGTCTTCAAGACCCCCATACACCTACACCTTGGGCTAAGGGGGTCAGCTCCCACCCCTTCCTCATTCTATGAGAGTGTACTTCCGTGGTCTTTCCCGCTCTCTGAGCTGCTTTCGTTTCTAGCCCCTGCAGTTTGACCTTCACTTCTCGGCAGCTCTGTAATCAGTTGGCATTCCTAAGGGTGGGGGAGTTGGTTATGCTCCTCTTAGAGGGATGCGGGTGGTGCTGTGGGTTAAACCACAGAGCCTAGGACTTGCCGATCAGAAGGTCAGCGGTTCGAATCCCCTTGACGGGGTGAGCTCCCGTTGCTCGGTCCCAGCTCCTGCCAACCTAGCAGTTCGAAAGCATGTCAAAGTGCAAGTAGATAAATAGGTACTGCTCCGGCAGGAAGGTAAACAGCGTTTCCGTGCACTGCTCTGGTTCACCAGAAGCGGCTTAGTCATGCTGGCCACATGACCTGGAAGCTGTATGCCGGCTCCCTCGGCCAGTAAAGCGAGATGAGTGCCACAACTGCAAAGTTGGCCACAACTGGACCTAAAGGTCAGGGGTCCCTTTACCTTTACCTTTATGCTCCTCTTGTCTGGTAGTTGTTGTTGGTGGTTTTTTTTGTTTTTTTGTTTTTTACCAATCAGTTTAATTTGTTGAGACATTAGGAAGAATAGGGGGAAAGAGGTGGAGGGGGGGAAGATGAGCGGGGTGGGGTCAGGTGGTGGTGTTTCTATTTTACTTAATATATGTGGGGTTTTGTGTCAGCGCTGCTTGTGCGGGTTCTCTGCTGTTCACTTGTGTTCCTTTGGTGGTGAGAGAGGTTGGGGTTGGCCTTGGGTGTGGCTGTTCATTTGTGGTGGTCTTTGTTTTCATGTGTAAGTGGGGTAGGTGGATGTTTTGGATCAGGTTAGCCATATTGATTTGTACGCTGTTGGTGGATTCTTGTCATTGTCTTATTTGGATGTATGTGATAAAGGGGAGCCATACGGGGGTGAAGGCGTCTTTTTCTATTTTTCCTGTGTCAGTTTCAGTTTATTGGTTAATTTTTCTAGTAAGGCTGTTTCCCATACTATTTGGTACCGTTGGTCCATGCTTACTCCTGACAGGTCTCTCCAGTGTCTGGTTATGATGTTTCTGGCTGCTGAGAGTAGGTGGATTATGAGTTCTTTGTGGTGTAAGTGGGCATTGTTGTCTTGGAAGATGCTTAGTAGGGCCATTTCTGGGGTGATTTCTAATACTGGCTTGGTTATTTTACATATTTCTTGTTGGATTTTGGGACACTCCCACCACATGTGGAACACTCTGTCACAAGAGACTAGGGCCCTGCGGGACTTGACATCTTTCCGCAGGGCCTGCAAGACAGAGCTGTTCTGCCAGGCCTTTGGCCAGGGCACAGCCTGACTCCCTCCCTCGGCAATCTTCGGGGAGCTCTGGCCCAATGGTGGCCAGTGGCTTGAATTTAATTAATTTAATTAATTTTATAATGAATGATTTTAGAGTGTTGTTTGTGCTGTACCTTTGTACTGTTTTATTGTTGTTAGCCGCCCTGAGCCCGGCTTCGGCTGGGGAGGGTGGGATATAAATAAAATTTATTATTATTATTATTATTATTATTATTATTATTATTATTATTATGTGCCTGTGGAGGTGCACCCTCTCCAGAATTTCTCTTGTCTGATAGTTAACACTCTCTCTTCCTGGCTACTTCCTTCACTGGGAGCTGGCTGGGCTGGCTCATTCATGACACTTAGTCTTTGTTGGGGGGGGGGTTTAGACTGTCTGCCCCTCCAGACTGCTGGGGTGTCCTATTAAAGGGATCCATGAGAAGTTGCTTCTGTCTGGATGCCCTGGTGGTGGGTAGCTCCTGGTCCAGAGAATGGGCATCCTGTGTAATGCAGAAAATCCAACTAGAGCATCCCTCCACAAAAGAAATGGAATTTGAACTGGGGATGTCATGGTCTGTAGCTCATTCCCTTTAACCCTAATGTAGCCCTGCACTCACTTTCATAAAATCAGCCGGACAGAGCATTGTAAGATTTAGATTCAGGGTAAACCAAAAACCAATCAGAAGTCCTTTGCCGCTGCTTCATTTAGAGTTTTGGCTATGTAGTGCCCTTATAGTGAGTGACATTCAGCAATTGGACTCATTTTTCATCTTGCCACAGCCTCTCATCATTTGAAGAGTGGACAGGATTTTCCCAAACAACAGTTGAGGGGCATGTTCTTGATCTTAGTAATGCCATTTCTAATGCATAATTTAGGTTTTTTTATTAATGTGGAAAAATGGCCAAACTAAGTTTTCTATTCATTACAGAGTTTTCCAAATGCAGCTAAAAAGATTTCTTAATGTCAAACCAGAAACTGACCTAAAAAATATAATTAGATCTTTCCTGAAAAACAACACTTGACTTTTGCTCATGGTATAAGATTAATGATGCTTGTGTTTTGTCATCAAGAAACAATAGAAGATAAAGTAGCTTGGTATTTTCATCTCTATCTTCCCTTTATGATACAATTCTGTGTTGATAGCTACTAGGTGGCTCATTTTAAGGCTCTCAGAAACAGTTGCATTAAAAATACAATTAAATTTTTCCTAGCTTTTAATGAAATGCTATTCTGGTTATCATTTCAGCATAAGTATTCTTAAAAGTTAGCTATGAACAAAATCGTAAACTTGGGCCTCACTCTACATGAGCAGATGGGTCCATTAAAACTTATGGATCTAGTTTAGCTGCCTGAATTGGTTGCCTGGGTTTCAGAGGCACCCAAGGTTAACTGAGATTAACAGGAATTGCTGCTCTACAATATTTCTGAAAGACTAGTCTTCTGAGATTGGATGTTCTTTTGGATAGGATCCCTGGCTGCACAAATAAGGAATTAAATTCCAAAATATTCCATTAACAAGCTGCCTCTCATAGATTTGGGTTTGATTGCTCCCTAAATTGTTAAAATTGAATGTCTGTGTTCCAATAGCCTTAAAGGAGGGGAAAGCGGAGCAGGACAGAGTATCCTATCAATGTAGAAAAATAATGAGTGTAAAAATGTCCTCTTGTCTTTTCTCCCAAAACGGTAGGGCTGAGATTTGTCCTTGTGCCGTCAGGATATATCTCTGAGTCTACACCAGGGTTGTTAAAGGCTCTAGTCTGAAACTCAGGAATGAGGAACATGAGGTGTTATTGGACTGCCATCAACCACAGCCAACATGGCCAATGTTCATTGATAGTAGCATGTAAGTTCTTGTCCTGGCTCCTACCCCAAAACATGCAAGCAGAGGCTCATGTAAGTAAGAAAGAAATCTTGATTTAGGCAAGTAATGGGTCAGGCTCAGCCACAGACGCAAGACTCAAGAGTCACAGTTCGGGAGCTGAGGAGCAGGGCAAGAAGTGCAGAATTGGACAGGAGTGACAAAGATGTCTCAACAGGTTTCTCTGCCCACCCACCAAGCTTTGAAAGACAAGGCATAGACCACTCACTCATGAGACTTTATGGGGATGTTGGGATTGAAAATGCACACTCCAGCAGGGCCTGTAGATGTGCTCCAATCTGCTCCTGTACAGGATCCTGTTCAGTTGCTGCCACCTCCTGTTCTGCCTCCTCCTTCCCCAGCTTCCACTGAGGAAGGTTGGCGTGAGGAAAGAGCCAGCACTCCTGCTTCCTTTTACCAAGTAGCTGAAATCAAAGTAGAAAGGGGAGATTGCCATCCAACCCATTTTCTCACTACCTCTTCCTCCTCCTGCTGCATTAAAGCTTGTCAATACAAGTCTGATCTTGACAGCACTGTGTGGCTCCTGGCACTTCTCCTGCAGCCTACAGGGCATCTCCAAACTGGGCTACAATATGAAGTGCTTCCACACATAATTTTCATACAGAAACGTAAAACAGGGCAAGAGTTCTACCAAACATATACTTGCACCTATGACAGAAGTGGAGCACACGCCGGCATTGCATACCTGTCAACTGTCCTGAAAAAAATGGGACTTCCTGTTTGTTTTCTCATGAGAACTGTACTGTCCCATGCAATTTTGAGCCAAGATCTCAAACCCACCCCCAAGTGCTCTTTCAGGGTCTGTGATCCCGGCATGGAACATGTGACTCACACAGGATTTCAAACACAGAAAAAGGTGTCCTGGATTTGGGCTGTGCAGCATTGGAAGGTATGGCATTGTGTTTCTAAAAGCAACATTTTTTCCAGAGCATTTCTTGCTCTCAGTAATGGAGTGTTGGGATTGAAGAGTTAAATGATCAAAATGTTACACCACTGTTATCAGAAAAGGCAAATGTTTGCCAAGTTACTACTTTGGCCTCTTTACCTGAGATACAGTGGTACCTCTGGTTACGAACTTAATTTGTTCTGGAGGTCCGTTCTTAACCTGAGGTACCACTGTAGCTTATGGGGCCTCCCACTGCTGCCGCACCACTGGCACACGATTTCTGTTCTCATCCTGAGGTAAAGTTCTTAACCCGAGGTACTACTTCTGGGTTAGCAGACTCTATAACCCAAAGTGTTTGTAACCCAAGGTGTTTGCAACCCAAGGTACCACTGTACCATAGCACCTCAGGTTACGGACGCTTCAGGTTACAGACGCTTCAGGTAACAGACTCCATTAACCCAGAAATAGTACCTCAGGTTAAGAACTTTGCTTCAGGATGAGAACAGAAATCCTGCGGTGGTGGTGTGGTGGCAGCGGGAGGCCCCATTAGCTAAGGTGGTACCTCAGGTTAAGAACAGTTTCACGTTAAGAACGGACCTCCAGAACGAATTAAGTTCTTAACCCAAGGTACCACTGTACTGCAAAAGTTGGTGCTGACCCTCTAGAGAGGTTGGGCGGCCAAAGACTAGCAGACTGGTAACTTCATACACCATCTCCCCCCCCCCCAATAATACTTAGAGACTCCTGTCTTGTTAGCGGTAGCTGATGCCAGCTAGGGATTTACTGACCTATATTAGGATGGAGTTTCCTCCTGATAGAAATGCTGGAGTATTCTATATATCCATTTAATTAGGCTTACCCAGTGACTAATTCCCACGGAGCCAAACATAAAATTCTCTTAGCTAAAGGATGGTGGAAGAGTGTCTGCAGAGTTTAACATGTGAATAATTTGTGGAAATGCTGCCTCAGATGACGGATGCCAGGATAACTCTGCATCTTACGAGTTTCTTGCAAATACTGTGCTTCCCAAACAAATTTGCTCCAAAGGGGATTCCCATAAAGCCCAACTAAATAGGTGTGTATTCTCAGCTGAGTCACGGACGTTCTATTTTTAACAGCCTAACTCCAGGCGCTACATTTGGAAAATGCCACTAAGTAAGCATTTTCTTTTCATACTCTGTGGAATACTGAGCAACAATTTCTATTCCTAAATAAAAATGGTCACCTATTTTTAAATCTATCAGTGCAGGAACAAAGATGTGTGTTCTGAGAAGGCGAGCACACTGGGAGAACTTTGCTGGGGTCTCCAGGGTTTTAATTAGAGATCTTGATAGCTTTTGTATAACACCTCTAAGGCCTCTTTTACTTCAAAATAAATTCCAACTTTTGTACTCCCTTGATCAGATGTAAAGCCAAAAATAAAGATAGGTAAAGAGACCATCCTTCCAAGTTAATTAATGTCATCCTCAAATCAAGGAGAATTGCTAAATTGCAAAGAAAACTTAAGCAGGGGTTCTTTCCTTTCTCTCTCCTTTCCCTTTATTAAATGGGACAATTTACACATTCTCATCAATATTATATATTGCATCACATTTCTATGTATTTGCAGAGAGAGAGGCTACTTCCGCAGCATACATTTAAAGAACGATGATACCACTTTAAACAATCATGGCTTTCTCCGAAGAATTCTGGGAGTTGTGGTTGTTAAGGCTGCTGGGAGTTGCTAGGAGACCCCCTATTTCCCCCTCCTGAGACCTACAGCTTACAAAGCGGTTTAACAATCGATCCCACTTCACAAGGAGCTCTGAGAATTGTGGCTCTGTGAGGGGTCTAGAGATCTCCTAACAGCTCTCAGCACACTTAACAAACTACAGCTCCCAGAATTCTTTAGGAGAAGCCCCGGCTGTTTAAAGCGGTATCATAAAGCTTTAAATGTATGTTGTGAATGGGGGAAGAGAGAGAGAGACCCAAGGAAGGGGTGGAGAACCTGTGCCCCCCCCCCAGATGTTGCTAGACTACATATCTCATTGTCCATGATCATTGGTCAATCAGATTGAGGCTGATGGGAGTTGCAGTCCAGCAACATCTGGAGGGTCACAGCTTCCTCACCTCTGCCTGAAGGAAAGAGAAGTTGGTATTTGGTTTCCTAAGGTTGCTGGGCAAGGCAACTTCAGATTCAAGACTCAACACATCTCCCTTCAGGGACTCGTTCCCTTTTTGACAGAGAGCTACCGCTGTGGATTCTGACACAAAATAAGGGTGTGCTGAGGCTGCCTCCTTTCCAGCACTGCTGGCTCGGTGGCCAAGTCAAACAGCGAGGTATGGAGAACCTTGGCATTTAAGACATTAGAGTATAAATGAACCCATAGCTAAGTCCCTGAGTAGTTGTAACAGCCTGCTGAGTCTCATCAATCATGCACCAGCCCTTGCTGGGCCTGAAGAATGAAGATGCTGTAAGAAAGCATGTAAATACACAAAGATTGCTTTATGACTGACTGTGATGCCAGTTTCCTACCTCTCGCACCTCTGATCTCTGCAGTTGGATATGCTTGTTATCTTCATCAGTTCTCTGGGTGTGTGTGTAGCCGTATTGTTTAATTAGGATTTTAAACACTAGTTTAAAATGTGACGGTGGTGGGCCAGAGGGACGAAGGAGAATCTCCCATTGGAAGGATGTAGGAAATGGATTGGTATTGGGCCCTGTGCTTTTAAGATAGTCTACCAATTAGATATAGCACTTTCTCTAGATCCAGAACTGAGGGCCTTCTGGTGGTTGCCTCACTGCGAGAAGTGAAGCTACAGGGAGAGGGCCTTCTTGGTAGTGGCACCCATGCTGTGGAACATCCTCCCATGAGGTGTCAAGGAGATGAGTTACTATACAGTGGTACCTCTAGGTACAAACTTAATTCGTTCTGGAGGTCCATTCTTAACCTGAAACTGTTCTTAACTAGAGACATGCTTTTGCTAATGGAGCCTCTTGCTGCCGCTGCGCCGCTGGCACACGATTTCTGTTCTCATCCTGTGGCAAAGTTCTCAACTTGAGGTAACTCTTCCAGATTAGTGGAGGTTGTAACCTGAAGCATTTGTAACCTGAGTCGTTTGTAACTCGAGGTACCACTGTATAACCTTTAGAAGACATCTAGAGGCAGACCTGTATAAAGAAGATTTTTAATGTGTAATGTTTTATTATGCTTTTATATATGTCAGAAAGCACCCAGAGTGACTGGGGCAACCCAGTCAGATGGGTGGGGTACAAATAATAAAAATATTTTTATTATTTATTATTATTATCAAAGTTCAGTGTCTGGTACCAATACCACTTATTCTCATCACTGCAACTTTATTTTAAAAGCAGAAGTAGCTACTAAAATGCATTTGTATCTTATATTTGTTATTGTCAGTATTTGCCCCTTAAGCACAACCCACTGCCTGCTCTCCCCAGAAACCACATGGAACTTCCCTGATATCTCCTTTGACTCCATCTTCACAGCCACCTTTGCAAATGGAATCCAGGCTGTGTCACAGTATTCCTTTGCTGTGCCACAAATCTCCTTGTTCATTCTTGTTAGGTAAAGGTAAAGGGACCCCTGACCTTTAGGTCCAGTCGTGGCCGACTCTGGGGTTGTGGCGCTCATCTCGCTTTATTGGCCGAGGGAGCCGACATACAGCTTCCGGGTCATGTGGCCAGCATGACTAAGCCACTTCTGGCGAACCAGAGCAACGCACGGAAATGCTGTTTACCTTCCCACCGGAGTGGTACCTATTTATCTACTTGCACTTTGATGTGTTTTTGAACTGCTAGGTTGGCAGGAGCTGGGACCGAGCGACGGGAGCTCACTCCATCGTGGGGATTCGAACCACCGACCTTCTGATCGGCAAGCCCTAGGCTCTGTGGTTTAGACCACAGCACCACCTGCGTCCCTCATTCTTGTTAATTGAGACCAAATAACAACAAAACTGGGTTGGAGGGACGATGCACATCACAGGGGCAGCACAGTGTAGACAGTACAATTCCTCCTTTCTTGGCTCTTTCCTCTCCTGCTAAATTGTTATAGCTAGTAACTGTGTTTGCCACCTGCTACAACTCTCTCTCTCTCTCTCTCTCTCTCTCTCTCTCTCTCTCTCTCTCTCTGATTCGAGCTCCTCTCTATTTTACTCTGTACTCCAGGCCAAGATATTGAGTTTTCATTAAGGCAATGTGCTGACAGTAGCTGTCACAATCAGACACCATGAGAATCAAAGAACCAGTTGTTTACTAACTCAATTTCTAGTTTGATCCCAAATACCTGATGATTTTGTTTTTGCTTTTGCTTTGTATCACTCCAAGTCTTCCCATAACCCACCAGGCCAGCAGCAAATTGGTCCATTGACCCACACAAGAATACTGTTGTTGTTGTTGTTGTTGTTGTTACACCATTTGAAGGAATGGATGTGGGCTCATTCTCTACCACTGCCTGTCATGCCCATCTCCCTCTAACAACCCTCTCAAAATGCAAACTTTTTCCCCAAACCCACGCTTAACCAAACCAACCCATCTGCATTCCCACCACTTATTTCTATATGTTTATTTACAGTTACTACCTGTTTTGACTGAAGTGAGACTGCATCTTCTTTTGCTCACCAGATTATAATTCAGCTATGAAAAACCAGAAATGCAACTTGGACCTTCTGTTTGGCTTTTGTTTTTTGCCACTGTGCTGGAAGAAGCAGAGGTCCAAATACAGGAGAAAGAGCATAAATGGTCCCTTGGCAAATGAGAGCAGAGAGGAGGAGGGATCAGAATGTCAAATAGGAGCACTTAGGGACTGACTTGCACTTCTTTTAAAGTTTCTTGTTTTACACGGCTATGAACTTTTTAAAAGCCTGTGATCTTTTCCTGTTGATATCGCTCAGTTGTTTGTTTTAATTACTGTTCTTGTTTTTCCCCTTCCATTGCTCCTGGTGTTCCACTGATACAAAAAGAATCACTGGAGAATATTCAAGCAGCACAGGAAGAGAATTATGAACCATAATGGAGCTGGCTATTAAGTGATCCTTTTCAAATAAGAAAGTTTGCCTTAGAAAATTACATTTACTAATCATTGCTCAGGGAGGCTCACGGTTTTTATTAAAATGAAAACACATTACATTTGGGTAGTGCGGAAATTGAAAAAGAGATACAAGCCAGTTCTCAGAAGCAGGCACAGTTTAGGATTACCACATGCTCAGGACGCAAATGGAGATGTTCCTTTGGAACAGGAATGTAGGGACATCTCATTGATTCCAGGCACCTCAACCTTTGGTAGTTAGGCTGAAAATGTCCGAAAATCTTAATGCCAAGCTTATCGACATGAATATTGTTCCCTCTAATTCCCATCTTGCTCTTTCATCTCAAAGACTTGCAATTTTATTTTTTGAAGCTGCTTCGCTAAAATACAACAGGTCTCATATATTATAGGCATTGTTGGGGACACTATTATATGCAGTATTATATAACAGTAATAAAATCTGCAGTCAATTCAACCAACTATGAAAGTGTGGGCATGCGGGTTCTAGATAAATCAGATAGCGATGCATCCTTTCATTCCCCTGGGGCTGTCCTCAGGCCCCGAAGCGGAAGAGGAAAGCGTCATACTTCATCCCCCACAATGGCAGTCATGTATTTGCAGACCTAACATCTGCACTCAGCAGTGTAGCATTCAGCGGGGCACACATATCGTGCTCAATGAGCATCTACAGAGGACCCATCATGCTGAGTGCCAAAAGAAGGCGGTTGATTAGCACCCTTCACCCAGTGATGCCTCAGAGAACTTATCCTTTACATCTCAAAATCCATTCACCTGCCCATACCAAATGCCAAGCAAAGAGTGGTATGCAATGCCGTTTCTACTCAATAGTAGAATGTAATAGCTACCTTAGAGTCATCCATCTCAATGGCTTTAATCTGAGTAGAATTTGATTGATTACAACACAATAAGAATGCCAGTGACCTGGAATCACTCACAGAAGCCAATTTAATTTCAGGTGGTCTGGAGTAGGCAAAGAAAATGGAAGGAACCCAAAAGGCTGTGCAAGGATGCTTCCCTCCACTACCTATCCAGACCCCACAAAGGAGGACTAGTACAGCCCACACCATCAAATGTGCTAAAAGAAGAGAAGAAGAGTGGTCAGAGGGCTTAAATGCTCAAACTTCTACACTTCCACAATTGGCCCTGGTAGCCAGGGGAATCTCCTTCCTCCTTTCTTTGTGAGGAAGTCTCTCAAGACTTATACACATATAGACTCCAGGCTTCCCAAATCAGTATGGGGAACCTTTTTCATCTAAAACAGTTTAACTGTGCCAGTTTAATGTTCATACACAGGGAGTTCCAAATCTTGTTTATTTATATTAATGTGCATCTTATTATTTTTAATTGTTTTCGTCTTTGTGTTTTAATGTTTTTATTGTATTGTGATTTTTAAAAATGGTTTTGTTTTTTTAAATGGGTTTTGCATCAGTCTTTTAGGACAAGGAAACCTTAAGCTGTTAGTAATATACTATACATATAAATTTTACATAGGGCAAGTAACAAACAGCCCGTTCAATTATAATTTTCTTGGGTGGTATTTATTAAATGTACGCTGTGAAATTACTATGAAATTGCAGTTAGTAATATTCAATATGGTGCATATAAATTGTCTAATAGAATCTTTGCAAGTAATTTATAACGTGAGTCGAATAGGTGTTCAGCGATGCTAAAAAAATGTGATGCTGGTGAAATTAGGCATGGCTATTGCTTGTGGCCTCATTGGCTGACCTGTGAAACAGTTCTTCCCCCCCCCCACACAATTTTGAATATGATGTACCCAACGTTCATATAAGGAATGCATTTACCTAAAGTAATCACGAGGCATGGGATGGTGGGGAGGGAGGGAAACAGGTATCAGCTTGTTCTGAAAATGGAATTTCCAGTCAGGTATCTTTCATTTCAGGTAAGGCAAACAATAATCCATGTGATAATTACCAGGTTTGGACAGTCTGTGCAGAAGGAAATGTCTCCATTAAGCAATTTTAGTCTTATTTCCTAAGTATTAAGCTTGAACCCAAGCCAGCTGAAAGCTCCTTAACTGGATAACAAGGGAATGAATTTTTGGATGCATGTCTATATGAGCGCAAGAGGACATATAGCAATGTCTGTAAACTGATGGAAGAAACCAGCACACTTAGACACTTCTCATTCCTTTCTACATAGATCCCATCTCAGAACCTCTTCCTTTACACCCCTTAAAAACAAAACAAGAAAACCTCATATTACTACCTGAAACTATGGACAGGTGATCCTTTGCAGGATTGATGCACAAATCAATTAGGCTGCTAAGTGTTCAAGTCATACACACCGAAAACTTCAACCTGAATATTCAAGCAAACCCAGTTTCTCCATTCCACCCCGTTTGTTCTTTCCCCCCTTCCCCAAGAAAAGAAACTTATCATCTGCAACCCCACTGTTTTCAAATATAAGATTAATTCAAGAACTTCCATCCCAGCAGAAAGAAAGAGGAATGGGTTTGCTCTTGGACAGACGGATTAAGAACGCAAAGTGTCCTCTTGAATCATGTCAAAGGACCGTCTAGTCCAGCACCCTGTTCTCACAGTGGTCAACTAAAAGTATAAGTGATCCAAGTGCAGCAGTGCTGTCCTCACTTGTGATTCCCAGCAATGGGTATTCAGAAGCATACTGTCTCTGATACTGGAGGTGGCTCATAGCCATAATGGCAAGTGGCCATACGTTAATACTCTTATCCTCCATGAATACTCCCTTCCTGATTTCTTTTTAATCATCACTATGTTCACATGTTAAACCATAGAAATTACCCATTCAACAATAGTAGAGGTTACCTGGGATTTATTACCAGAGGCTCATGGCACAAATATCTCCATCACAATATCCAGGTCCCTCTTGACCTGTGGTCTAGAGATATAGCAATTTCACATGGTGGCTGGCAATGTTCTTGTATATGAATGAGTATGGAATGGCAGGATGCAGTTCTGGATTGCTGGACTGCAGCTACGTTCTCCACTTCATTCCCCTGAAACAGACAGATGTGAAGTCCCCCAAACCCCTGAAGCAAATATGGTGGAGGGGTGAGAGGAAGGGAAAGCTCCATTGCATGAGTGGAAATCTGTTTTGCTGGCAGACATGAACAACTGGGTATCACTACAGACCATTCATCCAGAATTAACTCAATCTGACACCAACTCAAGTCCATTTCATGTTCTTTAAAGTTTAAAGGCTGCAGCTTCTGACCAAATATGTTTTGGCTGAGAAAAAGTTGAAAACGATTAAACCAGCCGGGTATGGGGAAATGTTTTACTGCAAATGAACCAGTGCCTATTAATGTCCAAGAGAGCTAAAGCTAAAGACTTTTCAGTACAATAAAACATTTTTGTGGTTGGATGGAAAAAGAGTCTTCCTTTTGGAAATGGAACGAGTGGCTAGTTAAGGCTTTTATTTCATTGAACAAGCAAGATGCTGGAACGATGACTTGAAAACAACAGACTTCGTGTCCCTCGGGAACAAACCTAATCTTTACCTTTGTACGATAGGCAAGTTTCTGCACACACACACACCACTTAGTATCCTCTATCCACGCAAGCAAAAGTCATTATCAGAGTTCAATGCACTCAAGGGTCAGAAGAAGAAAACTGGAATTCCTCATGAACCCTGACCCAGGTGTTCCCCAACCCTGTCCTAAGAAGTGGTTCAATGAATAGCTTGGTCCTATGAACTGCAACAAACCATAGTCTAACCCTAGAATGATCCCTGGTTGAAGCTACTCAATCCATTGCAAAGCTGAGGTACAATCCTATTCTATAGAAGCGGGGCTATGACTCTCCATGGACACCATGGTTCTTTGCTTCTTGTTTGAGAATAGCCAGCACATTTAGTTCCTAAGAGTTTGTTCCTGTTTCACAAAATCAGCACATGGAGATCGACACTCTTGATTTGTTCCTTGCACAAACATTGCATGAGTTTCTCGCTCAATATCTAAAGGGAATTGCCGATGATACGAATGAAGCCAAACTGAGATATCTATTAAATGATGATGACCCCCTAAGATCACTCATGGTTGCCAGATTCTTGATCAGCGTCCTATCCCTAAAGAAGAGAAACGGACTCCTGTGCAGCTCGGATAATCCCTTTAAACTATGATTTATGTTTTAGGTTGTATTTAGGTGATATCACCATGGATGTCTTTTACTAATTTATAAGCAGAGGGCGATATTTATGTTACAAATTTATTGTAATGTATGATGTTGGTCCTTTGTTTTTTGTTTTGCTTTGGTTCTTGTCTGTTGTTTGTAAGTTTTTGGCGGTTTTAAATTTGGAGGTTTAAGTACATTATGTTGGTATGGGAAACTGTCGTGTGATGGGCCAATGGCCGTAATAAAGATCAATACAAAAATACAATACATTGCATGTGGTTTTGTTTCGTTGCCTAGTTGGATGGGTGGTCTGGTCATGTAGTTCAAATGCAATCAATGAGAGCTTAATTGAGTGTAAGAAGCAAACATTAAAGAATTTTATAGTTCTGTCAAGCAGCTGGCTTTGCAGTTCTCGTTGCTTTAGCGGCAATTAAAGATAATTTCAACGAAGGAAGGGGTTTAACAGAAAATAACTTCCGGGCACCTATGATGCATCTGTCTCTGTAATTCACATAGGAAGAGTTTCAATGACAGTAAGGGTGAAATCCTATGGACCTTTGGAAGGTATCGCAGGAATGATTAGATAGCTCCAATCTACCCTTCTAAGGTAGATCAGAAGGAAATACTGCTTTAAATGTATAGTTCAGACAGGGGCAAATCTACTATAAAACCAATGAAGCTTAACCCTCAAGGTGCTTAAGCCTGGAGAGGCCCTAGAAGCAACAAGTCCAAATTTCTTTTAAAAATGGGTCTAGTAGACCCAATTTGAGTTACATGACTCAATTTGATTAATTCTTTGTTGGATTTCAACAATCCCAAAGTCTGAGAGTCAGCAGCACAGATGTTGTAAACATATATGCTAGTAGTTGCCCAGAGTGGCTGAGGCAACCCAGTCAGATGGGTGGGATAATATTGTTATTATGATTAGCCATGATCACTTCATTGAAGAAGATAACAGTGGTTGCCCAGACCTCATTGCTGGTTGTGAAAGGCCCCCCATAACAGTTCAAACTTCAGGGTCCTAAAAATGTAGGTCTGTCACTGAGTACAGATGTATCATAGAACTTTAAGCAGCCATGGCTTCCCCAAGCAATTCTGGGAAATGTTAGGAGGCCACTATTGCCCCCACAATTCATGGAGTGGTTTAACTGTCAATCTCTCTTCTCAGAGAACCCTGAGAAATGTAGCTCTGTGAGGGGAATAGCAACAATCAACAACATTAACTAACTACAACTTCCAGAATTCTTTGGGGGAAGCCATGACAGTTTCAAGTGACATGATACTGCTTTAAATGAATGGTACAGATGGGACCTAAGTGGCTTGCTCCCACAAAATCTGACAAATTAGCCAAGTTACAGAAGGAGATTGCGCCAACAGACTATTAAAGACTTTGGGAAAACTTGCAGTTGATTATGAGAGATGAAAACAGAGGAAAAAATGTGAAATGGTTCAAAATTCCTCTGTATTTATCTTAAGGTGAGGGGGCGGATTTCTGTTGTAACTTAAGCCTCTCAATGCAAGGATCACATCTAGGCAGTGAAAATGTTTCATGCTTTGTCGTGATTTCATCAATAAATTTGGGATGCGGGTGGCACTGTGGTCTAAATCACTGAGCCTAGGGCTTGCCAATCAGAAGGTCGGCAGTTCAAATCCCCGCAACAGGGTGAGAGCCCGTTGCTCGGTCCCAGCTCCTGTCAATCTAGCAGTTTAAAAGCACGTCAAAGTGCAAGTAGATAAATAGGTACTTCTCTGGCAGGAAGGTAAGCGGCGTTTCTGTGTGCTGTTCACCAGAAGTGGCCTGGTCATGCTGGCCACATGACCCGGAAAAACTGTGGACAAACGTCGGCTCCCTCGGCCAATAAAGCAAGATGAGCACTGCAACCCCAGAGTCATTCGTGACTGGACTTAACTGTCATGGGTCTTTTATCTCTACCTTTACCATCAATAAATTTAGGGAAGTTTTTAATGATTTGTGTTTTAATGTACTTTTAATCTTTTGTTGGAAGCCGCCTAGAGTTCCTGGGCAAACCCAGCCAGATGGGTGGGTTATAAATAATAAATAATAAATTATTATTGTTGTTGTTGTTTTAGCAAACAGTATAGAAAACAAATTATAACAATGGGACCAAATACAAGTTTGCAGTTCCTGACAACAGTAATCACTGACTCACCAACTGAATGCAGCAGGGTTTCACACGATGGAGGTGAAGGTAATGTAGTCCTTGCTCCCCACAGGAATCAAGGTCTCACCCTTCATAGATGGTACACCAGGTACACCAGGGATGGAGAACCTGTGGTGCTCTAGATGTTGTTGAACTTCAACTCCCATCACTCTCAGTCAGGGATGAGGGAAGCTGTAGTCCAACAAAATCTGGAAGGCAACAAGTTCCCCATCCCTGAGATATGCCATGTGCTGTTGTTGTCTCTAGAGAGCTTATGCTCACTCCTCTTTCAACAAAACTTTCATATTTGATGTCTCCTACACACCATATGCCCTGACTCCAAGTAGGGATGGAGGATAAATTTGTTCAGTCTGAATTTCAAGGCTTCCCAAACCAATAAGCAAACTAAAGGACAGAGGTCTTTCATAACTTGCACTTCTCTGAACATTTTAATGCAGTTTTCCGATCCAAAAGTGTGCTCATAAGGAATACAAAACTACCTTACGTTAGGGGGGAAATGTTTGTGATAATGTGTGTATTAGGCAAAATCGCACACAAAAATGTACATTTTAGGGGCTAGGCAAAATGTACATTGAAAAGCTAACTTTTTTTGTCTGATCTTTTAAAAAGAAACTGCAAATGGGTGAAAACGTATGGCAATCTGACCAGTTAAGGCTGGGAAAATGAGAAATGGTAGTAAACCAAAATGGACAGATTCATCCTTCAATAACTATAATGTCAGGGAACTGTCATCTGAGACGAAGGAGGTGAAAGGGCTCATGGAGGGTGAGAGAGACCACTCAGCGGAGGAGGGGACCAGCAGGGGGAGAAGTGGAGTTACAAGGGAAAGTGAGTCGGAGGGAGAGCTCAGAGATACTTCAAGTGGGAACAGTGGAGAGGTTTCAGGACCTCCTGTAGGCACACCCACTCCTCGGCGGAAACTGTCACGCCGAGAGTCCAGAAGACGCGTTTCCGTCAAGGAGCTTTTATGCTGGAAGAAGTTCCGTAAACGCCCACTGTCCGATTCAACGAGCGATTGATGGAGCCATGCTTAAGGAGCTCCATCACAGACAGAGGTTTGGGAACTTAGCCAAACTCTGAGGGATCAGGATTTTACGCACAAGCAGCTCACCATCCCATCACAGCAATCGGACAGTCCCTGAAAGCAGCTTGTGCAGAGAGGCATCATGAGCAACCCAGCTGGAGCCGGAGGAGCAGCAGGAGCTGGAGAAGGTCCAACTCTGGAAGAAAGGTACAGAGTTTTGGAACTCCAGCTAGCAATGCAAACGGCGAGGCTAGAAGAAAGGAGGGCGCAGGATGCAGAAAAGGCAAAAGGCGCTACACTAGCAAGAAAGATGCCAGGAATGGTGCAGAAGTTTGGGAACTTTTACCGTAAATTCATCAAGAACTTTGCCCACTTAACGGCTCCCATCACGGACTGTCTGAGCAGCAAGAAGAAATTTGTTTGGACGGCGGAGGCGGAGCACGCTTTTGAGGAATTGAAAAAGGCATTCGCTTCGGAAGAACAGCTCCTGCATGTGGATTTACAAAAACCCATGAGAGTGGAAACTGATGCCTCAGACCGCGCGGTGGGGGCGGTGCTGCTTCAGCCAGGGAGCAATAAGTCGGAATGGAGACCGTGTGCCTTCTTTTCGCGTAAGCTGAACAAATCCGAGAGGAACTACACGGTATATGACCGAGAACTACTCGCCATTCACGAAGCGTTCCGGAGATGGAGACACTTACTAATTGGTGCACAGCATAAGGTACAAGTATGTACGGACCACAAGAATTTGGAGTATTGGAGAACGGCACGAGTGCTCAACCAACGACAAGTGAGATGGGCCCAGGAGTTCTCCAAATTCCATTTTGAAATCTGCTATGTGCCAGGTCCAGAAAACATCAGAGCGGACGCTCTCTCTCGCAAACCTGAATATTTGGAGGGGGAGGGAGCGCCAGAAGAGAGACATATTATCCCAGAGGACCACTGGGTGTGTGGTGCGGCCTGGGTGGGGCAAAGAGAACTGGTAGAGGGAACGGTAAATGATGAGTACGCCCAGGATAAGCTCAGAGGTTTAAGGGGAGAGGGAGAAGACCCCGGAGGTTTTGAAGAAAGAAACGGGGCATTGTATTACAAAGGGGCGCTATATATACCCGAAGGGGAATTGAGGGGGAGAGTACTCAAACAGCTGCACGACAATCCCACAGCGGGGCATTTTGGGCAACACAAGACCATGTGGTTGGTGACCAGGGAGTTTTGGTGGCCCAAGGTGAGGGAGGATGTACGGGAGTATGTGAGAAGGTGTGACCAATGCCAGAGAGCCAAAGGAGAAAGGCGGGCACCAGCGGGATATTTAGAACCGTTACCCACACCAGAACGACCGTGGGAGGCGGTGTCGATAGATTTTATGACTGATCTGCCCAAATCCCAGGGGAAAACCGCCATACTAGTCGTAGTAGACCAGTTAACTAAGATGGGTCACTTTGTAGCTTGCTCACATGCAGTCACGGCGGAAGAGACAGCAAAATTGTTTGTAGAACATATTTTTAGGCTGCATGGCGCCCCCTTGAGGCTGGTTTCCGACAGAGGGAAACAGTTCACGTCCAGGTTCTGGAGGAAGCTTATGAGCTTGTTGCACGTAGAGGTCAACTTTTCGACTGCCAGGCACCCTGAGACCAATGGGCAGGCGGAGAGGGCAAACGGTATCCTTCAACAATACCTGAGGTGTTATGTCAATGACAGAGAAAACGATTGGGTCGAAAAGTTGGCACTAGCGGAATTTGCTTACAATAATGCAGAGAATGTGTCCACCGGGATGAGCCCCTTTTTGGCTAATTATGGGTGCCACCCCAGGGCGTTTCCAGGGGAAGGAGGAGAGAGATGGAGTGTTCCGGCCGCTGAACTTTTTGTAGAAGAAATGGAAGCGATCCATCGTCAACTCCAACACAACTTAGAAAGGGCCAAGGAAGAATATAAGAGGCAGGCAGACAAGAGCAGAAGGGAAGGTGAAACAATTAGGGTGGGGAGTCGGGTCTGGCTATCAACCCAAGGGTTGCCGTTCAAGGGTAGTTGCAAGAAATTGAGACCCAAAAGATTGGGACCATTTGAGGTCATCCAACAGGTCAACCCAGTGGCTTTCAGACTCCGGTTACCGAACCACATGAAACTGCACCCAGTATTCCACAGGTCATTACTGTCACCATACAGGGGGGAAGGTGAAGGGGTATCCACACGGGGGCCAGCCATAGAAGAAAGGGAAAGCCGCAACTATGTGGCGGAAATCATCGACTCCAGGTGGAAGGGTAATCAGGTGGAGTATTTGGTCGCGTGGGAAGGGGAACCGGAGTCGGAAAACACCTGGGTGAAGGCAGAGGAGGTCCATGACGAGGTCTTGATCGAAACGTTCCACCAAAGGTTCCCCAGGAAACCTCAACCAGTAGCGAGGTTCCGGAGGGAGTACTTTGGCACCACCGACGATGAGGAGGAACTGGAGGGATTCAGGGAATCGGAGTTGGAAGAGGGTACAGACTCCGAGGAGGAGGAGTACTTGGAAACCGGGAACAGCAAAAGGTGGAGGGAAGTGTTCGAAACTTCGGAAGATGAGGGAGGTTCCTTCAGGGGTTTTGCTCCCTCGCCTCCCGCAGAGGAGGGGAGGGAAGGGGGTGAAGGGGGCCCTAGAGGGGAGGTGGATGTCAGGGAACTGTCATCTGAGACGAAGGAGGTGAAAGGGCTCATGGAGGGTGAGAGAGACCACTCAGCGGAGGAGGGGACCAGCAGGGGGAGAAGTGGAGTTACAAGGGAAAGTGAGTCGGAGGGAGAGCTCAGAGATACTTCAAGCGGGAACAGTGGAGAGGTTTCAGGACCTCCTGTAGGCACACCCACTCCTCGGCGGAAACTGTCACGCCGAGAGTCCAGAAGACGCGTTTCCGTCAAGGAGCTTTTATGCTGGAAGAAGTTCCGTAAACGCCCACTGTCCGATTCAACGAGCGATTGATGGAGCCATGCTTAAGGAGCTCCATCACAGACAGAGGTTTGGGAACTTAGCCAAACTCTGAGGGATCAGGATTTTACGCACAAGCAGCTCACCATCCCATCACATATAAGTACCTTTATTATTTCTTTTTTAAAAAAAATAATGCCTTAAATGCTTGATTATTGTTTGAGAATATTTGAGCAGGATTTGTTCAGGATTTTTTAAAAAGTGAAAAGGAAAGAAAGAAAGAAAGAAAGAAAGAAAGAGGATTGGCTGCCTTGTAAGGTTAAGTGACTACCACCACATCCCAAAGCTTTTATAGAAAAATAAGTTTTTTGGCAGAGCTTTAGTAAAGAGATCAGCAAAAAAGAGAGCGTTTAAAGTAAATAAATAAATGCCTCTTGTGCCTTTCTTGCGAAGCTGCATTGTTAATTAGTCTATAATATTGCTTTATTATTGATTAACACACCTCAACTGAGTCTCATTAAGTTTGTAGGTTATTACTAGCAACGTTATGAAGAACACTCTGTATGAGCGGCAATGAAATGTGGTTTAAGTTTGGTAGTCAAGCATCAGGGAGACAGCTCATTTAGAAAATGGTAAGCCCAAAGGTGCCATTTGTGAGATGAAGCTGTCCACAATGGACTACGAGGACTTGTCTTCTTCAAAGTTCTCTTTACTTACTTACTAAAGTTGAAGAACTGTCAGACACTCAAGCTGTCAGCGGAGGGTGTGTGGGCCTGAGTGTATTGATCATCTAAATTGCATTCTTCTCCAGACGGAAATATTTATCTAATGCTTCTGTGGAAATTTAAGTCTGAAAGTGCCGTGCTTGCTCTGCTCAGTAAAATATATGATCATTAAAACCTCGAGGACAATAGGGGAGAGAATGCATTGCTTCTCTTTCATACATGTGCTAAAGGTGAGCTTTGGAATGGTAAACTAGTGAGTCTTTCTTCACGGTCTGGTAAATTAGGAGAAATCTAACTAAGGGGTTAGAAGGAAGAATGAGCACCAGTTGAGAACCTGAAAGGAATATTGTGTCTCTTTTCAATTATAATTCCTTCAGAGAAACGGCAATATAATGGCAGGAAAGCAGAACAATATTATTATTTTATAGTTTTAGAAAGCAAAAGTTAAAAAACCCTCTTTAAAACATCCTAAGAAAGTTTTTTAAAAAAACTTAAACAAAACAGTCTCAGTGTATTGTTGGAATGAGCCAGTTTACAGAAGTAAAGGTTTAGTAGGAGTAGTTAAGAGACCCGTCAACTATGGCAGCATTGCAGGCATACAACACAATGTATATCCCGTCCGGATATGTTTCCTCCACTGCCGCTTGCATTCCTCATCATTCTGTGCTGGCACCCCATGTTGGGTGGTGCTGGGAGTGTGCTCTGACTGCAGAAAAGCCAGCAAAGGAACCCACAGCATGGCGCATGCAACAAGATGCATCGAGCAGCACCCACAACGTTACACGGTGCTCTGGGCACGGCTCCAAAACAGTTAGCCACCATGCAGCTGGGGCAAGAGCTGACAGCTGAATGGAGCAGAGCCCATCGGAACGCTGTGGCCTCTTCTGCTGCGGGCTGCTTGGTGCAAGTTTGAGGGAGAACGTTGGAGTCCGGGGAAGAGTCGGCCGCAGCAGAAGAGCCAGCGGCGCTCCGACAGGCTCTCCTCAGCTGTCGGTGGCTCTTCCCCGGACTCCAACGCTTGGCCCTGGACTCTCGGCCTGGCGCCCCTGAGAGCCCAGGTGCCATGCACCCCTAGCACCAACGGTTAAGATGGCCCTGACTGCTTGTATTCTTGGACAATTCTCAGGTCACATAAGTTACATCTACAAATTTAACTACCGTATTTCTTGCTCTATAAGACTCACTTTTTCCCTCCTCAAAAGTAAGGGGAAATGTGTGTGCGTCTTATGGAGCGAAGGCAGGCTGCATAGCTATCCCAGAAGCCAGAACAGCAAGAGGGATTGCTGCTTTCACTGTGCAGTGATCCCTCTTGCTGTTCTGGCTTCTGAGATTCAGAATATTTTTTTTCTTGTTTTCCTCCTCCAAAAACTAGGTGCGTCTTGTAGTCTGGTGCATCTTACAGAGCGAAAAATACGGTAATTTTAGGACTCAAATGACACGCAAAGGGTGATGGAGCACCTTCCTCCACTTACGTGTTTTGGATGGGTTGACAGCACACTGTGAGCTGCTTGTAACGTCAGTGCTTCATAATTGCTTGTGCCCATTCATTTTTAGTTGATGAAATAGAGTAGTTGTTCGAAGGCATTTTTTCTGTGTACTAATTCATTTTATATGTGTTACATTGAGACAGAGTGTTTGAAGGCACTATGTAATCATGGAGATTGTTTGAAGAGGAATAGAGAGGAATAGAGAGACAACTGTCAGAGGCAGTTGATAAATGGTTATGGGCAACTGGAGGCTTTATTTGAAGGGAGATACAGTGACCTTGTCAAAAAGGTCATTCCTGAAATATTAGATTCTGCAAGAGTTACTGTTAGGACTGAACCCAAAGGAAGGGGAGATACGATTTTTGATTATGTTTTCATCAGCCTCAAAAGGCATGCCTCGTCTTCTATGTTCTTTCATGGATCACCGCAAAATAGATAAAGGATTCACCTGTTCAGCAAGCCTTGCCCCAAATAGGCTTGGCCCTAATGTTTCTGGTTGGCTAGGCTCATTGCTGTCACTGACCCAAAAAGTGTTACACTTTCTTTGAATAAACTTTATTCACTTTCAGAGTGAAATCAAATCTGATTTGCTACATAGTGTCATGGTATCATTGTGTTCGCTATGTTATCCCATATTGGCTGAGACCACTTTGTGTAGAAGAAAGAAACCCTCAAAAAAGAAAAGGAAAAAAAAGGATGCTGTAACAGCCACAACATATCATACATATGAATAGGTGAGTCCAAAAGGTGGCAGGTTCTCAAGGATCATTTTGAGGTCCCCTGAAAGCACAACTTTTGTTCAAAAACCCTATTAAGAGTCTCATGCTCTACCATGTTGTGTCTCCCAAGGAGAACTCTGCTTCTTAATTCCAGGTGTGTGGGTAAATAAAAATTGCAGTGGTTCAACTGTGAGCAGTAGTCAGTCTACGGGTGCTCCACAACACACCTTGAGTTATTTCTGCTTAATAATTCTGGATCTCAAATTCACCAAGTGATATTGGGCCAGGCATTCATTGACTTGCCTCGATGTTCCTCAGGCAATGTAAAATGGGACTTTCTGTAAATATGGGACTCTCTCTCCTCCCCTCCCCTTATGTCCTCCCCATGGCCTCTTAAAATCTGCTTCAGAGGGTTTGGGAGAGATTTAGGGCCACTTGGGGGAGGAGAGAGGGGCTTTCCATAGTGCAAGCAGAAATCTTTGTGCTAATGCGATGCCTTGTAGCACTACATTGGAGACAACCTATATATTTGTTTATGGCAGTTTGATTTTGCCATGTAATGTGTGGTGAGATTGTCAGAAAACTCATTATTGATCCATTAGTAGCATAAAACCAATGTTTAAGGTGGGCTAAGACTTCTGTTGATATACAGAGAACTGATATATATGATCATATAGAATCTTTCTCCCAGTTCCTGACTCTTATTCTATATTACACTTTTTCTAAGTTTTTTTTTTTAATGGCACCCATTCCTGTTATCTGATCAGGCTAATAAACTCCACATGATACCAAGTGGATCTTAGAAGTCCTTTAAGATAGTACTGTAAACACTCTAGAAAGAAACTGTACTATTACGTAAATGTCAAAACATCTGTAAGAGTCCCACTTTCATTAAATGCTGTTTCTCATTTGAAGTCAAAGTACTGTCATTCCAGTCTACGTAATAATGTCAAGGCAGGATATCACCCTCATTTTTGCTGAGGTTGACTTCATGGCTTCTGGCCCACAGGTAACAGAACTCTGCAATAAACAACAATGGGTTTTACAAAGAGCTCAAATTGGCCTCAGGCATACAAGACCCAGTGTATTTCCGCCTAAGGCACATCTATGACTTGGTCCAAATATTATGTCTTCAGCAGCTCCTTTGTACAAAAACAATAACAGAAAGGTCATGCTGAGAAGGAAGAATCTAGAAAGTTTTGCCAGGAGTTTTCATAACTCTATCCATTCAGTACAAAGAGACTTGCCAACTTTCCAGATGGATCATTATTATTTTTAGGAAGTCACTTAGAGATATATATTTTTACTTTTGTATTAAGTGACTAAAAAGTTGACTTGGAGATGCATAATGTTCATTCCTATGTTGCAGTGACATCTAGCAGCTGAGAGAGTCTTCAGTCTAGTCTTATTAAACCCCTTTTGTAATTCTCTTGAAATTCTCTAGATGTATTGTCAAAACAGAAATATCCAAAATTGTGTTGAAATTTCACTTTGGTAGCCACTGGGTGAATGGCAGAATCCTCCTTAGATTCCCACCCCCGCCCCCGCCCGTGTCACTCTTGTATTGTATTTTTAATTTTAAAAATACTAGGAATGGGTGTTCATTCATGTAGCTGGGTTTATCCTTCCTCAAATGCACCTCCTTGTGCACCTAAAAAATCTGCTCCACAGTATTGGGGGCCCTCTGGATCAGATTTTGAGGGCATGCATGCTGCTGGAATTGGAAAAGATAAATCAGTACTTTCATTGTGCAGATTTCTGCTGTGCAGGTGGGAGGACTTCATTGGACGTCATCCTGTGTGATGGTGCTGGCTTTATCGGGAGCATAGTACATGTGTTCCTAGCCACAATCCTGAAAAATTGACCCCCCTGAAGCTATAAGGATTATAGCTTATTGTCAGGGACTGGACGTCAGAGGAGGAATGGTGACGATCGCTCCCCCCTTCTCCTGCACTTCGCAAAGAAGAGGGAGACAGTATAGATTTAGAACAGTGGTTTGCAGAAGGTCTTGGTTCAGAGGCTGCAGAGCGGAGATGCTGGAAAATATTGGAAGAGGAGCAGGAGGAAGTAGAAGCACCAGGGGAGAGACAGCTAACAGACTCAGTGTCTTTAGAAAGCATTCCAGACCCCCATCCCCAGAACCCGGTGGGCATTGAAAGTAGGAAAACAGAAAGCTCAGAGGCAGAAAGCACAGAGCAGCCAACATAGGGATGACATATAGTCAGAGCCGTAGCTAGGTGTTCTTGTGCCCCTGGCAGAACCATCCAGATTGCACCCCCTAGCCACGGACAAATTAGCTATTTTTCCCGCCTCTCCTCCACCCATTCAATTCACCCTCTATTTAAAACCTTTTCTTGTGAGGCAATAATTGATATTTTTTATTTATAGACATATTATAGCCGATTTCGCACGCCCCCTTGCCTACACCCCTGGAGGGGGCCCACCACACCACCCCCTAGCCACAGCCATGAGTATAATAGGAGAGACGGAGGGGGTGGAACTTTACTCGGAGCAACGCCATTATCCTAGAGACGGCAGCCTACATCTCTCTCTGTGAATATCGAATAAAATACCTTGGTAAGAGCGTCTTGCTTTTTCCATTACTGGCAGCCTGCCGTGAGGGAGGGGGATCAGATTCCCTGAAGCCTGACACATATATCAGCAGGTTATATTTTTCTGAGATTCATTGTTGTGCAGGGTATATTTTGGGGAGGGGTCCAGGGAGGGAAGTGCTGTGCCTCACCTTTGCAGATACTTTGGTGCCAAACGAAATTAGCACCCCAAACCTATGATGCTGATGACATAACATTGGGACCAGGTCATTAAAATGCATGGCAATAAAAACAGTTTAAAAAAACAACAGCTAAACCATGGGTCAGCAAATTAAGGCCCGGGGGCTGGATCCGGCCCAATTGCCGTCTAAATCCGGCCTGCGGACAGTCCAGGAATCAGCGTGTTTCTACATGAGTAGAATGTGTCCTTTTATTTAAAATGCATCTCTGGGTTATTTGTGGGGCCTGCCTGGTGTTTTTACATGAGTAGAATGTGTGCTTTTATTTAAAACGCATCTCTGGGTTATTTGTGGGCCTGCCTGGTGTTTTTACATGAGCAGAATGTGTCCTTTTATTTTTAAAACGCATCTCTGGGTTATTTGTGGGGCATAGGAATTTGTTCATTTCCCCCTCCCCCCAATATAGTCCAGCCCTGCTGACCCCTGACGATAAGATCAGAAGTTCATTCCAAGGGACTGCTCACTTAAATGGGTGTGTCTTCAGGAACTGGTGGGATACGTTTCATATTTCAACATCTAAATTTTGTCTACATTGACTGACAGTGGCTCTCCAGGGTTTGAGGGAGGGGAATATTTCCCAGCCATACCTGAAGATGGCAGGGATTGAACCTGGGACCTTCAGCACGCAAAGCAGATTATCTACCACCAAACTATGGTCCTTTGTAGTACCATTGTGGTCAGTGAGTGAGTATGCATAGGAATGCACTAGTCAAAAGATGGGGATATATGTGGCAGATAAGTATATTTTATGCTTGCTTTGGACCTATTGGCGCTAAGCAACCACTTTCACACAGAAAGAGAAAGTGAGATCATTATTTTCATGATACCTTAGAGTCTTTTTAATGCCAGGTAAAAAAAGATACCCTTTTTATTCTCCCAGGTCTTCTAACACCATATAATTTTAAACACCATTTGATGGTATTTTATCATTATTTAACTTCATTTGTTTTAGCCTCTGCAAATTGATTGTGATTGGCATGTTTGGGGCTCTGTTTTGGTGTTGGATTAACTGGATTGGTGGCTGGTTAGGTTTTGTGCAAGCCAGGTTAGCTGCTTATTTTGGGGTTTTATGGCTTTATTCTTATATGGTCACATTTAGGTTTTTTTAGGTTAGTTGTATACAGTTGTATGTCTCCAGGAGAATACGAAATAACTAATAATAAATGGAGAAAACAAACAAACAAACAAACAAACAGCGGAGCCTAGGATATGCATGTATGTGTATATTTATTAAATTTATCTCACACTTCCCACTAAAAAAAAAAAGAGAAAAAACCCTAAAGCAATTTTCAACGTCAGTTCTCCATATTTCTGCTAAAATTTTGAGAACGTTGCATAATTTGTTAGCATTTTAGGGCAATTGTTTTCTAATAAGCGTATTTTGTACATAGGTTTCCCTAATATAGTAATGCATTTTTATATGTTGTTTTCACTAATATTTTTGTTTTATGCACACTTTCTCCTAACTTACGCATTTCTGTAAATATGGGTTGGTTGGAGAACTGCATAACAAAATTCAGATAGACTTGAATTTTGGGGGTGGTTGTGTTTCTGTAATCATACTGTTTTCAAAAGGGACAATTTTATAGATTCACCTTTAAATAAAATTTCTTGCTCATCCCTACAGCAAAGGGGGGAAAACGCAGAATAATAAAATCACACAACCCTACTTAAAATGGACTTCACAATGCAATATCATATCATTGGTTTAGTCCAAATACAAAGTGTTGGAACAATTACAAGATTGACACCTGGGGGGAAATAGCATAAATGTTTAAGGGTGCATAGGTGGGTCATGGAATTATTCCTAAGACATAGTGGCAAACTATTTAGAAATAGAAACTTTCTTTGAGCACAGCTGAAATGCTTCTAACCCGTTCGAGAGAAGATAAATTGAGTTCTGTTACAATATCCTGCATGTTTCTGTGGTGTTTTGAGGTCTGACATAATTTTAAAAGCTGCTAAGGCTTCCGGAAACAGCTGCTGCAAGATCCAATCGGCTGCTGACTCCCAAGTAAAATGACTGAAGGCAAACACAGCTCAGCAGCATTTAAGAATTATTTTCTTCATTAAATCCCTTTACTAAATTGGTCTGTAATTTCAGTTTTTAAAAAAACGTGGCGAGAAAAGCTCAGGGTTGCTATCAGCTATGAAATTATACAATCTTTAGTTTAAATTCATTAAATAGTTATGTGGAAAGGGGAACAAGCCATCTGTAATAAGCCAAAATTGCTGACACAGTCCTCATAATAGGTTCTTTCCCAGAGGTTTTTATTACAGTTATATAAGAAACCATTGACTTATGAAGTTCAAAGAAACTTTCAAAATAGATCTCCCTCTCGTGTTATATTTTTGAGTGATAAAGCTGGAGACTAGGAAGATGTTGCACGTAGTAATTAGAACTGTGACACCACAGGAAAAATATGCCCAGGGACTAAACATCTTTTTAAAAAAATTATTTACCAGAACTTAACAGTGCTTTTAAGGCTAAAGGAACAGAGATACCTTTAACTCTTAGGATAGCGTAGACATCTAGCTATTCTTTTCATTAATTAAACCACAGCTGAACAGCACATTCACTCAATGTCTCGCTCACTCACCCACCCACCCACTCACCCTTGAGTGCATTTTCTGTTAGCTTTGCAGTGCTGATTTGTGGAGTGCTAATTTGTGGAGAATATAGATCAACCACTGAGCCAGTAGTGCAGGCAAATACTCATTAGAAATAATGATGCTGCACAGATTGTCTGGATTGTAGTCCAAGCTGAGGGGAAATCCCTTTCCTCCTCATTCTTCCTTTTCTCCTGCCACTCTCTTATATGACCTGACGAGGGTAACAGTTTCCAGCCTCCCTTCCTGTGTTGCTTTCATAATCCCTGCATTGTTGTCCTAGACACCAGGGAGAATGGGGGATGTGTTTTTGTGGCAGGGGGAACCTGAACTATTTGTACGGATGCTATATTCCTGGAAACTTCATGTTCCAGAGTTCTTGCTGCCAGAAGCTGCTGCCACTAAATAACAAATAACATGGTGAAAGGGATGATTATTTGGGCTTACAGAAAGACATCTAGGATGGTTAAGGGAGAGACTGAGAGATAAATAAGCCCAGTTCTCAGACTGAGGGAACTTTACTCATCACTAGAATCAAACTGTTCGGATGCCATATTAGAAATGTTTTAAACAACACAAGGGAACCAAAATGATTACTACCAGAATGAGATCCAGTTATCCCTGGATTAGAAATTGACTATGAACACACCTGGTTAGCTGAATGAAGGGGTCAGAGGGGAAAGGGACTTACCTCCCTCAGCTGTTATTATTGCTAATATTTATTATATTTATTAGTCATTTTTCAAAAAATAAATAAATGACAGTGCAACTTAAATAAAATGAGCATTTAAAAAAATCCAAAAAACCCCACTCTGATAAATTGAGATCCAAAGGCCTGGGTGAGTAATAGTGTTTTTGCCTGGCACCTAAAAACAACTAACGACAGTGTCAGGCATGCCTCCCCAGCTGAGCATTCAACTGACAGGGGGCTACCACTGAAAAGGCCTGTTTTTGTGTTGCCACTCTCCACACTTCCCTCGGTTAATCCTCCTGATTGCTGAGTGGAGATTGGGGCAAAATCCCATCCTTATGGCAACCAGTCCTTTGTTGTGAGTGAACAGAGGATGTCTGCTTGATGGTGCTCCTACCATGTATTATTCAGGGATCCCAAGACTTACCTTGCACCACACGGACAGCATGAGCTAGGAAGCCAGAAGCTTGGGGAAAAAGGACTCCAGGAGGTTGCTGGAGGTTGCTGAACTCCTTATATTCCTTAGTAAAGGGGTGAAAGGGACTCCAAGAGCCACAGTTGGGATTTTCATTAGGATCACCCAAAACATTTTTTAAAAAAGTAGTTTGCGAGCTTTAGAGTTCTTATGGACCACTATGGATACATTTGTTTCTTAGAAAGGGAAGATACCCTGAATAAAATAGGCTGCTTTTCATGCTGTTCTTTTGATTTTCATCCTCATCAGTCATTTCATTGCCTTGACCATAGGTCAGCCCAAAATAAATGCAGAGACAATAGCAGACAGCAAAACATCCAGTTATCCACCCAACAGGCTACTGTTTGAGTACCCAGGTAAATTTGCCATAGCCTTTCTGCTGCAAGGGCAAATGAGGCCACCTTCTCTGCTGTTGACCTCTCTTAGTTTACAAGCACAAACTAAATTTCCTGTTGATTTGATGAAAGCTCAAAACACATAAGGAGTTGTATGAAGAATTTAGGTCTTGCCTCTTTGTAGGTACAAACTTGAAACATATACTGTACTAGAATATGGATACCAATGAGTTGACTTCCAGATTTTGTAGGACTCTCGTTATCCCCAGCCAGACTGGCCAATGGCCAGGGATGTTGGACCTTGTTGATGAGAGGGCACACATTGGCTAGAAATGGATTCAAAAACCATCTGTGCATTTCATGTCTATTCCACCTTTCCTCCAAGGAGCTCAAAGTGGCATACATGGTTCACCTATTTTTTCCTCACAACAGCTCCTTGATCTAGACTAGGTTAAGAGATAGTGTTCTCAGATGTTTGCCTGAACACACAAACCCTGTGACTATTTCTATTTTCCATCATACTTTCTATCAAATCCCTTGTTTTTTAGAAGTCTTTCATCCAAATAATCCTGCAAAACCAAGTTTTCTCAGTCACAGGGAGCATTGTGAGTCGAGGACCCGCCACCCGCATAGGATTATAATAAGACACAAAGACACATTATTTTTGGTAATGGGCAAAATAAGGCCACAACTTTATTGGTTGCAGCATGTGAGTAGTATTGGCTTAGGCATTGGATAAAACAGCAATACATGACTCCACCCCGCTCAGCAGGGAGTCATTTCAGGGTTAACAACCAGTGGGAGGAGCTTGTTGATGAAAATACAACTGGAAGCTTCCTCATGAGGTCACCGGGGGTCGTGCCATGGCCCTAGCCACCAGCAGGGCATCGGACAGGATCCACAACCGCCGGATTCCTTTAACGCAGTACCCCAAAGAGGAGGGGTAGATGATGGGCATACCCAATCCTCCAACACAGTACACATATTCCAATGCCTAACTGCCAATATCAGAAAGTTGTGACGAGTTGTTATGAGGTAGGTGAAATAACCAAGAGGCTGGTGCCAATTTGCCAAATGGATAAAAAAAGTTCTACCAGGTCCCTTGGGCAACCAAGGCAACCAACCAAAGTCCATAGCAAGGTCAATACACAGAGGAAACTGACCTAAAGGGAGGGAGGGCGGGAGATCTGATGCAAGCAGGAACAGACTGGGGACAGAGCGCTGCCGCGGCTGCTTAAATGCAGCTAACCCCACCCACTAGCCAGCCCTATTGGACGGCTGAAGGGCTTGGTCGCAGCAGCGGGGCAAATCAGAAGCAGGGAGCTGAATACGCCTCCCTGCTGCTGCAGGAAGCTGCTCCCACTCACAACCCCTCCCCTCCGGGAAGAGGAGAGGCCTTGTAAGCACATCCAGCCAAGTGACTTTCCCAGTATTACCTAGATAGCTTTATGGCCATCACTCGCTGAACTCAGCAAGGTGGAAAAACTGGACTGTAGTAATTCAGACGGTGCAGAAAGGCTCACGTGTTTATCATAGAATCATAGGATCACTTCATTGCCTATTTAGAATCTAGAGTTGGAAGGGACCCGAGGGTCCTCTAGACTAACTCCCTGCGATGCAGGAGTCTCAGCTAAATCATCCATGGCACATGACTATCCAAACTCTACTTAAAAACTTCCAAGAAAGGGTAGTCCACAACCTCCTGAGGGAAACGGTCAGAAAGTTCTTCCAGATGTTTCATTGGAATCTCCTTTCTTGTCACTTGAATCCATTGGTTCGAGTCCTACCACTGGAGCAGGAGAAAACAAGATTGAATTCTTTTTGAATTGTTGCTGCAGTTGTTTTTTATTAGATATTCCACACCCCATCTATGTCAAAAACATGTCAAAAGTTTTTTTGAATCCAGCCAATGTATTTTCTGACATGCTAATTTTCCATCTTTAGGGAATTTTATGTGGAAGACCATTCAGTCATGTGAACCCTTAGCTGTCTTCTGAATTAATACAACCTCCATCTCAGTAAGAATGATGCTTGCCTATGCATTTTTCAGTTTAGGGCTGGATGAAAGGGTTATGTTTCTATTTAATGTATACTAATATGGCATGCAATAAAATGGGCAGCACTGCCTAATGTATTAAGTTGTAATCCAAATATAAAGAAACAAATTGCCCTGAGACCGAAGATGCCATTTCTGTTCCTTTATTTCCCAAACATAATTAAAGCTTAAGGTTGATAAGCGTGCTGAAAAGTGTTCCTTAATATTTGTTTACCGTAATTATAATGTGGGTTGCTTGAACTCTCGCTGCACCTGCTTAAAAAAAAAAAAAAAAAAAACTATTTCTTCCGTGGAAATAAATTAATGTGGTCCATTACACTTTAATAATACACTCGGTAAATATAGCTATGTGATATTGATCACAAGAAAATTATTTCCTTTGACCTAATTAGCATTCTGACATGTTTAAAGATATGCAATAACCTCTTGAAAGGTTTGGTTTTCATGCTAGCCGTGATGAAGTGCTTACATGGGTCAAGATTTTCAAACTTATCAATTTAACCTTTTAGAACAGAAGACGTAAAAATAAGAATTATATTGTGCGTGGCTTGGTGGCTTCCACTACAGAAAGCAGGGAGATACTGAGGATGAAGCCTTAAACTCAGAGCTGCTGCCTTATGTTATGTTTAATTGAAAGTGTTTAATCAGGCAGTGGGCTGCCTCCATGGACCAAAGTTTCTTTCCCCTTCCTGTACAACATCACTTTTCTTAAAGATGATGAGGATGAGGATGATTTTATTATATTCCACCTTTTCCCCTGATGGAACTCAAGACAGCCTACAGATAAAAGCAATCACTGCTAAAAAACAGAAGAAAAACATCATTACAAAAGAATTAAAGCATAAAATTAAAACTTTATACATATATAAAACTATGTATATGTATACAAAGCTTATATGTGTATATGTATGTTTGTGGTGTGTATGTGCGCGCGCGCAGAACACACACACACGATACTTACATAAAATCTACGTAAAATCTATCAGACCCATACCAATAATTACTATAGAAACAGCACGGCCCCAGCCCTTTAATTAAAAGTAGTCATGTCCCAAAACCTGTAAAAATATTCTTCCTTTCAATCACTTTGAAATGCAGCACATTCATAGACCCTATCAAGTAGTTCATGTATGCCAGGTTCCAAGTTAATAGCTTTACAGGTGTAATTTGTATAAATTATGGAATCTTAAGGCTTAGAATGGTGGAATCTTCCAATTCTTTGCTTTCCTTGTTGTTGTTTTAAAAAATTCTACTGGTTTGATTTTCTGCTGATTTAGTCATGTGTTTTGCTGGTTCTCAGTTTTTAATAATGTTTGTATTGAGATTTTATTTTATTTATTTATTTTTATTTTACCACCCAGAGGACTTTGGTCAATGGACATTCTAGCAATGATGTAAATAAAATAAAAAAGTGGCAAACCAGATGCTTCTTGGAAGAACACAAGGAGTACATGAAAAGATGACCCCTCTCTTGCTGTTTGTCCCCAGTGTCTACTGTTGTTGTTGTTGTTTAGTCGTTTAGTCATGTTCGACTCTTTGTGACCCCATGGACCAGAGCACGCCAGGCACTCCTGTCTTCCACTGCCTCCCACAGTTTGGCCAAACTCATGCTGGTAGCTTCGCGAACACTATCCAACCATCTCGCCCTCTGTCGTCCCCTTCTCCTTGTGCCCTCAATCTTTCCCAACATCAGGGTCTTTTCCAGGGAGTCTTCTCTTCTCATGAGGTGGCCAAAGTCTTGGAGTCTCAGCTTCAGGATCTGTCCTTCCAGTGAGCCAGTGTCTACTACCTAGATATAAAGACCTGGAGAAGGTTTCTTCTGTAGCAGCTCCTTGATTGTGGAACTCTGCTCCTCAGGAGATCAGCTTGATCTAATCTTTGCCTGGTTTTAGGCTGCAGCAGATCCTGAAAGGAATTCACCATCATGCTCTTCTGATCAGCACTAGCATTTCTACTTCCCAAGAATTGTGACTGTATTTTTCAATTGAAAGATTTAAACTGTTTTTAGCTGTCTTTTAAATTGTTGTAACCCAACTCTTGGGACATTGGGGTAAAGGGTAGGATGACAATGATCTCCGCCACCACACTGTTCTGGGGACTTTCTTAGCCTTTCAGTTTGTACTTGTGGGAGCATACAGGGGTAAGAGGAGAGCAGGAAAAGCACTCACCCCACTATTTTTTTCATAATGCTGCTGTTGTCAAATATGTAATATTTGCTACACCTGAGAAGAGCAGATAACAACTTACGAATGGAATTGAATGAAATACAATGTATCTGAAGAAATGTGCATGCACACCAAAGGCATATGCGCACAAAAGCACACGAGAGCCAGTGTGGTGTAGTGGTTAAAAGCGGTAGTTTTGTAATCTGGTGAACCGGGTTCGCATCTCCGCTCCTCCACATGCAGCTGCTGGGTGACCTTGGGCTAGTCACACTTCTCTGACGTCTCTCAGCCTCACTCACCTCACGGAGTGTTTATTGTGGGGGAGAAGGGAAATGAGATTGTTAGCCGCTTTGATACTCCTTAGGGTAGTGATAAAGCGGGATGTCAAATCCAAACTCCTCCTCCTCCTCTTCTTCTTCTTCTTCCCAGAACAAACTTAGTTGGTCTCTAAGGTGCTACTGGACAATTTGTTTTATTTTATTTTATTTATTTTGACTGCGTCAGACCAACACGGCTTCCTACCTGAATTGCATTTCACCACCAGGGTGACACCCTACCTTTCCTTCTCCTTGAAGACCTCCAAACATCTGTTTTATAGGTTTGGGAGACACTCTGAAGAAGACTTGGGGTGCATGGGGGAGCAGAGCAAAGGTCAAAATGGAGAACTGAGGGTATTCCACCCACAAGATAGGATTAGCAATCAGCCACATATTGTTGTCTAGATTCCCCCTGTCACAATGAAATTTATATGGAGTTATCAGGTGCAGCAAATCTGTGGTCCTTCAGATGTTGGAATCCACCTCCCATCAGTACCAGCTAATATGTCCAATGGTCAAGGATGATGGGAGTTGCAGTCCAGTGACATCCAGAGAGCCTTCCTCATCTGTGGAGTAGCTAACATGTGCTCTGTACTTCAGATATACCAGCACTGAGCTGTGGATAGCAATTCCTCATTTAATTTATGATGATCTAAAGGGCTTTTCCTCCCCTCTCCCGCCTCAGTCGACTGACAAACCAACAGCTTGACATTTTCTTTGCTGGCCTGCTTCATTATGCTGAACATCTACATTAGTCCCATTGACTATTTTCATTAAGTTTACTAATGAGATTTAAAATGTTTATGGACCCTTGACCCCTGTTAGCACTCTTTTCAGCACTAAAGCCCTATAGAGTAGGCTTTATTTGGTTCAGGAACTCTGAACAGGGAAATCTCATTTACATGAGCCCTGGTTTTCAAAGTGGGGAGGGAAGCTTTACCATTTTGTTTGTTTCACAAGTGTTTCCCTATACAAGCATCAGAGGACTTTAAGAATTAGAATTATATGTCTCAGCTTTATCTAAGTCAATTGTCTGATGATCAAGAAATGCTAGTGCAATAACAAATATTTGAAAAATTCATTTAAAGCATTATTCATTTATAGAGTCACATTATTTTCTGATTAATGCGGCAGTGTGGATAGATGAGTCAAAGAAAAGCAAAGTCTATTGTACTCATTTGGAGGCTCATTAAATGACTCCATCTCTCATTGTATCCCCCCCACAAATGGTTCTCAAACCAAGGAGACAAGATCGTTACCATGCACATAAAATGATTAGCTCTGCTATTCAAATACAACAAATGTTTTAATTAGGGAAGCTTCTTTAATAGCCCCAGAAAGTTTTTTAAGGTTTTTTTTTTAATGCACTCCAATGGGTTTTGAGCATCTCTCACTGAAATCCAAAGTAAGAGCTCAGGACTATACCCTTTCCATTAAAGAATGCATTATATTTTAATCATAGGCTATTTTAACCCACATATTCATCAACTCCTCTTACCTGTCCTCATATACATAACTGTTGAGAGGTTGGAACAAAGGAAAACAACATGTTGCTCAAGACTGATTCAACTGTGCATGTGCATCAACATAGTACAAGACCACAAATATGAGGGCCATGGCTCAGAGATAGAGCACTTCCCACCCTGAGCTTCTTCAGGGTGGATATAAATTTTCTCCTCCTTCTCTTCTTCTTCTTCTTCTTCTTCTTCTTCTTCTTCTTCTTCTTCTTCTTCTTCTTCTTCTTCTTTGCCCTCCCTTCCAAAGGACCCCAGAGCAGCAAACAAGAAGACAGCAAAACTGGCAATTTTCTTCTGACAATTTACGGGTCAATCCAGTTGCAAGATTTATCAGGATGAGCACCTTAGGCTGCAGTGGACATTGGCTGTGAGTCCTGCAAGACCTGCTCCCTGCCCATTCATTTCAATGGCTCCACCTTGGTACAATTTAGATATTATCCCTCCACCCACTGCCCAGTGCTATGTTATTACAAATTGGAAGTGTAAAAAAAAGTCAGACTGGCTTTGGTATATAAGCAAAGCGCTTTCTGCTTTTTCTTCCTCTTTTTTTGCCAGATGGCTCAACTCATTTTCCAAGACAATCCAAACTGAGCAACAGAGAAATTCCCCATGTCTATTCAAGGCACTAGTGCCATTAATTTCAACCCTTATATATATAATCCAATAATCGAGTGAAGTTCTATTATAATGGCAGTTAGATTTTTGGCCTGTTGTACTGAAATTGCATACATTTTTAACTGGTTCTTTGGACAACTTTTTTTCTCTCTTTTAGTGATAATAGGTTCTGCTATACAATCCAGTGAACAGCTATCAAGGAGTATATAATAGCTCCTTTGTCCACCTACACACCCCTTTATTACCTGTACTTGGGCAGACCAGTATTGTTACATAAAGCCTAATTATTTTCTTCTTCATCTTCTTCTTGTGCCTACCTATTTTATGCTGTCATGTAATTTAAAAACCCAAATCAATGTGAAATATAGAACAGGGTAATATGGGAGAGAAAGCCGGAGGGGCGAGGGGGGAGAGAGGGAGAGGGAGAGAGACTCAAATTTTCTTTTGTTAAAGCTGATTTAACGGTGGTAGACTGACACAGAGTTACTATAGTTTTACAGGTATCCGAATTATACCTAAAAGACATTAACTCTTGGCTGTTCCGTTTTTTTGCAGGGATTTAAAGTGGAAATTGTTATAAGGGTATTGCATACCATCCAAGATCATAACTTATCACAGTAAGCAGATGCCTTACGCAGAAGAATCAAATGTAGGTGAATGAGAAAATTGTATGGTTTGAATGGACTAATCAATTGACTCCAGCCATCACTTAGGGAGAAATCCTGTGCACAAGAAGCTGGCATAACGCAAGCAGGTTTATGTTAAGCTGGTGTAAATTTACCTCAGATCCAACCCCCATTCAGCTGCTGGGCTGCTGCTGATGTTCTGCCTAAACCTGGAAAATGGAAAACAAGCCTGTAAAATAGACTGCCTCTTTATTTACAAACACTCTTGAGCAGTGCTTTTTTTTCTAGAAAAAGAGGTGCCGAAACTCACCATGAACACCTTCCTTGTTCTCTTATAATGGCAATGGCACCCACCTGAGAGGTGCCGGAACTGAGTTCCGGCAAGTTCTGGCTGGAAAAAAAGCCCTGCTCTTGAGTATAAAGATTGGCAGAAGGGGCTCAACTGGATGTTCCACCATCCTGATGAGATCGGGGGCCATTCTCTGTCAGAGCCCCTAAGTTGTGGGACTCCCTCCCCACAGAGGTGTAAAAAGGTAAAAAAAGAAAGGTAGATGACCCCTGGATGGTTAAGTACAGTGAAAGGCGACTATGGGGTTGTGGCGCTCATCCCGCTTTCAGGGCGAGGGAGCTGGCATTTGTCTGCAGACAGCTTTCTGGGTCATGTGGTCAGCATGACTAAACCACTTCTGGCACAACAGGACACCGTGACGAAAACCAGAGCAGTTTACCTTCCCACCACAGCAGTACCTATTTATCTACTTGCGCTGGCGTGCTTTTGAACTGCTAGGTTGCCACAGAGATGTACCTAGTGTCTTCATTATACAAGTTTCAATGAATGCCAAAGACACAGCTCATTGCCCTGGCTTTTGACACTTGAAGTGTACATTTTTAAGACCCATCTCACTTCTGCCACTGCACATTGTTTTAAACTGATTTTAAGACTGTGATTTAATTCTTGCAAAATCACATATATTAGGCAAAGGTGTTTTCCCCCTACCACCATCTGCTTACATTGGCTGGGAGAATAAGCACACCCCATGGCAAAAATCAATGCATCTCTGGTGCATTTTATGCTGAAGGTGTTTTTGTTTCCAGTGGCAACAGGTTGAAATCTGGCGATGTTGTGACAATTTGTGACAATGCCCTAGAAGGACTACCTGGGAGGTCTACTTATGTACACACTGAAAAGTACACCTGGGCAAGGATCCCAACCCCATAAAAATGGATGGAGGATATATTGTATAGACTAAGTAATTTTAGGTTGTTCACAAATAAAATATTAGGACAGTGGCAGCAGTGATTCACATTGATGATGATGAGGAAGTGAAGCTAATCTATAGGATCAACATGGGATAAATAATGGGGCTTCAAAGAACAATTAATTTAGTATTTTTGTCCATAAGTTTTCGAATGCATAAATCAGGAGTAGCCAATGTAGTGCATTCTACTTGTTGCACTACACCTTCCATGAGCCCTGACCTTTTACCATGCACAGTGGACCTGATGGGAGTTGGAGTACAACGATATCTGGGGGACAATACCCTTGGCATAAACTCTAACTCTTTCCATAATTCAGATAAAAGCTGTCCCAATAGATATATTAAAGCTAACTGCAAGATATTGCAGCACTGCAGCGAAACTCTAAACAGATTACGAAGGAGAAAAGTGGAGTTAGATTGGGGTGCTGAACCCTTAACAGAAGTATTCCAAGTTAATTAATGCCTCTTGTATAAGCTGCCTTTCAAGTATGTCTAATATCAGGTGCTTTTCCTCTTCTTCTTTAATATCTTTGATCACATTTCCTCTTTCCTGTCCTCCAACACACAGGCCAATGGGAAGGGGGCTATTTCTATGCAAATACTGCATGGTAAAATAGCACTTCTGTGTAATCAGATCTTCTTTAGGGGCGCTGTTTATCTGCTGTGTGTGTTTCAATATTGGCAGCGTAGTGCCAGTGCGGTTTGCAACTCACACAGCACAATAATAGTGCTCTTCCACCTCATTTAAATATGCATGTGTTGCTTCTTCGGTGAGGATCATATGTGATTTTTGGAATAGCAATAATAAGATAGCATTTACACACAAAATGTATTCAGAAGAAAGACACAAAAATAATTGTTTCAATTCGTGGCAATAGCAGGAGGTAATTGGGATGAAAAACAGACTGAGAATGCAATTCTGTACACACTTACCCGCAGACAACAGTGGGTTATATTTATGAGTAGACATGTGTAGCATTGGACTGTGTGTTCATCATCTGCAGTTCTATTATTATTATTATTATTATTATTATTATTATTATTATTATTATCCATCTGATTGGGTTGCACCAGCTACTCTGGGTGGCTTGCAACATAATAAAAACACAGCAAATGCCAAACATTAAAAACTATTGAAAACAATTAAGATAAACTAGTTAATTAGGGGGCTTACATATTTTTTTCTTCTCTATATAGTTACTGATGATCTTCCTATCAAAAAGAAAACCTACATGTCATTTCCCAATGGTTCCTTTGCAGGATTGTCAACAGACCAGATAAGACCAGCTACATTTGCTCTAGTGCCTAATGTAAAAGTGATTTATATAAATTGGAAGTTTAAGTGTTTCCTTTATTATGCTTTACGCCCCTTCTAAAAATGTATTTTTGCCTAGGCTTTTCTTAGCAGCTAATGCTGCTGTGTTAGAGGAGGGGGTAGTACCTCTGGTGGGGGGCACGTTGTGCTCCTTCTGGGGTAGTTTGTCCACCTTTGGTCCCCGCTTTCACTCAACTCTCACCTGTGGCTCCTAGAAGCTGTCAGCATGTGGCAGCAGCCACACCCCAGGAACGGCTACAACTGGCTGGCTAAACCAGGTGAGGGTAGCCGATGGGTCTCAAAACCTTGGTGAGTTAAGGACTTCCCCTGCATGGGAAGACAAGCTCTGGAGGACTGAGTGGACAAGACTAGGGTCCATTGCTCAAGAAGGCGGCTTCTGCACATGCTGTAGAGGGAAGTGAGGGACTGAAGAACCTGGGAAGGTCGGCCATCTAGGAGAAGGAAAACTCTGGTCCTAAACCTCTGCTGCCTTGTGGGTTATCTTCAAGAGAAGAAAAGGCTAAGGAATAAACCCTACGCAACTCTGGAGTCCCTGTGATGGTTGGATGGCATCTTATATGCCACCTCCTGGAAACTCCTGTAGCCAGGCAAGTGCCAAAAGTATTGCTCTGCTTTCCTTTGGACTGCACCAGCAGGGCTTGGTGTGTGTTTGTTTGTGTGTGTGTGTGTGTGTGTGTGTGTGTGTGTCTGTGTCTTGTCCTCTGGGCAGCCCAGCACCTCCATACACACTGCCACCCAGGAAGGTCATTTTGATGCTGCCAACATAGCAATTTGACTTCACACACACCCGGCACACTCATTATCTCTCTAGACAGATGGATGTCAACAACAATGTTGGGTTTATTGCTCATCTTGCATTCCGCTGTCTTCACACCATGTTTTTACATTATGTTTTACACTATGTTGCATTTTATGAAATGCCACTTCGACATTTTTAAATGTTTGATAGTATCGGATTTTTTAAAGAATCAAATAATAAAGTATATTAATTATGCTTCTGCTAATGACATGCCTTCAGGTGCAGGGATGGGAACCTGTGGCCCTCCTGTTGTTTTTTGGATTCCAGCACCCATGAGATCTGGCCAGTATGGCCAATGGCCAAAGATGATGAACATTGCAGTCCAACAACCTCTGGAGAGTCTCAAGTTCCTCAACCTGGTTCAAGAGGTAGTTGAAAAATTAGCAACACTTTGTTTCTTTGGCCTTCTGTCTCTGTGCCCTTCTATCTCTATCTCCTTCTCCATCCATCAGGCCACCTCACTCTTCTCCTTCCGAAACTTCTACATAATCTTTCTTAAACCATAATGGTTTCACTCTGTCTGCACTTTTCAGTTGATCAATATTTACATTTTATGCACTTCGCATTCCAGTTTCAGTACATTTCTTAGAGTAGCCTGGTTTGACTGATCAGCTAAACAAATGTCTGTTAGAGTGCCAGCCATAATATCCCATTCAGGGCAGCAACTTGCAGATATATGGATCTAGTTTGGCTCTTTCTGCTGATATCGCTTGGGACTGCCATGACCTTGTAACAAGTAGTTTGCTAGTGGAAGGCTTGCAGTTCACATAATAAGGTGGCTGATTCAATTTGTCTGCTAATTGAAGTTTACGTCATCTGACTCATCTCTGAAGATGTTTCCTAGACCTTTTATCTAATTAATGATTTGTGTAAACACAATTGTTCTCTCTCACTGCCTTGGGATTTGCTCTTTCTAATTTTTGTTGATATTTGTGCTGAATAGATGTACCAGTTGGACATTTGGTGAAGCTGACCTCTGTGATTTCTGGCAGTGAAATTTTCTATAAATACTTTGGGCTTAGAGTGTCACTATGCTGAAATCAAAACTCTGCTGAATTAATCCTTAGCTTCTTTGAAGCTTTGCAGCTTATGCTTGGAATCTGTCTGAATTGCCATTACTTTTGCATCTGGGGCATCCACGTAAAAAAAGAAAAAAAGGAAAAGGAAAGAAGGAAGGAAAAAACCTTCATAACCTACGTAGAACATTCATGTTCGCAGCTTACCTTGTGTGGGGAGAACAGCTTTGCTTCTACCTGTCTGGAGGATGAGGGAAGCATTGACACACTCTGACCATGCTGCTTGGGGGATTGGATCTGCTTTGAAATTTAAAGCTGTTGGACCTCTCTGTGTGGCTCTTTCTCAGTGCAGCTGGGCCTGCCATCAGACGTCAACGTGGTTGGGTGCTGCCAAGGACTCTGGGCTCAGAGCAGCCCATCACTAATCACCCAACCTATTGGGACTACCTATCAGAGCAACCTATCAAGTTGTAGATGTGCATGCCAACACTGAACCATGATTCGGGACTTTTTCTGACCCCCATCTCATTCCTCACATGTGTTTGTTTTTGTGGGCAGCAATAATGTTAGGACTTTTGAAGGGGAGTGAAGCCAGTGTTGTCAGTCTGGTGTTCAGTAAAGTTTCAGTCTTCTAATGTGGTGCCAAAATCTGTCTTCCAGTTTCTCAAAAGGTTTCTTCTTCTGCAAAAGAGCCTTCCATTTTTCTGCCTTGTTTTCAGGGCACCTTTGAAATCCTTTAGAATTTTGTAAGGTTCAGTATTCGGGTTTTACCATATTGTTGCAAGGTGGTCAAGGGTGATGTATGTGTTTTCCTCCTGAGAAAACATTTCTGCAGCACTCAGCAATCTTTCCTGCTGCCCACACTTCCTGATGTGAAAAAGGCCCATGGGAGAAGTTGCATCAGTTGTGTGTCAAGACCCCGAAACCACCCCCACATTGATGTCCACAAGGACACAGATATTAGGTTAATGTTACTGGGCAAATATAGGCCACAACTTTATTGGTTACAGAATGTGAGCAGTATTGGCTTAGGCATTGGAATTGACCCGACTATATCTGACTCCTGCCCATCACGCAGGGAGTCCTTTAAGGGTCAACCAGTGGTAGGGGGAGCCCCATAGATGCAAACCAACTCGAGCTCCCCCTGGGTTCCCGACGGGGTCGTGGCATGGCCCTAGCCCTGCCCCAGGCTTTGGACAAGATCCACACACACCCTGGATTCCTTTAAAGGAATACCCTTAAGCTTGGAGGCGCAAGTGATGGCCACACCTCCCCTCCCCCAGATAATCGAGAGAGAGAGAGAGAGAGAGAGAGAGAGAGAGAGAGAAAGGGACACTCACAAACACTCTTGGGTTACCCCAAAGGTAAGGTAAGCTGACCAACATCCCTGAATTTCCCCAAAATGTTCTCTCACTTTTGATAATTTTTCAGAATAATTTTCATAGAATCATACAGTTGGAAGGAACCCTTTGTGTCATCTCATCCAACCGCCTGCAATGCAGGAATATGCAGCTGTCTCATATGGGAATCGAACCTGGAACCTTGGTGTTATCAGCACCACGCTACAACCAACTGAGCTATCCAGCTGCATCATCTTCTCTCCTTGTTGATAGAGAATGGTAGGGGGAAATTTTGACATAGCGCTAGCCCTCTCATGCATGGTCATGGCCTGAGGAAACTGCTGTATGAGAGAATTAGAATTCATGTTTGTTTGTATGTTTAATTACAAGCAGAACTTTAAAAGTTCTGCTGCTCAGTGATAAAGGGAAGTGATCGATCGACATTGAGCATGCTCAGTACATTAGACCAGTGGCCTAGAACACTTACATTTTGTAAAATGGGATTGTGAAGCCTTGTAAAATGCAACCATCATCATATAAACTGTTTTGTAGTTTTATCTATACCTGGCGCTATTAAAGTGTCTGCCTGAGCATAGCAGACACGCTGGGAGATGAATAGCACCTGTTTCTCTCTTCACTTCAATGTTTTCACGCAATTTGTTGTTTAACTGGCTGCACTGCCCAACTCTTGTTCTGTTGTTGGTATAATTTTGCTCAATTGACCATTGTTTTTTGAGGTTCATGGTTTTACATTTTTCTTCAAAATTTTACAAGATTACATTTCAACAAGGCAGCCTAGGAAATTACCTCCCTTGCTAAACCCATTTCCGCGGGAACCAGCAATCTTCCTTGCTTATTGTCACCTGTAACAGCTGCCGGTACCTGCTCCCATTTAAATGAATGAGAAAAGTCATCATAAAAGATTTATTTCCCCATTTTTTCTTATTTACTCCTAACATTTGGCTCAGGCTTTCACACATTTCAGAAAACAGCTAGTCTTCCTGGAGAACAAAGTGTGCTATTTAGTTCTGACCTCCAAAGAAACAAATAGTTTAGTAGCTGAAATATCCATAACCATGAGGAGAATGGTAGAAATGCATCCTTGCTGAACAATTTCCAAGAGAAATCAGGACATCTCAAGGAACTCAAGACAGGCTCCATGGTTCCTCCCCCACCTGCTTTTGGAAAGACTAATAGTGATTTGAAAAGCAGTAGAACCCATTCAGACAACTAAATCACCTTGGGAAAAGCTCTCTCATCCCGGGGTGGTTTGGAGATTTTGTATCCAGGAATGGGCAAAATTGTCTCTTTTCTGTCCATGTTAATTTTGCATAGTTTACACATCCATTTTCAGAATTCGCCTGTGCTTTTCTTTTTTAAAAAAAATCCTCTAAAAATACATATTTACACATATTAAAATTTGTATTTTGTCTCTAAACATGTGTTTAATTGTAGGTTTTACCTCAGAGTCATGTTTTAAACATTCTCATTTTTGTAAGTTTAAACTGCCCAAAATTGAATTGAAATATTTGGATAAATGCAAATTCTGGTAACGGAACTCACACTGAACACCTCCCTCATTCTCTTAGAATGGCAATGGCGCCCACCTGAGAGGTGTCAGAAATGAGCTCCAGTGAGTTTCAGCTGGGAAAAAAGTCATGATGATGATTAATTTCTCATACACACACACACACACACACACACACACACACACACACACTTACATACATACATATGGATGGGGGGATTGCAAAGCGGTTTACAGCACATTAAAACATTAACTAAAACAAGCCAGAATAAAACATTACTGAAGAAAGTCCAATAAAAAAGTAAGCATTCAAAGCAGCATAATAAAAAGGAGTTGACCTGGGAGAGGACATCCTCTGTGGCAGCCTCTAGGTTGTGGAAGTCCCTCCCCACAGAGGTTCATCTGGCAACTTCACAATACAGTGGTACCTCGGGTTAAGAACGTAATTCATTCTGGAGGTCCATTCTTAACCTGAAACTGTTCTTAACCTGAGGTACCACTTTAGCTAATGGCGCCTCCTGCTGCCGCTGTGCTGCCGCCACACGATTTCTTTTCTCATCCTGAAGCAAAGTTCTTAACCCGAGGTACTATTTCTGGGTTAGCGGAGTCTGTAACCTGAAGCGTCTGTAACCTGAGGTAAAGGGTAAAGGGATCCCTGAGCATTAGGTCAAGTTGTGACTGACTCTGGGGTTGCGGCGCTCATCTCACTTTACTGGCCAAGGGAGCCGGCGTAGAGCTTCCAGGTCATGTGGCCAGCCTGACTAAGCCGCTTCTGGCGAACCAGAGCAGCGCATGGAAATGCTGTTTACCTTCCCGTCAGAGTGGTACCTATTTATCTACTTGCACTTTGACGTGCTTTCGAACTGCTAGGTTGGCAGGAGCAGGGACCGAGCAACAGGAGCTCACCCCGTCACAGGGATTCGAACCGCTGACCTTCTGATCGGCAAGTCCTAGGCTCTGTGGTTTAACCCACAGCGCCACCTGAGGTACCACTGTACAATTTTCAGCGAATGCTGAAGATGTTCCTCTCCTGAGATGTGTATTTTTTTGGACACACCCTGTTTCTGAATACTCTGTTTTAAATTGCTGAGATTCCTCCTGGGACCTTGGAGTGAAGGGTGGGAAATAGGACAGCAACAGTTCAGCTCTGGTGATGGAACAGCACCCACCATATTACACCTGAGAGCAATAGGTTAGCTCAGGGAGTGGATGGCAGGCTGTATAATATACACACCTCACTGCTGTTGCCTGCTCCTCGTGATGATCTGCTTGAGGCTGATGCCTCACTCTGTCTAATAGTAGGACTGGTCCTACTGCCTTGATTACCAGATGACATCTATCAGCAATTTCACCTAGTGAATCATCCCCAGCTGCTGATTTTTAAAATGTTTTTATTGCCCCTGCACGTTATGTATGAAGGACCCCTTTGGCCTGGAATCGTTTTTCTTTTATTTTCTCTCTTTCCCTTCACTGTGCATTTGGTTCATGGCAAATAGATGCTAACATCATAATTATGTGTTTGCATTATTTTCTTCTTCCTTAGGAAATCCTATCAAGATATAATTATATTTTCTCATTATCTGATTTCCCTCTGTAATCGCATTTTTGCACCCATAGGATCTGCTGTGCTGTTGCCTTTCAGTCTCAGACGACGTAATTTGGAGCCTATTGTTTCAACCATAGAAATCCCATCAAAAATTATTCACACTTTGCCATCAAGTATGATATTATCGTGCTTTCCTACAAAATGCTTTGCTCATGTTGCTTTTTTATAATATCTACAACTGGGTTAATTAAATTATGTCAGGAGGATATCCTCATTGCTTGGTATTTGGTTATTGCAGCTGTTTCTTTGGGGCATGGCAGAATGGTGGAGCACATATTTTGCATTATTTTATTTAAATCACTGCTGGAAAAATACCTAAAGGTGATTTCACAATAAAAAGGAAATAAAAGCAACTGAACAATTTCTCATATATATATATATTCTAACAATGAAAGAAGAAAATAAAACATGTTCGTATCTAAAAACAATTGCAAATTCATTGCAAAAGCAAATTTTTCACTTCAAAGTCTTGCTGGCAAAATCTTCAATAGACACCCAAATAGTGTTGCCAAGCAAGAAGATTCCTGGAATATATATATATATATATTCAGGAGAGCTTCATTTCCACCTCACTCCATGGAGTTTGGGAGACAAAGAGTCAAAGGCAACTCCCTTCAAAATGGAGATTTGTGACTCAATACCATCATCACATGATCTAAGGTTACATGTTAGCTACCAGAGAACAACAACCAGTTAAGCTCATATTCCACTTTGGGAAAAAACCCAATGTTAGTAATTCTCATTTAGCCATTTTCCCTTTTAAGCCATTTCCCCTTTTAAAACTTTCATTAATACACATACATTTTTATTTCAGTGTCAGTTAAACCAATTATACACTAGGGTCCAGCTCCAAGGGCCTTCTGGGGGTTCCTTCACTGTGAGAAGTGAGGTTACAGGGAACCAGAAAGAGGGCCTTCTCAGTAGTGACGCCTGCCCTGTGGAACGCCCTCCCATCAGATGTCAAGGAAATAAACAACTATCTGACTTTTGGAAGACATCTGAAGGCAGCCCTGTTTAGGGAAGTTTTTAATGTTTGATGTTTTAATATTCTGTTGGGAGCCGCCCTGAGTGACTGGGGAAACCCAGCCAGATGGGCAGGGTATAAATAAGTAGTAATAATAATAATAATAATAATAATAATAATAATAATAATAATAAATTATTATAAAACAAACTGCTCTCTGAAGTGGACCCACCCCACTTTTCATTTCTTTATTTCTTTATTTTATTTGTATCTGCCTTTTGACTGTCTTTTCCACACTTTTATTATAAAAATAACAAATCTGCCAAAATCCAGTGTTGACAGGAGAACTATGAGGCAGCAGAAAATGGTGGAGTGGGGGTCGGGTGGGGACAAAAAGAGAGAAAAATAAAGGTGCAAGATTCGGTTCCTGCACTGTATAGCTGCCATAGGTGACAGAGGATCACAACGTTTCTTTTAATAGGAGTATACACTGTGCCTACATATATTGGGTCTGTTCTCCTGAAAAGGCTCTTTCTTTAAAATCCTTCCTGTCTCCTAGGGCAAAATGATCAAATCCATTTACTCTTTCATAATCAGTTGTAGAGAAGGTAGGCATAGAAAGATGTCAGCATTTCCGATAACAACCTATATTTTCAGGGATTTATAATACCCATGAAAGACATACACTACCATTTGGCCTCACAGCTTTCTATTCAACCACCGTAGGCTTTTCTATTGATTCAGAGAAGAATAAATGTTGGGGTATAATCCAATTCTGTGAAATACAATGGTGAGGCCATATATTCTGAAGATTTCTCACTCTCCTCGATGCACAGAAAAGACTTCCTTTTTATATTTTAAAATGCTAGACCTTTTTCATCTTTCTTCGTAAGTAGATTTCTTAAGAGGTACTCAAGAAGAGGAACAAATCTAACTTAAGAGCTAGGTTAGATGGCCATTCTGAGGGAAAACCTTTGCTATGTCTCCAGGAAACAAAAGCTGGTTGCCATTGTGTTGAGGTGCTTGGCTGCTCTTTCCGCAGTCATACTCTGATGAGCACTCGATGCACCATTTATGCTTCAGGTTTGTGTTCACTTTCAGCTTCCTGGCTGTGATTAATGGCATCCGTTGGATTTGGAAGAGCAAGGAAGCAGGTGGTTTGTTAGATTGCGTTTGAGATTCTCTCCCTTACAGCATGCTCATTTCAGCCTCATTTGTAGAGCAACCTTACGCATGCTTACTCAGAAACACTATTTTGCTTAACGGGGCTGACTCACAGGTAAGATTTCAGCCTTCATATTTTCTGACTGGAATTTTGAAACCCCATCAAAATCAATCTGGTGGAAGAGTGCCTAGCTTTTTTCCACTGGATCCTAAGAGAAGTTAATTCAATGAAGTTTGTTGAAGTTATAGGATCCAAGGCCTTGCTGGGCTTTCAGTCTAGCAGTACAATCCAAAACACAGAAGGCCAAATGACACATGTTCCAAACACCATTCAGGAATTTCACTTATGCCACATTTTTACCAGGTAACTTTGGCTAGGCTGTGGAAAGGGATTTGAAATAGGTGCAAGTCTCTCCCAACCCCTGCTAAATCGCCATTAAGCCCCTTTTGGGGGACTCACAGCTGTGTAAATTACGTTGGCTTAGGTTCCTCTAGCTGAGCTGAGGTGATGCTCTTATGCCAGATTAGCCAGGGTGAGGGACTCAGCCCCAGAACAGCAGGGAATGCCCAAGATCCACTGCATCCAAATTATCCCATCCCAGTGGGTCTTGGATTTGAATTGCTCTATTAGATTCCAGTTCTAAACACTGTTTGAAGTGGGTCAAATGTAAGTTTCTGCACTTAAGCATGAAGAACCTGCTACACAAATATAAGATAAGGGACACCTGGCTTGGAAGTAATACGTTTAAAAAGGATCTAAGGCCAAGCTTTACATGAGTCAACTGTGTGATACAGCAGCAAAAAGTACTAATGCTATTCTAGGCTGCATCAACAGAACTATAGGGTCCACATGGAGGGAAGTAATAATATCACTCTATTCTGCCTTGGCCAGACCATTCTGGGCACCACAATTTAAGAAGGCTGTTGACAAACTGGAACATATGCAGAGGATGGCAGCCAAGATGATCAAGGGTCTGGAAACCAAACCTCATGAGGAATGGTTGAAGGATCTGGGTATGTTTAGTCTGGAAAAGAGGGGACTGAGAGGAGATATGATAACCACCTTCAAATATCTTAAGGGCTGTCACATGGAATATGGAGCCAACTTGTTTTCTCTTGCTCTAGAGGGTAGGATTCTAACCAATGGCTTCAAGTTACAAGAAAGGAGATTCTAACTAAATATCAGGAAGAAGTTTCTGGCAGTAAGAGCTGTTTGACAGTGGAATGGTGGTCTTCAGGAGGTTGTGGACTCTCTTCGAGGTTTTTAAGCAGAGGTTGGATGTCCATCACTCAGGGATGCTTTAGTTGAGATTCCTGCATTGCAGAGGGTTAGACTAGAATACCCTCTACAATTCTATGATTCTTTGATTGCAATAGAACTTACTTTCAGTTGAAAACTAATGCATAGGATTGTGCCTGGCCTGTATCTTACGCATTGATTTCTGCAGTTTGTGGATTAGTGCATAGACCAAATAAGGCCATACTCCATGGTAAATAGATCATCAGTAGCACAACTGGATTTGAGAAACTCACATATGTCTTTGAAGAATGCAGCCTAATATTTCTGTGAGTCAATATTTTCGAAATACTCCTTGAAAGCTTTTCTTTTAGAAAAGAAAATGCATACAAGAAAATCACTGGCTATGCATTTCAACTGGTGTGGCTGTTCTTTAAAAAGAGAAAGTTCTAATGTGTTCACCTCCTTGAACTTGTTTCTGTAAAGCTCCTATTCACAGTGGATGTGCCATTATCTCTCCATCTAAGTCCCAGTTCTGTCACTGAAAGCTTCTTGAGTCATGTAGGGGCACCGGTTTTTTATTAGCTTTAACTTATAAGGGTTCATTTTCCCTTTGACAAAATACAGTCTTTGAGGATGTGAGCTCTCCATAATATCAAGAAGGATCTCCTTAAAATGAGAAGTTAAGTGCCCGTTGCTTTGATGGTAGGTATTTCAGGTTCGTGACATTCAGTTTATTTTTTATATATTTTTCCTCCTCACACTTTGAATTTATTTCCTGGGGATTTATCTACAAGTGAATATCATTTCCCCACTGTTTTTGCACAATAATGATGCTGAAAGCAAAGGACTGAGGACAGTGTGGAATAGAAACTATCCGCAACAATAGTTCAGCAGCTTTATCATATTCCATAGTTCAGTGATGGATCTTGAGTAGGTTTTGTAGTGGCTTCTTCGAATGATCCTGTAAAATGTACACCACCTGCAGTGGTTCTCTGCACATGCTTCTATAGATTGCATTATAGCTAGAGCCATTTCGATTTATCACTGGGGGAAGAAAGAGAATGGACAACTGATGTTCCTCAAATCTTGCCCAAAATTGATCTTAGCCAATTGGTCTTGATGTTCCTTGTGAGGAGTTGTGCGAGATGAATTCTGATGGTGTAGGAAAACCACAGCAAACCAGAAGCCCAAGTCAAATGAGATTCTTGCCTTCTGCACTCATTGTTAAATCCAAGAGAAGACCCTGAAATCCGTGGAAGCGAGCAGAAATTGAAGGGCTGCTATATCTATCATTCCTGTAAATTAAATTAAGGAAACTAAATCAAAAAGATTAAAAGCTGATAATCATGAACAACTGACTTTTAAGAACATACTGTACATGCAAGACCTGGAGCATCTCATTCATTATACAAATTGCATGCATCTGCCCCATCCTTCACATGAACTACTGAAACCATTTGGCAGGAGTGGTTGACAAGAGACATATGTCCCAACATCATTTAGCAGGCACATGTTAATATTTAGTTGCTACTCCTCTCGTATATCGAGCAGCACCTTCTCTTTCGAATTCTATCCCAATAAATATTTGACAGGTGCCTCCCTTGCTCCTTTTTGTGGTGGTTACTGAAGACCTTCCTCTTCCTTTATCTGTGAAAGGTTTTTTTAACACCCCCCCAGTAATATCTGATGAATATTAAGCAATCTATACCAAAGTATCCCTATCTATCTGGTGAAAACCAAAGGATGTGTCTATGGGAGCAAGATAAAAATGTTGACCCTTTCTTGATGCACATTTAGTATTCAAGAAAGGTAGGCCTGCACCTTGAGGCACCGGTGCTCTGGATCCCATGGGGCCCAGCCTCTGATTATGTGAAGGGACCCTTTGTGTTTTGCAGAGGATGTTGAGGTGACCCCTCAGTGCCCTGGATGCCGCTGTGCTTTCTCACCATACTGTCTCACTGACACCAGAGGTGTAGGAAGGTCAGGTGGTACCCAGTGCGGAAAATTTCTTGTCACACCCCAAAAATGGTTTTACGTTATTTCATATTTTCTTACAAAGGAATAATAATAAGTAATAATAATAATAATAATAATAATAATAATAATAATAATAATAAACATTTATTTATATCCCGCCCTCCCTGGCCAAAGTCGGGCTCAGGGCAGCTAACATCAGATACATAACGTTGGTATAAAATCAAACAATAATTAAATTACCTCCTAAAAACATATCAAAATCAAATTAAAGTCCTATTAGATGGCTTTCCGCTGGGTTAGGGTTGGGAACAGTAAGTGCTCCACTGAATTGAAATTTCAGCCTTCACAACATAGGAAAACAGCCAAGTAAACATCTATTTTCATGGAGGAGGGTCAAGATATGCATGAAATTTCATATATAGCTATATAATCCCTAGTGTAGTAAGATAAGACCTTTGGAGCAGGCATTTTTTTTTAAAAAAAAGTTTTTTATGAACCACCCTAGTAGGGCAATAATTGTTCCTTGATAATTTGTCACCCCCCTCCATGATGGAACCTGGTACGAACCACCCCACCCCCTTTCCTACGCCCCTGACTGACACAGGCTGTAACATTTGCTTTGGGGAGTATCAGGTGGTGTTCTGAAGAGAATTCCTCCACCGGTGACATGATAGTTACATCTTAGTAGGTATCCAAAACAGTGCAGTTCTGAAAATTTCAGTCCACCACCGTGCTTCAAAATGGCACCCTATTATAGACTGAGACCTACTCCTTGATCTCAAGAACCATCATGCCAAATTTGGTGGAGATATCTTAAGGGGTGTCCAAATGCATAGAGAACAGATGGACGGACAAACAGCTTTCTAAAATATAGACGCAAAAGAAAGAAGAAGGTAAGTGGAAACTAGTGAGGGTCCTGGTTGTTGTTGTTGTTGTTGTTGTTTGTCTCCTTAGTGAGGTCCTTCCAAATTGAGCATTTTGTTTCTTGGTCCACCTGCTTTTCCCAAACACACACACACATTTTTCCATGTCGAAATCTGAATTACCCACTACATCGCTTTTATTTACAACCACTTCCAGTGTGAGACTGTTTGCTTCCCATGGTGTGAGGTCGGAAGGGGGCCTACCATGCTTTAAAAAAGGAAAATGAAAATAAAGTGGCCTCCAGTTAAACTCACTCAAGAGTTCAGAACCTTGTTCTGCAGGAAACTGATGATGAAAAGGGCAACGTCCTGCCCTGATGGCACATCCTGCTGTTCAGTAACTGCTGGTTAATTTTTGCTAGCTTATTTCACATCTTTTAACTTGAATTATCCTTTTAAACTTGAATTGGAAGGCAGTAATTGTACAATCAGTCACCTGGTGGGAAGAATGTGTTTCCCCACCCACTCTTTCTGAGCTGGAATATATGTTGCTGGAGGAAGCAGGCAGTGCTGAAGTACGTACCATGCATATTTCCTTTGTGGGTGAAACATGTTCTTGTTTTCATTTCTTTTCATTTCTTATATCTCTTTTCACTCAAATCACAAAGCAGTTCATGAGCAATAAATAACAGTACATCACAATTACAACATAAATCATATAGAATAATTATTCTATAATCATATAGAATAGATCGTCAGCAAAACAATTACAAATCATCAGTAAAACAACCACCTTCTATGAAAAACTATTAACAAAGTGACTAAAAGAATAAGCTAAACAGTGCAACCATGACAAAAGTCATATTACATGGTACCTTGGTTCTCAAACTTTATCCGTTCTGGAAATCCATTCCAAAACCAAAGTGTTCCAAAACCAAGGCTTGCTTTCCCATACAAAGTAATTCAAAATGGATTAATCCGTTACAGACTTTTAAAAACAACTCCTAAAATAGCAATTTAACGTGAATTTTACTATCTAACGACACCATTGATCCATAAAATGAAAGCAATAATCAATGTACTATACTATAAAATAAATAAGACAGTATTGTAGATGATAAAAATTAAAATTATTATTTTTTCTTACTTGCACTGATGATAGTCATTGTTTGGATCGGGGGGGCTTTTATCCATTTCCGCAGTCACATAATCAATCAATCAGTAGCTGGACTGGGTTCCACATAGTCACAAAAACAAATTAACTGAAAAAAGCCTCAAAAACAGAAATGCAAAATAAATAGCAAAAAATAAAGCGCCAAACTTAATCCATTCCGGAAGTCCATTTGACTTCTGAAATGTTCAAAAACCAAGGCGCAGCTTCTGAAAAATGTTTGATTACTGGAACGCTTACTTCCGGGTTTTCGGCATTTGAGAACCAAGGCACCACTGTATAACTTTCGTAAAGCACTGCAGCACTCATAATCCACAAAATAACATTAACCACATGAACAAACTAGCACATGAATGAAAACAAACTAAGCACTGTTGGATTCACACACACACTCTTCCCACTCCATGACTCATAAGCTTCTACTCAGTTCATCAAATGGCAAATACACATAATGTCGATGACAGCAACTCGGATCTGCAGGCTCCTAGGGCTGGAGGGTGAGGCAAGGCAGGTGGGAAAAGCCTTTGCCTGATGGTCAGCACAAAGTCTCACTCCTCTTACAGTTCCTCCTCTGGAAACGGCTTCCCCATGAAGGCCACTAGAGCTGGAGTCTCTCTCCCCCTTGGATCATAATGCACTGAAACCGAGTAATACATATGTCACTGGGTAACATCAGGAAAAGTTGCATAAGATGAACTAGGTTTCTGAAACACTCTTCCAGGACATTGTTGTGTTTTTAATTTCAATGCCTTTCCCGAATATTATGCTGATTTTGATGCTTATTTTCAAAATTGATAAATAGATAAATAAATAAGGGGTGGGGGTGCTATATAGAAATTTAATAATTTGGGTTGTGGATTTGCTTCTCTCTCAAACTATTTGCATTATTTCAACATTGTTTTATGTCCTCGTGTTCCCATTGCCGTTCCTTTGTACCCACTGACCCTTGCGTCTTCTGTCTTCACTTTAATTGTATTAAATAAAGTGTCTCTCATTGTATTAATTGCCATTTAATTGTTTTGGCTATGGCTGATCGCCGAAGAATTGATGCTTTTGAATTATGGTGCTGGAGGAGACTCTTGAGAGTCCCATGGACTGCAAAAAGATCAAACCTATCCATTCTTAAGGAAATCAGCCCTGAGTGCTCACTGGAAGGACAGATCGTGAAGCTGAGGCTCCAATACTTTGGCCACCTCATGAGAAGAGAAGACTCCCTGGAAAGACCCTGATGTTGGGAAAGATGGAGGGCACAAGGAGAAGGGGACGACAGACGACCAGATGGTTGGACAGTGTTCTCGAAGCTACCAGTATGAGTTTGACCAAACTGCGGGAGGCAGTGGAAGACAGAAGTGCCTGGCGTGCTCTGGTCCATGGGGTCACGAAGAGTCGGACACGACTAAACAACTAAACAACAACAACAATGGCAACCCATATGACTTAAAACAAAACAAAACCTGCAGACATGTTCCTGTTGGGGAATGCTGATGAGAAAAGCAAGTCAACATGAATTTCGGATGACAGAAACAAATTTCTACAAAGAGAGGAAAATTTTAGACACTAACTTGGATCTAGGCTAAGGTAGCCGAATTACCTTCCTATTGAAATCAATGAGACTTAAGCGAAGTCATGACCCTCTTATCTCATTGATTTCCTAAGTTGAATCTGAGTGCAACAAACTTAGTCTGGACTCAACCAATCATATTTTCTTTCAAAGTGGGCATAGAAGACATTCCCATTTTCAAAGGGCAATTTATACTGCAGTGTTTTGCTTGGGAAAAAACATCACTTTTAATTTGTGTAAGCATGCATGACAGAAACAAGAGGAGATTTTTCTTTTTAAGATATGTCATATGGTTCAGTGGCATTCTAAATGCAAATGTGGACCCAAACGGAAGACGCTCACCAGTCCATAAATGAAACAGATGTTTCTGGGTTTCAGACCTTTATTCTCATTATTTTCTTAAAACAGTGTGAAGAATATAAACCATTGGTTACAAAATTCATGTTGTCAAAAAGTTTTGAGTAGTCAACAGACCGCTGCTTATTCCCTTCTCCTTCAGTCTTTTTAGAAAAAAAAGCAAAACAAAAAACAACTTGCAAACATTTAATACGGAGCTCTAAATTAGGCTGCTGGTGTCACAATTAATATTTTAAGATAGGGCTGGGGGTCAAATGCAGCCCTCCATGCCTCTCTATCTGGTTCTCAGGATATCTCCACATCATGCCACACTCCAAACTATCCCCTTTTCCACATAATCCTTGAGTGCTTTTGTCTGATTAGATTGTGTCTTTGATCTGTAATGATGCCTCTTCCATGCATATATGGAGGATAGAGAGCAGTATCTCTCCCTTTGTGTGTTTAGAAACCTCTGACGTTTTCTCCCCAGCCCTGTCCACCACAACCTGCACTAGCACTTGGGGCAGGCACGTGGGGCAGGCTATGAGACAAAACGGCCCCTTCCTAGAATCACAGAATTGTGGTGTTTGAAGGGACACTAAGGGTTATCTAGGCCAGCACACATAATGCAGGAATTTCAGCTAAAGCATCCATGACAGATGGCCACCCAACCTCTGCTTTAAAACATCCCATGAAGGAAAGTCCACTGCCATCTGAGGGAGTCCATTCCGCTGTTGAACAGCTCTTATCATCATAAAGTTCTTACTGGTGTTTAGTGGGAATCTCCCAGAGTAGGAGAAAACAAGCTTGCTCCATATTCCATATGATATTTCAAGATGGCTACCCTATTTCCTCTCAATCTCCTCTTTTCCAGGCTAAACATGCCCAGCTCCCTCAAATGTTCTTCATGAAGCTTGGTTTCTAGATCCTTGATTACTTTGGTTGCCCTCCTCTGCACATGTTCCAGCATGTCAATAAACTTCTTAAGCGATAATACCCAGAACCAGACATGGTACTCCCGGTGTGGTCTAACCAAGGCAGAAAAGAGCAGTTGGGCAGCCAAGACTTTTAAGCCATTTGCCACCCCACCCACTAAGGGCTCTTGTGAGATCCTGAATGCAGGAGGGGCATGGCGAGAGGTAGTTTATTGCATACAAATCCAACTGTTGGTGCAGCAGAGTGAGTTGACAGGTAGATTTATTTGCTTTGCATTTGCCCTCTCTCTTGCCAACAAACTAAATTGGGAAGGAAGCCCCAGAATGCATATCTCAATCTATGAAACTATTCAATAAGAAATAAATGTAATGGGTTGGAATCAGACTTCACTTTTGCAGGTGAGTCAAATTCTGCCTAAGGGATTCTCTCACTGGTAGACAGAGGGGGTGTTTTTCCCTAGCTCTCTACCCTTGCAGCCCCTGGGACTATTTCCATACTGTTCCATGGAGCCCTCCAGTGGGGGAACTGGAAATTACAGGTAAAAAGTCCCCCTCCCCCAATTCTGCCAGTGGGATCTCTCTAATGGATCAAAAGCCTTCTTTGAATTGAAGACACCATTGCATTGGTGGGAGGTGATCTCTGCCTCTATCCCAGTGTATGCAATCATAGACAGACAGACAGATGGATGGATAATCTTTACTCTTATATTTAGTTTCTATACCACTTTATATTTTAAAGAAAAAATATTCTAAAAGCAGTTTACAACCTACATTAAGACATTGGATAAAACAATCCAATGTAATTAACAGGAATCTAGAAATGTTATCTTAAAGATTTCAAAATGAAACATTACAAAGGAGGTCAAGTAAAGAATGCACATTTAATGCATCAAAGTTAACAAAAAAGGTATCTTAAACATTTCAAAACAGAACATTAGTAAAAGAAGCCAAATGTAAAATGCACATTGAAAACAGCATACTTATCAAGAGAATAACATATTAAATTTAAAATGTATCAGCTGCCAATACTGCCAAGAGTGGTTCATGGCAGGCAGTGGCTGTGGAAACTCAGGCTTAATGACCTGGGGCTAAGAGACCGGAAGAAAATGCAGATTATTGCAGAGCCCCAGACTGATACCAATCCACTGGAGTGCAGCCGTTCCCTTCTTCCAGCCAACAAACAGACAATCATCAACATACACCCAGCACATCTGTGTTTTAAAGCTGTTGATATCTTCAAGAGTTGTTTGCTTTCAAAGAGGTGCCACTCTGGTGCCAAAGATCAAAATAAATGCTTAATCAAAAGTAATACGTAGGTTGCTTTTTTCTTTTTTTCTTTTGCAAATAATACCTAGGCTGCATGGGGGCGGGCAGTATGTTATCTACTATGTAATATAATAATCGTCTTTTCTTGATGCGTTGTCTTCCCAAGTTGTCATTAGCAGAAGAGAAAGTGTCATCTCTCCCCCCACTCTGCATCTTTATTTCCAGGACCAGATCTTTTGTCTTCCATCTCTTGTCAAAATGTCAGCCGCAGAGGGCATTCGTCTTTTTTCCTCCCTTTTGTGCTGGAAAATATTCTTGAAAGATGCTGTAAACTTCACTATCCTTGTGTTGCTTTAAAGTGGAACCTTTGAAGCGATGTTGTTATATTTGAAAGTTGACTCTGGGGTAGCTGATATCCATCCTTGTTATCATTGCACTCTTGTTCCTTTAAACTAAAAAAGAAATAATCTGGTTTGGACATAATAAAAGTCATTGCTGTACTGGTACCTTCTAGCTTTTTCCATTTTATCCATTGTTTGTCACTCCATTTGAATCAAGCTTGCAAGAAAATATGTATACATTGTTTAGACAGGACTAGCTTTAATTGTGTCGGAGGACCACATGCACTATTTGCAGTCAAACTGGTAAAAGCTTGAGTATTCTTTGGTTCTGAGATCCTGAGATTGCAATATAGTTATTTGCCCTGAATTGGACAAATACAAATCAGAGCAAAGCAAAACCTACTCGGCCATGGAGGGTGAGCCTGTCAGTTCAGGGAATAAGGGAATCCGCTTCTAAAAAAAAAAATCCCATTATTACATAACACATTTTCTTTTTATCTCTGCAGAGGGATTCCTGCAAATTGCATCAGGGCCATCTCCTGTGCAATCAGTCTCAAGTGTTTAATTTTGCTCAACATCCCCGGTATTTAATGGCAGTAATTATTAATGTATGGTGAACACATTCGATTTAAATGCACATTGTAATTCCTCGGTGGAAGGTTCTAAGTAAACAATGGAAGGTCCTTTTTGGAGTGTGCTTGTGTGGAGAGGGAGAAAACATTTTTCTAAAAGCAATACAATACAAATTCTGTTATGCTGGCACAGACCCGGTACTAAACACTCTTTACCAGAGGTGGAAAACCTCAAGTCCTCCAGACCTCTCTACCCGACCTTTGGGACCCAGCTGCACCCCATTCCCAGTCACCACTTTGCTGAACCTGCTCTATGCCCTCCTATACCCTCCTTAAGTGATTTTCCCTGGCTGGAATATGTCCTTGAACTCTAAGAATATTGCTTGCTTGCTTGGGGGATGGAGAGATTTTTGCATGGCTGGAATGTAGTCTGCCTACTACACAGAGACAAGAGACACATCCTTTGCTGAAGAAGGTTTCCCACCTGCCAGGGACCGTGCTGAGGAGGGCTACATTGAGGAGGCATGGTGAGCTGCCTCCTCCCCCTGACCCTGAAGCTTCCCAGGAGCAGGAGGACAGTATAGATTTAGAGCAGTGGTTTGCAGAGGGGCATAGTTCAGAAGGGAAAAGCTGGGAAATATGGGATGAAGAGCAGCTAGGAGAAGAAACACTGGAAAAGAGAGGGTTAACAGATTCACAGTCGTTGGTTAGCATCCCCCTTCCTTCCCTCCCCATGTTCTAGAAGAGCTGAGAAAGTTGCCAAACAGAAATCACAGCGACTACAAGCTCAAGTTACCAGACGTAGGGGTGACATGGATTGAGACGGCTGGGGTGTGAAGCCTTAATTGGAAGCACCGCCATTCTTAGAGGGAGAAGTTCTGTTATCCCTCAGTGTGATTATTAATGAATTCTAACTGGTAAGAAGACTCCATTCACTTTGTTCTGCTTATCTACTGCCAAGGGGGGAGGAAGCCAATTCCTGAAGCCTGACACCACCCTTGCTCCAAATATATATTTATATAGTTATTTGGAAATTCTTGCTACCTGCATTCACAATGTCTTCTCAAAGCACTTCCTTTTAGAACCATTGGATCCCATGGGAATAGTTTAGTTTTCCGGGTCCTGATCCAACACTCTAACTATAACCATTACACCTCCACTGTCTAACAGTGTTAAATCTTTATTTAAAATAATGTTTTGTTTTGTTTTTTGTTAGTAATCAGAGGTCCAGCAATCATGGTGCCTTGGATGGAGTGAAAAGGTAAAGGTAAAGGACTCCTGGATGGTGAAGTCCAGTCAAAGGCAACTGTGGGGTGTGACACTCATCCCGCTTTTCAGGCTGAGGGAGCCAGTGTTTGTCCACAGACAGCTTTCTGGGTCATGTCACCAGCATGACTAAACCACTTATGGCACAATGGAACACCATGTCATAAGCCAGAGTACACAGAAATGCTGTTTACCTTCCTGCCACAGTGGTACCTATTTATCTACTTGCATTGGTATGCTTTTGAACTTCTAGGTTGGCAGAAGCTGGAGCAGAGCAACAGGAGCTCACTATGTCACGTGGATTCGAACCGCCAACCTTCTGATCGGCAAGTCCAAGAGGCTCAGTGGTTTAGACCACAGCGCCCCCTGCATCACTCCTTGGGTGGAATGCAAAGAAAGAGGAAGAGAAGAGAAAAAGAATGTTTAAAGACATGGCGCAGTTAAAACTACCCAATGAACTAAAAGTCTCAGGTAAAGGTACTGAATCTTGGAAACGATTTATCACAGAGCTTTGAGCTATAGATGCAAGCAAAAGGCTATGCAAGCAAGGGAAATAATAATAATAATAATAATAATAATAATAATAATAATAATAATTTATTTATACCTCAGCCATCTGGCTGTGTTTCTCCAGCCACTCTGGGCAGCTTCCAACAGAATATTAAAATACAATAGTCTATTAAACATTAAAAGCTTCCCTAAACAGGGCTGCCTTCAGATGTCTTCTAGATGTCTGGTAGTTGTTTTTATCTTTGACATCTGGTGGGAGGGCGTTCCACAGGGCAGGTGCCACTACCGAGAAGGCCCTCTGCCTGGTTCCCTGTAACTTGTATTCTGGCAGCGAGGAAACCGCCAGAAGGCCCTCGGTGCTGGACCTAAGACATGAACCTCAAACAGCCAGATTGCTTAACATAAATGGAAATGAGGCTATGGATATACTGAATAGCATTCAGCTAAATAGGGGTGAGCAATAAAGTTAAGAGGCGTTTGCAGACCAATGCTCAACCAAAACAAGTCAGACATCTGAGAGAGAGATCTAAAAAAGAAGGCAGATCTTTTGAAGAATTCTTAACAGACCTGAAGTTGGTGAGTATCAGAATCAGAAGAATGCTTTATTTGCATCAGCCACTAGCCATAGCAATAAAATAAAATACAATACATACTGAGGTAAGAGTAAAGGGACCCCTGACAGTTAAGTCCAGTCACGAATGACTCTGGGGTTGCGGCGCTCATCTCGCTTCACAGGCCGAGGGAGCCAGTGTTTGTCCGCAGACAGTTTTTCCAAGTCATGTGGCCAGCATGACTAAGCCACTTCTGGTGCAACGGAACACCGACACCAGAGCAGTGTATGGAAACGCCGTTTACCTTCCTGCAGGATCGGTACCTATTAATCTATTTGCACTTTTTGGCGTGCTTTCAAACTGCTACGTTGGCAGGCGCTGGGACCAAGCAATGGGAGCTCACCATGTCGAGGGAATTCGAACCGCCAACCTTTTGATCGGCAAGCCCAAGGCTCAGTGGTTGAGAGCACAGCGCCACAATGTACTGAAGATAGAGGCAAAAACTTAACAATACAAGATACATTCTGGAGGTTTGCATCAGTAATCAAATAATAGATCTTATTCTAGTTGCCCATGCTTAAATTTTTGCAGTTTTTGCTGTCACCTCGTTATCTTGATATGCTAGGAGAAAAGACACAGTAGCAACGGTTGAGACCTGAAGTTGATGAGTCAGGATTGTAGATGAGATATACAACTAAATAAATAAATAAATAAATAAATAAATAAATAAATGCAAGGATAACAGGGTTCTTCTCCAAAAGAGGCACCTGAAATTGTACTGAAATGGCAGGTGCAAAATATATTTTAGTTTTGGATACATCTTCATGTTTGGGGCAAGTACTGTAAGATGCTGAGAGTGCAAAGTTATTTTATTTTAATGCAACCTTTGGGAGGCATCGTTTTGGCAGGTTTTCCCACTCATGGACTGCCTTGCTTTTGATGATGAGGCAGGGGTCTCTGCAGTTGATGTCAATGCACAGTGGGGTTTAGGTGAAGAGAGAGTACATTTTCTCTTCCAGACACAGTCTTGAAGTATAAAGTCTTCTGGTGTTATTGTTGATCCACTTCACTACCACCTTTGACTTGAAAGCAAAAAATAAAATAAAACAAATCATTCTGCCAGGAATGAAAGGAAACAAATAGTTCTCGTGTTCTTAGTCTGTGGCTAACGGATATATATACTGAGGAAAGTGTAAGTCTCCTATTTTAGTTTATTTCTTGTCCTGTAAATAACTATTCCTTCTCAGAACTATTTCTACAAAGCGAACGTCGGATAGTAGTGAAGAGAAATTGCATCATACTGAAAAGGGGGAAGAATATCCAGCTTCTCCAGAGATTACTCCAGATAATTTTGATGAATGCTCCACTCATCAAATTGCTTTCAGACTCTTTAGAACTGATTTCTTTCTGAAACGTGATTGTGTCGCTAGAGGTAATACCAGCACAGTTTGTCTGGCTTCATGGTTGTTCAGCTTGGGAAAAAGCTACAGAGGCAGAGATATGGACACAGCAGCGAGGAAAGTTATACTTCTTTCGCCATGGTGGGAAACGAATATAAGAAAAGGAAAACCGTGCATTCCCTCTTCGCATCTTAGGAGTAAGTTTGTAGTTGTTGCAGAAGAAGCAGGACAGGGTTCTGGAAGGCAGAGTTAGCTAGATGCAAGCAGAGCAGGGACATTATTTGGGGCAGGGGAGGCTGGAGGAGCCCAAGCCTCAAATATTTTATGAATGCTCCTGATTTCCTGCTCCTGGGGTCTCACAAGCACTGTCCCCTTAAAATTGAGACCCCTGAGGCATTTCCAGAGGCATCTATACATGATGTTTGTGCAAATGGACAAGCTATCGGAGTCCTGGAAGTGCACCTTTCACAATGGCACGAAAGGGAGAACACTGGTCAGGAATGTGTTGTCATGTATGAATCAGTGTCACCCACTGAAATTACCATTGGGCATCCCCACTAAAGATACAAGTGCCCTGTCTTAAGTGGTGGTGTCATGGATTAGCATTGTCACGCAGATGACAAGACACCCTCCCTACAGCGGGGGGCGGTACTGTTGATCCCTACAATGTTCTAGTCCTGGTCCTCTTCTTCCTTACTGTTTACCTGCCCCTGTCAAGACTCCACTTGCTGTACCCCCTTTCTGAACAGTGGTATGGATTTGGACTGGAGGAGGAGTGCAGTGGAATAGGAAAATATGACATTGGCAAGGAGACCAATCCACTCAGGGGGGTGTCCCATATACGGCACCCTTCCAAAGATGCCTATCCCAAAAAATATGGAGCAACTACTGCCTGTTCTCCTTTATACCAGATTACCTTTGCTCTAAGCAAATATTGAGCCACGTGGAGCACTTAAAACAATCCAGTGAGCTACGTAAAAGTCTCAGGTAAAATTACTGAATCTTGGAAAAGATTTATCACAAAGCTTTGAGATACAGATGCAAGCAAAAGGCTATGCAAGAAAAGGAGATGAGCCTCAAACAGCCAGACTGATTAGCATAAATGGAAACGAGGCTATGGATATACTGAATAGCATTCAGCTAAATAGGGATGAGCAATAAAGTTAAGAGGCGTTTGCAGACCATTGCTCAACCAAAACAAGTCAGACATCTGAGAGAGAGATCTAAAAAAGAAGGCAGATCTTTTGAAGAATTCTTAACAGACCTGAAGTTGATGAGTATCAGAATCGGAAGAATGCTTTATTTGCATCAGCCACTAGCCATAACAATAAAATAAAATACAATACATACTGAGGTAAGAGTAAAGGGACCCCTGACAGTTAAGTCCAGTCACGAATGTCTCTGGGGTTGCGGCGCTCATCTCGCTTCACAGGCCGAGGGAGCCAGTGTTTGTCCACAGACAGTTTTTCCGAGTCATGTGGCCAGCATGACTAAGCCACTTCTGGTGCAACGGAACTCCGACACCAGAGCAGTGCATGGAAACGCTGTTTACCTTCCTGCAGGATCGGTACCTATTAATCTATTAATAGAATCTTTATTTGTATCAGCCAGCCGTAGCAATAAAATAAAATACAATGTACTGAAGACAGGTAAAAACTTAACAGTATGAAATACATTCTGGAGGTTTACATCAATAATCACATTAAAAACACACTGAAGATGGCTACCTCTCTTTCAAATGAGAACCAGTGAAGGCGGTGAAGGTCCTGTGTAAGGGGTATGTAGTGATAGGTAGAAAGTATGTAGGATGGAACTCACAAATGCAATAGGCAGATAAAACACAGGTAGATTTATAGATTTATTTATTTATTTAGATGACAGGCAGGCAGGCAGACAGACAGACAGATGATAGGAACTCCAGTGTCCACAGGAAGATAAATAAATAAGCTGTTGAGTTTCCTGATCATCCAGGTCTCCAGGATTCCTGTTCTACAGTTTTGAAAGATAGTTCTCCCTGCATGTTTAGTTTCTGCAGTACCCTTGTGAAAGTCAATGTGATCTGTTAGAACCATCTGCGAGGCTGTAATAAGAGTTCATCCATGCAAGCAACGTCCACTGTGTTACAATTACCCGCTGAGTTGTCTGTGGCAAGCTACAGCTGCAGCACAGCGCTTGCCAGGTTTCGCTGCCACGTGCTTCAGACAAAAGCCGCCCGTACGGGAGGATGCTGTAGATTTGCTTATCAACATGCTCACCCTGTCGTGTTTCAAAGTGAAAAGAAATAGCATCAAATATCCTCCTTTGAATTGTGTGGATTTTTTGTTTTGTTTTTAGGGGGGCTGTTTTGAAATGTGGGTTTTATTTTGGAAGCACTGGGGATGGGATGTGGAGCTCCCAAAGAAGATGTACTTAAATTAGTAGAACTTGTCAGGGCTGATTTGGAGCAAGGAAGCAACCCCAGGACATTTTCTTTTTTTACCCAACAATGGAATGTAAGAGCAGAAAAATAGGTTGCCGCCAAACCATACATACTCAGCAGCCTTCCCCAGACTTGGTGCTTCCTAGATATTTTGGAGCACAACTCCCACCGCTCCTTCTGCCTGAGGGCTGATGGGAATTGTGGACCAGAACATCTGGAGTGTACTATATTGGTGAGGGCAGGTCTGTGCTCATCTGTTGCTGAGTTGGTAGAGCAGGATAATCTGAGGGATGTGGGTTTGAGCCCCACTTTGGGAGAAATAGTCCTGCATTTCAGGGCTATAAGACCCTCAGGACCTCTTCCAACCTCAAAAATCTATGATTCTATGGTTTAAGTGGACACTTGGTGCACGTTTTATGTAGTGCTTTGTACTGTCAGATTTAAGTTGGGTCTTAACTGAGGAATTGAAGATCTCCAGCTGTTTCTGGAAAGTGGGGCAAGCCAAGTATGGGAAAATGAATGTTACATGTATTTAGATAAAGCAGAACCTTGGTTTTTGAACACAATCCGTTCCAGAAGTACGTTCGACTTCCAAAATGTTCAAAAACCGAGGATCACTTCTGGGTTTTCGGCGTTTGGTTTCCTAAACATTTGGCAACCGAGATGTTCGAAAACCAAGGGTTGATTGTACTGCCTTTATGCCAGAGCAGTCAAGACCAGATATCAGTTACACAGTACCATTCCAGGATAAAGCTCTGGTACCTGCAAGGGATAGCTCTGGTGTCAGGACATAGGAAGCTGTTTATACTGAGGCAACTGGTCCATCTAAGTCAGTTTACAGAAGACTAGCAATGTCACTCCAGGGTTTCAGAGAGGGATCTTTACTCACCTCACCAGAAGATGCCTAGTAATAATAATAATAGTAATAATAATAATAATAATTTATTATTTATACCCTCCCCCAGCCACTAGGGGCGGCTTCCAACAAAATATTAAAATACTGTAAGACCATGACTGGAAAATTTAAACTAAAATTTAAAATTTAAACTAGCAATTTGGGCAGGCAATCCTGACGTCCCTTGCAGCCAGCTGCAGCTGAAGCTGAAGCCAATGGTGAGCCACAAAGGAGGGAGGGATAGCTCTCCCCCCGGGTCCCGAGGAGCCATGTCAGGCCGCAACGATCACCCACCCCAAAAGGGAAAGCAACCATTTCTGGGAAGAAATAAGCCAGATGGCAGTTTGTTCCAGTCATGCGGATGCTTTTAACAATAGTAGGCTTGCCATACGTCCAGGATTTCCTGGACATAGACAGGATTCGTGCAGAATTCGTTGAAATGTCCGGGAAAATCCAGTTTTGGCAAATTTACTTAAAAATAGCTCAGAAACTTCTTAAGAGGTTCAACAACTTAACTCCCCCCCCACACACACACACACTCACAAAAACCCTAACTCAACTTTTGTGTCTGGAATTTCACTTTTTGAAATATGGCAACCCTAAACAATAGCCATCTGAGGACATTTTGCTGTTTCAAGAGAAGACCTTCACAAGTTGTGACTCACCACACTGAATGCAGTCAGGAACGGTTTTACGGTATTGTGACCAATGTGGCCACACTGGGCACCACCATGTAGAGGGAACCAAATTTTAGTGTTGCACAGGGCTGCACTGCCATTTGAGAGCCCAATGTCCACCACTGATACAGTCCACCAGCCATGGATTGTGTGCAGTAGTCACACAATAAAATCAGGTGGTTTGTCAAGTGGACTACCATACATGGCTGGTGAGCTGTTTGGCTTCACCAATCCCAAGTCTTTCCTTGAGTTTGCATTGCCTTTATCTGACAGGTTCACTCCAGATCCACTTGAAAGTATTGCCCGTCCCCATGGGTTTCTGGTAGAGTTAAGTTGAGCCAGCATCCAACATAAAACTAAGGCTACCTGAATGGGTTCATGTATAAAAGTATGTAAGGCCTCAAGAGCCTTTAGGTTTTAAAAAGCTGACAGATCTCCTTGGTTAATCAAAAGTCATAATCAAATTGACATGAGGGTAGAAAGTTAAGATTGCGGCCAGTTGGGGTTTTTTATGTCCATTTTCTTTTATCTAACCACAATCACTCACAGCACGTGTTTTAATCTCCCTCAATTCTGTAGTCATCTTTCCCTTTGATTTTACTAGCAGTCTTGGAGAAATCTCTTTATTAATCTCTTTCAATACAGTTGTCTGGCCAACCTTCTTTCTCACTTGCGCATATTTTGTAAGTTATATTGTCTTTTAAAATAATCTTCTCGACTCTGAAGTCTGACAGTGAATTGTTTGGGCATTAATAATAATCTCTTTGAGAAATGCCTTTAATGATAACATAATATCTCCATAATTGCCCATTGCTCTTTGATATTTATATCTCAAGTGAAATCTTGTGGAAGTATCTCTCTCAAAGCAGTTTCTTTCTGAACTAATTGCTCTCTGTTTAGAATTTTATGGGGGGGGAGGTTATGACTGTTTTCTACACTCGTCTGCCACATTTTAGAGAGGCACCCCTCTATCTTGAGATATCGTGGCTGATGGAAGGCAGAGATAAAGCAAGAATTTGCCTTGTGATGCATCCAAGGTGTGCATTAAAAAACTGGGGAGGGGGGGGGAGTTGGGAGAACCCCACCACTCGTGATCACATGCATTCCATGCTTTGCTATGCAGGGATCAGAGTGTCCTACTAAGGTTAATTGCACACCATAGATTTATAGTGCACCCCTCCAAAGGATTAATGGGAGCTGTAGTTTGTTAAGGGTGCAGGAAATGTAGCTCTGCGAGGGGTAAATTAGGCTTCCTGGGTGGGTGCTTTAAATGCATGGTGTGTATGCAAATTAGGGAGACCAAGGTTCAGATTCCCCATGCAGTCATAGAGGTCATTGGCTGCAGGTGTCTTGAGGGACCACCCAGACATCCTTTGGTGCCTTTAGAAACAGGTCCACACTTTACATTGTCATGTCTTTCCCCTTTTAGCCCCCAATGCTTTCCCTGGGAAAACCTGCTCTTTAATGCTGAATTGGAACAAATGGCAATTCAGGTTTTCTTCATACTGCCATTTGCTCCAATTAAGCAGTAACAAGTGTGTTTTCATGGGGGAAGCACCAGGGCAAAAGTGGGGGGTCATGCATGGAGCTTTAAATCACAAAATGAAGTCTGAAGTGTGCTTTGAGCTCTAGAATCAGAAGTAAATATCAAACCACTTATTTTTTCCTTTTCATTATTGGAGAGTGGGAGTGTCCTTGATTCCCTTCGGTCTTCAGTTACCAAGATTTTGATCCCTTTAGCGATGTAAGTTTTTGCATTTTTAAAAAAAGAATTGATGAAATCTACCCTGAGCCCACAGGAAATCAATTCAAACAAATCTATAAACATTCTATTATTTTAAAGTGATCACAAGACCCATTTCATTAGTAGTGATTCAGTGTTAGGTGTGCAGCAGATGCTCTAAGAAGTTCATAGAAAAATGGAACTGCAGACTTGGAAGGAACCAAATGGTCATCTAGATGCAATGCAAGAATTACATCTAAAGAACCCCTGGCAGACCCAAGCACGTAAGCAGCGTTCCTCATCGAGAACCACGCGCTGGATCACAAACCATGTATGCAGGTCAGCCAAAGGAGATCTCCATCCACATTGTACAATGTTGATGGGGCTGTGTAATGAAACTACATTTCCCAAGAACTTCTGAGGACCTGGTGCTGAACAGTGAGGTGAATAAATACTTCCTTGCTATGTCTTGCCACTATTGCAACACAGGTGTAGGTGGGTGGGTTGGGAGAAGACCTGTCTCCTATTCTGCCCCCACTTGTTGTCAGAGAACCACCATTGTACCAGTCCCATAAGTGAGGTGGGAGCATGTGGTTAGAAGTTGCTGGATAGGTGAGAGGAGATCTAGGGACTGGGAGGAAGGGCAAATAATCCATAGCTCTGATTAGAAACTGAGCTTCAGAAGTATATGAAGCTTGAAAGTGAGGTGCGTATTATCAACCGGAAAATCCAGGTCTTACTGACACTACTAAAGTCTTTACAGCTGTGCACACGCACACACAAAATCTACATGTGCAACTATGTACATTGTCGGTGGAGTTTTATTGTCACATTAGTATAATTTACAAAATAATAATAATGCTCTGTTGCATTTTATCACACACTCTTGCAGAGATATTTATAAACATCATAATAAACTACAATTGCATAGTTCATCATGTTAGGCATCATACTGGCATTTTAACTCCTTTGCAAAACAGACCAAAAATGTGATTCCTGACATACAGGTTGTACTGCTATAATTGATATATATTAAATACATTCAACTGCCTATTTTACAAATTTATCCCCTACCCCTGCATTTCAGTGAAATAAACATCCCTTCTCATTTTAAAGGCTGAAAGCAGTATTCTAGAGTTCTCAGATACAACAAAAATGGTTTGCCTTAAAAAATGAAAATGCCTTATTATATTTTAACTACAGTTCAGTCCCACCCATTCCTTCATTTGTTTACTGCTAACATAACAAAACACAGTTTTTTAAATACATTACAATACACATTCATTAGAGCCACGGCGAGGTTCTCATGGAGCATGTTTTCTGCAGACAGTTAAGTGCTTGTCACCCATCTGACCTGGGCTAATTTATGAATGAGGTAATTTTTGCTGGTGAAATCCACTTTTAGTATCTGAATAGGAGAGATTAAAAGAGGGATGGGTGGGTTAATTCAGTGCTATTTTGAGAAATTCTTACAACCACAGATGCCTGATTTGTGAAAGCAATACCAGTCTCTCAGAAGGATTTTGAAACACATTTGCAAAATGACACTCACTGCAAATACATGCAGGTTTTATTATAAAATGCAACACACTTGTCGGAAAGCACATTCTTTCTACTTTGCACTAGATGTTCTAAAGATGGGGGAGAATTTTGATATTGTTTGTATTTGAATGAGAAAACCACCTAATTCACACTTCTCAATATGCAAATGAAAACACAGCTGTCTTCAAAATGTGCACCTCTCCAAAGTTTGCAATGCACATCTCCAGCAAAAGTAGTGTGTACATAAATGCATCTACTAGCATAAAATGTGCACAAAATTTGTGAAAACAGTATGCAAATATTCATTCTATTTGTCAAAACTCTGCTCCAAAAAATGTGCATATTAGTCAAAACCTCATACAAAAACATGTTTAAGTAATTAGAACTACAATGCTGGCAATTTTTTTCTGAATGAGAGGAAGGGAACTTGGCTGCTTTCATTGTAAAAAAAAAAAAAGACTGTTGTGTTTCCCATCTTTCATTCCCCCATCAGTGATAAGCCACATAGGGGAAGCTTTTTAAAATGATGATGATGAATCATAGTTGAATTGTGAGAAACATAGCTTGGGCTCAAAATATGTGTGTCCCCCTTCCACAATTCCCCTGATAATTGTCACTGAAAACTAATAGGTCTGTACAGCAGAACACTGCTCTAAGTTAGAAAAGACGATGCAAAGAAAAGCTGGGGGGGCGGGGGCGGGGAGAACCACCCTGACTGATTTGGGAAGAATTCTATTCTAAAAGGTAAAGTTATGCAAATATGAAGGGAGAAATGGGACAAAGATAACAAGGAATGGGTAGTCATCCAAAAGTTCAAAGGTAGGCAGATGATCAAAGGTTAAACAAAAGAGAAGAAATGGTTCTATTCAAGTTGAAAACAGGACACTGTAACCCAAATAAATGTTTAGCTTTTATTAAACCTCTTGGAAACAGAGTGCCAGAAAAAAAGTTCTCAAAGTCAGAACTTAGGATCTCTCCCCACACTAAGCACTTGCTTCCAATTCCAAATGTGAGGTGTGAAAAGAGAAAGATTTAGCTATCACTATAGTATGGTGGATAATCTCAATTTCATTTAAAAACATCTCTTGTTATAGAAAAAAGAAGAGGGCTGGGAAAGATAAGATACCTTTTAAATTACTGCATGGACATGTGGCATGAAAATATTTTAGTCTTCTAAAGCTGGTGGGAAAGAGATGGAGGAAGCAGAAACTTGAAAGCATTTTCTCCAGACTGATAGCAGCAGAAGGTCAGCAGAAGAAGGAAGGAGGCTGGCAGTGAAAATGAGAAAAGGAAGAGCAGGGAGAGATTAGCCCAATGTGAGGTGCATTTTATTAGAGGCAGAAAATGAGAGCTGCAAGAAGAAGGAGCAGGCTTACAGAGATGACTAATGCACGTTTCCCAGGAAGTTCTGTTGCACTGAGCAGCAATTAGCTGAGTGATAATATTGGGAAATGCAGGACATGAAAGGAAAGCAAACAAAAATGCAAAATGGAAGTAAAGCAGGAGGATATAAATGCAGGATTTTGATGAATTTACTTGCAGGAGAACCGGCAATTAGGCCTATTGCTTGGAATGATGCCGACCGCTTTGACACTGGGGTCTTGGTGGAAGCAGAACTAATGTGGCAGCAGGAGATGAAGAAGATTCACCTAACCAGTGGAAGCTCTGCACAAGGACTTCTGCGTACCCCCCTCTCCTCCCTCAAAACTGGCCTTGAGAGGGTCCCAACTGAGGAGGGAGGTAGCAAGGCTTGTCCCATCTGACAAGCTGAAATGCTCATGCAGATGGAACTGGAAGAGTTGACATTGATTTCTATCCTTTGTTTACCGGACTGGATGGGAGGGGAGAAAGCAAAGTTGCCGCAATGATGATTGAGGAAGAAAAGGATGGTGCTCAGTCCACAGCATCAGAGGGTATCTTTCCTATGCGTCCCCTGGTTACGCTGTGGTACCAAACCAAGGGTCTCTAGAATCTAATGACATACGAGAATCTGTACATCTTTCTCTACACATCGTAGATGCACAAGATGTGCTTGCCGGTGGTTTTGGACTATTTTGCAAATCTACGCAATTGTCAGAGATGTGGAAATGATGCAATTTCTGCCATCTCCTTTGTGTTCCATATTGTATTCCAGCTTTTTCCTCAAGGATCTCCGCCCCACCCCCATCTATCAAGTTTTATGCTACAGTGCCACAACCAGGAGAGGAGGTTATTCATAGACCCTGTCTAAGCAGCTTCATGAAAGGTGCCAAGTTGGATTAAGCACACTAATATTCTGTATAGCAGCAGGAGAGGACCTCAAGCTCGGAGGCCAGATGCCTCCCACCAAATGTCCCCTCAGGAGTTTTCAAAGACTACGTCATCACGCCAGGCCACACTCCTCCTCATTGCTCCCAAATCAAGGAATGTTGCCCTCAACCTGGGGAAAATACTCCCCACCCCTTCTGTATAGGTCGCCAGCATATCAGTGCATGCCTTCACCTTCAATAAGCATGTGCCCACTACGCACCAAAAGATACAGACATTTCTTAGGCCGTTTGTGTCAGATATTAGCATCTCTTCTAGCTTGGATTTAGATTTGAAATCTTTATTATGAGCCTGTGTGCATATTTTGTTCTCATACCAAGCGAAAAGAAAATCTTAGAATATAAAGTAGAAAAGAATACTGTGTTGATTTTAGAGGACTGGAAATGTAAGCAACATGAATAGGAAAAAATGTTTTCACTAATAATTCCAATATTTTTGGACTTACCTGGTTTGCTGAATCATATTCTAGGGTAGCTGGTTCTGTTTGCCCATCATAAGTAACAGTAACACTTGTGACTGAGGATGTGACTCCCCAGACGTGCAGATAACCCATTCTTAAGACAAGGGCATCAGGTAGATTGTTGTGGACCACAGTGACATTCAATGTATTCTGAAAAATTGAGAAAAAGAGGCTGTATTTTTAATAAATGGACCCTAAATGCTCCAGACAGATTCCATCAGCACTCTCCAACTTCTAACTCAACCACCTGCACATGTGCAAGTAGCCTGAAGTTCACACATTTATCTTCAGCTTGCAAAGGCTGCACGTTGGGTGATGACATTTATGCATGAAACCTATCAAGCAATACAGACAAATCTTTCACATCATCTCTGAGCAATGACTGAGGCCCAAAGAGCTGTTTTTGGCATGTTCAAATAAAATGTGTGACATGAGTCTCTGTTAAATCTCCTCTGGTTGTATATTGTCAGCCTGGGAATCTCTGAATCCAGGCCAACGTTCTACAATGGAGAGATGCATTGTGGAGATACGTTTTCTGTGCATGTTTGAATTATATAGAAATTGTTTTATAAGGAAAGGTATACAGGAGGAATGAAAAACTTGAGTGCAAAAATGTATTTGTTGTTACAAGGAATATGCATCTTTTCTTAAATTATTTGGAGGGATAGGTTAATAAGCCTACCTGTGTTACTTGAAATGTTGAAAAGTAGTAGTTGGCAGTTTCATATGCATCTGCAAAATAAATATATGTATAAATATATATTACTATAGTTTCTCAGAATAGTAAACTAAGTTCGAGAATTTGCGCATTGATGGACAAAGCAGGCTGATGGGTGAACAACAGACAGAGTGGGCAGTAGCATATTGGAACGGGTTCATAACCCAATTTGACACCAATTTCATTGGATAATTTGGGCTAGTCACTTTCTTTCATTAAATTTTTGTCCTGTGAGAATAAAATGAGATAGCAGCACCCCATAATCTAATGAAGAAGGATGGGGTACCAAGTTCATACATAATAAATTACAGTGGTACCTCTGGTTGTGAACTTAATCTGTTCTGGAGGTCCGTTCGTAATTGGAAACCGCTCGTAACATGAGGCACGCTTTCACTAATGGTGCCTCCCGCTGCTGCCGCACTGCTGGAGCGTGATTTCTCCTCGCATCCTGGGGCAAAGTTTTCAACAAGGGGCATCTACTTCCAGGTTAGCGGAGCGCGTAACCCGAAGAATTCGTAAGGGGGACAGTTCTCAACACGAGGTACCACTGTAGTCACCAAATCTGGGGCCTTTCCTTTCTGGCAAGGCACTTACCAATTGTAATTCCATCATCCCAGTAAAGTTCTCCTCGGGAATTGCCATTATCATCCAAAGCAACAGTGAGCCCCAGAGGGTTCTTCCGGCTAGAAAAAGTACAAGAAAAGAAGTAAAAAACATTCCTCAGGAAATGCCTATCAATTTGATTTGATTTGATTTGTTTTGATTTGTAGCTGCAAAGGGCAAGGGCCACAGCTCAATGGTAGAACATCTGCCTTGCATTCAAAAGGACCCTGGTTCAATCCCCAGTCACTCCAGGTAGGAAACGTCTGCCTGAAGCCAGGGACAGCCACTACCAGACAGTGTAGACAGCACTGGACTGGATGGACCAATGGTCTGACTTGATATAAGGCAGCTTCCTATGTTCCTGTGTTGTTCCTAGGCATCCTGCATGGAGACGGGGGTTGGACTGATTGACTTCCAAGGTCCTTTCCCAACTCAGTAATTCTATGAGAATTCTGAAGACTGTCCAAGAAACCTCTTTGGCGGGTGTTGGGCTCCTGTGTGCCCATGAACCCTACTACCTAACTTAAGGAACTTCCCATTTACTGTGAAAGCAAGAAAGATCTGCAGGCACACACTGAAGGTCCATTTCTGACAAGTCAGCTGGTTGGCCAGTAGCTTAATGGCTGATCACCTGAGATCAACCATTCGGTTACTGCTAAAGCGGAGTCAAGTCTGCATAAAATTCAAGTTCATTCCATGAGAAATTGTACTCACCTGGCATTGGTAGTAATATCAGGCTCTTGCCAGGGGATGATGTAGCCACCCCGGATATGAAGATTTATATGCTCCAAGGGTGCATCCAAGTCCTGGAATTGTCTTCGCACTCCGATATATTTCCCCTACAACCATAAAAGCAGAACTTTGAAACGGTGCTGTCGAACCTATCAGATTTTCTCCTTCTCTGTGAATTTTACAAACAGGGAAATTCTGTCCTCTGTTTAAGCTGGGAAATATTCCCCATGGGCATCTGGTTGGCCACTGTGAGAACACGATGCTGGATTAGATGAAACACTCACCAAATCTAGCAGGCTCTTCTTATGTCTTCCTGTCCTTCACTGGGCTTCCATTCAAAACCAAACCCTCTATTTCCCACTTTGTAAAGGATGGGCACTAGCTGAGCATTAAAGATATGGTTCGGAAGAGGAACGTGCAATTATATTCCTCAAGATACTGAACTTTGACTGTGTCACCTATCCAGTGCTTTTTTCTGGGGGGATGCAGGGAGTGCATACCCCTAAACATTTTGTGAATCTATTTTGAAGAAACTATTTTTTTAAAAAAGTAAATATATATATAGTTTCTTCTCTAGCATGGTGAATCGTCAGTTCCATTGCTACCCCCAATGGCGGCCTCATTTCCTTTTCCGGTGTTTCCTGAGTCTCAGACGGAAGCAAGCGTTTTAATGTGTGAAGCAGTGTGAAATGTGGATGTGTGGTGTTTTACTGATGAAAGTTTGGCTTCATTGAGGGACAGTATTTCAATATGAGTAGGAAGATGTTAGCGCACACAACCTCATGTCAATGTGGAAGTGACTGTGGGCTGTCAGCTGTGTAACATGAGGTAATGTTCTTTGTACTTTTGTCCATTTACTGTATCCATTTCCCCTGATTTGAACTATAAAATGGTGATTTTCTCGAGTCAAAATGAGAGTACCCCTAAGCATTTTTTTTTAAAAAAGCACTGCACCTATGTATCCTTGAAATGATCCTTGAAATTAGTCTACTATTTGAGTTCAACATAGTGCTAAGGAGATTGTTCCATCAGCACAACCATTTTTATCTGCCGACAGAACAATCTTGCCTCTCCCTTCTGGCAGTTCTCCCAAGCACCCACCCTACCCCAGAGCAGACTTGGAGGAGCTGCAGGGGCTGCCTTGGGGGGAAGAGAGGGGGGAAATCCCTCTTGAGCAATTGCAAATACTTGAGCAAACTTCTGCTAGTGGAACAGGTTAGTTGATATCTGGCCCAGTGCCTGGAAGGAGCTAACCTGATTGGATAGAACATTTTAATCTTGCATCTAACTTGCAAGTATCACCTGATTTGAGGTTACTCTTGACAATATTTATTAAGCTGCTTACCGTGTGATAATCATACCACCGCGCATCTGGTATATAAGCATGTACTGTCACAGCACCCTAGAATTTAAAGAGATGAGTGTAAAATGAAGACAAAGCAGAAAATAGCATGCACAAACGTTCCATTTATAAGTGACAGTATTATTTAATGGCTTACTTGGTCAAGTACTGGGCTGATGAGAAATGCTGGGCCCCATAAAAATTGTTTGTAGATGTCCCATGTTGTTTTGTCACCCACAAACCTGAAGAAACACAGTAAACCATGGTTATTTCATCTTATCAGACTTGCAGTCTCAGTACATTATAAATCAATTCCAGTTCTAAAACATTGCCCAATTTTGTTATTTATTTTTTTTAATGGATTTCTCGGTGTAACGAGACATCCAACTGGGATGCAGAGTAGCTATTTCAGCTGATTTTCAAAAATAAAGAGTCAAGTCTTGGTACCAGTCCTCAGTCAGGTTTAGTTCCCAAACCTATTCATTTCACTGAAGCTTGGCAAGCTCACTAGATGGATGACACAAGTTATTGTACATGACTTCTAAAAACTCCAACAGGCTAATTCTAGGGGCGGGGGTGGGGAGATCTGCTCAGGGATATGGGAGAGAAAGTGAGTTTCTTAATTTCATTTTTTTTAAAAAAGTAGCAATTTGCATCCATCTACAAGGTGAATGTTAAAAACTGCAGCTCACTTTTCTCCCAAAGATAGGAAGAAGCCTTGCTGTGTTGCCAGATGTTATCATCAAGCTGTTTAGTTCCAGCATTGAAAGACTTTTTTAAGCACCTGAGTGAACTTCTTTTTGTTCTACCCAGCAATCCTTCTGCCAACAAAACAGAGAACTCTTGGTGGTTGACTGAGTATTTGGTTGTGATAGTGAAATAGTTTGGGCTGGCTGTAGGTTCAAGGGGGAAGCAAGGTAGTAGCTTTATATCCCTTTTGCCTCCACAGATTTTGGAGGAACCTGCCAATACTGGAAGAGTCTCATAAAGTGCAAATTAGGTGTGATCACTGTTAAATGTGAATTGAATCGTAATTTCTCCCTCATCCTTAACTGATGCTTATGGGGATGTTTGGGGATATGGAAGAGGGGAATGTGTAGGTTTAAAGCAGGGGTCAGCAAACTTTTTCAGCGGGGGGCCAGTCCACTGTCCCTCAGACTTTGTTGGGGGCCAGACTATATTTTGGAAAAAAAACACATGAACGAATTCCTATGCCCCACAAATAACCCAGAGATGCATTTTAAATAAAAGGACACATTCTACTCATGTAAAAAAACACTGATCCACGGGCCAGATTTAGACAGCGATTGGGCCTGATCCGACCCCTGGGCCTTAGTTTGCCTACCCATGGTTTAAACTTTAAAGGTTTGTAGCAATGAGTCCAAAGCAATAATTATGCTAAAACATAACCTGATATATTTTCTGACTTGGTGGGGAAGATGTATTGGTTTGTTGAGCCCATGACAAATTTTCACAACAGTATCCCCCACAGCGTGTTGTCACTTAACACTTACTCATGCAGCAAAGGACGGGCAACAGTGTCGCCGTTGACATGGGCATTATGCATCAATGTGTAGAGATAGGGTAGCAATCTGTAGCGTATGCTGAGCACATCCCTTGATATATTTACAAATCTTTCATCAAAGGAGACAGGATCTTGCCTCTGTAAAAGAGATAAGAAATTCATTCAGGCTGCAGAATATCTTGCCCTGTTCTCCCCCCCTCCCCCGGAAGAAAATCTCAGTAAGCATCAATCAAAAGGCTTTCAAATTTCCATAGAAAACTCACATCATTACATATAAGAGAATACAGGGCAGGCAACATATGTTGAGTCAAACAGAATAGCATAAGAAACTGGCTGCATTTTGTAGATTTAGTCTGAGTCTTGCTGCAGCCTGGGGATGGGGCAGGAAAGTTGAAAGCTATTTTGGATGCTAATCTCTACCTGGGTGAAACCTCTAGTAAAGAAATCCTTCTATCAACTGCCTTTGGAACAAAATACAAGGTAAATGAAATATTAAATGGAACATCCTTTGGGAATTAATTAATATAGACGATACTTCTATCTTTCAGCCTTTGAAACAACTCCACTTTCTGAAACCTGTTCTGAGTAAGCCTTCAAAGCGATGCACCCATCACTGACCCAGGGTCATTATTCCCTCCAAACTACCCATAGGTTGTGTTTGTGTAAACCACTAGGGAAATCTGTGTTTCTAGACACATGTGTGTGCTCCCCTGACTGCTGGCAGTGAGTGGGGACGGATTTGTTGTGCCTCCTGTGGCACATCAGACACATACAGATGCATGTTATATCAGTGCTGGGAGCAGGGGCAGAGCCAAGGAAGTTACACAGGTCTACAACACCGTCACACCAAAACGGTTTTGCAATGGCCTACAACCCTCCCGCTTTGGGCATAACTCAGAGCAGGGCTTTAAGTGTGGCTGCCCCATTTTGTGGAGTGGCACCAGATAGCTGCAATTTTTTTTGAATCGGTTAGGGATACACACAGAACCATAGCCAATATGTAATGTTGGAGAGTGAGTAGCAAGGAGGCAGGGATTCAGTCTGGCTTTTATTGCAAAGTTGAGCAACATAGCCTCTTTCTTCCCTTCACATGTCCACTCATCATTGCAGGGCTGAGAAAATTCAGGACTGAGAATTCATGGCTACACAGCATCCAGAACAGCTCACTGCTCTATTTTCATCAGGGAGGAATGAAAATCGGAGTAGGAAATCGGAAGAGGGGTATGTGTCTAAACCAGCAACTAACCATGCATTTTTAGATTACCAACAGTATTACAGTCGCTTTACTACTGCATGCAACACACTGCCAAAACAGGTAGACGCACCCTAGTTCCCATCACATTATGATTTCTTGAGAAAGTGTAGAAGGCTCCAAGTTCCATCCATCGGGCACACATTTCATAGGTTGTGTCATTGAAGAAGCCACAGATGTCAGCACCAGTCTGCAAGCATGGAAAGGGGAATGAGGTTAGAATGATCTCCGCCACACTAGATTATTCAAAAGTGTTTCAAAGATTTCGATCCAGGAGCAGAACTTACATAAGAGATTCCAAAGAGGCTGAACTCCATGATACCTGTCAAAAGGAAGCACAATAGGATTTTCTTGAGCAACCTGTCTCCTTAAAAGAAGTGACCAATGCTCTCAGGATCCTTTTTGAATGGTAATATAATGTCTCCGGTTTCTGCTGCAAGTACAACTGTTTGTGGGGCCAGATGGAAATCGTGGAAACTATGTTACAGTGCTACACATGCTCCTGGCATAGTGAATAGTTTAAATCATCCCTATTGGCTCAGGAACTTGGAGGAAAGGGGTGGCAGTGTAGATAGCTTGCACTGGACACACTGGTGGGACACCAAAACACACCCCATTATGGTTGAGTCCAGACACAGGTGAGGACATTGCCGGTAACATGATACAGGTGGCAAATGCTGGGAGCCACCACTTCAATTAAGATTCCATCCCCTTACTAAAAAAAAGCAGAGCAGACACTTTTGTGGCAAACATTGGATAACGTTGAAGATTCCCCTTACCAATCACAGATTTTGTAAGCTGATCCCATCTGGCATAGTTATCGCCAAGCCAATGTCCTACCCATCGTCCACTGGAGGGATAAGTTGAACGGGTAATAATGATCCCACGTTCTTTTGTGGCGTTGCGCATACCACTAATAGGAAGATAAAAAAGCACACATGAATATAGCGTTGCATGCTGAATTACTATGCTACTTAAAGATTCCACTTGGTTTGGATTTCAAAGCGGTTGTTGCAACTTCCCCTGCTCTACCCCACAACAACCTATAGCAATCTAAAGGGTGAGTTGTGGCACCAATGCACAACATCAATTTCACATGGACTACCATTCTGCCACCGCAAGAGTGCAAGGAATAATGTCGGTGAAAAAGTGCTAGCAAAAAATTGCAGAACGTGAGGTGTGGCACACCTTTACTGTCACAACACCATCTTGTGTAAAGAAAGCAGGATTTCCAGAATATGAAACAGGGAAAACAGCTTACTAGTAAGTTGGTTCTGCTTGAGACCATCCATACAGGTTATGTACATCATAGTGTCTCACAGGTGTTCCGTCAGAGAGATGCTGTTCAGTATCCATGCACAGCGTCACAAGATCCAGTCCTCGTTCTCTTAAAACCAAGGCTAATGAGGAGACAAGGTAAGACCACACAATGAGGTGGGCCATTTTCAAAGGGAATGGAACATGTTAATTTTCTCTTAGAACGAAGGATATATATAGTCCAGGCTGCAGCAGCAAAAATGTCTAGGGCAGCATTTCCACATATATTATCCCCTTCCCTCTTATGTCCAGGGCTGGATAGTCATTTGCAACAGACAAATGACTCTTGCATCCATATTGGTTTTCCAGTTTAAATGGACTCTTATATAAGAGATAGGCTCTCTTCTATTGGCAGACAAGAGACATGCAGACTCCACAAACTATGAGAACCTAGAGGATCTCATCTGTATGTCAAGGCAATCAGTAAGGGAGTCTGCAGTTGTGTGGGAGAATTATTATATAAAATTTATTTAGATGTTTAATGGGACTTATTATAAAGGTTCAGAATAGATAACCTTACAAGGAGGAATTTATTTTTGAAATGAAATATTAGAACAAATGTAAAGTTTCTGGTATTTGTTACACAGAGGTAACAAATACGTTAAGTGAAACTAGATGTAAAGCAGCTGAGCATTTTTTGGTGCTTGAATAACACAAGTCTAAGTTAGCGAGATGTAATCTCAAATCCTCTAAAGTGAGTATTAAATGAATGAATGGAAAGCCACAGGACAAGGTTATTATTCCTAATTTAAGTCTCACTGATCCAAGGGAACCTGTGTGTTTTAAGAACTACCCTTACCTGGCATATAGGGAGGTTTGTTTAAATCTTGATCCCTGCAGCCACCAACAGCTCCATCAATGAAGTTGGATGGTTCATTCATGTCCTAAAATATAGTTTGAAATTCCAAAATATAAAAAATAGCACATTTGGTAAATGCTGGTGAGCATCTCCAAGCTTCAGCTCAGAGCAGAAATTGACAAACATTCACCTCAAACACCTCCCTCCCAGTTTGCATTCTCTAAACCATATGCCCCCAGTTAGCTTCACTTTTCCGTCCAGTGGAAAGATTAGTTGCACGTTGGTGGACATTAAGAAACAAGCCTGACTCTTTCCTTCTCACTCTTCCTTGCTGTGCAGTAGTGTGCTGAGAAACCTTGTGATTTTTTTTTCTTCCCAATGGCTACTCATACTACTCTAGGATGTGCCAGGTCAATTGCAAAGGAGAGGGGAAGAGCTACACCCTCCTGGGTTGGAAGGAGGGTATATTTCTGAAGGGCGTGGAAATCACTTTCCAAGCTTTATGCATGCTAGGGGTAAAGTCCTACATCTTCTGGCACCCTTAACAAACTACAGATCCCAGGAATCTCCACGAGTGTGAAAGTCATATAAGAATGCTTTCAATATATGGTGAGGCTGCGCTACTTAGGAGCAATGCTAACCCCATCTGGGAGTGGCAGGACCGAATGGAGCAACAGACTCAACCATTTCTGAATGGGGATATAGAGACCTTGGACTGAGAGGCAGCAGGGAAAACTCAGTATGTGATACTTACAGTCCACAGCCCATCGTATTTGAGTACATTGGCATGATAGTCCACTAGCTCTCTTTGCCACCACTGCGATGTGGAACTGCGCAAGAAATCTGGGAAAGCGACATAAGCTCGGTACAGCTGATAAAAACACAGAGCAAGGAAGAAAATTAAAATATTTCCATACCACCCCTTTCACAAAGATTCCAAGGGGCTTTGCAAAACAAAGTAGAATACAAATATAAAAATAAAGAAATTGGCAGCATGTTCAAATATTACGTGAGGAAGCTGGGAGAAAAGAGCTTTGAAAACTGGTGCCAAACAGGCAACTCTAGGCAGTGAAATTCACATTGGACCCCCACCCACACCCACCCACCTCTCTCTCTCTCTCTCTCTCTCTCTCTCTCTCTCTCTCTCACACACACACACACACACACACCCCACAACAAACACCTCACCTGAGATGACTGGGAGGAAGCCTGGCAAATTAAGCAACTCCAGTTAGTGCATTGCACTTCTCTGCTTTGACAAACTATATATGTTAAACTCTAAAGAATAAATTCAATCAAAGAACCCTGTTGTGGGCATATGCCATTATTGTTATGGGCCACAGGAGGTTTTGAAAAAGAAATGATCAGGACTGAGCTTTCCGTAACCACTGAGAGATAATTGAGGAAACTGGGTTTTGGGTTTTTTGGTTGTTGTTTTTTTAAAGTACCTCCAGTTGAACTTCCAAACTTGCATTCTCATCGACTGTTACATTGGGATAATCTGGCCACACCTTGTGGGAAAGGAAGAAATGTAGAGTTAGATGCACTGAATTCTTGTATGCATTTGGAAACAATCTACGCTTTTATTTAATGAAGAGTGACTCCATTTAGGCTGGGTAGGAGGGTGCATAGGGGCAAACTATCCTTTTCATCAAATTGAATTTGGGTTGTGGCAAGTAAGGCAATGACATTTTGCAACAATACCTTCGCCCATGCAATGTCTGAACTGTTGATCCATTTGATAAAAACATCCTCCTGAACACCACTTGTGAAGGTGTTATATGGTTCAGTTTCATTGCCTGATATGGCTGGATCCTAAAGGAAAATCAAAAATACTTTTACTGTTACATTAAATGAGCAGTGCTAATGCTTCCCAATCATTCATTCATTCATTCTGCTCTGTACATGACATGACTTCTTCCACACCTCCCAACCTTTTTGGAGGATGCAGGTTTTCAGTCTGAGTTTCTGAAAGAATGCAGTGAGTGATGCTAATGGAACTCTTTGTGGTAGAGAATCACAAAAACAAGATTATCTGTGGATAGCAGCATGACCTCTGATGGAAGGGAAACCCAGAGCAAGTTCTCATCCAGTTATTTCAAGGGATTATATAGAAGGAGTTCCTTATTCAGCTTTTGCGTAGTTTATATATTTCACTCTGATAAGTTTTGAGGGGCATCGCCTCTCTGTTTATCAGATCCTGGGGAACAAGGAGTAGGTGAAAGCTGTTGCCTTGATGACTCCTGAAGCTATCTGGCCGTCCATGGTTGGAAATGAGATACTGGTGCAAATGGACCCTTGGTCTGACCCAGAACCACGGTTATTATATTGCCAGGACTGGTAACGCAAACTATTCAACAGAGCACAATGAAAACTGCATATTATCCAAAGTGCATAATGATAGCTCAAGAAAGCTTGAAGAACTAAGCAGGATGGCAATGAGCCTTGAACATACTGATTTTATTAGATAAAGCAAACAAAAGCTGGTTAGGACTGGACAATGGCAAAGCACACCACAGGTGGATTGGCTCCACCTGTGTACCATGTAGACTCAATCCTCCAGCCCCCACAGCCCCCCACAACCACAAATGGGGGGCATTCAACTCTACCAAACCCCACGGGCTGCTACTGATCAGGAGAGATTGTGCAGAAGTTGGATTGGTGTCATGAGGCAATGATGGGCTTCATGAGAACCAATAAACTGAAACTGAATCATGTTGAGACAGAAGTGCTGGGAAGAGACAGTTCCCAGGGTTGAGTAATTGAGCAGACTGCCTGTTCTAGTGGGGTTGCACTTCCCCTAAACGAACAGGTACATAGCTTGGGTGTACATTGAGGTACTGGACCAATAATGCATGCTACCAGCATTCCACAATGGTATCTTAAGAATGATTAACAATTACTCACCAGGATGATGATGTACCTTGAACCCTCTGATTTTATTCGATCAACAAAAGCTGGAAGATCAGAGAAGTTTTTGCCAAGTGTGAAGTCTAGCTTCCGTTCCATGTAATCAATGTCTGTATATTGGACATCCTGTGTTAAAATAAAACAGCAAAGACATGTGTGAAAAATAAACTGAAGACCTGGAGATGATTAATTTAAAATAATCTCAACATGTTCAAGATGCAAAACACAGAAAGCATGGACTTTCAATATAAAATATGCCTCAATACAGTTAAGAATGTTCAAGTTCAGATCCATATATCCAGAAGCATACTTGATTCTGTGAACTGCCCTGAGACCTTTAGGTATAGGGCAGTATATGAAATAAATAAATACCCAAGATTCTTTCAGTGTGCATCTACAGCATGCATAGTGTGAATGGGGCAAACAGGTGTGTCATAGATACATCAGTGCCGTAGATCATATTTTTGATAAGATTATCATATATTCTAGGGTTGGACCAAACAATTTAGCCCCCACTTTTTGTTGTTGTTTTATTAACTATTAAAATTCAAAACTACAAGGCAAATAGCAAACCCATCAGGTTCAATTTCAAGCACGTCTAAATGACATTAGGAAAGTTGAAGGGCCACTTCACAAACTGAGCCATAGCTAAGACACGGGCACCTAAAAATGTAAACCTTAAATTTTCTGAGAATGTTTCATTGCTTTTTAAAAGATTTTTAAAACGGTTTTCACTTTGAGATATCACTGGGATAGAGAAGGGCAAAACTGTTTCTTTGCTGACCTTAACCATACAAATTAGGTCTGTGTCTCTTTCCTCCACTCTTTCTTCTTCCCTTGGTTTTGTCTGCATAGAACTTTGAGTAATGTTTTATACAGAACTCAGTTGGGATTGATATAGTCCTGATTTTCTGAATCATTTTGAAATCTTCTTCCAACAAAATAATTATCGATTGGAATCTGAATAGCACCGGATCACAGCTGCAAGGCACTTACGTAGGGTATTCTAGCTGCCCTCATTGCATCGTACACTTCGGCAACCTCAGACGTGTTTTTGTACCCATAGCGGCAAAGCTGGAATCCCAAGGCCCAATAGGGTGGCATGACAGGCCGTCCAATTAGCTGCAATTGAAGAGCAAATCATAGATTTAAAACAAAAGTGAAATAGGAAGAGGGGGCACAGAACAAAAGTAACATTTGGTGGACTCCATCCCATTCTGGTAGCGCATAAGTAGCCTCATGAAACAATTAGGAACTCTTGCTGGATGAACTCCTTCTCATCAAAAGATGTTGTGTGTTTATACTGAGCTGACATGTGGAGAAGCCTCCTACAAGAAACTAATATCCTTTCCTGGATCATGACACTTAATATACTAGAGCAGGTGTATCTTACTGCAGTGTATTCCTGAACCACTTCTTCTGGCGTCGGCCCCAAAACCATATAAAAGTCTAGAATTCCTCCAATCGTGCGATATGTCAGAGCAGGTGTTGGCTGGAAGGTGACATCTGAAAAATTCAGAAGGAGGAGTTGGGAATTAATAATAAATTGCTACAGTGACAAAGGCAATCGTGGGGTTTTTTTTTAATGCATACGTATATATAAATGTAATTCTTTTACCCATGGCATTGCTGTTCAGCAAAAGAACTCCATGAGCACTGCCATCATTTTCCAGGCCCATGTAGAAGGGGTGAAAGCCATAGGAGTTCAGCTTGTACTGTAAGAGACAAAAAAAAGCAAACAGAAGAATTTCATTTCTGCTGCAGCAAAATCCTTATATTGGTAGAAGTGCCTCAGTCCTTCTTAATAATAACCCTGAATAACTACAGATAAGTGATTGATGAAAACACCTTTGCAATTACAACACATTTCCAGGCCTAGGCTGAACACTCCCCCTCCCCCACCCCGCTCCGATAGAATATCAGGAAAAGACACAACCCAGCTGAGTGGGATCAAATCAGGCCAATTTATTGAAGTGGTTTGGCATAGGCACTGGGTAAGCATTTATTTCTGGGCTGCCTACCGGAAATGACATCAGAGTTAACCCGGCAGCACGGATCCCTGCAGGGATCACTGTCTCTCTCGGAGCGCTGAGGCCCAGGTCCCCCATCTGGGCATATGGACTGATCCCTTTAATGGGATACCCTATTTCCGGAGGGGAAAGCAAGGGTACCACCCCTCCTCTCCAACCAAGACTAAGGTTACCTAATGCCTAAACTGCCAAAGTTGTGACAATTGCTACAATGTAGGCAAAACCCCAAGGCCATAGCCAATTCGCATGATAGGCAAATTTCTACCTGGCCCCGCTAATAACGGCAATCACCACAGCCATAGCAAGGCCAATTTATTGTTTTGTAAATGCAAAATTAAAGGAGTGGGTGAATGGGTTGATCAGAGGGGAAAGAGCTGGTATGGGCTGTTTAAATTCCCCCAAGTGGACCAGAGAGAAGCCTGACTTATCTTTAAGTACTGAGTGCTTTTGGAACCTGTACTCTGTTTCCTTGAGACCATCAAGAAAACCACTCCTTTCTTTTCATTTCTTATTGAAGGTGCTCTCAGGGTTTAAGTTTAAACACAGTGACGATGATTGAGAGCACTAAGCTATTTGCTGACTAGACTGAAAGAGAAGCCAACAATGGAAAGAGAGGTGCTAAGGGAATGACAAACATAATTTATTGTCACAGTCTGGAAACCAGCAGCACGAGAATGCATCTTTTTAAATGGGCAACTTTATGCAAATTTGTGTACATTTAATGCAGGGCCATTCATACCCAAAATATTGAAATGACTTGCTATTTTTGTTCCATATATCTCATTAGTGGCTGAGGCTGTTGTTGTTATTCTTGTTAAAGTTTCTACACTGCCCTTCCTCCAAGAACCACAAGACAGTTTATAATACAAGAACACAAAAATAATGAACAAAAACTATACCCACCCCTGCTTAAAATGCCATAGATTGTTTAGTTAGTAAAAGGCCTGGGGAGAAGAGGAATATTTTCAGCTGGTGCATAAAGATGAGTCTCTCTGGGGACAACATTCCACAAACGGGAGGCCACCACAGAAAAGGCCCATTCTCATGTTTCCACCCTCCAGACCTCTTGTGGGAGAGGCACACAAAGAGGGGCCTTGGATGATCACAGGTTCATATGGGGAGAGGTGGTCCTTGCAGTATTGCAGTTCTGAACTGCTGAAGGCTTTATAGGTCAAAACCAGCACTTTGAATTGGGCCCATAAACAAACTGGCAGCCAGTGCAGTTGGGCTACGATTGGCGTTGTATGTTCAAACTGTCTTGCCCCGATGAGCAACCTGGCTGCTGAATTCTGCACCAACTGAATCTTCCAAACCGTCTTGAGGCAGCCCTGTGGATAAGGTGATGCAGCAATCTAACCTAGAGGTTACCAGAGAACAGGTGACATACTGTATTTTTCGCTCCATAAGACACACTTTTTTCTTCCTAAAAAGTAAGGGGAGATGTCTGTGCGTCTTATGGAGCGAATGTGTGGTCCCTGGAGCCGAATTGCCCAGGGTCAAAAAGCAGATCATGCTTCTTCTTTTTTGAAAGAGGGAAGTGGGTGTTGAAACAAAGCCACTGATCGTTTGTCGATCAGGGAGAGAGATAAGGGACACTAGAGATAAAGGAGGCTGCCTGGGAGGGGGGAGGTAAAGACAGCAAACTTGCAAAGGGGGGAAACAGGAAGACTAAAGCAATAAGGAGAGAAATTAGAAGAAAAGGAGGAGCAAAAAACTGCTCCAGCTAAGGAAAAGACACTAAGGCAAACAATAGGGAAGGGAGTGTTGAAAGGAAACAGCTGATCGGTGGGATCGGAAGAGAGATAAGGGACACTAGTGGGGGCTGCCTGGGAGGGGGTAGGTAAAAGCCCATGGATCCTCAGGATTTTTACATTGGGTCACCCCAAATTTACCCCAAATTCACCATCAGATCACATAGCATCTCCATGGCTACAGCCCACACCAAAAAATCTCACACCCACTGTTGTGTGGGGCCGCAATGGCGCAAAAACGTGTTACAAAGCACAGATCCACATGGATCCTCAGGATTTGTGCAATGGGTCACCCCAAATTCACCATCAGATCACATGTCTGTGTCCACAGCATGAGCCACAAAAATCATATGTTCACTGTTTCGTTCAGAATATTTTTTTCTTGTTTTCCTCCTCTAAAAACTAGGTGCGTCTTATTGTCGGGTGCGTCTTATGGAGCAAAAAATACGACAGTTTACGCTATCTCTGTCCAGACAGGGACACAGCTGGTCTACCGGCCAAAGCTGATGGAAGGCATTCTGCACCATCGAGGCTACCTGATCCTCAAGCAACAGTAATGAATCCAGGAGTACCCCCAAGATATGTACTTCAGGAGAGTAACCCCATCAAGAGGCAATGTTTCATCCATCCAGGGCAGCACATGTCTAAGGGAATACCATAAGAGCAATTCCTCAAGTGAATGGTGAATGGCTGGAAATGAAAGGGTATTGAACCTCAGACTTTCTGATTGCAAAGCATATGACCTACCCCTGAACTATGCTTCCTCCCTGCTATACCACACTGATGTGAAATCTCTGCAATCATGAAGATTTTGAATAGCTGAGCTCTGGCTCTGAAAACACCTTTCAAGACAATGTTCTGCAAGTGCAATCCACTTAACCTGAGGATAAGGCACAGTGCATTAAATATGACTTACTTCTAAGTAGCCATTGTCAGGATTGTGCTATAAGTTCCTTACTCTCCGATATCATTATTGTATAGAGCAGATCAAAATATTCTGCACTCCTGCATTCTCTCTCTTTCTTTCTTTCTTTCTTTCTTTCTTTCTTTCTTTCTTTCTTTCTTTCTTTCTTTCTTAATAAAAATGTTTTACATTCTTAAAAACTGAGAAGTTTAGCTGTTTAGGAGAAATGAAAAATGCTTCCAGATTTCCTTATTGGCAATGGCACTAGCTAGGAAAACAGCAGTAAGTTTTTTTGGTTTCGTTTGTTTTTTTAAAAGTAGGAGCAGTGCTTACACCAGGTGGCTGATCTTTTGTGAACATTCCCCAGGTCTGCCAGTTCATATCCCTCCGGAACTGAGTGTGCTCAGTTTCTCCAAATCCGTACACATATTGTGATGGTAGGCGAGTAGCAATCTGAATGAACATGTCACTAAAGGTGAAGCCCGGCACCTGAGAATTCCAGCTGCAAAAGAAGGATGGTTACTCCGTATCATCGTATGTATAACTCATGAGAAAATGGAAAGAAAATAAGACAGTAGGTGGTCTGTTTTCTCTTCAACAGAATAAAAATATCCCTGCCGAACCACTTATGGCTAAGAAATTTAAAAGGTGCAGAGCACAGCAGTATTTTCAAAAAAATAATACTGTAAGAAGTTGTTAATGGTCCAATACCAGGGGTTTAATGCTAAGTTGGATAAAGTTTTCCTCCACATGGGTGATAAAGCATGTTTTACAATCTTAGCTCTTGCCTATTTGTGAGCAACAGGATGCATCATCTACCTGTGTGATGGACCAAACATTCCTAATGACTCAGAGGGGGTACAATAAAACAAAATAAAACCTTTGCTAACATTAAAATGTGACCTTCATAATTTTTAACTTTAGATCAGCTGTCTCTTCATAAATCATACACTTTCCCCCCAGAAATGATCAGACTTGAACTCTACCGAATGTCAAGAGTGTATACACATGAATTAAGCATAAAAACACCCCACAAAATTTACTCTTCATTGCTTCTTTCCTGGGACTCTAAGCACCAATTTGCTTTTTTAGATGTTTTGTGCCTTTCTCCAGAACACGCTCAGACTTGAATCTTGTGAGGAAAACTTTCTATAACTGAAGAGCAGTCACCCCAAGAGTGCAGCTCCAATTCTGTGCATAAGTGGTCAGATGCTGCATTCAGTTTTATTATTCTTGTTACAATTATTACTAGTATTACTACTACTACTACTCCTCCTCCTACTATCATCATTATCATCATTTTATATTTATTTATACCCTGCCTCAAGGAGGCTTGAATGTGGCTAGCTGTCATGATGGAATAGGTGTAATATATACATGTAGATCTGGAAGAAATCAGCTAAGCTATTCTCTGTGAAATTTAACATGCGCTAGAGATCACAGAACTGACACTGCAACTGGGTATGTATGATACAATTGTGCCACTGACAAGCATGTGCAACATATCTATCAGTCTACCAATAAAAGCAAAGATTTCACCTACATCACAGTTCCTGTGCTTTTGCGTCTGATCTTTATGCCAAATGGGTTGTTGACAATTTCCACTTCGTAGAGCCGATTAGCTTCTGTGCTTTCAGGGCTGTTTGGGGTGAAGAGCGGGACTGGAACTTCGTATCTTCTGTGGTTGGGATCATAAATCTACGGAGAAGCAGCAATATTCAGTGGGTGTAATATAAGCTACATTTTAAGAGGTTTTTGAACCTTTACGTCTGTTGCGTGGTTTAATCATACAATAGCCTACTCGTTATAAAACCTGAGCACTGAAGAGGTCAGAGACAACCTTGACTGGGAGTCCTGGAAGACCTGCTCCCTTCCTTGAAGGCCTTTTCTCACCTGTCCCAAGAGGGTGGGGCCCTGGCTGGCCCCTGCTACAAAGGCAGAGGTTGCTGATCAGACTCTTGATTCTGTTGGCAGGCGGTGGGCAGGTGTTGTTGCTGTTTATATATATATATATATATATATATATATATATATATATATATATATGTATGTATATATGTATATATGTATGTATGTATATATATTCTTTTAGATGTTATTATGATTTAAATGGGTGTTTTATTTATCGCTTAAGACTAATTATGTATTTTTTCATGTTGCAAGGCACCTTGAGCATGGTTTTAACAATGGAAAGGTGCCATACAAATAAATTTATGCATGTATTTAATCTTAGTGCAGAGCTGGTTAAAGCATGGTGCACAAATCCAGTTAATCTGGGCGCTGGTCAGGCATGCCACTGTGAGCAAAGTGAAATGATAATGTACCCTGGAGTATGTCCCATATCCTCCATCAGCTGAGCTGAAGGGGGAGATGAGTAGTGAAAGGCAAGTGGTTTTCTAAAGAATCAATCCCTTCAACTCATTAAAGAGATCTAGGGAGGCATACAGAAAGAAAATAAAAGCAATAGTAAAAGCAACGCAGAATGCACAAACACATGAAACCACAGATACATGCAAATAGTATTTTGGTAAGTGTTTGCAATGTGGGAAGAAAGACCCTTGTTCCTTTTGTGACTGTGAAGTTCGCTAAATGAAACAGTTTGAGCAGGGTTGATCATTTGTCATTATTTGCCACACTGCTGATGGGTGTTCAGCAATATCTGGAGACACAGATTAACCACTCCTAGTGTTTTAAGCTCCCTTTTTTGTTATTAGGCTGAAATAAACAGTTTCGGTTCATTCCTAAGAAGCTGTATCTGTTCTTGGTGGAACCCAGAAAACACCCCTGAATCCAACAAGCCTTCTTTTGTCCAACCATATTGCAAATTCCTTGCTAAGTAAATGTCACAGGCAGCGGTGGAGGAATAATAATAATAATTTATTATTTATACCCCGCCCATCTGGCTGAGTTTCCCCAGCCACTCTGGGTGGCTTCCAATTGAGTGTTAAAAACAATACAGCATTAAATATTAAAAACTTCCCTAAACAGGGCTGCCTTCAGATGTCTTTTAAAGAGAAGATAACTGCTTATTTCCTTCATATCTGAAGGGAGGGCATTCCACAGGGAAGGCCCTCTGTCTGGTTCCCTGTAACCTCACTTCTCGCAATGAGGGAACCGCCAGAAGGCCCTCGGTGCTGGACCTCAGTGTCTGGGCTGAACGATGGGGGTGGAGACGCTCCTTCAGGTATACAGGACCCAGGCTGTTTCGGGAGCTGCTGGGGTGCCTGGCAAGCCCCCCATAGGGGCAGGGTGCACCATGGGGCCTCCAGAGTCTGCCTGTCTCCTCCCACGCAGCTGCACTACCACTGGGGGGGAGGCAGCAGATGGACCGTTTGGTCAGCATGGAACCTACGCGTGCCCAAGCCACCACGTCTCTCCCAGGAGAGACGCATGACTCGAGCACGCTACAGACTCTGCGGTGAGTGCCACCTGACATTTTGTCACCTCCCTCAGTGGTGACACCACTCTGTCCCTGGTCACAGGGGGATACACTTACCTTAAACTGCAGCATGTTGTTGTAATGATAAGTTACTTCCAAGTTAAGTAGGTCAACAGGTGGTGAACGAGGCCCATAAGGGTTAGGGATGCTGGTGTTCCTGCGGAGCTCAGCTGTCAAGCGCCCAGGACTGCTTTGAACGTTACTGGCAGAGTAACCATAATTACTGGGATAATAACAGTGTGGCACACCAGGGGTAGAGACAACCTGAAATAAAATATCATTTAATTTAGCAAATACTATAGGGCGGCACCGGTGCATTGTGCAAATAGTGTGGTTGTTTCATGGAGATTATATGGGGAAACGTAGTGATGTGTTGATATTTTCTCCTGCATCTTTCCAAACGTTTTCCATTAATGAATGAGAAACAAAATTCCATTGGAAAATTCTCAGTTAAAAGGAAGAATTCCCTTTTAGTGGGTGCATGCATCTCAGGCATCCAGCCCTCCCCCGCCCCCTTTTCATGGTTTGATAAAGGCTCAGGGGAAGACATTGGAAGATAAGCTCTCCTATTGGAGTTTTCCAGCTCAGGTAATGAAGGAAGGGAGAAAGGCTGTGCAGTAATGGGAAAACAAGGCAGAAGACAAGGGGCAAAATACAAGTGGTCTGGAGACACAAAACCACCAACACCAGCAAAACAAAAGAAAACCAAGAATCAGGGGGTGGGGGAATAGATCAAACTGAAAAGAGAAAAAGGCAAAGAGTGAGCTTAAGCAATTGCTGACTGAATTTGATGAAGGCAGGAAGTGAACTAGAGCGGGGATCGGCAAGGTTTACCTCGCCTGGGCCAGTTCACTCCAGCAGAGATCCGTCTGTGGACCGGATGGCGTGCGCCTGTGATTTCTGGTGTTTGTGTTTGCGCAGATGTGATTTTCGGCATCTGCGCATGTATAGACGTGATTTCCGGTGCCGCGGAAGCGAGTCCCCACACTCCGCTACGCCGGTTTAGCGCAGCAAGTGGGGACTCGCTGAACGGGTGGCTTGGTTTGGGGGCGGCTCGGAGGCCGGTTAAACGACCCTGTGGGCCGCTTGTGGCCCATGGGCCTTAGGTTGCCGACCCCTGAACTAGAGCATCATGAGAGCAGTCTACTTCCAAAGTGTTTGTTCCTGCCTTGACCAGAAGGCAGAACCTAAAACCAACATACCATCCCTGCTGGCCAAAGGGAAATGGTGTGTTCTGTTATATATATATATATATATATATATATATATAACACATGATGACCCAGAAGTATTTGCAACATACACAGGAAAAGCAGGATTTGCACAGGAAAAACTTCAGGGAAAAGATTTAAGGTGTGAAAGCAGCCCACCATAACTGCTCCAAGCATCTGCTAATGGACCATCTCTTAAAGGTAAAGGGACCCCTTACCATTAGGTCCAGTCGTGCCCGGCTCTGGGGTTACGGCGCTCATCTCACTTTACTGGCCGAGGGAGCCGGCGTACAGCTTCTGGGTCATGTGGCCAGCATGACTAAGCCGCTTCTGGCGAACCAGAGCAGCGCACGGAAACGCCGTTTACCTTCCCACCGGAGCGGCACCTATTTATCTACTTGCACTTTGACGTGCTTTCGAACTGCTAGGTTGGCAGGAGCAGGGATCGAGCAACGGGAGCTCTCTTAGAAGTGACTAATTGATCTTAGGATAGGAGCAGAATTTTGTGGGGGGGGGGGCGGAAATATCCACACATTACAGTAGAAGCAGAACAAAATAGACATCCAAAGGGGGGGTTGGAGTGATCTGTTATTGGTCTCATTCGACAATTGCCACCCCGAGAATTTGTGACCAATTTCACCCGTGCAAAACTGTGCGCAATGGTTTACAGAAATCACCTTCTCCTAATTTGGGAGAAAATGGTTTTCTTTAACCTGCTTCACTTGTTGGAAGCATGCTCACATTGGGGTTTTTTGTGATTACAGGAAAACATACAGAGGAGAAACATGCTTACCTCCCAGACACAGCCGCGACTTTCACAAGTGTTTTGCGTTGGTGCTGGGTAGGGATAACAGTTAAATTTTTCGGTGTGTGCTACCTGTCCCCATTTTAATGAATATGCTTGTCCCAGTGAAAGCTGAAGACCCGTAATGTGGAAGACCTTTGGAAATAAAAACAGGAACAATAAAACAGTGAATTCAACTTCATGTTCTTTTGTAGAATGTATTGAAGAGCCTAAAACCCTGACCACTGGTCCTGCTACCTAGGGATCATGGGAGTTGTAGGCCAAAAACATCTGGAGGGCTGAGGTTGAGGAAGCCTGGCCTAAAAGGAGCAGAGGGAACCTGCACTGATGGTGTCTGAATTGGCAGTGTCTAAAGGAAGGAGATTTTGAGGTCATGGTGAATATACGTAGCTTAGTGAAAATGTCAACTGTGTGTGTGACTCTGGTGGAAAAGGCAGATTCAATATATATGAAGAGCAGGAAGAAAGATGACCCCCTTTCTTTTAAATTATTTTTTAAATTAAATTAATTTAAAGATATATGGGCAAAAATGGAGGGAGTATATCAAAGCAATTATTTGGGGTATCTTTTTTAAGAAAGAAAATGAAAGTAATATTTCAACAGAGGTGACCAAGGAAGGAGGCTCCCAAGTACTAAAAGTAGTTCACAGAGGACCATTTTTTTGGTGCCATTTTTTCTTACCTGAGTTGTAGAATTATAGGAGGCAGTATGGCTGGATGGGATTGGTGCACCATTCTGAAGCACAATAGCACTGGGAGGGGTGTCAGCTGCCACCCCTAGGATTTTTATTTCACTAAATGCCAAGTTGTTTGGATCTGAATATCCTGGGTGGTCCACAGTGATGTCCAATACACTCTGAAAAACAGAATATTGTTGTCACGTTTTTATCTATGAATCCACAAATGCTTGCCACAATCATTATTTTGCTTCAGTCACTTTCCACTACAGATATGGAAACAACACTATGTTGGAAAGCAACCACAAGGCAGCATTTTACATGTACTGGCAAATATATTACAATAAGGTAAAGGTAAAGGTAAAGGCACCCCTGCCCGTACGGGCCAGTCGTGTCCGACTCTAGGGTTGTGCGCCCATCTCACTTAAGAGGCCGGGGGCCAGCGCTGTCTGGAGTCACTTACGGGTCACGTGGCCAGCGTGACGAAGCTGCTCTGGCAAGCCGGCACCAGCACAGCACACGGAAACGCCGTTTACCTTCCCGCTATAAAGCGGTACCTATTTATCTACTTGCACTTAGGAGTGCTTTCGAACTGCTAGGTGGGCAGGAGCTGGGACCGAAAGACGGGAGCTCACCCCGCCGCGGGGATTCGAACCGCCGACCATGAGATCGGCAAGCCCTAGGCGCTGAGGTTTTACCCACAGCGCCACCTGCGTCCCTATATTACAATACCCAGTTCTAAAAACTTGCTTGTTTGGGCACTGGGAGATACCTTATTTCTCAGGTATCTGGATCACACTGTCTGAATTTGGATCTACAGAGGTCTCTTAATCAAAATATCCCACTAGATTTCACTAATTCTCGTGATGTCCTTGCCCATAATATATTTGCTCTTTAAACACAGAAATCGACTTCCATGAAAATTCTGGCACAATTCTGATTGGTCTGAGCAAAAAATATTTAAATATGTTAACTTTTACCATAGTTCCACAGAAATGTAAGCCAGTTGTAAAAATCACAGAATATGCAGGGAACGTTCCTTCGATATTGCATCTATTTCTAGTTGATTTATTATAAATCAACGAGGAGACAGGGTAAGACTACACATTTTTTTTCCCAAAAGGGAAATCTGTTCTGCAATATAATCTTAATTATTACATAGAGCATTAATTTTAAAATGGCAACCATGACTAGGCTTTCCTGTAAGCATGGAGAGCTAGGAAAGACTTGGCCCTTAAACTAAAGACTTCTTTATTTTTTTAATAAATCAAAGCAGTGCTTCCCTGTAGGGAAGTTGGAGAATTTGTTCAAACAAACAAACAAACCATCAAACAAACAAACAAACAAACAAACAAACAAACAAACAGCTTTTGCTGTTGCTTTCAGTCTGCAAACAAACATAATTAATTAAGTCCCCCCCCCCACAGATATTTCCATTGAAATGAACGGGGTGGAATAACACAATGTAATTTATGTAATTTAGTAAATTACATAATACGTAAATTACATAATTTTCACATGAAAAGCAGAAAGACAAATAATGTTGGTTTTGGAAGACAATGAAGGGCAGCTGAAAGGAAACAGTGGTACGTGTGATGGATACAGAAGCAAGAATACAAGATTAAAAATCATAGATACCTGGCTGGCCTTGAATGTTTGAAAGAGGTAAAGGCCGTTCTCGTATGCATCTGTAAGAAGAAAGCAATAGCAGGATAATTTTGTGAATAACTGTTGGGCATACACCATAACATTAAATCTGAAGAAGCTTAGAATAGGGAGCTGGTGATTGTCTCTCAAGCCAGGCTCAAAATGATTGTGTGCGCACATGGTACATGTGGCTATATAGACACATCCCAGGTGAGAGGTGAGATTCTAAAGCTACAATCACCCAAATCTTGGATTAAAAGATGTAGACAATTGTACAAAATAGCCTATCTACTATGACTTTCTATTTTTAGGTGCACTTTCAAACACTGTGGGCACAAGGATCAGGGATGTCAGCCCTGTTTGAGCTTTCCTTGATGAATTGCTATGAATTATATAAATGATCACACCAATAATGCTTTTTTGCAGGTTTTAATAACCTGCAAAGGAGGGGGGGGGAATGATAAAATGGACCTCGAAGCTGCCAGACCTTTGCATGCACAGTGCTTTGAACAAAATCGGGGGGGGGGGGGTGGAATAATGAGTAATTCCTATCTTTTGATTCCACTTCAGTAAGACATTAAATGAGAGATTAAGTGGGGGATAATTTCTTAAACAACTTTACCGCTTGGCACAAACTTCTGTGAATGACCTTAAGCCAGTCACTGCATCCGAGACTCTCATGGACTTTCATTGTCTCTTTCATCAAGTGACAATAAAAATTGTGATAAAGCCAACCTGATCTTCATTGATTGAGTGTGAGATACAAATACCGTATTTTTTGCTCTGTAAGACTCACTTTTTCCCTCCTCAAAAGTAAGGGGAAATGTGTGTGCGTCTTACGGAGCGAATGCAGGCTGCGCAGCTATCACAGAAGCCAGAACAGCAAGAGGGATTGCTGCTTTTACTGCACAGCGATCCCTCTTGCTGTTGTGGCTTCTGAGATTCAGAATATTTTTTTTTCTTGTTTTCCTCCTCCAAAAACTAGGTGCGTCTTGTGGTCTGGTGCATTTTATAGAGCAAAAAATACGGTATATTAAGTAACTAAGAATGCAGTGACCAGATTTGGGGCCCTTGCCGTCTAAAAGACACTTACCAATGCTAACTCCATCATCCCAGTACAGTTGTCCTTCGGCATTGCCGTTATCATCCAAAGCAACGGTGAGTCCCATAGGATTCTTTCGACTAGATGAAAAGGGTAAAACTTTAGAAAGCCTTCTTTAAGAAAGGCTTATCAGCTTCTATTCACTTTTCCATCAGCAAAAGGAAAAACAAACATCTCAAAGTCTCTTCTTCCAAGGTATTTGAAATATGACTTTAGTCTCACAGTAGCTCTGTGTTACAAAGTACCCCTAAAGGTGAGCTTTTGCTAAAATAACGTTAGCCTGCACCTGAGAAGAAAAGCTCTGCTTTGGTCTGGAAAAACAGAGAGTGTGCCTCCATTTTTGTAATTTGGCCAGAGCACATTCAAGGAAGTGGATTGGCAACATCTCTAAATCCAAATCTCTAAATGCTTTGGTCTGGAAAAACAGAGAGTGTGCCTCCATTTTTGTAATTTGGCCAGAGCACATTCAAGGAAGTGGATTGGCAACATCTCTAAATCCAACGACCGGTGCCTCTTTCCATTTAAATCTTTATCACCCTATCACTAGTAAACATAAAGTTAAATAAAAGAGCACTGGATACCTTCTTAAAGGGTTAAGCCTAAAGGTGGCCACCTAAAATACCACTCTTTCCTTCTATTTATTCCCCACATTGTGCTGGCACTGGGCAACACTAGTGAACATTTTGGGTACCCAGCATCAAAAGTATTGACACTCCCAAAATATGACTCAAATAAGTACTTGGAGAAAATACAGAATACTAATGTAATCAATCACTCCAATATAACCAGGACCATGTACACAAAAGGGATATGCTGATGCTAAACCCAGAAGAAATCATGATGCGTAACACTTCAGCTGGGCTGAATCTGAACAAAACTAGTCTGTTCTTTTTAAAAACTGTACTTACCTGGCATTGGTAGTAATACCAGGCTCTTGCCAGGGAATAATGTAACCACCCCGGATATGAAGATTTATATGCTCCAAAGGTGCATCCAACACATGGTACTGTTTTCGACCTTGAACTTCTTTGTCCTGTAAGAATATTGGTAATAATTTTAAATAGTTTTATGTTCTGACATCCTTGAAAATGTACAAGACTTCCCATAGCAGCATGTTTAGTCGTAGAATTAAATCTACTTTCTGTGCAACAGAGAAGCCCTGTAATGTAGTCATCTGAAAACTGCAATTTATGCATGCAAAATTTTTACACACACACACATATTACACACAGATGTTCTGAATTTCCAAGCATGAAAACCTACAAAAGATCACAACCCAGTTAAAATCCCATTAACTTCAGTGGGAGAGTTATGTACTGTATGTAGTTAAGCCCACCCAATTGAAAGCAATTCATCTTAGGACATGTTAGCTCTCCAAAGAGTGCCTTCAAAACCCAGCTGTCATTTCTTTTCGCAAAGCAGGGCTGAATCTCTTAATTTGTGGAAGAGAAGCATAAGGAGGGAAGGTAGGGGTACTATTCCACAACCCACCCATTCCTTCTCTTCCAGGTCTCCACCCCCAAAAGTGCTTTCCCTGAAACTGTGTTTCCATCTTGTACATGCAATAGAAACATTAAACTTGTTCTGGACAAGTTAGAAGAGAAGTGAAGCAGATAGACAAGCACTGGGTTAAGCACGTTCCTCTCAATCACCAATTCTCTGCTGGAAATCAAACACTAATTTCAGTGGCACCAGTTTGCAAAGGAGAAGTAGTAACTGAGTACTGAAGACAGGACTACACAGGAGACCGAATGTACAGATCAACCTACAAAGTCAGCAGTTTTGTCTGGTTATACGTATGGAGCTTTTCAATTGATTTGTAGATTTGACTATCCAGAAAGTTTGATGGAAACATTTGTATACAAACTCCCCCCCCCAAAAAAATTTTTTAATTGCTTACCGTGTAATAATCATACCACCGTGCATTGGGTACATAAGCATTCACTGTGACAGCTCCCTAGAATGTAAAGTAATGAGGGTAAATGGAAGACAAGCAAAACACAGTATGGATACTTTAAGGTATTAACACATTAACTCAACAAACATTACAGCAACGCTTACTTGATCTAGGACAGGACTAATCAGGAGAGCTGGGCCCCATAAAAATTGCTTGTAGATGCCCCATGTTTCCGTCTCATCTACAAACCTGGAGGAAACATTGCAAAGAAGGATTGTTTCATCTTTTAATACATTATAAACATTCTGAAAGCAGCACCTGATTTAATGTATTTATCCTGACATGTCCTGGAGAATTTAAGTGAAGCCATACCCACAAGGCAAAAAAAACACCTGTGGGTCAAAGTCCCTTTCATTGGGCCTTGATGTGTTCAAACCCTTATTCATCCATGAACCTCACTAGATGGAACCTTCAAGTTTTTCTTTCATTCTTTAGAAACATAGTAATTTGGCATCCATCTACCTGGTAAATGTGGTAAATTTCCTCATTGACAGCCATAAAATAGCTATACTGTAGTTCCAGTTGCTATCACTCAGCTGTTTAATTCCCATTATCTATTAAATGACAGAGGTCATTTCCGCTCTGTATCAGGATGTTTACAAAGGGACCCTTAAGTAAAACCAAGCTGGAATCTTTGCATGATATAGTAGACCTGTTAAGTGGGGCAACTAGAGAGTAGGAGCTACCTATTGAGGACCTTAGCAAGGTTAAAATGTATCGTTGTCATGTGATATTGGTCCCTTACTCTGGAAATCTGCATGTTGCCCCACAATACTTACTCATGTAACAAAGGCCGCGCAACTGTACTGCCAGCAACATGGGCATTATGCATCAATGTGTAGAGATAGGGCAGCAATTTGTAACGTATGCTGAGCACATTCCTTGATATATCTTCAAATCTTGCATCAAAGGAGACAGGATCTTGTCTCTGCAAAACAGAAAAGAAGTACACTTATACTAGGTATGGAAAGGGCTGGTTGGGATTGGTGGAAATATTTGTCTGGGCTCATCCATTTCCTTGCTTTTTATTGCCAGGAAAACTTGGATAATTTCCACATTAATCTGGGGAGATCTCACTCACTCTACCCATATGGTAGTGACACAAGATTGGTAAAAGTTGCAGAATTCCTGCATGCAATACACTGTCAAAACATGTAAACACACCCTGGTTCCCATCACATTATGATTTCTAGAGAAGGTATAGAAGGCTCCAAGTTCCATCCATCGGGCACACATTTCATAGGTTGTGTCATTGAAGAAGCCACAGATGTCTGCACCAGTCTGGAAGCATGGAAACAGGAAACAGGTCAGAAAGATCTATGTCTTACTAAATTACAACAAAACATGTTAAAGGCTTTCAGATACAACAGAATCCAAGAGCAGAACTTACGTAGGAGATTCCAAAGAGGCTGAACTCCATGATACCTGTCAAAATTACATAAAATAGCATTTTCTCAGGCAATTTATCTATTTAAAACATGATATATTTTTAAAAATCTATACATCATAATTTTTTCTGCATCAAAATGAATGTTTGAGGAATCAGCAAAGGTAGAATTGCCATCAAGGCAATAATGACTGGCCATGATAATCTACTGGATCACACTATAAAGGGAAAAGGAATTGTCACAGAGATGGCCATTTTACCACATCGTCCCTCAGAGTCTACTTATTATTTGGCAAGTTGATGCTGATAATTACTGTACTCTGCTCTAAGAATCACCATGAGGAAATTTAGCTATCTGTATGGAAAAATTTAATGGGTATGAAAGAAGATTTTGGGACAGGAATTACTGGGTGGAAATTGCAAGGAAGCACAGTGGGTTAAATGTTAGGAAATATTTTATTATTTTTTCCATAAAATTTATATAAAATCTTTGATTGTGAAGAGAGAGAAAACCCTGAAAGGAGTTAACAATTCTTTTTTCTTACAGTAAGAGCTGTTTTGACAGTGAATCAGGCTGCCTAGTGAATGTGAAGGGGTCTTGTGTGGGAAATTTGATCCTCTGTTTGAAATGTTACAGTTTTGAGAATTTTATTTATTTATTTTAAGCAGTAAATAAATGTGATAAATAATGCTGTCATTGTTCAGTGTGGATCATGCAATGAGCAGTTCTGGGAGCAGGCGATATCTAAGGTCCCTTCAAAATCTATAATTCTATCATGCCTTTCTACCTTCTAACTGAGGGTCTTCTAGTCCAACACCTGCAATTTAGGTATATTTTGCCTAATGTGGGGTTCAAACCCATGACTAAGAGTCTCATGCTCTACCAACTAAGCTATCCCAGACTGACAGGAGTCTAATAAAATTTGGAGAGCCATCCCTGTTCTAAAATGTGAAAGCAGTTTTGAAAACTGTAAAGACCATGAACATACAAATATTATTGATGCACACAGGTTCCACGTAAGACTTTTCAAAAGTTATATTTGCTTTTAACTAACAAATATATTATTGTTATAGTTATTATTTACTTGCCCTTTACTCTAAGGTCCTAGGAACATAGCAACATTAAAATAAAATATTAAAAACAAATACAAAACAACTTAAAATCACAATAGTGTCAAAAGCCAGGGTAAAGAGGTGCATATTCAGCATTCGCCAGAAGGTGCCAGACGCACCTTTGTAGGGAGGGATGTTAGAATTTCTGCTCTGTGATTGCAGTCATGGGCTTGTTGTCTTTCCCATGATGGTGTATGTTTTGACTCCACAGAATGGGAAGTGATGGAGACAGGATGTTTGTGTTACTGTGTTCCGTGAAGGGACTATTGCCCTTTGTTTTTTCTCTTTGCTGTCTGATGCTAGAGCGAGAGGAAGCCATGTTGCAGTGCTCTGTGTGTGTTTATATGCAAATAAAGTAGATTAGCCAAAATGCTGAGTTGCTGAGGTCTGTTACGCAAGCTGCGAAGACTCTGCAGATCCCTAAGTGTGCCGATGTCTGTTGGCATTGTTCGCTGTGATGTTCGGGCAGAAGAAAACTTTTGAAGCTCCCAAATGAAAGATCAGGAGGCAGAGAACATGCCAGTTGGGAATGTGTCTCTGCAAGGGTCCTACTCAAGAGTAGGACGAGCTCCTAATGAGCTCCCTACAACATAGGGATTGCCACAGAACATGCTTCCTCTCTGGACACAACCCTCTTGAGTCTCTGAGGGCAGAGGAACTACCAAGATGGTAGGGAACAAGGCAGTCTTTCAGATATTAGAGGCCTAAGTTATTTAGGGCTTTAAATAAACCACTTTAAACTTCTAGCAGCTGCTGCACATGCTCACAAAAGAAATCATGGAGGCATTCGCCTTGGATCTAAGGCAAAGCTTCTCCCCTGGTCCAGTAAGTTTGTCAGAATGAGGTAGCAGGTCACTGTATCAAATGCCAGACACAAGCATATGGCTCAAGTCCAAAATATGGAGGAATTTGGGTTCAAACTTAATGAGATCCAAGGGCACAAATGCTGGGAAACTGGTCTATGCATTTCACATATTTTAGGTTCCAGACGATCAATGAAGCAGCAGTGTTGACAACCTGTTTTCCTTCTCTCAAATAAAAGCTTCCCCTTACCAATCACAGATTTTGTAAGCTGATCCCATCTTGCATAGTTATCGCCAAGCCAATGTCCTACCCATCGTCCACTGGAGGGATAAGTTGAACGGGTAATAATGATCCCACGTTCCTTTGTGGCGTTGCGCATACCACTAATAGGAAGATAAAAAGGCACGCGTGAATATAGTGTTGCATGCTGAATTATTATGCTACTTAAAGATTCCACTCGGTTTGGATTTCAAAGCAGTTGCTGCAACTTCCCCTGCTCCACCCCACAACAACCTATAGCAATCTAAAGGGTGAGTTGTGGCATCAACACACAAACATCAATTTCACAGGGATTACCATTTTGCCACTGCAAGAGTGCAAGGGATAATGTCGACGAAAAAATGCGAGCAAAAAATTGCAAAATGTGGGGTGTGGCACATCATTACTATCACAACATCATATTGTGTAAAGAAAGCAGGATTTCCAGAATATGAAACAGAGAAAACCTCTTACTAGTAAGTTGGTTCTGCTTGAGACCATCCGTACAAGTTATGTACATCATAGTGCCTCACAGGTGTTCCATCAAACAGTTGCTGTTCAGTATCCATGCACAGTGTCACAAGATCCAGTCCTCGTTCTCTTAAAACCAAGGCTAATGAGGAGACAGGGTAAGACCACACAATGAGGTGGGCCATGTTCAAAGGGAATGGAACATGCTAATTTTCTCTTAGAACTAAGGATGCAATCCAGGATGCATTGGCAGAAATGTTTTGGGCCATGCTTCCATATATAATATTACCTTCTTCCTTATGTCCAGGGCTGGATAGTCATTTGGAGCAGACAGCACCATTAATTCAGCCTGATTGTCTCAGCTGCACTGGTTCCCCAGTTTAAATGGACTCTTACATAAGTGATACAACCTTTTCTATTTGAGGACAGAGACATAAAGGTTCCAGGTAATATGAGAACCTAAAGTCTGATCTGAAGCATATAGTGCTGTCCCATTGTTCAAAGTAAGGAGACCTCAACTTGGTCATTATCTAGTTGTGACATTATCTGTCACACTGGTAAGAAGCCCAGTTGAAGACCTTTGGGAAATTATATATAATATCTGCAGGGATCCGTAAGGGTATCTGCAGTTGTGCGGAAGAAGTATCATTAAAATATACCGTATTTTTTGCTCTATAAGACTCACTTTTTCCCTCCTAAAAAGTAAGGAGAAATGTGTGTGTGTGTGTTATGGAGTAAATGCAGGCTGTGCAGCTATCACAGAAGCCAGAACAGAAAGAGGGATTGCTGCTTTCACTGTGCAGCGATTCCTCTCTCTGTTCTGGCTTCTGAGATTCAGAATACTTTTTTTCTTGTTTTCCTCCTCCAAAAACTAGGTGCATCTTGTGGTCTGGTGTGTCTTATAGGGCGAAAAATATGGTATTTAGATGCTTAACAGGGACCTGTTCCATAGGTTCAGAACAGGTAACATTAAAAGGGGATATCAAATGTGAAAGACTAATTGTAAGGTTCCTGTTGCTATTTGACAAGTCAGGAAATATACAAAGAAAATTAGACGTGAAGCAGTTGAATATCTTTTGGTGCTTGAATAGCAGAAGTCTCATTTAGCAAGCAAGCTATACTTTGCTATATATATATGCAAAGGTGAGACATGAATGAATTCCATGCAAGGCCATGGGACAAGGTTATTATTTCTAATTTAAGTCTCGCTGCTTAGCTAAATAAAAATAAAAATGCTGATCCAACGGAACGTGCATGTTTTAGGAACCACTCTTACCTGGCATATAGGGAGGTTTGTTTAAGTATAAAATCCTGCAGCCACCAACAGCTCCATCAATGAAATTGGATGGTTCATTCATGTCCTAAAATATATTTTGAATTTCCAAAATATAAAAAATTAGCATATTCTGATGTGCATACCCAAACTTCAGCTCAAAGCAGAAAGTCAGTAGCTCATAAACATTCACCTCAAACACCACTCTGTAAATCATACTCCCCGCCCATTGGGAAGAAAAAGAGTTGCATGTTGATGGTATTAAGAAAGAAGCAAATCTTTCCCCCTCCCTCTTCAGTTCCCTGGCAGGCTGTGCAGTAGTGCGCTGAGAGACCTTGTGTTTTCTCTTCCCAATAACTACTTGTACTACTCTGGAATGTGCCAGGTCAATGGAAAGGGGTGGGGAAGGAAGTCTATCTTCCCCTCTGTCTGCATGATGCCACTGCTCATATGATCACCAGGCAGCTGAGTAAAGGAAAATATTTATTGTGTTGGGCTGCAGGTTCCGAGCGAAGGTATATTTCTGATGGGTTGAGATTGATCACTTTGCAAGCTTCATATATGCTGAAAAGGTTACCTAAATTCTTTCTGATAATTTTGGAGAGAACTCAGATCATTTCTGTAATCTTTAGTTTGGGGAGAGCTGAATGGACTTATCATTCCTTCAGATAAAATATTTTTATTGAGATTCACATTTGTATGCTGCAGTTTTCTCAAAATGAAGTTCTTTCACAACTCACAATCAAAGCATAGCAACATCCTCATAAACCACCACTGATGCATTAACGTTAATTAGGACACATCTACACCATGCATTTAAAGCTGTCTTACACCACTTGAACAGTCAATGAACCCTGGGAACCATGGTTTGTTAAAGGGAGCTGAACATGCAGAGCTACAATTTTCAGCACCCTTAATAAACAGGTCTCCGGTTTCTCCATGACTCTTAAAGTGGTATAAGAATGCTTTCACATTATGCTATGGCATTGTTACTTAGGTTGCAATGCTAAGTCCCAGCTGGTAGTAGAAGGGTCGAATGGAACAACAGAACCACCGCTGGATTTGAAGCCCTGCCGCTCACACTAGCACGTGTTTTGTTGAAATTTCAGCCTTCGCGACATAGGAAAACAGCCAGTAAACAGCTATTTTCATGGAGGAGGGTCAAAAAATTAACTGATATGCATGAAATTTCATATGTAGCTATATAATCCCTAGTGTAGTAAAATAAGTGAAATTTCTCCGGGTATATTTGTTTTTCAAAAGCCCAAAATTCCTAACAAATATCAAGTTATTTACAGAATGAAGGAACAAAAGAATTGGTGTGTGATACTTACAGTCCACAGCCCATCATATTTGAGTACATTGGCATGATAGTCCACTAGCTCTCTTTGCCACCACCGCGATGTGGAACTGCGCAAGAAATCTGGGAAAGCGACATAAGCCCGGTATAGCTGAAAACAGAGGAAGGGGTAAAAAGTTGTTTTTATTTATTTTAAACATTCCATTCAACCTGCAGCAAAGTTTCTGTGTTGGTTTTAAAATATATAAAAATCAAAATATAATAAATGACACCCATATACCTATGATGGACAAGTACTATAAATTGTAATGGTTAACATGTAGCTTTACAAAGGAAGATCAATGAAATTCTGGTCAGAATTCACTTTTTCTGTAATCACAGAGACACAGTTTTAAAAAGTACCTCAAGCTGAACTTCTAGACTTGCATTTTCATCAACCGTTACGTTGGGGTAGTCTGGCCACACCTTGTGGGAAAGGAATAAATGCAATGTTACACACATCTGAAAAAGTAGAGATATCACCTTGCCAACAAAGGTCCATATAGTTAAAGCTATGGTTTTCCCAGTAGTGATGTATGGAAGTGAGAGCTGGACCATAAAGAAGGCTGATTGCTGAAGAATGGATGCTTTTGAATTATGGTGCTGGAGGAGACTCTTGAGAGTCCCATGGGCTGCAAGAAGAACAAACCTATCCATTCTTAAGGAAATCAGCCCTGAGTGCTCACTGGAAGGACAGATCCTGAAGCTGAGGCTCCAATACTTTGGCCAATACTTCATGAGAAGAGAAGACTCCCTGGAAAAGACCCTGATGTTGGGAAAGATGGAGGGCACAAGGAGAAGTGGACGACAGAGGACGAGATGCTTGGATAGTGTTCTCGAAGCTACCAGCATGAGTTTGGCCAAACTGCAGGAGGTAGTGGAAGACAGGAGTGCCTGACGTGCTCTGGTCCATGGGGTCACAAAGAGTCGGACATGACTAAATGACTAAACAACAACAATCCTTATTGTATGCATTTGGAAACAATTCATTATTTGGAAACAAGTGGGAAATTGCTTTCCTGAATTCGGAGTCATGGTAAATTCAAATAGAATTTTGGATGGGTCAAATATGGTGACAGTACCTTTGCCCATGCGATGTCCGTGCTGTTGATAAATTTGATAAAGACATCCTCCTGTACACCACTTGTGTACGTATTATACGGTTCTGTTTCATTGCCAGAAATGGCTGGATCCTAAAATGGAAGACAAAGTTGTACTCTTACAATAAAGCAGTAGAAATGCTAATTCTCCTAATTCATTATTCCCATTTTTCTCCTGCCTTTTAGGTTTCAAGAACCCACGAGGGAGGAGAAAATCATTAAACACTAAAACATACAACAAAGCTTAAAAATAAACTGGACAATCCAGAAAAAAAAATATTCATTAAATCACAACATCCTCTATATTGGCTGGTTTGATGGGGGATAGGAGATCTTGATATAGACTGACCACACTGCTCAGAACTGTATTTCCCATAGCATATTAGACTGAGGTGGACATTTCAGTTATTTACTGAATCATGTTGAGACAAAGGTGCTGTGAAGAGACAGTTCCCAGGGCTGAGTAATTGATCAGACTGCTAGTACTAGATAGGTGTTTTACTTCCTCTAAAGGAACAGGTACATAGCTTGTGTCTGCATTGAGGTACTAGACCAATAATGCATAAGAACGAACAGTGCATAGTGGTAACTCAAGAATGATTAAAAATTACTAACCAGGATGATGATGTACCTTGAACCCTCCGATTTTATTCGATCAACGAAAGCTGGAAGGTCGGAGAAGTTTTTGCCAAGTGTGAAGTCTAGCTTCCGTTCCATGTAATCAATGTCTGTATATTGGACATCCTGTAATAAATAAAATACAATAAAAGCATAAAAGCATCAAATATACGTGTGAAAAATAAATAAAATGCAGCTCCGGTAATATACTCTGGCAGAATTTTATCATGATTAATTTAAATAAATCTCAGCACGTTCAGGGTTCAAAACATAGAAAGCGAGAAGTTCACATTCAGTCTCAAACATGCCTCAATACAGTTAAGAATATTCAAGAGCAGTTTCACATTTTGGGGTCTCCAGAGGCATACCTAACCTCCTTTCAGCATACTCCTACGATATGTAAAGTGTGAATATGGCAAATAGATGTCTGCAAACATCATCACAGAGGTATATTCTAATGCTTGGCCAAAATATCTAGCCCCTTGAGGGAGGGGGTAAAAAACCCCACACATTTCAGAATCTTAATGTGATGTAAAATATTATTTTTCAAAATTGTGGTGCTGAAACCAAACAAGAATTAGGAGAATGGAAATAAATAATATCTAAATTAAATTCCACTCTGTCCATAGGTGGTGGTGGGGATAGCCACTAATAATAAATGATGTGCCAATAATAAATGATAGCTTTGACAGATTTGACATCATTGCAATAAGATTCCAAACCTCCAAATGGTACACTATAGGAGAGGAGAAAGTAAACAGGAGAACTCAGAGATTGGACTAGGGTGAAAGGTAAATTTGCTCTCTGTTCTACCCTCATAATCAAGCTTCTGTATCCTACTCCTTCCTCAGCACAATCTCATCTCATATCTGGTTTCTTGGCGAACACTAGGGCGCGACAAACGAGCACCTCAAAATTTATTGCGGGATTCACCTAACATACTCATTCATGTTTTTTTGCTAGCAAAAAGCCATTTCTGAGCTTAGGGAAGAGAGGGAGTTGCGGGTTAACCCCTCCCCCACACGCGGGGGCTGGCCTTTTGCCCCCGCGAGAACAGGGAATCCCCGGGCGTGCCTTCGACCCTGCCCGCCAATCGACGGGCTGGGGAGGCGGGGCCCGGGGACTGCCCTCTTTCCCCTTTCCAGCTGAGCGGTTTTTTCCCATCCCACCCACCCTTTAGGCTTAGCTAGCTATGACCTTGCTATGGACTCCGGTTGGTCGCTGCAAGGGGCCTGGTAGGAATTTTTCCAATTTGGCGCACTTCTAGCCTTTTGGTTTTTTCGCCTACCTCGTAGCAAACGTCACAACTTTCGCGGTATTGGCGGTTAGGCATTGGCAGGGGGTTGAATTGTTATGCAAATGAATGGGGGGAAGGAAGCGCCATCACCTTCCCCCAATGAAAAGGGTAGTCCGGTAGAGGACTCCGGGGGGCGTTGCCTTGTCCGAAACCTAGGGAGGTAAGGGCCTCCGGCACACCCCCGAGCGGTGACACCTGTGGGATCCTAGTTGGCGTACTTCAACAGGACTCCCACGGCTTGTGGATAACCCTTCCCGGTCTCCATGCCGGGTAGTCGATAGGAGCCAATGCCTAAGGCCAATACCTTTCAATTCTGCAATCAATAAAGTTGTGGCCTTTTTATGCCCATTAACCTTAAATAATGTGTCCAGTGTCTTCATTTCACATGGGGGAGGGGACTCGCCACGCAATGAGATTTCCTTCCCTGAATTGTCTCAGGGAAGGAGACAACGACATCCCAGAACTGTTTATGCAGGGGATCATTTCATCTGGGAAGCTAATATACTTGTTCAGGGTGGAGGTTTGTAACAGTGTGGCACTGAATTCCACACCTATTTTCCTTACATTTATTGTGATAATAAGTACCACAGAAATCAAAATCCCTCTTACATTCCTTGTTGCTTTTCAATGAATGAGATTATGGGAAATTTCAGTTTGGTTGCATAAATGACCGATCCTTCCTTGCTAAAAGACTTGAGTTCAGTTCAAAGAGCAACAGCGTGCAATTTCAAGGCACTTACGTAGGGTATCCTAGCTGCCCTCATTGCATCGTACACTTCGGCAACCTGGGAAGTGTTTTTGTACCCGTAGCGGCAAAGCTGGAATCCTAAGGCCCAATAGGGTGGCATGACAGGCCGTCCAATTAGCTACAAATGAAGAACAAATCATAGAATTGAAACAAAACAAAACATTGAAATGTGGTAGCACACAAGCAGTCCCACAAAACCAATAAGAACTGATGCATCCGGTCTGTACAGTTGGCCTTCATGATGCAAATATCCATCCATATTGGATGGACATATAGAGAAACTGGTAAAAAAGAAATTAATCTCCATTGATACACTGGGATGTTATAGCAGTAGATGTCTTACTGCAGTGTATTCCTGAACTACTTCTTCTGGCTTCGGCCCTAAAACCATGTAAAAGTCCAGAATTCCTCCAATTGTGCGATATGTCAGGGCAGGTGTTGGCTGGAAGGTGACATCTGAAAAATCCAGAAGGATTAGGAAATTAATAATCAATTGCCATAAATGTATGAACAAAAAACGAAATTCTGTATAGATTTTTTTATTTTAAAAAATGTTGTTCTTTTACCCATAGCATTGCTGTTCAGCAAAAGAACTCCATGAGCACTTCCATCATTTTCAAGTCCCATGTAGAAGGGGTGAAAGCCATAGGAGTTCAGCTTGTACTGTAAAAAAATAAAGGCAGAAGGATTGATTTCATTTCTTCTGCATCTAAGTCCACATATCTCTTCTGCAGATATACACATATCTGGATGAAGCCCGGGGTGTGTGCCATCTCAAACTCAGTCCTGAACAATTCTTACTGCTCCACCACCCCAGTTCTTTGAGCAGAGGTATATTTGAGATATCAGTACTTAGCCAGGTTTGATTTCCCTTTGTAGGAGGAAGTTGCTAGAGGCTTGTGATTTTTTTGTTGGAACTTAAAAAAAAAGTTCATTGCTACCACAGCAGATCTTGAAGGAGAGGAAGCCTGTTTTTCAAAAACACTGCTAACTCAGTTCTGTCACTCTTCAGTGGCACTGTGCTGTTCTCCATTCATAACAACCTTAATACACACATCCCATTGTACTTTTTTCTGATTACCTCCTAGTCTTAGGCCACCCCAATTTCCATGGAAATATATGAACAGAGCATTAAAGGCTGTCAACAGATCTATCTCAAGTCCAAGACTCTGGCCCAAAGAAACCCATATTGACTAATAACAGAATTCTGATAGGAAACTCCTAAGATTACCCCTTCCCCCAACCATTTTTATAGACCAAATTACCATATTATACATTTACAGCACTCATTGTTTTCCTTTTAAAAGATGTTCATCGCTCTCTAAAAAATTCAAAGTTATTTTTGCTGTTTAGGAAAGGAAGCAAGTCCAAAGTAGGAAAACTGAGACAGTAACACAAACTGAGAAAGAAGCAGAAGAGTGAGCAAGAACTCAGCTTACACCGGGTGGTTGATCTTTTGTGAACATTCCCCAGGTCTGCCAGTTCATATCCCTCCGGAATTGAGTGTGCTCAGTTTCTCCAAATCCGTACACATATTGTGATGGTAGGCGAGTCGCAATCTGAATGAACATGTCACTAAAGGTGAAGCCCGGCACCTGAGAATTCCAGCTGCAAAAGAAGGATGGCTAGTCTATATCAGGCATGTCCAACAGGTTGATCGTGATCTATTGCTCGATCATGGGCTGTCCCTGGTTGATCTTTCGACCCCGTGAGAAATTTTCTAAAAAATAAAAAAAGCTCAACAACTCTGGTTAATCCTCCAGTGACAATGGGTAGATCACTGCTGGTTCTTTTATACTGTGAGTAGATTGCAGTCTCTTGGGAGTTGAATGTGCCTGGTCTATATCATATGGTACAACTCATGCAAAGCAGAAAAGTGGTCATTTCTCATGGGAGATAGCCAAGAAATAACCAATGCTTCTGAAAAACATGTGTGGCCACATATTCAAGATAAGAGCCAGGGTATTGGCTTCAGCTATAGTTAGGTGGCAACTTTACATTCAGTTATTTTCCAAATGAAGACAGGAGTCCCTGGTGTGCTCTGGTCCATGGGGTCACGAAGAGTCGGGCACGACTAAACGACTAAACAACAACAATTTTCCAAATGTGTATTTCTGAGGTAGTCCTATCTACATACATACTCTCTCTCTCTCTCTCTCTCTCTCTCTCTCACACACACACACACACACACATTTGTGTGTACCTTTTGGTCGGACGACACAGAAACCCAACATACTCTAACCTTATATTTTCTCCCACCCCCAAAGGAGAGTAGGAACATAATTGTTGACTGTTTGCCAACCCACATGTCCTCATTCCTGCAGCCCCCCACATGTTGGAGGCAGAATGTCTGCAGTGGGGTATCTGCTCTGTTCCAATAGGCTCTCACACAGATTGTAGGCACCTTCTCTTTAAAGGTGCTTAATTATGCAGGAAGCCTACTAAAGTAGAGTGGGTTTCATGCTCTAGATAGCTAGCCCTCAAAACACAGAGGGGAAATGCAAGAATAGTGGTGGATTAACCTGTGAATGTGTAAGGTGAGGGGTCACTGAGCTCATTCCCACTCATCTCCTTCCACAATCAGGGGTGGTGGTAAAAAATGAAAGAATATAGTTTATTTTATTTATTGAAGTTATATACCACCCTATACCCGGAGGTCTCAGTTTCTGGAATGTGAGTACAACATATTATCGGTTACTGTTCTGTAATTCTCAATCTTTCTCTTAGTATGGTACAGGCACATCTTTAACCTCTTTGGTGTTTAAGTGCAAATAAATGATCTGAGTCATTGCTAATTTTATTACAGAATCAGTGAGATTCAAATTGAGAACACTTTTCTTCTGGAGAAAAATATGTAGTAATTGTCTGGCCATTTGTCATCAGAACAAAATGTTTGTGCTAAACCTACAGGTTATTCCAAAAATCTCCACACCCCAGATTTTTGGAGTTATGACACACTTGTCCTTGCTTCCAAAGTGGAAAGGGTTTCACCATGTTTCTGTTTGATATTTACAAATTTTGTTCAGAACTTTAATTTTCCCCACTACATCTCTCTCTGCGTCACTACATTGACAATACAATGCCCTCTTGATGTGAACATACATGTTAGATTAAATCAATACTCTATTTGATTTAGCAAAGTAAATGTGCACTTGCCTGCAGTGATTTTTTTTTAAAAAACTCAGCAAATATTTGAACATACTTTACATGTTCCACACTTCAGTGAGTGGGTGAGACATTCCGGGGGGCAATGCTTACCAAGATTTGCCTTCATTTGGGGGAAGAAATACTCACTGGATTTTTGTAGGTTTTTTTTTATTAATTTCTAAAAAGTACAAGCAGAATATATTTGGAGGCAGACAGAACAAACCCTCTTTAGCAACCGCACATCAAATCCTCACAATGATCTCAGTTATTATAGATGTCATGATGGAATGCCATCCATGAGAGACATATTTAGAACTGGCAGCTCTCTAGTGCTAGGTTAAGCATTTATCCTTTTAAAAACAAATGAACAAGCATTCTCCTTCAATTAATGAGGAAAAATCACACACATTAAAAATTATCAACTGGGAGAGAAAAGTTCAAGAAAATTCTCATGGGTAAGGTGCAGGGTGTTGTGTGTGTGTGTGTGTGTGTGTGTGTGTGTGTATATATATATATATATATATATATATATATATATTGTCAGGGAACTGCCATCAGTACTGGAGGGAGAGCGCAAAAGCCAGAGGGATTCCAGAGAGCGTCCAGAGATCAGGAGAAGCAGCCCATCTTCTGGGGAAGAGAATCAGCGTAGCACCAGTGGAGAAGGGGGGCAGGTGGGGGAATCGGCGAGGCGTTCCCATGACTCCTTGCCTGGGACCAGCGGGGAGAGTAGGGGTCCTCCGTTGCCCACGCCCTCCCTGCGCCGAAGGCTTTCGCGCAGAGAGGGTAGGCGGAGACTAGGCGTCAAAGAGCTTCTTTGCTGGAAGAAGTTTAAGAAACGCCCACTCACGGATTCTGCCAGCGACTGAGTCAGCCACGGGTGAGTGGCGGTCCGGACAGATGAGGTTCACTTTGGCAGCCCAGCCGGGTGTTTGCACCCAGCCAGGGAGATAGGTACCTGCTTACGCACGAGCAACCCCTTAGAAACCCATATATATATATATATATATATATATATATATATATATACACACACACACATTAACAAAAGGGGTGTTTAGTTTGTTTGCTGCTTGCAGACCACTGGTCAGGCAATTACAGTGGTACCTCGGTTTTCGAACAGCTTAGTTGCCGAACAACTCGGAACCCGAACGCTGCACTCCTGAGCTTCTGTTTTTAGTGTTGCGCAGCAAATTTGAGTCCCCTGCATAGTAATTAAGCCTTTTTTCCTCTCGTTTCTGCCCTTGCCCTGCTCATTTGAGTCTCCCCCGCCGTCATAATTAAAGCCTTCCGTTTCTGATTGCAGTGTTCTGAGGTGATATTTGGTGCTTTGGTTTTTGCTATTTTTGTGTTTTTGTTTGTGTGGTTTTTCATTTTTGTGACTGTGGTTGGCCAGGCAGACTCCAGGATGCTTGAAAAACGTTTAGTGGAAATAACAACACACACACACACACACACACACACACACACACACCTTCCCTGTCTGAATTTGTGTGAATGATACCATAGCATCATAAGCAAGTTAAGACCTTGGTTCAGGGTGTTTCCTGCTGATCCTTGCTGAAATGAATCTATCAATGAAATCAAAGGTTCCACTTACATAATAGTTCCCGTGCTTTTGCGTCGGATCTGAAGGCCAAATGGATTGTTCACAATGTCCACTTGATACAGCCGGCTAGCTTCTGTACTTTGAGAGCTGCTTGGCGTGAAGAGCGGGACTGGAACTTCGTATCTTTTGTGGTTGGGATCATAGATCTACAGAGAAGGGAGCATTCTTCAGCGTGCATAAGATATGTAACAAAACCAAACATCACAAGGACCTGCTTGTCTAGAAGAGTCAATGCAAAAGGACAGTTCAACTACTGTTTATTACCCATTTTATTTACATGAGAATCTCTATCCCACTTTTCCAATGCCCATGCACAATTTAAAATCACAGTTTAACACATTGCACACTAGTAAAAGGTACTTTAAAAAATATATTCAAAAACATCCATGGTAGAAATCACAGTAAAAAATGACTTCAGCAGGCAAAAGCTTCACAGAATTATAAAAATAGTATTGACCGATCTGGCAAAGGACAGCCAGAAAGAAAAAAAGGCCCTATTATTGCCCCATTGTAGAAATGCTCTGCTTGTTGGCACTGACTTTTCAAAGCTTCTTATCATGCACATTCTAATGGGTTGTCTGCAATGTTAGTTCCACTCAAAGGAGACCCACTGAAAGTAATGAGCATGACTAAATCATCTATTAATTTCAGTGGATCTACTCTGGTAGAATGCACTGGAGATACTTTCCAGGGCTTATCCACACTTACCTTTCCTCTGCTTTTTCCAGGTATAGTCTGCTCTTGAATGCTCCATATCCGAGGGCCCATTTTAATTTAAATTTTTGCTCTGGAACTTCCCCACAAAAAACATGCTCATTAAAGCTCAATCGGAGCAAATGGCAATCTGCAGAAAACCTGAATTGCTGTTTGCTCCAATTAAGCACTAAAGAACGGGTTTTTGTGGTGAAAGCTCTGGGGCAAAAAACAAACAAACCTAAACCCGACAACAACACTCAGACATAGAGCTCTTAAACATGAACCTATGCCTGGGGAAAAACAGAGCAAAACGTAAGTGTTGATAAGCCTTTGATGTCTGCATATTGAAAGTACTTTTCTCCAGCAACAGCTGCAATGATGGGATTATCATGTCATGGAACTAAGAGGATGCTCCAAAAGGGTTTATTAAGAGTGCCATCCTTGGGGAAGGTTTGTTAGCTGCAGCATCTTAAGGGGGGGGGGTGTACTCCATGAGATTACAGTTTACCTTAAACTGCAGCATGTTGTCGTAATGGTAGGTCACTACCAAGCGAAGCTGGTCCACAGCTGGTGATTGAGACCCATAAGGATTAGGATAGATTGTGTTCCTCTGCAGATCAGCTGTCACGCCCTCAGCACTGTGTTGAATGTTACTGGCGGTGTAGCCATAATTCTTGGGATAAAAGCAGTGAGGCACACCAGGAGTAGAGACAACCTGAAATAAAAGACCATATTAAGTAAGTCAACACTATGAGAGAGGCTTCAGCAATAAACAGTAAATAGGTTTGACAATGGGCAATGGGAGGACTAATGAGGGCTAAGGCATACAAAGAGCTTAGAGAACAATTTAAGGGTATCTGTCACAAGTAAAATATGGTCAAAGCAACTTTAAAAACAAAACAAAAAAACTCAGCTAAAACTGCACATAAAAAGCCAATATTGCAAATCTGAAAGAAAGAAAGAAAGTCTTACATTCCCATAGTTTCAGATCAAAATTAAAAATTATCATCACAAAACAAAATGGTATCAGATGAGATTCAGAAACTGGGTAATTTTTTGGCACATCAAATGGTTCCATTTCACCTGTTTCACCAATTCCCTTTTGCTTACCTGCCAGAAACAGCCACGTTCTTCACAAGTGCTTTGTGTTGGTTCTGGGTATGGATAACAATTGAATTTTTCTGTATCTTCAGTAGACTGCCCCCATTTCAAGGTATACTTTTGCCCCAGTGCAAGCTGAAGACCTTGAATGTGCAAGAGCTTTGGAAATAATAATAAAAAAACAGCAACAAATGACAAAAATCATTTCACAGTTCTGTGTACATTAAACAGCAGCCTCATTTTTTTAAAAAAAATGTAGTTTTATTTAATTAGTTTATATGAAGTAGAGCTGGCTCTTTGCAGCATACAAACATAGCTATAAATGTATATGACAGCAGGCGGTAGCAAAAGGAAATGGAACATTGGGAAGAAGCCCCTTCATCTATAATAAGCCAAGATGGCATGGAGAAATTTCCCCAGGGACAACAGCCAAGTGGAACTCGGAGGTTCCATGTCAAGACAAGCTTAGGCAATTTCAATAGGTCAAATAGTGGGAACTGGGTTAGAAGTCTAGGGATGGAGATCATCAACAGGCAAAGGAGAAAACTGTCTAGGATGCGGAAGACAAGCAAGTTAGATTAAATGTGGTAGCAAAGACCTGAATTCTTAGCTACTGACAGAGGCAGAATATCGAGGATGCTGGATGGTGCAGTTTGAAAGAGGTGCCACTCTTGAGAGCTAATTGGGACCCGAGACATACTGTAACCACCAAATGAAGCTTACTGCAGGGCACAGAGCCTGAATGGTTTGATTTGCAGCTTCACAAGGGCTCATACCTGACTGGACACCTTATTTTCCCAGCAAGTAATCACAAGCAAAGAATGCTTTGTGCACCCTGTACCCTGTTACTTGCCTTCAAGACCCAAGCAATGTGGAACTGAATACAACCACCATTTTTATTCCTCTTCCCCTTTCAATTAGGGAAAAAAATGTGGAATTTAATGGTGCACGGGAAGAACTTTTACTAAAGTAAGTATTCTGGTGTCTATGTAACCATGAGAATAGTACCAAAATGAATGCACACCTAAAAGTAGAGATTTGGAGAAAATTCTTAAGTCATGAAAGTGGTTCATAGTGTCAACATTTTTTCCTTACCTGAGTTGAAGAATCATAGGTCTCATTATGACTGGATGAGATTGGTGCACCATTTTGAAACACCATAACATTAACAGGTTTGCTTGACAGTCCTAAAATTTTAATTTCGCTGAATTTTAAGTTGTTTGGGTCAAAATATCCCTCGTGGGCGAGGCTGATGTCCAAAGCATTCTGAAAGAAAGGGTATTTTTTTTCCTTTCATGCTGTTATTCATGATTTCACAATTGCTTGTCACAGCCTCTCTCTTGCTCCAGTCTGATTTCATCATATAAACTTTTGCTTGAGAAATAGCATCAAGATGGAGGACATTGCACAAATGTATTAGCAAACCATTTATGATACCAAATTCTACAAATCTATTTGCATGTATAAATGCTCAAAGCACTTGGATTGTTAGCCAGATTTTGACTTCTAAAGCTGCCAGAGACGGCTATTTAACATCTATTTTGAACAATTTAATTAGAACATCACTTAATGGAAAGGGTTCCATTGATTCCACTAATTACTGTGGGACAACCCAACTAAAATAGAAACTAATTGCACACTAAGGTTTCTTGACCAAGTGTGTGTGTGTGTGTTTATTTCTTTTTTCATTGTTTGTTTTTGTACATCTACTGCAAATGTTCTGAAACCTGTTGCTACGTGCAGGATAATTATATGCAGGTGCAAATGTACCGATTTATCACATCAAGGGTTTGCTATTTTAATTAAATAGAAGGCACATCTAAGGGCAGTGCCTGTCAGTCAATCAATTTCTAAATAGGTGCAGAGATCACTAGTCTCAGAAAGACCTAATTCTACACCAAAACTCGGCATCATCTAGGAGCAAGGATATAAGATTAGAGATTATACATACCTGACTGACATTAAATGTGTGTAAGAGGTAAAGGCCATTCTCATATGCATCTGTAATAAGAAAGCAGCAACAGAATGATTAAAGGGGAAGACTGCTAAGAGGACAAAGAAGCAGTTTCCATTGGTGCATGGGAATGCAAGAAGCAATGACAGCAAGCTTTAGAAGCACCAGTTTAACGTTACAAAAAGCTTAACAGCAACAATAAGTACCCCATCCTACAGCTCTCCTAGCAATATCATGGATTTTTATTTCTGTAGACAGGTTCTACTTTATGGGCACATTGATTAGAGACATTATAGTATGGGGGTTTCCTTCTTCAGACCTGTACTGGGCATGAGCCAGGCAAATATAAGCACTCTTAAGTGGAGTAAATATATGAAATTAATGGAAGTGAACGTTCGTTCAAAACCACCAAAGACATATTTACATTATATACTTAGGTATATGAACCAATCTAATTTGGATGTTATCCAAGGGGCTGGAAGACACTGTAGTGCAGTTCCTATGAACACCACTGGGGCAACATCAGAACTCCAGGCCATGTGGAGAAGTGCAACACAAGTTTCTTTACCATGTTTGTGTTACCCCTGTATTGGAAGGATGCAGCTGTTGGAGTGAGAATAATCAGGATATGGGCTCCTCTTATATTGTCTTGAACTATACTGAAAACACATCAGTGATGCAAGGAGGATCTGAAGTATAGCTGAATCCATGGTACTGGTAATTTTAGAAAGGGCCATAGGTTTATGTAGTTAATCATCTTTTAAAAAATATGGTTATTTGTATTCAGTACGTCTGCTATTAAAATACTTTTTAACGACTTTTCTATGTTCATGTGGTGGTGTTCTTCAAAATCTGCTAAAACAATATTGTTCCCATTCAAGCGTTTCCCATTTCAAGAGGATGATGCTGACACAGAAGAAGGCATGTTGCACCTTTTTATCAGGTGGTCTGGAACTTATTTAGCATCTAATTTGAATTTCACATATTCTTAATAAGCTGTGAAACAGCCTTGCAAAGAAGTGGAAGGCTGTAGCTCAGTGACAGAGCACATGCTCTGTGTGAAGATGCCTTGGTTTCAGTCCCTGGCAGGTAGAGCTGGGAAGGACTCCTGCCTGAAATCCCAGGAAGCCCTTGCCATTCTTTGCCAATGGGGCTGTTCTAATTGTCAGACTCTGTAGATGGCAGCTTTCCAAACTTACCAATAGTTGTTCCATCGTCCCAATAAAGAAGCCCTTGAGCAGCACCATTATCATCCAGTGCAACCGTAAGACCCATTGGTTGCTTTCGACTAAAAACAAAAGAAAACATTTAAATGAGAAATAATTTCGTTTTCATCACTCTTATGAATGAAACCATTGTCCTCTGTCATCCGCTCATACTGAGACATACGATATGCCATGGATTCCTGCCTATTTGTTGTTGTTTAGCCGTTTAGTTGTGTCCAGCTCTTCATGACCCCATGGACCAGAGCATGCCAGGCACTCCTGTCTTCCACTGCCTCCCGGAGCTTCGTCAAACTCATGTTGGTAACTTCTATAACACTGTCCAACCATCTCGTCCTCTGTCGTCCCCTTCTCCTTGTGCCCTCCATCTTTCCCAACATCAGGGTCTTTTCCAGGGAGTCTTCTCTTCTCAGGAGGTAGCCAAAGTATTGGAGCCTCAGCTTCAGGATCTGCCCTTCCAGTGAGCACTCAGGGCTGATTTCCTTCAGAATGGATAGGTTTGATCTTCTTGCAGTCCATGAGACTCTCAAGTGACTCCTCCAGCACCATAATTCAAAAGCATCAGTTCTTCAGCGATCAGCCTTCTTTATGGTCCAGCTCTCACTTCCATACATCACTACATTCCTGCCTATACTGTATCCCAATTTGTGCCCTGCATGGGTGTAGGGAGTAGGGAACAAGCCTGATTTGAAAGGGCATGTGGCAGTGGTGGGTGCTCTGCCGCTCACCTAGACCATTCTCAGAAAAAGTACCACACTTGGGAACTCAGCAGCAGCACCAGTGGACTTCAGGGCCTGAGGCTGGAGAGCTGACCTAAAAGAGAACTTCCTACCTGTGATCTGTCCCTGAGACTTAAATTGAGATCAGGCCTCATGACACTCGAAGCGTCATCCCTGTCTTCACGCTCCCTGTTGTAAGTGAGGGTGCTGGTTGCTGTGGATGGAGTTTAGCTACCAGATGACTTGGCACTGCTGAGGTCTTTGCCATCCTCATAGCAACATTTGGGGGTTTTTTGGGGGGTGGTTATTAGCATTAGTACACTAATACTTGTTGCAACTTTTCACAGTAGGGGTAGGAGTCATTGGGATCCATAGGTGTAATGATCTCTGGCATGCAAGCCAGCCCTGATAAGAAGTAATGACTCTCCGGTAGCTTTATGTACATTTATTACAAAAAAATCCATACACATCCAGAGCATGGCTTTTCACCTGCTCGCATTGACAACAGTTGGTGAGTCTGAAACTTCACCCCTCCCATGGCAGGAAGGATGCCAAACTCCTGCCTTTTCCCTCTTGCCCTTCTGTTGCCCTCTGATCTTTCCAAGCACCTAGAGCAGGGACTGAGAGGCTGGCCTCCCTCCTCCTCACTTTCACTTGACACAGTCTTATACCTCTGCTTATCTGGTGATTGCCTAGCAATGCTCTGACTGCCTTCCAACTCTCCCTCTTCTAGAGAGCTAACAGAGTCTTCCCTGGGAGGGGGGTTCAAATTGCCCTCTCTCGACTCTGTCAGCCAGCTCTCATCTGCAGAGTCGGTCCCTCATTCATTGAGTTTAATTTTTGAGTCTAACTCTCCCCCTCCATTCGGGGGGGCATGTTCCTGACACCAGGAGGTTGGCCCTTCCCTTCCCTCTTAAGATATCCCCTTAGAGGTCTTAGGCTGTCACTTCAAGGCCTTAGTCTCCCCTCTGGGGACCAGCATGGCCACTACACTTGCAGGAGTGGTCTGCCAGTAGCACTTCAGGCTATAGAAGGGACTCAAGGCTCTCCCTTTAATGTTACCCCAACATCTGGGTGGGATGGAGTACTGGCTGCTGATCACTGGAGCACCCACCCTATGCCACACCAAAGGTGTGCAGTAACCAATAAAAGTTGTGGTTATCTGACACCAACTTGACCATTTGCCAAGTTATTAGCCTCCACACAACACAGCCTTGATGAGCGCTGTGGACAGAAACAGGCAATCAGTTGTAGCTCCTGATACTTCAGATAATTGAGTATCTATGTATTTTTTTATTTGATCTACCTATATAAATAATTTGTAAATAAATAAACAAATAAAATTCCACATATCTGACTGTACCTGACATTAGTATTCAGATCAGGTAGTTGCCATGGGATAATGTAGCCACCTCTGAGATGAAGGTTGATGTGTTCAAGCTCAGCTTGTAAGACAGAATAATTTCCTCGGACTCCAATGTCCTTGCTCTGTTCATGAAAAGGGGGAACTTTCAGTCTTGTTTTCAAATGCTAAAATCTGTGCACACACACAAACATCTAGCCAATTGTTAATTACAAGTACAAGAAGTAAACTGTCTCCTTCCCAAGACTCACTGCTTTGGAGGTGGCAGCACAGGTCAGTGTCCTTCACTACGTCCCCAGTCTATTAAATCAATACATTTTACAAATCTGTGGGCCAACATTACATTTCGGGTAATTTTAAATGGCAGCCAGCCATTTTGGGAGCTTGGCTCCCATTCAGCAGCAGCATTGTTGGCTGCTGTGGTGACACATTTAGGGAGCCTAGTGGGGAGGGTGGTGAATGGCTGCACAATTGAGCAGGCTGGTGAGGGTCCCTTGGCCCATGACCTATCTCTCTGCTGGTGCCAAGCCTGTTCCTTAGGGCTGGGGGACCCACTGGAACAGAATGGGCTATGATACAAAGAGCTGAACAGGTGGGGAGGGGATATTGCACAAGGCAAAAGTGCTTTACCAGGCAAAGCTACCAGTGGATCTTGCTTCTCGATCCTGAAATACCTACACTGGCTCCCAGGACATTTCAAAGCACAACTCAAAGTGTTGGTGCTGACCTTTAAAGCCCTAAATGGCCTCGGCCCAGTATACCTGAAGGAGCATCTTCAAACCCAGGATAGGCTACCATACAAAATGAATATTGGCTATGTAACGCGTGCATTAAAGGCATGACCCTCAGCAGTTGTGATTCCCTGGAATTTTGGAAAGCCCTTAACACGACATATTACATTTTCCCCTTAATTTAATCTGTTTTCACATTTGGAAGATGGTTCAAAGGAATTTCACTTACTGTGTAATAATCATACCAGCGGGCATCAGGAAAGTAAGCATTCACTGTTGTTTGATTCTGTAAATCAAATACGTACATTAATGTTGTAGAAAAAAATCTTTATTATTCTTATTCTTAAACTTTGCCTTTACGTATCTACTTACTTCATCCAGCACAGGGCTGATGAGCAATGCCGGTCCCCAGAGAAACTGTCTGTCTATGTCCCACGTTGTTCTATCATCTGTAAATCTGAAAGCAACACACTAAATTATTAAGTGTGATAATGCTACTGGAAAAACAGTCTCACAATATATTAAAAATGGATATAGATTTGGATCTGGAATATCTTAGCAGAGTGATCCAAATATTGAAGGATATGGAAGCAGTTTAATTTATAGGTCTAATCAATAATGGGTGCAGATGGGGTGTGTGTGACAAAAAAAAGGAGATAGTTTTTTCAGTAAAAAGTCTCTAAAATCTCGACATAGGTGCTTTCTGGCAACAAATTGGGCTCAGAGCACACATAATGTATTTATTTATTATATTTATCAGTTGCTTTTAGCATAAACATGCTGCTAAACTGATGTACTCACACAAATACAAAGCACACTTAAGCTATCTTCAGGTGTTTGCCAAAATATACAAGATTTAAAACATATAAGTCCTGGCCCCAAGATCCCTAGACATATTTGTGCTGCTTGCTCAGTTCTTGACTTGACAGGCACCTCATCAAGGAATTATCTACATGAGTGAGGAAGTCTTCAAAAGTAGTTATGAGATCCTATCCTTAGTGACTTCATTTACATATTTCAATTTTTATTCTGCACCTTCTCCAAAGAGCTGTGGGAAGCTACGATACTCTTCCCCCAGACACGCTACCTTCATAACAATTCCTACCCACAAACTGGCTCTGAGGATGTTGGGAGAACCCCAAAATGATGCACAACAGTGGGAGGAGAGGAGAGATCATTCTATCAGGCAAGCGATTCCCACAGAACTATGTTGAACTCATCCCCCTAAGTCTTTAATAAACACAGAGAACTGAAATACCAGTCAGTGTCGTAGGCCATGCTACAACTCACGCTACAAGTCTGCACATATATTTTAATCTTTTAAATAAGAGCAAACCTTTTAGCATTGGTGACCAGGACTGTTTTGTCCAACAAGCTTACATTTTAAATGAACTTGGTAGAACATTTAATACTTACTCGTGGAGTAAAGGGCGCACAACTGTGCTTCCATGATCATGAGCCTCATACAACAGTGTGTAGAGATAGGGGAGCAAAGTGTATCTGGTATTGAGCACATTCCTGGATAGGTCTTCGAAAGCCTGATCAAAGGATACAGGATCTTGCCTCTAAAAACACAAAGCAGCCTAGTCATTAGAACTACTGAAACTCTCTCCAGTATTTATACATGGCAAACCTAGAACCACATATATTGTGCATATATTAGGGAGAGATTTTAAGTCATATAACTGTTGTCTTTCAGCTATCTGAGTTCTTTTATCTCTATTTTAGGTCAACATAAGCTGGGCAAGCTCTCAGCTTTATTTGACCCCCACAACTATGGTATCCAACGATTGCCACCAGAGGGCTGATTTACTCAATGTATGACTATAATTTGATTATACTTCAATTGATTATTTGTAGCTGAATCAGTGGCTTGGCCTCATTGAAAAACACTGTACTTCATGTAAGCATTATTTCAACAGTGTTAGGTCTGTGATGGATCATTCGCGTAGGCAAGTCATGAAGTGAAAGCTTTCACCATGTATGAGAACCAGTGTGGTACAGTGGTTAGTATGTTGGACAAAGAGAGACAACGGTTCAAATTCCAACATAGCCATGAAGTTCACTCAGTGACTTTGGGCCAGTCACCACAACTCAGTCTAAACTACTTCACAGGGTTGGTGTCAGGATATAATGGGAAGAACCAGGGATATAATGGGAAGAACAATGGAGAAGAAGTTCATGGTGAGCTCCAGCACCTATTTTTCTAGATAAATAGCACTGGGGAGAACCCAATATTCCACCTTGAGCTCTGTGGGGAAAAGGTGGGTATAAACGTAATAGTATTAAAATAAATTAATATGAAAATCAGAATAATAATGCAAATGTGCTTTTCTTGTTAAATCACGATGAGAGTTTTGATAGGAGGTGTGGCGTTTGCCTCCTAGGTGGGTCATAAGGAAAGGGTTAAAATGAGTGTGATGTGATTGGCCAGTGGAAACTGATAGGTGGAGTTAGGGTTAGAGGGGGAGTTGTGTGATAGTCAGTTGAGAGTTGGGAGTTGAAGAAGGAGGAGGGAGGTTAAGTCTGTGGGTTGGTTGAGTTGTGTGGTGAGGGAGTGAGAGGAATTGTTAGGTAGAGTCAGATAGATTGTTGGAATAATCAGTAGGACAGTTAAGGAACTAAGATTAAGAAACAGCCAAGAAAAATTAACTGAAACCATGGGCTTGTTCTTGCCTATAAAATAAACTTGATTATTTGTTAATGTTTACAACTGTCTGGTCTCCATGTGTACCCATGAGGAGAAACAGGTTGGTGGCAGCGAAGAAAGCAATCACAGTGGTGGCACAGGGTCAATAGACCGTCAAACGTCCGGGAGACCTGTGTGATTGCCACAGGAGGTGATACAGAAATGGAATTAAGTACATTAATAAATAAGTGAACCAGACCCTTCTGAAACATCAGGGAAAACCTGCTCTCCTTCTTCATATGATGTCTTACAAAACCCTCATGGTCTGCTCCTTTGGACCAATTCTACTTTTTATTTGCCCCAGCTTCAACATTTATATCAGCCATGTTAAAGCTGGGCCAGATACTCTGCACAGTAATTCACAGGGTGGTTCATTCCCTACAACACAGTTGTGGATGGGAGAGAACCTAAACACCCCTCTTAAATGCCTTGGGAATTTCTGTCCCAAATTAGAAAATGTAGCAGCTACACTGCTGAGAGTCCCTCTGCCATAGACTGAGGCAGCAACAAAGATTTCTGGAGTGGGGTGAGGAATCTCTCTGCTACTTCATCTTGAATTCCCCCTCCCAAATTCCTACTATTCACCAATTTTGCCCCCCATCCCAAAGAGATCAAAATATATGGGCAGAATTCTTGGGGCCAACATTATTTTAAACAACAAATGATAGAACTTGGTCCAAAGTGATCTTCTGTAGAATGGAAAAGGAGATAAGGAGGAATGAGTTGTGCCCCCGATTCACAGTAGCACCACTCACCTTTGAAAACATTTCACAAATTTCAAGTGTGTGAGAGAGAAGGGAAGAAAAATTCCCAGTCCGGTCTACAGAACATGTGACACATTCTGCTAAATTTGCCTTCTTTCCTGCAGGGCACCACTCAGGACTTTTAAAGGGGGGAAAGGAGTGCTAATGAGTGATGTCAAGCGACCCTTTCAATCTTTATTAAAGGAAAGGAACAATACCTTGGCAAATTGGGTTAGACTGGAGGCAACATGATAACCCTGAATCTACATTTTTAAAGGCTTTTTAAAAGACCTATTGAAAGGTGTGCTGCTGCAAGATAAAGCACTGCCTTTTTTAAAAAAGGAAGTGGCAATTCTTTAGAAATGTGCTATAAAAATAGATCTTGCTACTCCAGAATAGTCCTGTTTTTTTCTATTTAACTTATCCCCACTTTTTAACCCATTTTCTACAATACCCATTTTCTAAGCGAGATCTGTTTTTCTGTGCTTTCAGGTATTGCGTTTCCTTTAAAAGAAGGGACACGGGTGGCGCTGTGGTCTAAAACACTGAGCCTAGGGCTTGCTGATTGGAAGGTCGGCGGTTTGAATCCCTGCGACGGGGTGAGCTCTCATTGCTTGGTCCCTGCTCCTGCCAACCTTGCAGTTCGAAAGTACATCAAAGTGCAAGTAGATAAAGAGGTGCCGCTCCGGAGGGAAGGTAAATGGCGTTCATGCACTGCTCTGGTTTCACCAGAGGCGGCTTAGTCATGCTGGCCACATGACCCGAAAAAAATGTCTGCGGACAACCGCAGGCTCCCTCAACCAGTAAAGCGTGATGAGCGCCACAACCCCAGAGTCGTTTGCTACTGGACTCAACTGTCAGGGGTCCTTTACCTTTACCTTTAACACAGTGGTTGCTAAGATGCCAAAGCACAGTAAACTTTGTGTGGAGTGCCTCAGGCGGTGCAAGTGCTTGAGGCAGTGCTCCACCTGCCCCACCACTGCTGAGAGGGAGGCGTTGCATTCTGCAGTGTTGCCACTCGCCTTCCCTGCCCCTGGGCAGAAAAATTGAGCAAGGGGCAACACTCTTTGAGCAGCGCTCCAGCTCCTGCCACGTTCAGTGAGAAATTGGGCACAGCAACAGCAGAAGTAGGGTGTGGACGGAGACATGGGGTGCCCTGAGGTGGGCCAGGATGTGGCAATTCCCATTTCACCTCAGATGGAGAAACGGGATGGGCCGCCCGTGTGGTATGCAAAAGGGGATAGCAATCTTTCTTTTTTAACATTTTCCATGCTTTATTGTCTGTAATTACATCTGTACAACAGAACCGTATCTTCACTGTTATTCACTGTTATCTATAAACCAAATTCATAAAAAAACCAAAAAAAAATAATACAAATCTTCTAACAATAATTTTTTCAACATAAACTTTCAACAACATAAAATTTTTTCAACATAAACTTTGACTTTCCATCCTTTCCATATTCTTTTCATTTTAATAAACCTATTGCATGAACTTATTAACATATTTAATAATAAAGAATTGATACTCATATTTTTTTTCTTTTAACATGGATTATTTACAGAGATCGCTCAAAGGCTGCAACTGAGTTTAAATTGCAATAATTATTCTTTAAATATCTCTTTAAAAATTCCCAATTTGAAATGAACTCCTGCTTAGATTTATCTTTAATCTGTTCTGAGAGATTATTTAGCTCAGCATATTCTACCAGTTTCAATAACCATTCTGATCTAGTGGGGATAGCAATCTAGTGTCATTATCTGAGAAGAGACATCATGTGGACTGGACAGGGAACGCTTTGGCAGCAAAGATCTGCTCAGAGGTGGTGACCAGGTATTGTGGAATGAACTCCTTATTGACATATGAGATGCCCCATCTATATTGATACTCTGCGGGCTTTTGAAGGCACACCTGTTTACAATGGCATTCCCTTCTTCTCTGAACTGGAGACTCCCGTTTTCATTGCTGTCTTGTTTCAATTAGATTGTTTTGCTTTAAATCATGGTAGATTATATTTTAATGTATTAGTAGGGTTGTTTTCATGTACATTTTAATTATTGCACATTCTATTATTAATTATCTGTGTTTTAAAAATGTTGTCTAATTGGTGTTTTGCAAACTGCTTAGACGCCATCTTGGCATTAAGTAGTATATTAATTTAAATATAATAAAAATAATAAAAATTGAAGATGATGCGGCAAGGGAATGCTCAGGAGGAGGAGACTGCAGTAATGAGGTAAGGATTTGACCATAGCAGTTTTAGATGAGGACGCAATGGGAAAGTAGCAGATTTTCACAATGTAACTAAAACAAGTAATTAAGCAATGCATAGCAAAGCTTACCATATATCCTATGCCGTTGTGATTCCTGGCAAATGGATAAAAGGCTCCCAGCTGCATCCAACGGGCACACATTTGGTAGTTTGTATGTTCATTGAAACCACAGATATCTGCTCCAGTCTGAACATATTAAAATAACTGAGTATTAATGCCACATATTATTTCAAATATAGGATAATAGGTTAAATTGTTGGGTTATGACTCAGACTTACGTAGGATATTCCAAAAAGGCTGAACTCCATCATACCTGTAAGAGAAATAGTCTAAGTTTATCAAATGCATCTCCCTTCACTGTAAAAGACACTTATCTAACATTTTGTTTGGGTCTTATTCAGTCACATACATACAAGCCGTTACGCTGAATGTTAGTTAAGTGGTAGGCCAAAATGGAAGCATGGGACAGAGCATGTCAAAAGGGCTTTAGTTTGACTCTAGGAGTCCTTCTTGTTTGCCTGTCACTGAGATCACTTAAAGTGACAGGCACAAAGCACAGGGCTAGGGATGAAGATATAATCCAGTTGCATTTATACATGGAATTTGGCAGTTCTGACCCAAACAAGCTCGGCATGCATTGGACCTCCATGCTGCATTACATTTCTGCCACATAATTGTATCCCTGAGATTGCTGCATGTGCATTTTGATACAGTTATGTGCATTTTTTAATGTGCTGGAAACCTGGAATGTGTGTGTGCATAACACGTACAAAACTTGTTTGCATTTTTAGGAGGGGGGGAGAGCTTCCTTGTCACTGAGAATAATAAGTGAGATGGAAGTTAGACACAAATGAGTGGAGGCAAGTTTTGCATCAAGATTTTCAGAAGATTCTGTCCGTAGACAAGGCCTTTTCAGTGGTGACCACTAGCCTTTGGAACTCTCGCCCAAGGACATGAAATCAGTCACATTAGTACCAGCTCTCTAAAAAGCCTTGAGGACCCACTTAGGATTTGCACATACTTTGTAAATACTGCTGAATACAGTCATCACCTTATTAGGATCTTCCATTGTTGTCAGTAAAAATACTTATTGTGCAGGAACAACAATGCCTAAGTACAACATTAATGTTGTTATATGTCTTTTCTTTCTGAACACTCTGTCACTCTGCCTGTTTGTGGGGAGAGAGGGACAGATACCTTTTCTATGGCCATCAGTTTTTATTTATGCACTCTTGTTGCAAAATGAGATACCAATTCTCATCAGGCAACAACTTTGTAATATCACTATTAAGAAAATCTTGCTCATTAAAAACAAGTACAACTTCCAGAAAACACACTACTCATCATAAAACGTATCAACAATGTATAATTTGACTCACCAATTATAGATTTCAAAAGCTGATCCCACCGTGAGAAGTTATCACCAAGCCAATGGCCTGCCCATTTGCCACTCGACGGATATGTTGAACGAGGAATGATAATGCCACGTTCTCCGGTGGCACTTTGTAAAGCTCTAGGATTGGAAATTAAAATAGAAACCAAATGAGTCAGAAATAAAATCCAGTGAATATTTAGGGCTGGAAGGTGTTTAAAGGATACTTGCAATATCATATTGAAAAATCAGAACTTCTATTAGAATAAACGAGTTCCGTTATAAATACAGTGGTACCTCTGGTTAAGTACTTAATTCGTTCCAGAGTTCTGTTCTTAACCTGAAACTGCTCTTAACCTGAAGCACCACTTTAGCTAATGGGGCCTCCTGCTGCCGCCCCACTGCCGGAGCACAATTTCTGTTCTCATCCTGAAGCAAAGTTCTTAACCCAAGGTACTATTTCTGGGTTAGCGGAGTCTGTAACCTGAAGCGTCTATAACCTGAAGCGTATGTAACCCGAGGTACCACTGTACTGAAATACTAAATAAGATGGATAACAATGTGTAACAGAAAAAGAAGTAGAAAATAGAAGTGGAAAGAAATTGCAATTGAGTAGATTGGAAGTCTAACACAAGGGTGGGGTGAGGGATGGTGGTGGGAAAAGGAAGTATCTGTGGGATTGAATGTGGGTATGTATGAATATTTTTAAGGATTGCATGAAATGTCTGTTTGTATATTCGTAATATGTATGTATTAATGTTGAATTATTTTAATAATAAAATATTTGAAAAATTAAAAAAGAAATAAAAGAAATAAAATCCAGTGAATATTTAGAACCAATATATATAGAATTAACAGGTATGTACATAATTTTTTTAAAGCATCTATTCAGATTCTACTACATGGAGGCTAGGTTGGAACATTTACTCCAAAGCAGTGCAATTGTAAGGAAGCAATCCTATAGGAAAATCTGCCAGGATGAGTAGATTGCCAGCTGTGTCAGGATGTGACAGCTTAACTCCCACATCCTTGATTCATCTGGAGATATACCAGCATATTCCGGCTCAGCCAGGGTCTATGCAGTTGACTCAAGCCAAGTTGATCTTAAATTGCCGTAAAACGTGAAAAGGGGGCATAGCAGAAGCATGGTGTGGCAAGAACAGAGGGGGTGGTACTTAGGCTGTATCCTAAGCCCACTCAGCTCGATCATATGACCTGGCAACTCAGCATAAATTAAACCAGCAAAAAAGGGTGGAATAACCAAAACACTATTTAAAATACTTGTTCTGCCTCTGCCAGACTTAAATCTTCACATTTAAAGTTAATATTTTCTACTGGCCTTTGCACTTACCAAATGTTTCAATGCAGTTCTTGGTTCAAAAGACATGACCAAATTTAATATGAAATGCAAGCACATTTAGAGTATATTATTTTAAGAGAAAATGTGCTGTGATAGATTTCTTAAAGCTATATTTAAATCTGGATTCTTTTTTGGCTTTGTTTGTTTGTTTGTTTAAAAAGTGCTGTTGATTGTGGAGATGGGGCAGAGTAAACTTATGAGTTCTCACATGCGAAAGCGACAAGGACTGGATATAGACAAAGTCACACATCCCTACGCAAAATATGGACTTTTAATTCTTTATTTAATATCTTATTTCTAGTTGGATATGTTTTTCTCTCTTAAAAAATACATATTTCGATCCATATGTCCTGACAGAAAAACACTGAACTGTGAATTTTCAATCATAATATGCATCGTGATACGTTGAAGTTGCAAACAAAGTGCAGTCACATTCAGAGAAGTGTGAGCATAAGAACAGCCATATTGGATCACACCAATTGACCATTTAGGCTAGCATTAATAGAAAATTTTAGGCTAGCATTAATAGAAAAAAGGGAGCGGCAAGTTGATAATAACGAAAATGAAACCAATAATAAACCAGGCTGTCTTGGCTTAGCCACATTTAGTGGATAATAAAAGGTACAGGGACCCCTGACCATTCGGTCCAGTCGTGGCTGACTCTGGGGTTGTGGCGCTCATCTCACTTTATTGGCCGAGGGAGCTGGCGTACAGCTTCCGGGTCATGTGGCCAGCATGACTAAGCCGCTTCTGGCAAACCAGAGCAGCGCACGGAAACGCCGTTTACCTTCCCGCCAGAGCGGTACCTATTTATCTACTTGCACTTTGACGTGCTTTCAAACTGCTAGGTTGGCAGGAGCAGGGACCGAACAATGGGAGCTCACCCCGTTGCGGGAATTTGAACCACCAACCTTCTGATCGGCAAGCCCTAGGCTCTGTGGTTTAACCCACAGCGCCACCCACGTCCCTCATTTAGTGGATAGCTATCCCTTCATAAGTTTGTATATTTTGAATGAAACCAGTAAATAGTTTCAAAGCAATACTTGGCTTAGCAGTGTCTTCTCTACAGAAGAAAGCAATTTTTAATGCATTATTTACAATTTTAAAGATACCATCATCCAGAGTGCTGAATTATTGCCTGCTGATAATGTTCAAAACATACTTTAGTCTACCTGATACTAGAGAATGTGAATCCACTCACCCATGTCCATTCAGCAGTTTTGCAAGTGTCATGAGTGACAGCAAAATGCCAAAATCCTGCCACGTATAAAGTGTACTCAGGGTTTTGTTTTGGTTTTTTTAAAGGTGGCCTCCTGACCTCTACTCCCCCCCACCCCACTTTCTCCATAGTAATGTCAAACTTATCAAGGGCCCCAAGGTCATTACAGTCCACGGAGTGTTTAAGGGGATGGGATGTTGTTCTTTGCTTGCTCGTTGAATTGGAAAGGAAACAACCTAGAAATATTACCATTAGATCGGAGATTATCTAAAAGAGAATATAACTCAATAAGGAATTAGCATGTAATAAAGTTGCCTCGGAGCTGAAGAAATAAATTGTTGAAGAGCAAGTCTTGCCCATTTTCTTTACATAATATGCACCCTCTTGCCCCTCTTTAACATTTACTTTTTAAAAAGTGAATTGTTAAGGTTATTAATTTAAGAATGGGTATACAGAACACTTAATTTAAAATAATCATTCAGTGTAGCCTACGTGGAATCCTAGCCAAACAAATACAAGCTTTTTAATTAAAGTAGTCCATCACATATGAGGCTTGGAGCAAGGGGTTATTTTCAACTTTAATTTCTTATGCTAGCCTTAATAGCCTATCAAAAATGCTGAAAACTGCTTTGTGACATCAGTGAATGGCAGAGCAGTCTTTATTACAGTTGCCGGAACTTTCTGCATCTGCATCACATAGGACTGTCTCAAGATGGCCTTTGAATACCTCTCATAAGAGGAATCCCATTTATATGTTCCCAGTGTTGCATCTGAATGCACGGAAACAAGAGTGTTTAGCGGGATGTAATTAAACATCCATATTAAAACCACTAAGCTGGCCATTTGGTTTCACAAACCAGGTCAACAATTAAGTTTGCACAACATAATCTGGTTATTAGAATATGCGTACAAATAATTTGCTCCCAGCTAAGTGAGGAATCAGGTCTCTTAATATCGGGCCCCAATGTACTTGCAGTCTTAGAAACAAGACAATGAAACTTGATGCTTAAGAGGCTATTCAGGCTGTTCCCATGGCACTCAGCATCCACAGATACATTGTGCATGCACTGCCATGGTGTTTGCTAACATGAATTGGAGATCTTGGACGTCATCCACATCACTGGTGATGGAAAGTAGGAGGGGAGTGACAAATTACAGCCCTAGCATGTAATAATGTTTTCCCCACCTCAACCCCACTGCCACTTCCCTGGATTTTCATCTGACTGTAGGTCAGTTGAAGTACACAGCATACCAATATGGCCAATATCGGACCCTTCTTCATGAACTTATTGTAATCTTTTTAACAGAAACTTTCAAGGCTACCAGCATTCAGAATCTACCACAGAATACTATGCACTATAATACCAACGAATGGCATAATGTTTCCTAGATTGGTTAACTACACCCTGCCTGAAACTTTGGAAAATGGCTGCCTGTCAGTTTAGATGAATTGGGCCAGATAGACAATTGCTCTGACTCAGTATAAGGCAGCTTCCTATTTTCCATCAAAATATTATTGATATTGCAGAGTTCTCTGGCCACTGAAGGAATGCTAATCGTGTAATCCAATGCATGTCTACTCAGAAGTAACTCCCATTCAGCTCGGTGGGACTTACTTAGTGTTCTAGCAGTAAACAATAAGCCTGTGTGTTCCCAAACTTGGGTCTCCAACTGTTTTAGGACTACAACTCCCATCATCCCTAGCTAGCAGGACCGATGGTCAAGGATAATGAGAACTGTAGTCCCAAAATAATTGGAGACTCAAGTTTGGAAAACACTGCCATAAGCACTTACTTGCTAGTTGTGAGGGAGAGTCGTACCTTGGAAGTCAAACAGAATCCGTTCCGGAAGTTCGTTCGACTTCCAAAAAGTTCGAAAACCAAATCATGGCTTCTTGATTGGCGGCAGGAAGCTCCTGCAGCCAATCAGAAGCAGTGGAAGCCCCATCGGACATTTGGGTTCCAAAAGAACATTCACAAACCAGAACAATCACTTCCGGGTTTGTGGCGCTAGGGAGCCAAAACGTCCGAGTTCCAGGGCGTTCGGGATCCAAGGTACAACTATATTTGTGAAACATATACCCTACAGTATATACTAGTTAAGAACTCAGTAATTTTGGTGGTTTTTTGTTTTTTCTTGTTCAAACAAGTACAAATAAAGGAAAGGGCAAAATTTAAATATGTTGAGCACCTTTATGTTTTTTTTAAAAAGATAAAATAAGCCTTGTATAACTTTGTAAATCATTTGTACAAATTGTTTCTAGTAAATGGAGAACTGAATTGTTTAAAAGGTAAGACAAGCCCCAGGGAAACAATGTACCCAAAAAGGAAAAACAACAACATGTAACTTACTCATATGTAGGCTTCGTTTGTGACCAGCCATATAGATTGTGGACATCATAGTGTCGAACTGGGGTTCCATCTGCCAGAAATTGTTGACTCTGCATGCACAAGGTTTTACTACTCAGCCCAACATCTCTTCCTAATAAGTCTAATGAAGAACAAAACGTTAAAAGAGGTTAAACAAAATCTTACCCATCTTCTGCTTTCATGTTTAAAAATCAATTTATAAAGTCATGTTGGAATATCAAAATTAAAATTTCTGGTTTGGAGTAGACTCCAGAGGTATGATATTTGAATGGCATAGACAAAATATTAATTTGACTCTTCTGAATTTGTGTTGTGCGTATATGTCTATGTATGTATGTATGCAGGGGTGGTGAAGGTATAACTATGGCCCCTTCATGATTACATGATTAATCCTCTTAAGGAAGCTGTGCCTGGAAGAAGAACATTGAGGGGAGAGACTTCATCAGGCAAGGCCTTCTTCCACCTGCCTTGCCCCACCCTCCAGTCTCGGCTTTTCAGTTTGTATTGTATTATTTTATGTACTGTGGCTTGCCGTTTTATTGATTATAGTTTAGAAATTATTTATTGTAACTGCTGAGTGGATTTCTCTTTAACTTCTTTTTGTTGATATTATTTTATACTATTCTAATAATTGTTGAATGTTACTTTTTTGATGTAGGTTGCTTATTTTAAGTTATTATATTTTTGTAGTGCATTAGATTGTTATAGGATGTACATTTTTTGTTTCTTCAGCTTGTAAACCGCCTTGAGTATTTTAAGATAGAAAGACGGTATACAAATTAAAAATAATGATGATGATGATTTGTCCCAAACTCAGCACACACCTGGTATACAACAACATTACAAGTGATCTGAAAGTAGGCATAGTAATTACACTTACTTGGTATATATACAGGAAAATTTAGTTCGGAGTTCCTACAGCCACCAACTGCACCATTGACAAAATTTGCTGGTTCATTCATATCCTTACATTGAAAACAAAACAAAACACATAAGCAATATGGACCATCCTTTGTGTTTCTGATAGCCTTTGATTATACTATGAAAATATATGAGGAGGCATCATGTCTCTCCATTCAAGGTGTCCAAGAATACTGAAGGCATGCCAAGATGAAATGAAGAAATGAGCCCAAGTATATGCTGTGTATGTGTAAGGAAGCTATAAAATGATTTATTAAAAAGATATTTCTACTGTACATTGCTTGGGAGCATCAGGTATCACAGGTCTATGAGTGTCTGGATTTAGGACAGTTCAAGGTCACTTTTTCTGTTGTTGTTGTTGTTTAAAATGCTATTGTTTTGATTTAGAAAATGGGACCCTCTATAATTATAGATCACACATCCTTTTCCTCTTGGAATGTTTTATTATTGACTCAGTAAATTTCATAGCTGCATCCTATATTCCTTTATCAACAATTGTGACTATTCTTTTTTCTTTTAAATCTATTTATTCTTTCGTTTTCTTCTGAACCTGACTGTTGTTGTTAGAACTCCAGAAAAAAATAGTATTTTTTTTTTGGGGGGGTGGATTGTATCCCATCCTTCATCCAAATAAATACAGGCTTCCTTCATCCACCTCCCAAACATTTCTTGTACTGTGTTGAGGAGCAAATTCAGTGTCAATATATTTCCCCATAACAAAAACCTTGGGCGTCTGGGCTCTGGTAAATGCTAATATACATTTATTTGCATCTTGCACTGAAATGATGGACAACATTCACAGGGTCAAGATAATAAAGCAGATGAAAGCAGACGAATGCAGAAATAGGATAGCAGTGATTTATGGGTAGGCACACATGTTTGATATCGTCCAGACAACCCTTTAGTAACAAGGACTCACCTCTTTGCCATGACCTTTGACACTTGAAGTGTATATTTTTAGAATCCAACTTATTTCTATAATTGTAAATTGCTTTAAATATTGTATTGTAATGTTGTGTTTAAAGGTTTGCAACCCACCCTGGAACCTTAGGGTGAAGGGTGGTTAATAAATTAAATCTTCATAATCATAATCTACCCATTAATGTAGACGTATCCTATTACTAGCACATTTCAAGATAATTTGGATAGTTTTCTCTGCATAAAAACATAACTGTTAGTGTAAAAAAACTAAAATGACATTAATCCACTGAAAATATGAGTTGCTTTTTTCCAGTATCTGTTTTCCACATCCATAGCTGTAGAAAACAACATAGACAATGCTAAAATAGGTGCAGGACTTACAATCCATATGCCATCAAATTTAATGCTATTTGCTGGATTGGTAGGGTTGGTGTGGAACTCCTGAATTTCTCTTTTCCACCACTGCATTGTAGAGTTGCGGAAGAAGTCTGGGAATGCAACGTAAGCTCTGTATAACTGGAATAATAGAGAATGTGAAGAAAACAACATATTACTTAGATACAATTGCTTATTTGTAACTAATAGGCAAGAAGTGTGCACGATCCATCACTGGAAAAGACTGACACCACGTGAATCACAGAACTTTCAAAAGCGGAGATGGGCTGGCAAGTCTTGAGAGATCTGGCTCCTCATGGTCTATGAATGCATTTTCAGATTCTCTTAACAGTTTAGGCAGAAATAGTCCGCATTAGGGAAGTTTTTAATGACTGATGTTTTAATATATTTTTAATCTTTGTTGGAAGCCACCCAGAGTGGCTGGGGAAACCCAGTCAGATGGGTGGGGTATAAATAAATTCATTATTATTATTATTATTATTATTATTATTATTATTATTATTATATCATGGGTCTGCATATTTCCTTAAGAACAGAAGATCTTTTCAAAACTAGCAAGTGGGTAGCAGGCAGAAGGTGGCCTAACATCTGTGCTCTATCTTCTGCCTATCCCTGCTTTACATAATATGCCCCACACATCTCCATGGTCACTATGGACAAAGTCTAAAGAGCCATTCAGGCTGAAATCCTATACACCAGGCATGTCCAACTCTGAGGAGACTACAATCTGCTCCCAGTATAATAAAACTGGCAGTGATTTACCCATTGTCATTGCCAAAAGTTTTTGAGCTTTTTTTTGGGGGGGGAGCATTTCCCAGAGTTGTTGAGCTTTGAGGGAGTACAACACAGGGAATATAAGCTTTCACAGAGGCGATGGCAACGTATATGAGACATAGCGCCAGGGGCGGGACGCAGATCGATCGATCGATCAGGAGCACACAGGCGAACAATTTTCTTAAGCCAGTGATCAACCTGAAGCATCCCCAGTATCTACCTGTAGAACACGGATGACTGGTCGGACATGTCTGCTATACACACTTAACTGGGAGCAATTCCTATTAAACTCAATGGGATTGACTTCTGAGTAGACAAGTACAGGATTGCATTGTTGGGACTTTTGCATAGGAATTGTGCTTGCCCAAAATCATTTATGAATTCATTTCTCAAACATGACTAACAATTGCTTGCATCACTCTCCGTGGTGCCAAATACACTTTGCATTATGGCACAAATGGACTGCTTTTTTAGTAGAAGGGGGATCGAAACTACCTTGGGCTTACCAAATTCTTCCCCCGCTAGCCTTGCTGTCATTAGTTCATTATTATGCGGGGAAGAGGGTTACTGGTTCGTGGGTTTTTTGTATTTTTACATTGTATCTTTATGTTGTGAACGGACCTGAGATCCATGGATGAAGGGCAATATACAAATTTAATTAATTAACTAATTAATTGTGTTATATTATTATTAGAGCTACTGCATTGTTTTCACAATTACTGGGGCTTTTTAAAGGAGAGACACAAGTGCAAACTTACCTCTGTTTGCTCGTCCCAGGATATTGATGTATTCACAACTACACCAGGGTAATCAGGCCATACCTATGATGGCAAAGTTATTTGAAAATGGTTAGCATAATGAAATAATGAAATGACAGGGTTTGGGGAACTTTTCTTTACAAATGAACCACTGCAATTCACTCAGAAAGGTGGAGTGGAAATCCATCAAGTGATAACAATCGAGTAACCTTCTTTTTAAAACAAAATCAAGGGTTACGTTATCCTGCTCCAAAACTGAGATGGTGGAGAGATAAATAAAAGGATGCAACACTCCTCACTTCCATTACTCCTTTCTTAAAATGCCAACATATGGCTGTTTTGAGCATGCACCCTTCTCCACTGTAATTTGTTAATACCAGACCATAATTATACTGCTAGCAGCAATTATTATCTGAAATCAGATGACTTCTAATAGTCTTTTCAAGAAGAAATGTTTTTTTTTACATAAACTAAGGAGTTTCTCAGCTGGTAGACTATGGTTGCCACAACCTGGCAACCATAGGGAAGATAAACCACCTTTACTAAGATGACCAGAGGCCCAATTTAACCCAAAAAAGAACATTTAAGGCATTTTAAGGCACTTGTACATGGAATTAATGCTAATGATCGTATGCAAAAAATATTACCTTCCCCCACACAATATCGCTGCTATTAGGCCATTTAATGAAGACATCGTCCTCAACCCCTCTTGTGAATGGCGGATAAGGCTTGGTTTCGTTCCCAGAAATGGCTGGATCCTGAAATGAAGAACTTTGGCTTAAGAACTAAAGGCATAATAGTTATTAAAGGAGCAATCCTGTTCTCAAAATATGCCAGCTTTTAGGATATGGCAGAAACCTTGGTGCACAAGAGCCACTCGAACGGAAGACTCTACCAGTGCAGCCATTCCACTAGGGAAAATGCAAAATAGACGCAGCAAAAAACAGGTCAGAGTTCAGGGTGGCACAGTGGAGGAGCCCACTTATGCCAACATTAAAGTCATTAGGTCAAACAGGAGCAGAATATATGTACTGACCAAAATGATGATAAATCGCATTCCATCCCGTTTCATTTTGTCAACCAGAGCCGGAAGCTTTGAAAATTCTGGACCGATAGTGAAGTCCAGCTGCCGTTCCATGTAATCAATATCTGCATATTGTACATCCTGTGGAGAATAGGATCAAACGATCTTAATTTACAGTTTTAAATGACTAATTTACAGACAAAGGTGAGGAGCCAAAGTGTCACATAGGCCAAAGCAAGGTGACTCTGCAACATCCAGTGAAATTTTCACCTCTCTTTTTTCCTTTTTGTTGTTTAAACAGCAGCTCCAATACTACACCAATACTACAAACTCTCTTCAGTTTTAATACAGTTTGCTAGGTGACATGTTCACCAACACTTTCAAAGTGTATTTTTATCTCTTTTTCAATTCCCTTTTAACTACTCTGCTCATTTTTGAGATCTTTCCTGTTTTGAAATCAGTCGCGACCATCTTGTTCCCTCTGGGAAACTTTTCACTTAAATATATACAAGGTGTGACCGGAAAGTTTGGTGAATGGTCACAGAAATCAGGCAGCGAGAAATATCCAAACATACAATCGGCATCAGAAACCCACGAAATGCTCACAATTGTGTACGGAGATGAAGCCCTAACTCAAAAAACAGGATATGAGAGGTTTAAGCATTTCCATGAAGGGCGGCAAACCATCGAAGATGACCTTCGGTCTGGCAGACTGTCGATGAGCAGAATGGTAGCAAATGTCGACAGAATTCGTGAGTTATTCTTGTGGGATCTGTGTTTGTCCGTCCAAATGATGGTGGAAGAATTGCATATTCCGTGTGAAATCATTACTGAGGTTACTGAGCTGTCCCACCCTCTGTTTTCTCTTGATCTGGGCCCACCAGATTTCTTTCTTTTTCTAAAACTGAAATCTACGCTGAAAGGGCACAGATTTTCCAACATTTCACATGTCCAAGCTACTGTGACAGGGGAACTGAAAGCAGTATGAAAAGAGGACTTCTCCAGCAGTTTCCAACAGTTCTACAAACGTTGTCAATGGTGCATTGTATCAGAGGGGGGCCTGCTTTGAAGGCCTGTATGTTTGAATATTTCTCACTGTCAGATTTTTGTGACCATTCACTGAATTTTCCGGTCATACCTTGTATAATTGGATAGCATTGTGGCCATTGTTCTCAAGTAGTTCTTTGACACTTAATCTCACACAAGGTCTTGCCTTGACTCAGGAGTGAATCCAGGGTAGTCCTCTATTTTGTCAGCTTCATTGCTAACTATTCTAAGGCACCTTAATCTTTTCATATATAGAAATGTTGACTCTTTCTTAAGAGTCACAAGCTAAATGTACATTTTCCCAATTCCTATGATTGTTCAAATAAATAATCTATGGACTATCACCACTGACATTCTCCATGAAGAGAAAATTATCACTATGAGTCCCAATTTACATACCTGCTCATCATGCAGTTTGCTGGATAGCTTTAACCTAGCCATTATCTCTCAGCTTAACCTAATTCATATGGTTGCTGAGGCGACAACATGTAGGGGAAGGAACCTATTGCCCTGAGCAAAAGGGCAGGATTAAAACAGAACGAATGAATGGCCATGTCTACACACAACTTACATAGGGGATCTTAGCTGCTCTCATTGCATCATAAAGATCGGAGATTTCTGTGTCATTTTCATATCCATAGCGGCACAATTGGAATCCCAGACTCCAATACGGTGGCATGACTGGACGTCCAATGAGCTAGAAATAAGAAAATTAAATACATGATATTTGCGTTACCTTACTCTGGCAAAAAAAAAAAAGCAAAATGATAGTATTTTTAGTATAGGCTTTATAAGATAGTTTCAGATGTATTACTGAACCACTTACTGCAGTGTATTCCTGAACCACTTGTTCTGGAGTTGGTCCCAAAACTACATAGAAGTCCAAGATCCCTCCAATAGTACGGTAAGTCAAAGCAGGAGTTGGTTGGAGCTTTACCTCTGGAAATTCATAAACAGGAAATGAAACTATCAAAATGACCAGTATTTGCCAAAATAACCCTCTTCTCCACCTGCTCCAGCAGGCTGGCTAAAAATAACTTGGACCCCAAGGGCATTTCCATTGATAAATGAGAACTCCCTAGAATTCTCAGGGAATGAGCCAATCTCTCATTTCTTAAGGTAGGGGCACCTGCCAGTTAAGAATTAGCTTGCGACTTCCACAAATGACCTTTGTGTTCGCTAATACTGTTTCCTGACCAAGTCACAGGAGACTGACTTAACTTGAAATAAGGATGTTGCACCAACCTTGGCGCTGTTGGTGCCCTTGCTTTCTGAAACTGAAAGGTTGAGCTCTCCATAACCAATATCAAGGTGTTCAGTGCAGCGCGGGCATAGTGGAAGGTGTTTCGGATCGGCTCTGCCACTGTCTCCACCACCCCTGCTGCCAATATGTAAACAGGCAGGGTGCTTGCCAAATAAGAGGCACCAACTCAAGATCTCATTCCAGCATGGGGGAAAGGGACTGTAAAAGTCAGGCTGGGGACTGGCATGGCTCACAGGCCATACACCTGTCAACCTGAGACAAACTGTGATTCAGAAATGCAAAGTTTTCAGAAAAATGAAGGGCGACTTACCCATTCCATTGCTGTTCAGCAAGAGAACTCCGTGAGCATTTCCATCATTTTCTAGGCCCATGTAAAAGGGGTGAACTCCATAAGTATTAAGCTTGTACTGTAACCGTGGAGGGAAAATAACGTGCTGTGAGCAAACGCCTTGGCCAATTGATTTTCTCCCCAGCATGCTTCTACACATGTCAGCAAGGGTTAGACATTTCAAGATCACAACAAGGTAAATATTAATTTCCCAATTTTTTCCTCATATTCTGCCTTCAGATTGCTATGAGCTGAGATCATTCAAGCAGAAAACTATCATAAAAATACATATAAAATGAAAGTTTCTTAAAACATTTAATTTTTAGGGGCCAGGGGAGAGGGGATAAAGTGTGGGTGTACATCTGTGTGCGCAATGTATACTAAGATTGAGCTGTAGTGCTCTCTAACATACATACAGCTCAAGTATGCACACATCCAACGATCTGTGGGGGCTCACGGTGCATTCTAAGCACCTGGGACTGATGTAAACTTCTGTTGATGCTAGATTTCTTGTGTATTACTGCCAGAGCCATGTGCCTCTCCAGACTGGCAGCAGAAATTGTGAGGGGTGAGACTCACCATTAGCAGTGCATATAGAAATAACAACAACAACAACAAACAACAACAACAACAACAATCATAATAATTTCCCTTTGGTATTATTTTTATAGAAAATGTTGCCTTTCTCTGGGAGTACACCAGCTCAGTAATTGGGCCCAAACTGGACCGATGTCAGGCGACACCAGGTTCAAGAGTGGCTTGGGATCTAGCCAATCCCAGGGCATCACCTCAACCCCACCTTCCTCTTCAGAATGCCCTGGTTGGAGACTCTGTGCATGTTTGGCAGCTGAGCTGGCAAAAGCAAGCGGAAGAATGCTTCCACTCCAGCCACTGCCTTGCATCCCAGCCTGGTGTAAGGGGCTAGTGGACTGCAGCCTAATTATTTTGATGGGACACAAGTGCAACTAATTTAGTCCAGATTCAACACATCCTGACCTTTTTGAATGTTGCAATGGAGATGGTAAAAGAATGAACTCACCCCGGGAGACTGGTCCCTTGCGAACATCCCCCAAGTATGCCAGTCCATCTCATGTCGGAAGTGAGCATGCTCTGTTTCACCAAACCCATACACGTACTGCGAAGGGAGGCGAGTTGAAATCTGAATGAACATGTCGCTGAAGATGAAGCCAGGTACTTGAGAATCCCAACTGCAATCAAAATATTCAGCAGTTTTCATTAGAAAGAAGTAGAAAGCAGACTGGATTATATTTCATATATGAGGAGGGCAAGGTTTCAGAACATTTGCAGGGTGAAGAGGGGGGATGTCATTGCTGATCATCTGATATTGCGGCAATCAATGTTACAGCAATGGAAAAACCTTTGTGATTATGTCATAATGGGCATTTATTAGCTATGATTGATCAGTTCATTCCACAAGGCCTCTATGACACACTGTCAATGGTAAAGAGGGACAAGCCTATCCTGTTATGCTTATATTTTTCCCTCAAGAAATGCTGCTAATTAATATTAGGTTCTAGATTTGCGTTGATACAACTTTCTCTGAGGGTTCCACTGTGCCTTCAGGATGATGCAGAGTTTGCCTTCAATCTTCCTCCCATGCCCATGTCACCACACTTCTGTTTCGCATAATGAAACTATATCAGATACTGTATAGTAGCTGACATGTGTGGTAGGGGTGGGTGTTGAACTTCACACCTCTTCTGTTTTGGATAGTTGTGGTCTGAGAAGAACTTCAGTGAAGTCCTGGAGTATTCTGATGATGTGTCATTTCCCAATGATTCATGGTGAGCAATGTGTGAAATTCAAACCTTGACAGGGCTAGCCAACATGTTGCCCTCTAGATGCTGTTGAACTCCACTTCCCATCAGCCCCTCCAAGCATGGTCAGTGGTAATATGACATCAACTTCTGGAGGACCCATTTTAGCCATGTTCCTTTAGAACAAACCTCTTTTAGATGCTATGCTTAGGCACATTCCCCAGGGACCTAGGTTCTCAGAACATAATTAGCTTCAACCATGCTATTTCTAGTAAAAAAAATAAGAAGAAGAGGTGCTGGTTCTCATATCTTGATATATTTGCTGTGGGTGCCACCACAAAATGGCTACCATGGCTAGCAAAAATAGTTTTTCCCCTCCCAGAGCACAGCCCTGCCTCATATTGTATCCAGGCCTGCACCTCACCTTGTCTTATATTCTAGTTGAGCCTTGCCACACCACAGAGCAGGACATACTGAATGTCAAGAACCCAGGAAGATGTAGTGTTCCTAGGCCTAGTATTAAAATCATGGAGACTGCAGATACATCAATAGCCTTTAGGCCTGTGATATCACACTCACCTACCTACAATTGTAAAGAGTGTCCCCAACAGAACAAAGCTCTAGGAAAGCTCATCACCTAGGTAGACCTTCCTAAAACTGGCTGTGACAAAATATTTGAGTCCCAGTGCCAGTACTTCTAATTTTAGCAATTCTCAAAACAGTGGGTTGAGATGGGGCTGGGAAAGGATATACATCAACATTCCTTCTTTTCAAATTTAAAATGATGAGCTGTTGTGGCAGAGGTGTGAGGAACAATCAGAAATCATTTAGAACCTGTGAGAGAAATATTTTAAGCACCAATGGTGCTGAAAAGGGTTATGATGATCTATAACATATCTGCGATGCTCCTGTCTGCTTAATGGTGTGCTTGTCTCTCTGTGCTATCTGATCATTTGAGATGACAGGTATGGAGAGGAAAAGCTAAACTAAGCTTAGTCTGTTTCCTGCTGATCCTAAAAGAAACAGAGTGAATACTGCAGTTCACAAAGTATTTACCCAAAGGCTTACAGGAGAACAGAACACATCTAGGTATTTTAAGCATGAAACAGTAATATTTTCTCAGTTCACCCATTCTTTAAAAACTAGACTGAAATCTATTATGTGATCCTTGCAGACTTTTCCAACTTTATCTAAACCCTCATCTCTATTCTCCACCAAACCCCATGGATCCCCATGACCAATCACCATTTTAAATTTCCCAACTTTCCCCCTCAGGGTGACATGGGCCTAAAGTTAGACTTTAAAATGGTGTGGCAAGCATTAAGTCACATCCTAACAAATATGCATAGCAGTCTTCCTCTGGCCTGGGGATTGACAAATCTGTTAATTTTGCTCCTTTAAGGGAGCAAACCTGTACACAAGAAGCTGGGGGTAAAGCAAGCTGGTGTAAGTTAAAATGGAGTAAAGTCACACCAGATCCAAATTCAGGTGTGAAGTTAAACCAGATCCAAATTACACCAGATTCAGCAGAAGGGCTCTCCTTTACCCTGGCGAAGAGAAAACATGCCTCTAGAATAGTGGTCTACGAGTTGCAAGATCACATGACAAGGCTGAAGAATGAAGAGGCTTAAGGTCCAGCCTAAACCTCCATGCTATGTGTCTCAATAGAAAAGCACTTTCTGATAGTTTCACTACAGGGGAAGTCTCTTCTGTAGTGGTGCCCATATGACAGAGACACCTTTCCTCTCAGCTAAGGGAAGCACTGACATTAATTACATTTAGGGATCTTTTAGGAGCACATTTATCCTGTCAGGCCTTTGCCTGATGGTATATCTCAGTATGTTATAATTTTATAGTTTTATAATTTTAGCTATCTCCTAGTCTTTTGGTTGCATTTTTGCTTCATTCTAAGGTTTTCATATGTATTTTAATATTGTTTACTTCCTTGAGAACTGACACAGGAGGATCAATGATGCACGCAACAATCCACCTGATTCTCTCTCCTTCTAAATTCAGTTTTAAGAATGATATTCATAGTTCATGCTAGTTGCCGTGATAATAAAGTCGTGTAAAGTGGCTTGTTCATACCCTTTCAAAGGTTAGTCAGTGAAAAATAAGCATGTAAGATAAATTGGTAGACGACTGGATAGCTGAAAGTCAAATACTCAGAGCTAGCTAAGAAGCAAATAATAATAATAATAAAGCAGTAGGGAAGTTTCTTAAATAAATATAACTGCCGTGTGCTAATTTTTGCAGAAAACAGCCCTTGAATCATATGATTGCGGAAATACACTGCAAGTAAAAATAAGACCATCTGTGTAAGTGCCATTTGAGAAAAGAAGCAAAACAACAACAACAACCACATCTCTGCCCCACACCCCGTGAACTTTGTAGTAACTTGGGGAACAACTTGGTTTGTTTTCACACTTGTTCTATTCATTGCCCAGTTGTACAACCATCTACTTACATGACTGTTCCAGTGCTTCTGCGCCTAATTTGAATACCAAATGGATTGTTCTGAACTGCCACATCATAGAGGCGTTTCTCATAGGTGCTTGCAGGTGTGCTGGGGACGTTCAGTGGCACTGGGACTTCATACCTTTTGTTACTGTAATCATAAATCTGCAAGGAGGAATGGGTATTGCTTCCTTAGAACAAAGATGTTACAGAACATAGATCACAAGGCTGGAATCTTCCTGTCCGTCCCCCACCCTGCCCCAGTAATAATAGGAAATCTCTTTAAAAACAACAGAATCTTCCTTTTGCTTTTTCGCGCCAAAGGAGAAATGTTGTTAGGGCCAGATGAACAGCTGCACACAATTCAAAATCCTTGATGGGTAGCGCCATCAGCAACATTTGGGAATATATTTCCTCTTTCATATTTGGAATATTTTGGTTACAACTGCTTTGCCAGGCTATAACTAGTAGTATGAATCAAAAAGCTTTCGCCATTGATGCGAAAGTCACAGGCGGATTGTTTCAAGATAACTAGCTGCGGTATTTGCCTCGAATTTACCTTAAATTGAAGCATGTCGTTCTCATGGTATTTCACCTCCAAGCGAAGTGTGTCAATGGGTGTGACAGAAACTCTTGGGCGTCTAACAGGTCCATTGCCTCTGCCAAGGTTTACCGTTAAACCGGAAGGTGTGTACTGAATTTCTTCAACAGTATAACCATCGTTGGATGGGTAGTAGCAGAATGGGACAGGTTCAACAGCTGGCTGTTGAGAGAAAAGACCTTCTTGTATATAATAATAATAATAATAATAATAATAATAATAATAATAATAATTTATTATTTATACCCCGCCCATCTGGCTGGGCCTCCCCAGCCACTCTGGGCGGCTTCCATAGAAACCAAAAATACAGTAAAATATCACACGTTAAAAACTTCCCTGAACAGGGCTGCCTTAAGATGTCTTCTGAATGTCAGGTAGTTGTTTATCGCTTTGACATCTGCTGGAAGGGCGTTCCACAGGGCGGGCGCCACTACCGAGAAGGCCCTCTGCCTGGTTCCCTGTAGCTTTGCTTCTCGCAATGAGGGAACCGCCAGAAGGCCCTCGGCGCTGGACCTCAGCGTCCGGGCAGAATGATGGGGGTGGAGACGCTCCTTCAGGTATACTGGACCGAGGCCGTTTAGGGCTTGTATATAAGGCTTAGATGCTCAAGAGTAGGCTTTCCAATGAGGTGAATGGAAGATGATATTTTCATTAGCTCCAGACACAATTTGTGGAACCAGGAAGTACTGGAAGCCATACTCCCCATGGATTTCAGCAACAAATCCTATTTTCATTTGTTAAGAACCCTTTGTTGGTGTTAAATGGCTCACCAAGTCTATTTTGACCAGGTCTGCAGATTCTATGGCTCCGACTGGAGGAGTCTTACCATTTGCCTCCCTGTTTCATCTACTTCAACCCATAGCCACTATGCCCCAGTAGAGAAATTATATGGCAGATTCTAAGTCGCCTGCAGCAGAGGTGTGAACAGAAAGAAATCCATTGGATCCCTCTCAGTAGGGAGAGTTAAGCACGCACTTAAGCAAAGAGGAATCCAGAAAGCAAAACTTTAGCTGGATCTCAGCCAAAGATAGCTTGGCTGCAGTAGTTACAGTGCTGTGTGAACAGGGCCTGAGAATATTTGCAAGGGCGACTAAGCAGAATTAGATAAACTAACAGGAAGGATTCGAAACCGGCGAGACCAGAAATTCACGGAAGACTGGAGTAAATTTATGGACTATTTGAAAAGTAATTGTGAAGAGCAGATGATGTTTGTAGGGTTGCAAGAAATTTTGTGAGGAGTATTATTAGAACTAATGTAAAAATGGACAAGGGGGAAGATGATTTGTTAAGAGATGTAAAGGCAATATAAAGTTAAGAAATGCATAAGAAGTGGTTAAAACGGTGGATCATCAGAGGTGCTGATGGAAGTCCAAAAAGATTGTTTAAGTGATAAGTTTTGTGGTACATTTTATAATTTATATGTTAAAATTAATAAAAAAAATTATTAAAAAAGAGAATATTGGCAAGGGCAGGAAACATCAGCAGCAGCACTTCTAATAGCAACAAGGTGGTGAGTGCTACCGGGGCTGTAGCCAAAACTGGGCAATCTGGAAACAAGAGGGAAACTAAACTGAAGAGGCAAGAAGCTACCAAACAACAACAATAACCTGATGGGAACTGAGCGTACCTGCTAACCATGGAATGTTGAACAACGCTTTTGGGGTTAGGGGAAGAAATAGAGCAGAATGGAGAAAGAGAAGAATGCCCTGCTTGGAAGGAATGACTTCTTGGAACCCTGAACAGGAGTGCTCCTTTTAAAATCGTGGATACACTGAAACATTTTGTTGCCAAACCCACTTTCTACATTTATTTACCAAGCCTGCGCCATTGCACTGAAATGCTTATCTTTTTAAAAACAGGACCAAATAAGTTTCAAGAAAAATGCAGCAAGATATTGAGAAAGAACAAGAGGGATAGGCATGCTTGATGTCTGAAGCGGCATCTTCTCTCACATCCATGACTGTGAGTAAAAGGGAAAGGACTGAGACCAGTGTACTGTGCTCATGGCCAACACACCCCTAATCATCAAAGCATATATGGGTTTATACTGTATGTGTGTTACTTACACTCCAGGTACAGCCAAGAGCCTCACATTTTTCTTTTGTTGCATCTGGCTCAAAATGACAATCAAATCTGTTACTGTCACTGAAGACCTGTTCCCAGGAGACTCTGTGATCTTCTCCCAGTTTAAGCTGAAGGTTTGTTATGGTGGCAACCTACAAAAATGAAGAGTAAAATCCAACTTGTAAATGCCACATGCATAAAAACTGTATTTATTTATTTATTTATTTATTTCATTTATGAATTGCTTCCCATGAAATATCCCAAAGTTATTAAAAATTATCCCAAAGTTATTAAAAATATCCCAAAGTTATTTAAAAAATGAAAGCATCAATAAAAAGTTGGTTAAAAGTTTTCACAAATTTTTTACTGATAACATAGAGAGATAAATTAAGATAGATAAATTAAGGATCTGTACAGTTTTTTAACATGCAGAAAATAACATATGTTGATAAACCAGAGAGAGGAGCTGAGGGAAGTCTGGGGGGGAGGGGAGGGAGGTTATGTTTTGGGGAGGGGAAAGGGAAAAAATGGGGGGATTCAAGGATGATATTTTTGGGGGGATAAAATGTCATGTTGAAACGACTAATAAAAAAAATGAAAAATGAAAACATCGGATAGATAGATAAATAGATAGATAGGATAGATACGGTATTTTTCCATATATAAGACTACTGGTATATTTTTTCCTAAATTTTTGAAGTTTAAAATAAGGGGTCGTCTTATACACGGATAGTGCATAGTGATTTCTTAATTTTGAGTCCCAAAAAATAGGGGGTGTCTTATACACAGAACAATACAGTATATTCTAGTCTGTATCTATAACAGATTTAAATCCACTATAGATACGGACTGGAATATATCTATCGCATATTTCTTGTGCCTGATACTTTACAAGTGGCAAAGGAGAGGACCCTGTTTTATGGGGGTTACAATCTAAAGTTCAGCACACAAAGAAAGGCATTGTGGGAGGCAGATCAAGGCATAAGACACAGCAAGGGACAAAGCAGAGGCAGTAGCTAAGGGTTGTAAACCTGGGGGAACAACTGCCATTTGCATTTGAGTGCAAATTCTTAAGGGGGAAGCTGCCTTGAGATTAATGACTGTGCAATAGATGCCTGACTATTAATATTCAGAAGACCAATATCCATCCAAATCTTGGCTTCTTAGTTCAACATGTATTGATTTTTTTTTGGGGGGGGGGAAATCAAGGTCGCATGATGTATGCACATGTGCTAACTATTTATGACTGCGACAAGAGGGCCAATAGATTCCCCCCACCTTTGAAACAGGTTTTAAGTGACCGAACTGCATCCACAGAGGTGCAGAACTCTTTGAAGGACTCCTATCCAGCAGGCATTTGTGGAAAGACCATGTGACCCAGGAACAGCTAGTATGGTGGGGCATGGCTGCTTATGGGGTGCTTATAAAAGTTAACGCTCTAGAATTGTATAAGAATTAGAGCCAGTGTGGTGTAGTGGTTAAGAGCAGTAGACTCGTAATCTGGTGAACCAGGTTCGATTCCCTGCTCCTCTACATGCAGCTATATGGATCAGATATAGACAAACTCGGCCCTCCAGATGTTTTGGGACTACAATTCCCACCATCCCTGACAACTGGTCCTGTTAGCTAGGGATGGTGGGAGTTGTAGTCCCAAAACATCTGGAGGTCCAAGCTTGCCTATGCCTGATATGAATGCACTGATGCTAAGAATGTGGCAATTTATAATTACACATCACAGAAGAAATGAAGGAAGTGGGTCAGTGGGTTTAGCACAGTGCAAGTGGGTTTAGTGCAGTGTGCAGGGACTCGCTGAGCGGGCGGCTTGGTTCGGGGGTAGCTCGGGGGCTGGTTAAATGACCCCCATGGGCCGCTTGTGGCCCATGGGCCTTAGGTTGCTGACCCCTGCTGAATAATATATCACAGCCTACTTGAGGTTGGACATGTCTGACATAAAGCAATGGTTGGTGCTCCTTTTACTATTTGTCTGTAACCTGATCCTAAGCACCATATAACACATAGCATAAGAGATTCACTTCCATGTGTTTATTCAAAGACATTTACCTTATCTGCAGCGCTGTAAGTGACTTGGAGATTCTTATTCTGAACCACACCATTTGAAGTAACCGTCACTCCTGTGGCGTTATAGGGCAATCCAAGGATTCTAAGTTCATCAAATATGAAAGTATTTGAATCTGTATAGCCATTCTGTGCCACTGTCATATATAAGACATTCTGAAAAAACAAAAGGTATGCAGACAATGTTGTTACAGAAATCTTGCAACAAAGAACGACTATAGTTATGCATATCTGTGGCTTTCTGTGAGTAATCTTAAGGCCAAAGTAAGTCCTGCAACATAGAAATGAACACCAAGTCATCATTTTCATTTTGCTGATTTTAAATATGATATGTTTGACAAATTTGGGGGAAAACTGCAGTTGAAATCTAGCTGTTATAAAATAAGTGGTTCACTAGAGCTTATAGAAGAAAATCAATGCAATTTAGACTGCATGCCTCAGAGGTAAACCCTATTGAGTTGAATGGGACATACGGTCAGATAAGTGTTTATAGGATTGCTGCCTTACAAACAGAGAACATATGCTTAGTACTCCTGCATAAGTCGCACTGATTTCATGTTAGGAAAAGAGAACAAAACTGATTTCTCTAGGATTTTCTCTACAGTAGTGTTTCCCAGCTGAAGCATTAAAACAATTATAATAATGACAACACATTTCTCAGTGATTATCAAAAAAGTTTGAGCCTTGAAACAGTGGGTTAGAAGGCAATTAATAAATCAATAGTAATAATATTATAATAAATTATCTGTCTATTTCTAAGCACGGTGCCAAGGTGGAAATGCACATCCTGGCTTGTCATGAATCTGAAGCAGTCTAACACTTCAGAGTGCTGCGTCTTCCAATCAGCTCTTCTCCATTCTATATTCTACATTCTACATTCTACATTCTAAATTCAACCAAATTTATGTACTGATAAATTGCTACAGTCTAGGACTGTAGTAAAATAGATAAGTGGGTCAAGTTCAAGATTTCTGTGCTGATATACAAAGCCCTGAACAACTTAGGTCCTTATATTCCAGCCAACCACTGGAAGCCAAAGTCAATTAGGCCAACTTAAGTTAAGATAGTGGAAAGCCCACCAGATCCAAACTCCATTCAGGACAATTTTGGGGGCAATGTCATCACATCTCTAATGCTAATGAAAATATACTTACATTGGTGACATTAAATTGATATAAGAGATAGTGTCCATTTTTCACTGTATCTAAAACATAGGGAAAAGAATGTACAATTTTTAACCAATGTGTCACAAAACAAAGATGTATTAATTCATATTGACCACAACATGAGGTAAATTACTCTGCAGAACTGTTTGTAGGTGTGTGTTTTTTTGTATGGGGCGGCGGGGGGCGGGGAATCAAATATCAACTTCTCAATATTTGCCGTTCCTGCTGGAAGACGTCTGACTTGCAAATCATGTAATAACTAAATAAAAAGAGTTTTGGTTTGCATGTTGTTTCAAAGGTGTGAATCTGTTAGATTTTTTTCTTTAAATGCAAAGTGATTCAAATTGCTAATTTACTGAAGATGTTACCCCCCACCACCACCACCTTGCCAATTATCAGTGATGGTTCTGGCTGCCTTGCCCTCCCAAGAAGCTCTCTTCCCTCCAAAATCAGACCAGGAGTGGAACAAAAGGCAATGACCATGCCATGAAGGCAGTACAGCTGCTGCCACTATACATCAAGAACAGAAGCATAATGAGCACTGGTACAGATCTGCAAATTATCTTTGTGAATCATATGTTAAGGCTCACTAGAGTTGTCAGTTTTTAACCCGCAGCTGTGGTTTTTAACATCAGTTTGCTGTACACCAAACTTTCAGATTTGCTCAGATCAAGGTGCTGTTAAAAGACACAAATGAGGCCAAGGCCTTTTTTAAAAAAATAAATACATCTGTCCAATTTGCAACTCCACCTCAGCACAGACGCAGTCACTGCTCCGAGGAGGAAAATAAGGGGGAAGTGTGTGTTGAATAATTTACAATTTACTCTGACATTCTAATATCCTGAGCTTTACGCATGGGATTCACTGCACTTGTGACATTTCACTCCCACTCTCATACTTTCAAAGTTCAAAATTGCAAAACAACATGGCATTATGGAGAAAGAAAGCTTAATAAACGGTATGCCTGTCAAACGCATACACGTTTGGAGTCGCACTACATTTCAGTCCCAGAGAATCAGTGTTACAAGGGTTCTTTTCCTACACTAACATCTGTTAGCAAGTGTGTGTGGTTGTGTGTGTGTGTTCAAGTGCAGCTGAAGAAATTGCCCCAGCATAGAAAAAAGTACAGATACAAGAACTCTAATATGTATATTGAGTTAATGCACTTTTAAGGTATTTTCCACAAATTTTAAATAAGACTGGGACAACTACAGGAAACACTCTAGGCAATTCTAGCTCCCAGGTGATCAAACCAAATCTTAATCAACTTGGAGGGAGGATTGCCAACGATTTCACATGTAACTATAAAAGGGAGCATGTTTTCAAGTTATAAAAAACAAGGGTTGTAAACTGAATGAGAGAGCATCTGCTTTGCACATAAGAAAGGTTCCAGGTTCAATTCCCTGGCAAGTAGGGATAAGGATGTCCCCGGGTCTGAAATCCTGGAAAGCTGCTGCCAGTCCGTGTGGACAGCACTAGGAAAGACAGATCAATAGTGTGACTCTGTGTAGGGTAGGTTCTTTTGTTCCTCTGTCTGGAGAAGAAAGAGGCTGTTAAGAAGGGAGAATGTAGAAGCCAACTTTTCCTATGCTATAAATATTGGCCATGGGCAGGATTCACCTAATGAGCCCCATCAGTCGTTGCACAACGACTTCTGCTTCTGTTGTTACGAAAAAGGAGCAATGCTGCAGCTGAGTGCTCCAGATGGCTGGAAAGCCAAACAGGATGTTGATGTTTTGGGACTGTACCGTGGGAACAAGGGACAGTCTATTATGTGCACTGAGCACCGGATGTTAGCTCAGAGTGTCACATGACCCTGTACTGGAAGTACATGGGAGGAGTTTATTCTCTCTCTGCTGTTGGTGATGAGAGAGTGCAGGCATGTTTTCTCTGCACTGCTGTAAAGACAGAAATAAAGGCATGTAAATACATTTCTGTCTGTCTCTCTCCCCTCCCTGGGGATGGGGGAGGAAAGGTGTGTTCTTCTCACACAAGAGGAGGATCGCCGGGATCTCGCCTTGTCTTGCCGGGAGTCGCTGACGGGGGAGATCAACAAGGAACTCAAGCCGGGCACCTGGAGAGTGGCCAATTCCTCTGACTGATTAAGGCTTGATTCCCCCTCTTCCCCCTGCGTACCCCCCAAAACTGGGAGACCAGGGGGACCCACACAGCAGTACACAAGGGGAGGACAGGAGGGATCACTCCATCTGGCAAACTGCAATGCTTCCACAAAGGGAATATTGAATCCAAATGCAACACTGAACTCCATCCCATTTCTTTGAAATACAAAGCATGTTTTAAAATACTGTTCCCAGAACTTCTAAGTTTCTCTGCCCACAGATAAGATGGAGAATTTGAAGAGGCCATCTGCACACATCTGGCTTTTATACAATTATCACTTCCATTATTCTTACATTAGTGGGCTTACCTCTGGTTACTCCATCATCCCAGAATAGTTCTCCAATTGCTTTCCCGGCATCATCCAAGGCTATTATAAGTCCCATAGGTTTTGAACGGCTATTAAAAAACAACACATGGCTATGTTTTACGGGGTTCACAAGAGCTCAAGGATTACAGCTTGACAAGTTGTCATTATTAGATTGTGGGCATCATCACTGATCTACTGTCTATACTGTAATGAATGTGAATACGGACATTTCATTCATCGTCACAGACATTGATAATGTCCTGGGTAAGAAGAAAACTTAATCTAGATGCTAAACCAAATAAGCGCCCCCATTCATTGTAGCATTGTAGAGCCATTCATTTGTTCCACTCACAGAGCAGCTGAGAACATATGGGCTCTTGACAATGTTACCTCATGTGAGAAGCTTTGGGTTGTAATGCTAAGTAAACTTAGGTGGAGCAAGGGACACTTCTTGTACAATCATTTTGCAAAAACATGTATGTGTTTCCACATACGTCATTAAACGAGACAAATGCAGAGATGTCCATTTCACCAAAATTTACTACCCTATCTCCTACCCAAATCATAGGTGGTTATTTCTGAGTAAATAAGTAAGGCATTCCTCCTAGAATGAGACCTTAGTCGGCCGGCTACTGTGGGTCATTTCACATCCACAGAAGGAGAAATGGACCCCAATGAATTCTACTGTACTTGTTCCTCAATAAGATAAAACAATAGCTTTCAGAAAACTCCACTCCATGGTCTACAATCATAGAAGTCATGGAAGATTAAATTAATGGCTCCCAACCTAGCCATCAGTACCTGTAAACAGTTGTGTTAGCTGGTTGTTGAGTAGGGAAGATGTAGCCTCCTCTGAGGTGAAGTCCTATTTTGTCTGCTGGGAGACTCAGCTGAACCGTTTGCTTCCTCAAAGGAAATACTACGCCCTAATGTTTAAGAAAAATGGAGGACACAGTAGATATTTACAATATTCATAAGTTAGATACTTACAATATCCATAACTTATATCCAAAGTCTTATATCAAAACTTGCAATCTCATTGTAGAATCTCAAGAAAGTACCGTATTTTTCGCCCTATAGGACGCACTTTTCCCCCTCCAAAAATGAAGGGGAAATCTGGGTGCATCCTATGGGGCGAATGCAGGCTTTCGCTGAAGCTTGGAGAGCGAGAGGGGTCGGTGCGCGGAGATGAAGCCGGGGACCCAGCTGACGTGGGTGGCTTACCTCCACCCACTCCAGGGTCGCTATGGAGTCTCAGTTCCTGCCCGCAAAGCAGACTCTCCCTAAAGGGGAGCTGACCTAGCAGAACAGGAGTGTTGGGTGACACCATCAGGGCTTAGTCTGAACAAGTACCCATGGAGACTTATGCAGAACATTTCCCTTTTTTCTAAAAGAAAATAAAAAGTTATATACTTACTGTCTCATAATCATACCAGGCAGCATCAGGCATGTATGCAGTCACTATATCTGTACCCTGAAATTTAAATAAGCAAGAATTTCACTTGTCAAGTGAAGTCAAGGTGACGGGATGACACAAAATTCATAGGTAACAGTAATTCCATAATAATAAAATTACAGAATAGAATTTAGTTTAATATTCGCCGTAAGGGAATTGAAGTTCATCAGAAAAGTCTCCTGTACAAGCAAAAATGCCTAGGAGCTGTTGCTCCATTCATTTCACTGTGACTTGGGTAGGTGAGCATCCTACTGGATTTTGTTCTGGCTACAGGACCTTTGAAACAGCTAAATAACCAGTCAGAATTATTTTCATCCATATTGAAAATAAAACACCAGTCAGCAAATGTCAGCACACTAATGCAGGAAAAACAAGAAGACCAAACAAGACCAAGTAAGTGGATCAAAACTGATAGCCAGTCAGCACCTACTGCCAATTAAAAGAATGTTTGAGAAAGTTCAATTTTTAAATGATAAATGCATTTTTGGTTCATTTTTTGCAGGCATGGGGAACCTTTGGTGCTTCAGGTGTAGCTGAACCAAAACTCCCATCGTCTGTGCCCATTTGTCATGCTTGCTGGGACTGATTCAGCAACATTCAGAGATTCTGCAAAGCTTACTTAGCAAATCAGGAAGTTCTCGTTTTAGAACCAATACATTTCTCCCTAATTCCTATGCCCAGATAAGTGCATATAGGATTACATGGTAGGGCTATACTCAAGATTTGGCCAAAATGAAAACAGAATTGGGCTGATTCAGGCCCATTTGTGGCCCGTCCCAATTGGGCTGAAGGAATTACAAATCACTAGAGAGTGATTTGAGCAAATCTGTTTTGAGCAAATCTGTAACACAAAACAGTGCCTCAGAAAACCAGACTGTGTCCAAACTGTTGCAATTATTAATTATGGCACCATATAAGGAACACATTAGGGAGAGAAGAGTGGGGCTCAACACTTGGGGAGGTGGCAAATCCTTAAAACGCAGAACTCTTCTTAAAAATCACTTCTCTTATAAAGTGTTAGGTAGCATTTGCTGAGCTTGTGTTTGTTTTCTATCCTTTCCCAATCCATCCCAGTCCAATCTTTATCGTTTTTAATAAAATGTTTGTTACCTTTGTTTTAGCATTCCCACCCACTCCCATTTTGGCTCTGTTTTATGTAAGGTTTATTTATAGCTGTGTTCAGCTTTCTATTTCTGTCTTTATTAGTATTTTGTTATGCATTTGTATGTCTTCTGAGTATATTTTACACAGTCCAGTACATTATTACAGTATAGCTGTTTTCTGATTATTAATACTGTACTTCCAACTGCTAAACAGGCACCAGATAGCAAGCAATACAACAGCCTAATTGTGTGGTGAACAATTTAATTTTCTTCTTATTGGTAATTATTATTAATATTATTATCATTATATCCAATTGCTAACTACAAACAAGAAGCAGCCAGCTTGTGTGATGTAGCCTAAGCGAGGTTACACAATTTCATTTTATCTGTTATTATTAACAGGTCAGCCAAATATTGTGGGCATATCAGCCAGCCTTATTAATGTTCTTATTATTCAGCATGATTACTATTATTATGACCGTTATGGTTCTGATAATCACAGTGAACATTATTTATTTCAAATAATATTTTTATTCCCCCCCCACTCACTGCAATCTACCCCATATGACAAGGTTTGTTCCGTGACTCCAGTGAATATGTTTCTCTTTTTTTCATTGCTGGCTATCCGTCCCTCAGAAAAGACTTCTGTACCTGTATTATTCCCCTCATACATATATTCTTGCTGCTGTGTGCTGGTGTCTGCCTGAGGCTGCCTGCCCATGCCTAGTATCTTAAGCATGGGGGTGGGGGTTCACTTTATTTTTCTTTCTTTTAACTTTCTTTTAAAAAGCAAAATTTAAAGGTGGCTAGCTTGCAGGTTACTAAAATTAGACATACCGCATCCAGGACTGGAGTAATAAGAAGACCAGGCCCCCACAGGAACTGCCTGTCAATAGCCCAGGTGGCTGGATCTGCATAGAATCTAAGTGAAGAAGACAATGCTAATATTATATTTGTTGACAGAAAACTTATTGGGTTACACTTCACGGTTTAGTGGCGTCTGAATGTCCTTCCTTCCTTCCTTCCTTCCTTCTCCCCTCCCCGTTCCTTTTCCCTTTAGCATTTTATGCATCAGATTCTGAACCTGTGAATCTGCACAGGTCTTAGGGAATTTCAGGCACTTTTACAATTAACAACTTAATTCTGAACCTGTGGGGAAAAAATGGCAAAACTTCAAACTTGGAAGTTTAGAATATATTGGCATATTTTTGAATTCCACTAATGACAAGAAACACACTTCTGTACTTCTTATAATTTAATATGACACCCTTGTAATGGAATACAGTTTTATCAGATGAAGGCATCTGAGAATTTGGCAGCACCACTTGCAATATACATGTAAAAGGCATACCTTTAATTCCTTCCCCCTTGTCCAAAAAATATGCCTACTTTTCACCCACAAAGCTCAGGGGAAAATGCATGGGTTCCCTGGCCAGTCACCAATTTATTTATTTATAGAATAAATATATGAACCATTTTCCATTGCATGTCCCACTGCAACTTATGATTAAAAATAAAAGATACCAATCCATATACTAATAGGTCACTCAGGTCACTCTTTGCATTAATGGAACTTCAGAATGGGAGATCATAGTGTGCAACCCAAAATATTTTAAACTGAAAACATTCAGCATTGCAATCAACCTTGCCAGATTATTTTATTTCAACATAGAAGAGAGACTTGTTAGTGCTCCTTCTGCTGTCCAACTTGACTTCATATTGCTTAGATTCATTTATAAAAAATTATTGTAACCCCCAATTTCTTTTTTAAAAAATCAATGTGGTTTACAATAATTATACATATACAGTAAACCTTCGTGTACCTCCTCCTCGAGAGGTCAGGAGGGTGGCAGCACAAGAACAGGGGCTTCTCTGCAGTGGCTCCCCGTCTGTAGAATGCTCTCCCCCGGGAAGTTCACCTGGCGCCTTCACTATACACCTTTAGGTACCAGGCGAAACTGTTCCTTTTAAACCAGGCCTTTGCCTGACTTGATCTACATCCTAAACCCATTTTTAAATGCTGGCTCTTTTGCGGGGGGTGTTATTGGATTGTTGTTTTTGTTTTGATTTTATGTAATTGATATTTTATGTGAACTGCCCCGAGACCTTCGGGTATAGGGCGGTATAGAAATTAATTAAACTAACAACAACAACAACAACAACAGTTCTCTTCACTGTGTACCGAGACTTCTAAAGAATTTAACATTGTGAATAATCGTTAACATTAAAAATAATTCTAGGAATTCTGGGAGCCTACTGAATGAAAATAAACAAACACGACTAAGTTAGGTCCATTAATTTCAATAGGTCTACTTTAGCTGAATACCACCCCCTGGATTTAAAACAGAACAATGGAAATGCATCTTATTTCATTCTGGATCATAAAAAGAAGGTACATCGAAGGTCACTCCCCTTCACAAACAAAAATTTCTTCAGAGGGAAAACAACAGACTTACTCATGCTGAACGGGTCTTGCAACTGTATCTCCCCGGGAATGTGCTCTGTAAAAGAGGGTATAGAGATACGGTAGCAAAGTATAGCGTATGTTCAGGTAGTGTTTGGTTGTGTTCACCAAAAGAGAGTTCGTCCCCCAAAACGCAGGGTCTTTATGCTGTAAGGGAATGTTACAATTGTTATTGACACAAAGAAGGAGAATTTAAGCCACTAAAAACTGGATCTGTTTGCTTGTTTGTTTGTTTGTTTTTTAAAGGAGACCTACACTGCGTATTTCTTCGTTGTGACTCCGAGAAAATGGGTAAAATGCTCCAAGTTGATACCACCGCCGGCAGAGTTCTTCGTCAACATCATAAGCAAACCCACAGATATCTGCTCCAATCTGAAAGTTATGTACACATAAGGAAAGCGCTGAAACATGGTATGACTTTAGAATTAGATCTACATGCCTAGGTATATATTCCTAACTTTGTACTAAGGTAAGCAGGGATCTTGAAATCCTCAGGTTTGATTTAGTTCACTGTTTCGTTCCATTTATTTAATACATTTATAAACCTGCAGAAGGGACGCGGGTGGCGCTGTGGGTTAAACCTCAGTGCCTAGGACTTGCTGATCGTAAGGTCAGCGGTTCGAATCCCTGCGGCGGGGTGAGCTCCCGTCGTTCGGTCCCAGCTCCTGCCAACCTAGCAGTTCGAAAGCACCCCTAAGTGCAAGCAGATAAATAGGGACCGCTTTATAGCGGGAAGGTAAACGGCATTTCCGTGTGCGGTGCTGGTGCTGGCTCGCCAGATGCAGCTTCGTCACACTGGCCACGTGACCCGGAAGTGTCTTCGGACAGCGCCGGCTCCCGGCCTCTTGAGCGAGATGAGCGCGCAATCCTAGAGTCGGTCACGACTGGCCCTGTCGGGCAGGGGTACCTTTACCTTTACCTTTAAAGCTGCAGAAGGAAGGCTCAGCAGATGAGAACTATTGGGGGGGGGCTTACCTTACCTAAGGACCAAAGTCAAAACACTTGTAAGGTGTTCAGTCTTAAGACTATTGTGATTTATTGAATTGTTCGCATATATTTTTGAGCTGGTTGGTAATACAAATTTATCCAAAATTACCATACATTTCAGAAATGAAGATATATTCTACCAAGCCATCCTATAATATTGCTACTGAATTATTTGAAAGATATAGTCCCTGAATCACACCTGGAAGCTGCAATGAATATGTTAATTGCAGGGAAAATAGTAAATAATGCTAAGACTGCTAAGAAGCGGGGGGGGGGGGGGACCAGGAGAAGGAGGAGGAAGAAGAAGAAGATGATGAAGAAGAAGAGTTAAAGTATCTTACATAAGGGTATCCAAAGAGACCAAATTCCAAAATTCCTTGTATGGACCATTTAATATCATTCCAGGTAGCAAAATTATCTCCCAGCCAATGTCCTGTGAGTTTTCCAGATCCAGCAAAAGTCGATCGTGAAAGAAGGAAGCTTCTCTGCCCAGGGAAAACTTTCTGGAGAGCACTGAAAACAAAACAAATTTGTAACATTAGAGCCGAAGGTGGACTTCTGCTAACTTAAAAGGACTGCATTCTGGGTCATGTCTCTCATATCATATGCTACTTCACTGATGCCTTCAGAAACATTGCCATCCCAATCAGTTCTAGGACAGAACTGTACAATAAGAGAATGTTATTGTGCCCCCCGTCACTTATCCATGAGACTTGCATCAGTTACAGGGATGGGCCTGAAGATATAGTCCATAAGATCAGTGCAGCTGATGGTGGAGGGTGCCAACACTGGCTTCTTATGGCAGTTCAGTCTGCATGTTTCTCCACTGGGACAGAGAACAGGCCGTGGGTCTTAAGTAGGCTAGGTAAAGGACCCCTGACCATTAGGTCCAGTCGTGGCTGACTCTGGGGTTGCGGCGCTCATCTCACTTTATTGGCTGAGGGAGCCAGCGTACAGCTTCCGGGTCATATGGCCAGCATGACTAAGCCGCTTCTGGCGAACCAGAGCAGCACACGGAAACACCGTTTACCTTCCCACCAGAGCAGTACCTATTTATCTACTTGCACTTTGCCATGCTTTCGAACTGCTAGGTTGGCAGGAGCAGGACTGAGCAATGGGAGCTCACCTCGTCGCGAGATTCGAACTGCCGACCTTCTGATCGGCAAGTCCTAGGCTCTGTGGTTTAACCCACAGCACCACCCGCGTCCCCTTAAGTAGGCTACAACAGGCTAAACCTGTGTGGAGTTTCATCTTATGAGTTCCTTGTGAGGCGAAAATATAGGGGCAGGGCACTGTAGCATGGACTGTTTAAAAACGATGGACCAGTGGAAAAGGAAAATATGGGACATAATGCTAATGAAGAAAATTATGTGCTGCAAAAAACCATTATGAGACAGAAAGATATGATCTAAAGAGGTGATCAGACTAAAGTGGACACCGCTTATTGCATGCAGGAATCAATGTAAAACAAAGTGGTGTTCATGCATATATTTAGTATGGTTTAGCTAGATGTATTTTTTCTTCTTTATTTTTTATTATTTTTTAACGGATATTATCTGTGGCATTCTGAGGAATATGGAAAAGCAAATATGGTCAGAGTTGATAGGAATTGTAGTCCAAAAACAGCTAGAGACCCAAGCTTGGGAAATCCTAGATCTTGGCTTCATTTATTTAAACATTTAATCTGTAGCATTCCCTTTAAATGCAAGGTTCCCCCTGACTTGGTGTGGATATGCATACCGCCAAGGGCAACAGCTAGAAGACATAGTCTTCTGCTCCCCATCGTGTTTGGGCAACCCCTTAGAGTACTCTGAAGATCATATCAGTCATATGTACAGGCCACTGGAATCAAGAGGGGTCCTATGCTGCATCCCTTCAGGCAAGTAAGACATAAGGGATTTATTTGTGTAAGCCTTCCTTCATATGCCAAGGGGCTCAGCAAGTTATCCCACTCCTCTCTTTTTCTTCTATCCTGTACCAAAGCTTCCAGCTATGATCTAACAATGTGGCAGCAAGCTATGGCTGTGCCACCCTGGGACTGGTTTGAGTGCTCCAGACTTGGCAGGGTGGAAGAGAATGCCCTGTGTACAGCAGATGGGGTATTCAGATCTAACTGAGCTTTGATTACCAATATAAATCAGAACATTTCATAAAAGCCCCCCACCCCACCGCAAGATCTGAGCTATGACTCTACTTTGCAATGTAGGATAGGATACTTTTTTCCGACTTACTCAACATTTCATCAATAATTCTGCATTCTTCTCAATCAAAGCCCATTACAGTGGCACCTCGGGTTAAGAACTTAATTCGTTCTGGAGGTCCGTTCTTAACCTGAAACTGTTCTTAACCTGAGACACCACTTTAGCTAATGGGGCCTCCCACTGCCGCCGATTTCTGTTCTCATCCTGAAGCAAAGTTCTTAACCTAAGGTACTATTTCTGGGTTAGCGGAGTCTGTAACCTGAAGCGTCTGTAACCCGAGGTACCCCTGTCCTTGCAAAACAAAAAAAACCCTTTTTGCAAACCATCTCAAGCGAGCTAAAGAAGAAAACAGTGGGTTCCTTACTTATCAGTAGCTATAGTCATGAAATATCCATAGAGGCTGTGGACATCATAGTGTTTGCCTGCAACCTGCACTGCATCCATGCAAAGTGTCTTTGAGTACATGACTTGATCAAGAATCTCTGTAGAACAAAGGCAGAGCAAGTTACATTGAAGTAAATCTCTGTCTCAAATATTTCAGGAAATAAGACTTAGTCATATTTATGGAACTCGCTGCATTCAGAAAAGTCACAAGTGTGCGCACTTTGGATATGCCACACTAGATTCAATAATGTATACCGGCTCTTTTATTGTTTTATGGAAAGGGTTTGCTTTGGAGCCTAAAACCCACCATTAGTTTTGCCCCTCCTTAAATCTCCTAGCCATCAACAAACCACACAATAACCCACCTATTAGCTTCTAGCACTTAGAATAAAATAATACTTTTATCATAGCAGAATGAATGCTAGCATGCCAAGGCACAGTTTATTCCCTCTTGTTCCACATGCAAGATCAATAGATTATAAACCAGGCATTGGCAAACTCGGCCCTCCAGATGTTTTTGGGACTACAACTTCCATCATCCCTGACCACTGATCCTGTTAGCTAGGGATGATGGGAGTTGTAGTCCCAAAACATCTTGAGGGCCGAGTTTGCCTATGCCTGTTATAAACCATCTAAAGATTTGAAAGGATTTTCAAAGCCACTGCTTTTCAATAGAATTAGCTGCCGTATAAGTTTTTGGGAGGTGGGGAAGATTTAATAGAACTGGATTAACAGAGAAGATGCAGGAGAAAAAGTTAACACAAGGATCCACAGAAAGGAGAGGAAGTCAAAGGGGATTTTTGGATATTGTCTTATTTATTTTCTCTATGATTGTAAATTTGAAAATCCAAATAAACCTATTGAAGAGAGAGAGAGAATGCTCATTGACTGTTGGGAGGGTCAGGGAACAGTGGAGTGAATGGAATGGGTGATTTTAGAAGCGTCCATGGCTAGCGTCCTGAACTGGAGCACTCCATACAGCACCATTTTGTTGCCAGTTCTGCTTCTTATTTTTTATTCCTAAAACACCTGATCTGTTAGATCAATACTGATACTGTATTAGCAACATGATAACAGTCCATCAGCACAGGCCCCTAAACTTCAAGTGAGATCTGGAATAGTGCATCTTCTACTGGCTGGCTGGCATTGCTGATTCCAAGAGCTAGGGTTGCCATATTTCAAAACATTTAATGCCTGACACCCACCAGTTTTTTTAGGAAGACCCTAAACTTGTTGAGGCTTTTTGGGGATCAAAAAAAGAGTGATTTTTAGCTTTTGGAGCTGTTTTCAATGCTTTTTCCATCGCATTGCCATGCATCCAGGTTTTCCCTGACATTTTGCTAATCTGACAAAATTCCTCCAACACCATTTTTACACCCCAAAACCAGGACATGCCAGGAATTTTCCTGACATATGGCAAGCCTACCAAGAACACTCACCTGACTGATCTGGACTTCTCCTTTATTTGTTTCATTTACTTTTTCTATTTATTTTATTTTACTTTCTTGCATATCTTTTATTTTATTTCAGTGATATATATGTCTCTAGTCCCCATTTGTTTGTTTTCTTCCTCAGACATTGATTACCCAAATAAGCAAAAAGTCAACTGATCCTGGGACGAACCGGCTTTTGCATTAGGATTTACATGCAAGAACTTACTTGGAGTAAAAGGAGGGTAATTCAAGCTGTTCACTGGGCAGCCATTTTTTGATCCTTTGACAAAATTGGATATTTCATTCATGTCCTAGGAGGATATATTTGCAGAAATGCATGAGTATATGGCGTCTGTTAAATCATCATCTTTATTTGTCTGCTTTTTTTAAGCAGGAGTGAATAATGGGTGGCCATGCAGCTGTGGCAGGACTGCAAATCCAAACACCCCCCAGCCAGCATGGCCAATGGTTAGGGAAGAGGGGAGTTATGGTCCAAAAACATCTGGAGAGACAAAGAAATCTTAAAAACTATTCAGTAATCTTTTATTTTATTTTTTAAAAAAGCAGCTCTCTCCAAAAGCAAGAGGGCAATTTTACTGAACATTTTCTTCTTCTTTTTTTGTGACAGCTGCCATTTTCTCCACCTTGCCTTTAAATAAAGCTATGGTTGGGATAAAATGACAGCAGACCTGCCAACAAAGAATTTCTTCTGGAAAGAAAATAAAACTTAAGATGCCGGGGCCCCTCAATGATGGGGGAGTGGCAAGTTGGTCCCGATATACAGTGAAGAATTTTGAGAGGCTGTCTTTACTGAGTGGTAGATGGGATTCCTTCTCAAAACATTAGTGTTCAAATTATACGCATAGTACAGAACTTACAATCCAGAGTCCATCATAGGGGACCTGATCGTGAAAATCACTGCACTCCTTAGTCCACCATTCATCAGCAGCAGGATTGGAATAATCAGGGAAAACTGTTAATCCTGGCCACACCTGCAGATAAGAAATGGCATACAACAGTGAACAGCTATATTTGAAATGGATTTGGAGCTTTGGACAAATTCATAAGGAAGATTTCTTCAATTTAAAATACGTGGTGTCTCCAGCCTATCAGCCTTCACAAGAAGGCTCTACACACAAGCCAGAACTTAAGGTTTGAGCAACTGAAGTGGAAGAAAGGGCTCTGTCACCCTAGCATAGCAGATCCATTTTTTTAAAAAAAGAATCAGACTTATTGAACTTTGCAAAGCTTTAAAGGTGTGGATGAATGAATGGCTAATGGGAAGACAAACACCTCACAAGGAAACCACGATGAATGTGTATGGTCATATAACTGTCCCACAAACAAATGAGAACAAATGCTCTATACAAACTAGAGATAACCTAACACTGGATAAGCTTTGTGCAAGCAAATCAGGATGAACCTGCAAAAAATAGGTCTTCTGTAGTGGCCCATAAACTGGAACCAACATAGACGGGTGTAAAATCTTAAGAGCAAAACAAATGAAGTCTTTCATTTTTCAGGTGAGGAGTAACTGAACAAAAGGCAATCTTTTTCTGATGCTTACATGTGAGAACCATTGCTTATCAACCCATGGGGCAGGATGTTGCAAGGGACACACCCCTCCTGCTTAAAAAACAAAACCAGAATGACCTCAAAATCATTAGTGTGTAGGGAAAGGAGTTGGAGGTGTGTGTTCTTTCACCAATTTTTATTCATTTTCCCCATTTCCTAAAATACAGCTCCAAAAGGACTTTCACTCAAAGCTCACATGTGTCCCATACATTTAAGGAATACTTAAAGCACTTCACTTTCTCCCAAAGAATCCTGGGAACTATGATTTGCTAAGGTTTCTGGGAATTGTAGCTTTGTGTGGGGTAAACTACTGGCTCCATGATTCTTTGGGAGAAGCCATGTTCTTTATATGTGCTTTAAAGCTATTGTGTGGATGTGACCATATATAGACTCCTCTTATTTGCTTATTTATAATGATACTAGCAGCATCCTTGTACTCTATGAATTCTAAGAAACAAAACAAAAAGAATCAGTGTTGTTTTGAAAGGTTCCCTCCACCATCTTGATTCAACATAGCATCTAATTGTATCCATACATAGAAGAAAACCTGTTGCTTGATCTCTGGAACCATTATGCAAAATTTGGTTACAGTATCAGAAGAGTGTCCAAATGCATAGTAAACAAACAACTTTCCAAAATATATAGTATCCCCATGAAGACTGAAAAATAATAAAGAATGCAGGCACTGGAGATGTTGGTAACATTATAGAATGAAAGGGACTTGCATACATATGTGGTGTGACTGAAAAATAAACCCTTTGGGGGAAAGATATTAAAAGTAGTCAGGGAAAGGACACGTTATAGATTAAACTGACAGTCTAGATACTATTTTAGTGAGCAAAGCCATAGGTCTGCAAGGAAAGAATAGAAACATCTCAGACATTTACTTGAGCTTAGCCCTTTATTGCTCTTCTTAAATCCTCATTTATTTCAATATGGTCAACTGTGTGGGAGGGGTTGTTGTTGTTATTATTATTATTATTATTATTATTATTATTATTATTATATTAGCATCTTTTTGTTTCTATACTGTAAACTGCCCTGTGATCTTTGGATGAAAGGCAGTATATGAATTTAAATAATAATAGCAACAAGAAAGAACCTCCAAGAGGATTAAGCTACAGGTTTGTAAAAGCAGCTACTTACCTCTCCAAGAAGGGGAGTCACTCCATCTGATTCATTGACCCACACTTTCATCTGATTACCATTTTCATAGGCCATATATGGAGTATTATTACGGAGACCATTAATAGAAATGGCAGGATCCTGAAAAATTAGGAACAGAAAGTATTATCCCCTCACAAACTGTCCAGAATCAATAGTTTCCAATAATATTTAACCCCCCAAAAATATCAAAAATCAATGAAATAGTAAAACGCGCTGAAAATTACCAGTATTATGACATATTTCTGTCCATTGTTATGAAGGTCTTGAACCAGCTCAGGGAGGCCTGCAAACTTTATTTTATCATAAGTGAAGTCTTTTTTGTCTTCCATGTAATCAATATCAGTGTACTGAACATCCTAAAAGAAAATGGAAATCGCTGTAAGTACAAAAACATATTGAAACTTTGAAATTGTTCCAGTCTCGTATTCGCCCTTTACAATGGACACAATGTATTATATTGGAAAGGATGTTGTACTGCCTAACAGTGACAAAAATGTTACCACTCTTCTGTTCCTTATCAGAAATCTGAGCATATGGGGCCAAAAAGTTCCCCAACGTTTCACAAGATAACTTATCAAGTTTGTATATGCATACCAAGGTAAGTTACCATGTATAAAATGCAGGAAATTATGCACTGTGTAGGAAAAATGGATAGAGAACAGTTTCTCTCCTTCTCTCCCAACACTAGAACTCATCATTCAGTGAAGCTAGATTTCAGAGGATCCAGGGCAGGCAAGAGAAATAACTTCTTCACAGAACTTGTAGTTAAAATATGGGATTTGCTCTCGCAAGACGTAGTGATGGACACCAGGGCACAATTCCACAAGCCTGCCCCCTCACATATGCAACATGGACAAGTAGACACAACGGCCATGGCAGAAGACTGTGGGGAAGGATAATTAGGTCTGAAGCACAGGGCAATGCTGCCTGGCAACAGCAGAGAGACCTGCTTGGGATACAGCCTCTCACACACCCCATCCACTGAAACCCCGTTTTGGGGATTTACGCTGAACCTGCCAGTTGAGATATGGCCAGCAGGTAAGTGCATTGGCCAGCAGGAGGCCAGAATTAAACACACCCACCCAGCCAGCACAGCACAAAGCTTGCTCTTCCAGTTGTATCTACAGTCGTAGCTTGGTTTACGAACTTAATCTGTTCCGGAAGTCTGTTCTTCAACCAAAGCGTTCTTAAACCAAGGCATGCTTTCCAATAGCAGCGGGGGACTCAATTTACAAATGGAACACACCCAACAGGAAGTGAAACATGTTCTTATTCCAAGGCAAAGTTCACAAACCAAAACACCTACTTCCGGTTTTGCAGCGTTCTTAATCCAAGTTGTTCATAAACTAAGCTGTTCTTAAACCAAGGTACCACTGTATTCATCTTAGTCCAGAAATAATGTTTTATGGGCAAGAACTCATCTGTGAGCTCCCTTCCCTTTCCCACACAAGTAATGTGCTTCTTTTTTATGTCATCTTCAGAATAGCACAGTGATTAGCATGTTGCATTAGGGCTGTGTAAACTAGGATTCCAATCCCCAATCAGCAAAGCAGCTCAGTGCACTAATCACTAACTCTCATCTGCATACTATCCCTTGCTTTTCCCTGTAGGACTAATTGCAGACATTAACAGGGGTCAACAGGTTTACCATAACCATTGAGTCAATCACCCATCTCCTACTACCCTACTAAGAAAAACCCCACCCCACCCTCCCACAGGGTCTGGTGACTTCTGTTCCATTGTATCTGAAGAAGTGTGCATGCACACGAAAGCTTATACCAAGAACAAACTTAGTTGGTCTCTAAGGTGCTACTGGACAGTTTATTTTATATATATATATCCACTTGATGAGGTTTTTAAAAAGGTAATATGGGTGATAACCACACAAGATGCCCTGAGCATCTTGAAGAAAGGTAGGACATAAATACATTTAGAAAACTGGTGTGATGTTCCTTCTGCCCTGGTATGATCTTTAATCAAGATTTACAAAAACCCCTTCTCAACCTGGTTTCAAACTCAAGTTAAAAACCACTCTGTTTAGCAAGAATGTCACTGTGGATGTAACACAATATTATGATCAATGCTGAAAAGAGTAAGGCAGAGGAATTTGCACTAGGAAAAAATGGGGGGAAATGTGTGCTTGAGACCATGGGCTGCTCCCAATTTTTAAGCAACCAATGATGGAATCTTACAATCCTACCATGAGTCCACATGTAATAAGATCATTTTTCTATAAAGTGGCTTGTTCATATTTGGTGTATAATTTTACTCAGGCTGCTTCCCATCCCCAAGCTTAGAAAGGCAAATTCAGAAACTTAAATGGTTTCCAACTGTGCAGTTCATGCATGTAAAGCCCAAATAAGAAGCATTTACTGTGCGTTATATAATTCATCCCCACCCCGCAACTTCCATTACTATGGCAACTTACGGTGTGGCTGTATTTTATGTGATTTACTCCCTAATATACATGAAAAGTAAAGCGGGTTGATGAAAAGTGGACTTCAAGAAGTCAAAAAAGAAAGAATCATCACAGGCATCCCTGTCCATTAGCATTACATAGAAACCTGGTTCTCCCAAAATCCAAAATCTTTAATCATAGCAAGAAAATACATTTTCACAAACTAATTCAACAGACTTGTCAGCAAGGGCAGCTGTTCTTTGCAATAACTAAAGATTCTCAGGTGTAAGGGAAATTAGCACCTGTTCTCGTTTTAGTTCTTCAGCCTCCAGGAAGACATACTTCCTGCCAGGCTCCCAGTAGGGATAACTCTTTCAAAAATGACATCCTTGATTTTGCCATCTCCACATTCTTTTGATTTGCTTGCTCAACTTAGAAAACTTTATTGAAGACGTTTCAGACTCTAGGCTGCATTCAGATTTGGGCTTTAGTTTTTCTGCTTAGTAATGCTAGCACTTCTGCCCCAATTCCTAATGTTCCTTTTGCACTGCAATACCTGTTGCGTTACAGAACGGTGGCTTCTGGATTGATATGCCATATCACACTAAATTATAAGCATTTGGAAAGAACTGCATGCCGGGATACCACCTCAAATTTTGTCACATGAAATTAACACCCAAAATTCCCATGATTTTTTGAGCTGGCGGGGTTGCAAATGGATTTTTGGAAACATTTGACATGGAAAATCGTGTGAAAACTCTGTTAGATTCCACTAGACTACCAGAAGTAGCTTTTATGTTGTGTGAAAGATTACATAAAATGCAGAAATGAGCAAGTAAGGAATAAAGTGTAGTCTAGTTTGCATGTTCAGACCCAGAGACCTCCCCTCTAAATACACACTTGACTCAAATTTTAGTTTGGTTTTTGGCAGAATTTAGGCCACAACTTTATTGATTACAGAAAGTGACTGGTTGCATAGGCTCTGGTTCAACTAGCTCCCTGCACCGTGGCAGGTAGCGCTGACCCAGGGTTCCAGCACAGGTCAGCCAAGGGTGAACACCTGGATAAGTGGAAAGCCGGGAACGGGCTAACTCCGCCACCCAAATGTCCCCCTGGACTCAGGCACGGGCACAAGCCCCTCTCAGGGGTTGAACAAACCATTGAGTCCCTGGATTCCTTTAATGGAATACCCTTCACATAGGGGTGGTGAGAGCGTTCTCCCATCCCTATCACCTGAACCAGAGCCTATCCACAACCTTACAATGATTTGCTACGTGGCAGGCAAAACCCAAATGGCACCAGCCAATCAACCAAGTAGGGAAAATTTCTGCTGTGCCCCTGTCCCAATGACAGATGACACACGACGGCATAGCAAGGTCAGTCGCAAAATACCCTAAATATAGGGAGAGGTGGGCTGGTGTTCCATTTGCATGAGCCAAAAGAGGAAGCTCTGGGTCATGTGCAAGGGATTAAATAGGTTCCTCAAACCATTTAGTCTGCACCCCATTGGCCAGATTACACCCAGCAATGGCGTATCTACCAATCGGGTGTTGTGGCTATCCAATAGACCCACCCACAACTAGGAGGTCAGTCTCCTGGTTTCACCGCAACACGTGCCCTCTTTTAGGGAGGACACAATTTCCCAACTAAGAAACAATACTTCTGCTATTGCAGAGGCAGTGAACCTCCAGATATAGACCTCCAGGGCTCTTTAGCTGGGGACTATACCTAATTTATACCCCTCACTAGTTTTGGTCGCTTCATACAGTGGTGCTTTTCTGTGGGATGTAATCCATTGGAGCAGTCAAATACAACATTCCTTGTTTCTCTAGAGTGGACACGGCCAGGGGGATGTTACTCCAGTCAGTATAACTTCCTGTTCCACTGGCCTGGAGTGTCCTCCCTCTGCATGTGACCAGGGAGATGGGCAAGACCCTGGCTGACTCCATAAAAGAGCAGAGCCACGCAGCCATCTCTCTTTCTTGATGCTATGCTGCTCTCCAGCAGCCATTTTGTTCTCTTAATGTATTATGCTGTCTGCTGGCTCTCAGTCAGCAGCACGTGGGCTCAATCCCCATATGGGGTTAACTCACACTATGTTCTGCAACTACAAGCTAAAGTCTGCCTTCAGGGATCATACTGTGAACTGAATGTGAGCAAACCTCTTGTTACTTTTAAGGAAAGACGCTTGTGTCTTTATTCTTTTAAGAGGGTTCAAAGGGGACACCAGGAATAATCCAGCCTGATCAAGCCAGACTGGATTGCTTAACTTTGTTGTTGTTGTTTAGTCGTTTAGTCATGTCCGACTCCTCGTGACCTCATGGACCAGAGCACGCCAGGCACTCCTCTCTTCCACTGCCTCCTGCAGTTTGGTCAAACTCATGCTGGTAGCTTCGAGAACATTGTCCAACCATCTCGTCCTCTGTCGTCCCCTTCTCCTTGTGCCCTCCATCTTTCCCAACATCAGGGTCTTTTCCAGGGAGTCTTCTCTTCTCGTGAGGTGGCCAAAGTATTGGCGCCTCAGCTTCAGGATCTGTCCTTCCAGTGAGCACCCAGGGCTGATTTCCTTAAGAATGGATCAGTTTGATCTTCTTGCAGTCCATGGGACTCTCAAGAGTCTCCTCCAGCACCATAATTCAAAAGCATCAATTCTTCGGCGATCAGCCTTCTTTATGGTCCAGCTCTCACTTCCATACATCACTAATCTAAAGAGATTCAAACGAGTCTGCAAACTAGCTTCCTGCTGTATTGAGGGGAATCTGCTCTGCTACATGACTCATTAGTGTGAGTGAAGGAAGGATAATATTGAATCAATATATCCTCTTCTACTATCCTTAACACCCCCACATTTTTCTGGGGATGTAATGTAAACATGCCTTCTTGCTTGCCCTAGGCAGAGCATGAACAGAGGTGTATTGGGAGGGATTATAGAGAAATCCCTGGTCTTGGCTTAACCAGAAAGTAATCTGCTGAACAAAGGTAAGTCAAATCCATTGCTCTGCCCACTTCTTCTACCTACTTGTGACATTCAGTCCCCAGAAAAAGGTTTTCCATGGGGAGATATGGCTCTCAGGCTAAAAGTGTTCTCCACCATGGGCCTGTTGTAATTCTAGCTAAAGATATCTCCAAGTTCACAGAATCAACATTCAAAGAACAAATTTCAAGTTACTCAAAATTTATGCCACTCCTGTCGGGCCATTTGTCAGTCGCTGTGAGTTATACCCATCGGATATAATAAGTCTATTAATATTTACATAGTTATTCAACTCCATTCATATATTCTGCTAGTGGCACGGGACCTGCTTCCCCAAGCCAAGATCACATTACAATAATAGCATGCGTATGAATAAAGGGCAAATTTCCCAACTGATCAGACCTATTATGCTTACATATGGTATGCCAGCTTCCCGATTCCTTTCAATCGCGGCTCTCAGGTCAGCAATGTCCGTGTAGCCCCAGCGACAGATCTGGAACCCAAGATTCCAGTAGGCAGGCATTCGTGGAAGTCCTATCAGCTGCAAGTTTAAGACATGAAAAGAAGATAAAAGGTAGTTTTTGCATCACTGTATTTCTAAATGAAAGCAACAGTTTAGTGGAAGATGGGCAAAAAAACCCCAGTCTGCCCAAATTTGGTAATGGGGGCTTTTCCCTTCCAAATAGGCTGTTGTCTTCAGATAATCTGTCTACCATTGATTCTTATACCATTGTTTGGACTACAGTGGGGGGAGTAGGAGGAGCTGGGGTTGGAATGGGACTATTAGCAGTGTCAGCCAGGAGCAATCTCGCTTAGTTTGAACTACTGTTACTCTAAGGAAGACATTAGATTTGAACACATAAACAAGATAAAAGGGGAAGAAATCAAGGAAAGGGAAAGGGAGCGTAGTATAAAATCCAAAGAGCACAGGAGTAGTTAATTTGAAAATCATTTACTGCATCCTGGAGTCTTTGGTTTGTTGTTTCTTTTGTCTTCAAGGGCATAATTAAAGGCATTTATCGCACATGGGCGTGTTCAGTTTTGGCTCAAAGAAAGGGAATATGCATAAAAATAATGATTAACACATCGTTTGACTAAAAGTAACACTGGCCCTGCAAACTGCTTTTCACAGATACACAAGCAGTTTACCATCGCTAATGGTAAAATCTTGCATGCCACAGAAGCATACCGAGAGATATTCTTGAACAACTTGCTCTGGAGTATTTCCCAAGAAGACATAGAAATCTAGAATCCCACCAATTGTTCTGTATGTAACAGCTGGAACAGGTTGGAGAGCAAAATCTGCCAGGGGAAGAAAAAGCATATTAAGGTGAGCTAAAACAAAAGCATTCTCCTTTGCCATACTGGCGGGATCAATTTGCAATGTGAGGGAGATGATAGCACACCTGTGAGTAATGTCTTATTTCTGAATTGTTGGGTCACATCATGCATGGGAATCACTTCACTATCAATCTGTGCCCTGCAGTTCTTTGTATTTAGAGTTCATGATTAACAGAAAGTGATCCATGACTATAATCCACAACTGCATTACATTTTCACTATGCAAACCTGCTGGCCTACGAACGTTGTTGAATTCCAACTTCCTTCAGCCACAGCCAATAATGTAGTCCAATAATACAGTATATGAATGACACAATGTTGCGGAAGGATAATGTAAATAAATGGAGAGAGTTCATATATGCTTGTGCTGTTTCAATATGGTAAAGACAAAATAGGTTTCCCAGAAAGGCTGCTGGGAAATTCATGTGGGCAGTTTAAAATAATAATACTTTATACAGTGGACGCTTGGGTTGCAAACGTGATCTGTGTGGGAAGCACGTTCGCAACCTGCAGCACTGCATCTGCGCATGCGCGGGTTGCAGTTTGGCGCTTCTGTGCATGCGCAAAGCATGATTTAGCACTTCTGCGCATGTTCAAGTGCCAAAACCTGGAAGTAACCTGTTCCGGTACTTCCAGGTTAGGCACGGTGCACAACCCGAAATTGCGCAACCCGAAGCGTCCGTAATCCGAGGTATGACTGCATTTTGAGTTTTTCCAACACTTTTGAAGAACTTCAGTGTTCTCTTCCCCTGAGGTATATTCTGTGAAATTAACTCCCCAGCTTCGCCATGTAGGAATTTTGGATGCAACGGTGAATCCAGTTTAAATATTGTTGAAGCTTGGCTCCTACTCCTCCCAATCTTCCTCTCTTAAGCCAGTGCTTCCTTTCATCCACCACCATGAGCTAACAACATAATTTCATTGGGCACAAAGTAATCTAAGATTTCTCAGAAGAGAGCTTTCGGGGAAAGCGAATTTTGCCTTCCCCACACACCATTATACCACCCACGTGTGAAGAATTTCGGGAGGCCAATTTGTAAAACTTGAACATTCTGAGACTTTTCTGGATTCCTTATCTGCCCATAAAATACATGGGGGACCTCCTTGGCAAATTTATATAATCAGATGTCAAAGAAATAAAAACTATCTGACTTTTAGAAGACATCTGAAGGCAGCCCTGTTTAGGGAAGCTTTTAATATTTGATGAATCGTTGTATTTTAACATTCTGCTGGAAGCCACCCAGAGTGGCTGGGGAAACCCAGCCAGATGGGCAGAGTATAAACAATTATTATTATTATTATTATTATTATTATTATTATTATTATTATTTATAACCACTTTGCTTTTCTCTAACGTATTCTGTATTTGTAGCAAATACAATGATTTATTGATTTAATAAATCACAGATTCGATTTTAATCCAATGGCTATTTTTATATCTGATATTTTCCAGGTGACAAAAATCCTGAAATTGCTGCAGTTGCTTTACTCATGATAGCCAAGAGTGTCATTTAAGAATGATAATTTCTAAGGTGTCAGAGGCATCTTTCCATATGTAAAATAATGCAGGAGAATGGGAAGCTCCCTGATCAAAAGCACGATGAGAAGCATAATCACATTCATAATCCTTACCCATGGCATTGCTGTTCATAAAGAATACACCAAAGGAATGTCCACTGCCATCTTCCAGGCATAAGAAGAAAGTCTGCGCACCATACAGGTTGTGCATCTCCTTTGGGAGGGGGAAATAGCAATTTAAAATGTGCAGAGCCCATATGCATGTCATGAATCTTCAAAACCTCTTTGGAAATGCAGTTTAAAAGGCTCATCAAATAATCAAAATGAGATGACTGAACTAAATTTCGTTCCCTAGGATTCACATCCCTAATACTATCACTATCATTTATCTTGGTAATCCAGCATAAAATCTTGGTTTACTGTTTTGAGCGGAGGGCCATCTAGTTGACACAGATGTATTGGAATTTAGTCCAGGACGAAAACAAATTAAATGAGCTCATTTTTATCAAGTTGGCTTAATTCAGCTGTAGTAAAGGCCATGGTTAAGTTGACCAGTAAATTTCCATTCAGGTGGTGTCCCTTTTTAATGCCCGTTTATTTAGAACCAGCTTTTTAAGAGCACATATGGGGAAAGTTCTACAGGCTCAATTCCTGCTGTTAAAGGCATGACTGTGGGGTCAGTTGAAAGCTGTCAATTATAAATTAAGTTCTGATTCTTATGCTCATTTCTGATGTGAGGAAATCAGTAAATGGTTCTTTTGAGCCCTCATCATCTTGAATTTGGTCCACCTGAAGAAGTACATTGGGGTTGTATCTAACACCATACTCCATTTCACAGAAGACTCTTTGACCTTGGTGAAGGGGCTTTTTGAATGGAAGATAATTTTGGCAAACTCCTATTATTGTTGTGGGTCTTGGCAGACCACTTATTTGTTTTGTTCTGTGAGAACGTGCTATAGTTGATAAATCATTGCTAATTCTGATCAGACAACTAAAATTGTGTTGTGGTCTTTCCTCTTGCAATGGTCATAAACCTCAGTATTCCAGAAGTCAGTAAGTAATGGTAGTAATGTCAGGTCTGGATAATTTATGCTGTTAGGCAGTTTCTTTGAGAGGCAGTTTCAGTGATAAACACATGTTTGAGCAGAAACTGGCAGTTTCTTCATAATACATAGACATATGGCTCAGAATGCCATATGAGGCATTCAATCCTATTAAAATCATGAGTAAGAATTCTAGTCAAAATATTTCAGACGCAATTCCTTTCATGGGTAATATTGAAAGCTTAGACTTCACCTCAAAATAAGCAAGAGATTTGGAGGCATTGTTAATAGTGCCCTTTAACAACTGTAACTTCTATCCGATTATAGGAAGAAATGTCTTCACATTTCAAACACATTTGCTCCATTTGCATGTCTGATTCGTCTTTCACCTCGTAATAAAACATTTTATTTGTCCCTTACTCCAATAGGTGCAGCATCCCGAGTGAAAATGGGCCACGTTTTCCAGTTAAAATCATGCCGGTACTGCCTGTGGATCTGTTCTCCGATACCATAAACATTCCAGCTTGGCAGTCTGATGGAGAGCTGCAGGAACTGGTCAGAATACACAAGCGGTCCTATACTGGTGTCAAACCTGTTTGAAGAGCGATAAGAACATAAGTGGAGCTTGGGACCTCATGGTAAAGTGTGGGTAAGAAATCTACCGAATAAATGAAGTGCCTAAATATTTTCAAAAGTAGGCCTATGTATATCCTATTAAGGGACCCGACATCTCTTCCCCTCTGAAATAAAAATTAAAGAATGTACAAGATGCTAGGAAGATTCTTTAACTCGGGACTCTAGCAGCTGATCTCTAGCAATACCTTAACTCCTGTACCATCAGCACTCTGGGTCTTCTGGAAGTCACACACCCTAAACCTTAAAGAAAAGAGTGACTTCCAGGATGCAGTTCCAGCTTGAAAAGCTTCCCTACTTTCTCTGTTGAACTGCTGCCTCAGAGCATGATCCCTGCTATCATTTGTTGGTGCTGGTGCTAACCTTGAAAGCCCTAAATGGCCTCGGTCCAGTATATCTGAAGGAGTGCCTCCACCCCCATATTTCTACCCGGACACTGAGGTCCAGCGCCAAGGGCCTTCTGGCGGTTCCCTCGCTGCGAGAAGCCAAGTACAGGGAACCAGGCAGAGGGCCTTCTCAGTAGTGGCACCCGCCCTGTGGAACGCCCTCCCACCAGATGTCAAAGAGAACAACAACTACCAGACTTTTAGAAGACATCTGAAGGCAGCCCTGTTTAGGGAAGCTTTTAATGTTTGATGCATTGCTGTATTTTAATATTTTGTTGGAAGCCACCCAGAATGGCTGGGGAAGCCCAGCCAGATGGGCGGGATATAAATAAATTATTATTATTATTATTATTATCATCAACATCATCATCATCATTTGACCTTGCATCTACTTCTAGTCCCTCCAACCTTCTATTGCTACCTCAGATATTGATTTTCTGCTTGTCTCCCCCTGCCCCGTTCATTTCTTTTATTCCACTTCTGACTGCTTCTCTGTCCCTTTTCTGCCTGATCTGGTAGCTGACCTTCTACCTGCCTGTGGTTCCATTTGTTTCCCTTCTGTTCCTTGCCTGCCCATGCCTGATGAAGAACCACAGTTGCATCCTGAATCCAAGGACTGACTGACTGGCTGCAGTCAGCATTGGTCAAGGTCATGCAAACATCATACACTACCAGGCTGGTTGTGCAATGCCCTTGAAGGGCTTCCTTCACATTTCTACAAGGAATGATAAGAAGTTCCTAGTGTCTTTCGGACAAGGCTACGACATGTTCCTGTATGAATTGACATCTGTCTTGGAATATATCGAATTTATAATAGTGAAGATAAGGAAGCGAGTGGCTTCTCATCTGGATTACATCCAGATGGGAATGAGTTTTCTCATCCTCTTCTTCTCCTCCTCCTCCTCAGCACCAAATTGAATGTGTCTCACTCACTTGCTTGTGCCATCTGTGAGAACTGTATCATCTCAAATTGCATGCAGAGGTTGCAGTGTGTTCCTCATATGAAAATGGTCCCAAATAAAAAATATACGATAACAAAAAGAGCAAACTTGTTCTTTCTTTGTCTGATGTGGAGGTCATTTTTACATGCCCTCTGACATTTCACTGATTTGTAACACCCTCAAATTTATAAACTTTGAAATGGGTTCACATGATTAAACGAAGTATCTTCTGTCCATTTGTAGTAAGGACAAAAGAGAATAGTGTCGGATATGCACATATGGAGAAAAGACAATGTGAAATGTGATATAGATCTAGCTTTCTCAGTCTAAAAAGGAATGCATGTAAGTGTATACATCCACAAGCAGCTATTCCTGTTTCAAGCCACATCCAAATCTCTGATAAAGCTGCATATCAAACAAACAAAAAAAACCCTGCACTTTAAAAAGATAGTGTTAAAGAGGCTAAAATCTCACAAGAGGTACTAACCAGAAGAAATCTCTCAAACACGGAACTACTGCTATTTAATTCCTCTTGTAAAAAAAAAAAAATAGCTATAAGCTATTGTTCTCATGAATTCTCAATTGGACTGTGTAATCTGCTTCTGGCTTTTGTTAGCTATACAAAGCAGGTGTCTTGCACCTGCCTCCCAAATACATAGGATGCTTCAGAATTTTAAATTCCACAGCTCTATAGTCTGGGATTGTTTTCACTGTAATAGGTTGTGCTGAGGCCAGCTCCAAAGCTAGGAGAAATAACTAATTAATTGTCTTTTGTTTGTCACGGTAATGGTGACCTCAAAAGGGCACAGTCGTGCTTCAGCCCTATTTTTTTAATTTTTGCTGCTACATGAGAGTTTATCAAGAATGGAATATATTTTTTCTCTTTCCCTGTTACCTATCCCCACAACTGAGAGTTTCCAGACTATAAGTTTCTTAGGTTATGAATGCACAGCTTTTGTCCAGCTGTTACAGAGGTTCCAGGCACCCAAACTCAGATTAGAACATCAGTTGTGAGGGAAACGAATTATTCCAACATTCGATCTCCAATGCATGTGCATAGGTTCTGACATTTTAAAAATGTGTTAATATTTTACTGCCTTCTCTTAAACTGCTGGTTTCAAATGACTGAGCTACTCTTAAAATGATTTAATATTCGATAGCTTATAAATAGTCATATATATTTAGTGGGAATAATAAAAAAGTTTCCCTGAATGACAGGTTGCCCACTAATTCTGACTGTCACCCAATAAATGTACAACCATGGTGGACTGCTGAATTTGCCACAGGGTGAAGTCTCAGTGCATGCAGAGCAATGGCAAGGTCTGACAGGTCCGATGAAGCACTTTGATGTGGGTCCCAGAATAATTCCTCACTCTAGAACATTTCCCAGAATCCTTTTCAACAAGCTAACTTCCCCTAGCTAATGTGCAGGGTTCACACAAGAGTTTTATAAATGTGGAAAAATGTGGGAAAGGTTTCACTTATCGATAAATATTGAGATCCGCTGCCTTATTACATTCTTTTATGTTATGGTATTAATTTTATGGGGTAGTGGGGGGCAGGCATGGAAGGGACAATTAATGAACAGTTGATTGCAATGTTACTTATACTAAAAATTAAAAGGTGACTTACAGGACGTTGTTAGTGTTCATCCTGATGATACGGATGCTGAAAGGGTTCTCAGTTATTTCAACTCTGTAGTTTGTATTTGTTGCTTTAGGTCCTTGAAAGGGTGAAACATTTGGATGGGGGACTTCATATCTCTTATTATCAGGATCTGTAATCTATTTAAAAAATGAAACAATTAAAACAAAGTTCATGGGGAACCCAGAATTAACTTCTACTTATTGAATACCATCTTTCCCTCATCACAATGCATTCCAAATCAGTGGTATGCATGCTACATGTTTAATGAACATAATTAATTGTGTTAAGACTGCTGTACAGTTGAACACTGTATTCATTAGCCAACTCTCTGCAGCTGTAGTTAATGAGTCCATGCAAATTTCCTGATACACTGCGTGTTCTTCAGACTCATTCATTAAAAACACATTTTTATCAATTTCATCCCATTAGCATAAACTGAATGGAAATAATTGTTTTTCTGACCAACACATTTTCACTAACCAATTTTTTTTATAAAAAAGGTGTGTTTCAATCTGTCTGCGATAAAATCGAAAGACGTAGGAGACTTTCATGCTCCACTTCCGCTACCTCAAACCTTTACAATGATGACTCTCAATCAGCTTATAAAATCACAGAATTGTAGAGTTTAAGGGTCATTTGATCCAACCTGCTTAAATTCGGGGGACATACGCGACCAGACCTGTCAATATTTTGGGGGAGGAGTACAAGGGGGTACTGCTCCAATAGAACTGGAACAAGCAGAGTGCTTTGACTCATTTTGTTTTTGGAAAGTATCAGTCTTGGCAAGCCCTTGAAGAACAAGAGGCATGAAACCAAACAAGCACCAATCTAACAAACTTCTTTGTGAGAAATGAACACTCATCTTTCAGTATGGGGAAGTTTCACTAGTTAACATTCTGTCTGCCAGACATTTTGATACATGTGTGTGATCCCTGATTTATTTCTGCAGTATTTATTGAAAGAAAGTTTCCCCGCCTGTGCCTTATATTTACCAAAGCAAAGCATATTTTACGCATTTTTTTGGCCCTCTTTGGCAGGTACACCAGACCCAGGACATTTTGTTGAACTCCTATGTGTGGTCTAATTTCTAATCTTGGCCCCACCTGCAGTATACATTTAAAGCAGAATCATACCACTTTAAGCAGTTGTGGCTTCCCTCAAAATTCCTGGGAAATGTAGTTTGTTAAGGGTGATAAGAGTTTTTAGGAGACCCCTGTTCCCCTCCCAGGGACGCGGGTTTGCTGATCAGAAGGTTGGCGGTTCGAATCCCTGCAATGGGGTGAGCTCAGTCCCTGCTCCTGCCAACCTAGCAGTTCGAAAGCACGTCAAAGTGCAAGTAGATAAATAGGTACCGCTCTGGCGGAAAGGTAAACGGCGTTTCCGTGCGCTGCTCTGGTTCGCCAGAAGCGGCTTAGTCATGCTGGCCACATGACCCAGAAGCTGTACGCCGGCTCCCTCGGCCAATAAAGCGAGATGAGCGCCGCAACCCCAGAGTCGGCCACGACTGGACCTAATGGTCAGGGGTCCCTTTACCTTTACCTTATTCCCCTCCCAGAGCTGCAGTTCTCAGAGTGGTTTAACAGGCAATCGCTATGCCTAGGGAATTCTGGGAAATGTAGCTCCATTGGTGCAGATGTCCAGGGTTTCATAAGAGGAACTGTCTCATCCTAAGCAGAGATGAACCTGGGACCTTCTGGATACAAAACAACTGTTGTACCACTGAGCTATGGGTCTTCTTCTATCTTGAACTCTCCTCCATTGAAGATACCTGGGCAATCTAAGGATTAGCTACTCACTGCTGGAGATGCTCAGCTAATCACTGCTTTTGTCACCATCGGGAAATCTCAGCACTCTGCAACCTTGCTCAGATTTACCCCAATTTCCAAATAACTGTGTTTATATTGATATTCGTTTTCAAATACCACATGCCAGATTCGGCAACCTGACAATATGTGATTTTCAGTGACAGCTTTTCAAGTGAATATTTGGAAATTATCAGGAAATTTGACAGTGACAAAGTGAACCAGCATGCCCACAGTATTCTGATATAAATCTGACAGGTCCTGTTGCAGCATATATTCATGTAAAATGATCTTCAATATGTCTTAAGTTTCAAAGAGCTTTGGAAGGTTACTTTGGGTCTGTTTAAGACATAATATTCTATAATGTGTGCTTCCTTTAGTAATAAAATCACAGTCTACTTTGAGGGATTCCCTAAACCCTCAAAAAGATTTATTTACAAAACATGCAACATGGAACCAATGTTGTCATTTATTTTTCTGTTTTTTTAACCACATATGGTAAGGTAAAGGTAAAGGACCCCGGACAGTTAAGTCCAGTGAAAGGCAACAATGTGGTGCAGCACTCATCTCACTTTTCAGGCCAAGGGAGCTGGTGTTTGTCCACAGACAGCTTTCCGGGTCATGTGGCCAACATGACTAATTCGCCACTGGCACACGGAGGACTGTGACGAGTGCCAGAGCGCACAGAAATGCTGTTTACCTTCCCGCTGCAGCGGTACCTATTTATCTACTTGCACTGGCATGCTTTCAAACTGCTACTTGGCAGGAACAGGGACCAAGCAACGGGAGCTCACGCCGTCATGGGGATTTGAACCGTCGACCTTCTGATCGGCAAGCCCAAGAGGCTCAGTGGTTTAGATCACAGCGCCACCCGTGTCCTTTTACCACATATGTGTATGGTGGAGCTGCAGTGTGAAATGCCTTTGATCAACATGCAACCCAATTCTGAATGTGACCCGTCAGTTGGACTATTGCTTTAATAAACAATCTAACCTTGAACCGGAAGCGGTTTGCGGTCTGATATTCTGCAGTCAGGACAAGCCTTTCAATATCGTTTCCGAACAAGGATGGTGCAGGTATTCTTGTCAGTGTAGTTTCAAATCCTTATCAAGAAAAAGAAGTGATAAGCAAAGGAGTGCTGCTTCCAATATTGCCTAAACCTATGTAGCACAGGAGTCAACAACTAACAGCTCTTGGGCCAAATGCATCACCAGGATACCTACCCATAGGCAAAAGAGAAACATGGAAGTAGCAAGTGAGACAATGGATTTGCTGATAGACAATTTGGGTCAATCCCATTATCTTCTGCAAGCGCCCATGGGTGGGGGGGGGGCAGGGGATGAAGTCACGGCTGTAGCGTATTTAAGTGCTTAACTTCACAGTTTTAGTATCCTTTTTTGTTTTGTACTTTTGTTAACAACCATGTGATGGAGAACAAATTCTTTGGAAAGACTTTCAACCTCAGTCTGTATTATGCATATCAAACAGCAGATCAGCCTAGTTGTGCTGGCTTCCATACTATTTAATGAAAGAGTGTGCTTATTATTCCTGGAGTACAACCTTCTTCTGCCTACCTGTTTCTGTGTCTGTCTGGCCTCCTTCTACTTGGTATCCATGGCTGTTGGAAAAGTAGCACCAGGGTATGCTTGTTTCATTCTGAGGGCTCCAGCAGCAGCCGCGGAGCGTGCATATGTCCTACATTATAAAGAGAGAAAAGTGGCGTTATTTCAGAAGCAGCAATACCCTCTAAATCCGTTTTCTGGACAATGGCATGAGCCCACAGGACTCATTTATGTCATTGCTCTGTAAATGCTGATGCCAGCAGATTAAATTGTCGTCTTCTGCAATTTTGGCATTATCCATGAATGGAAGGAAAGCTTCCATTCTGTGACTCAGGAAGCAATCCTATGCATAGGAAGCTGGTGTAAAGCAATCTGGTGCAAGTTAAGCCAGTGTGAAGTTGCACCAGATCCAAACCACATTGAGTGGCAGCGATGCCCCATTAAGCTGGCAGAGACAGAACCCTTGGATCCCAAGGTGTCCTCTTATCACATCATTCAGGAACACAAGAGCTGTAGCATTCTTGAGATAGTCAGGAAACTCATTTCATTGCTCTGGATTAATTCTGAAGCAGACTTGGGGAGGTCCACTGATCATTAAGTGGAAGTGAAATGACTGAACACTTCAGAAAAGTTCAAATTTAAGCCCTATTATGCAGACTGAATAGTTATGCAAATACCTCTGCTCATCTTCCAGTTGCAAGAGCCAATTCTAAACTTTCCGACCTTTACCTTTTATATAGCCAAGGGGGAGAATTATACATGTTCAACTACATCTTTCCCATTATGCAGACATTTCTGTGCCAACAACAACAAAAAAATACAATGGTCGCATTCTCCGGGATGAAGTGCTCACTCCTTCATTTCTATCACATTCATTCAGTGACGACCTCTCTTCCCACACCAATTCGTAAAAGAGGACTTTAAAACATTCAGACAATTGCCATATCAATCAAGAATCAACTGCGAAGCAACCTTTGGATGTTATCCCATAATCTCTGTGATTCATCTTACAGTACATTGTAAACTAATGAATTTATATAAGAAGCTCTTAATCACCAACACACATTTGCCTTCACAGAAAGGCTAGTTCCTTATCACAAGGAAATTGCCCGTTAACAAGAGAAATATTTGGAAGGAAAATTGTTTGTGCACACTTCTGAAGTTCTTAACCCAACCCCCACCCTGGTCTTCCAACAACCAACTTCAATTGCACAGCTTCTGTATTTCAATTCCCCATTTCAATTATCAGCATTTCATGAGTTTGATCCATGATTTTTTTTTTAAATGCAAAAATTGATGGTCTGTACATGAGAAAGTTTCTGTGAGATCCATACATTTTTGCACCTGCTCACCTGTTTTCCCCAGTCTGTTGTTCCTTAAGGAATAGCATAAATTGAGAGGGTTTATTCAAGCTGGGCAAGGTTCACATAATTAACACAATGACATTAGAGTGCTCTGTATCCAATAATTTCTGGCTACATGGCAAATTCACATGCACACATACAGAGAGAGTGAGTGAATGAAGCTCTGTCTTTGCCCTCACTCTGAACAGTAAAATAAAGATAAACAGTAGCCTCCAATCTTGACACACCACAGTGCTAGCTTCACTGCCCAGCACAACCTCGTTGCAAAACATTCAACCCAGCTTAGAAGGAATCACATGAAGTTGGGCATGACCAAATGTTGGTGATTATACAAGTTCAGATGAGCATGAATGTACATTCTCATTCTACCTTCAGTGACCAGAAGCACCTTTTACCTGTAAGCCTGGTAGGACAGCTAAGGCCACTCCTGAACGGGGAGAGCTTGACCACAGTACTAAAGGCATTGTGGCTCCAAGGCTGGATTACTGCAGTGCGCTCTATGTGGGACTGCACTCCTTGGCAGTGGTGAGGTCTAAAAGGAGGTTTGTCAAGGTCTCAGCCTTTGCTTGCAAAATGCACCTTTATTCCTCCATCTCTTTTTCCTTGTTGGGAAAGGCAGAGAGAAAGGTGTGCTTGCAAACAAAGGAAGGGGACGTGCTGGAGAAATCCTCTCCTTTGCCCTTGCTTCCGAAACACATCTTCATTTCCCTGTTTCTCATCAAGCAAAGGGGCAGAGGCAAATTTTGGGCAGTGCAACCGGTTCCATCACACTGGATGCTGAGCCTAAAGGTAAAGGGACCCCTGACCATTAGGTCCAGTCATGACTGACTCTGGGGTTGCGGCGCTCATCTCGCTTTATTGGCCGAGGGAGCCAGCGTACAGCTTCCGGGTCATGTGTTCAGCATGACTAAGCCGCTTCTGGCGAACCAGAGCAGCGCACGGAAACACCGTTTACCTTTCTGCCGGAGCGGTACCTATTTATCTACTTGCACTTTGACATGCTTTCGAACTGCTAGGTTGGCAGGAGCAGGGACCGAACAATGGGAGCTCACCCCGTCGTGGAGATTCGAACCGCCGACCTTCTGATCGGCAAGCCCTAGACTCTGTGGTTTAACCCACAGTGCTACCCACGTCCTTGGGTGCTGAGCCTAGGGGGCACTAAAGGGTGTCAGAACAATGACATAGTGAATTGAGCAGAACGGAAGGTGAGAGGCGGTAGGCACGGATTTTGGCCTTGGACACTTGGTCACTGAAATTTGAAAGACCAACATCCATCCCTGAAAGGGGAGGGGAGAAGGAAGGTTATGTTTTGCCAGCAAAGGGGAATTCTTTCTTCTATTTCTTCTACCTTGAAGAAATTATTTGCTAGAAAAATTCACTTCTAAATCTATGCACCAGCATATCTGCCTTCTGCTTGTAGAGTCCCTGCAGGGCACTGAAATGTCAAGGTCTGTCACATCCCTCTATCACAGTACTCGCTGGGCCCTGGTAGCCTGTTCTGCTGCAATGTTATCTGTTGCTGTATTTTTCCTCACTTGTAAATATATACAGTGGATTGCACATTCACACTTCTCTAAGCCATACTAAGCTTTATCCACAAGGGTCCCCTGGATGTGACCTACAGTCTAATCACAATGGATTGCATCCAGTTGCCAGCATGAGTGGAAGGAAGTATCCTCCTTCCTGCTGCAGCCAACTGTTAACTGAGGAGGAAGCAGAGAAGGCAGAGCTGCACATGATCACAACCCTGTTCATATTATATTATACAATTATTATATGCAAAATAATATACACAGATACACTCTGTGTTTTCTAAAGTAAGTAAAGGTAAAGGGACCCCTGACCATTAGGTCCAGTCGTGGTTGACTCGTGGGGTTGTGGCGCTCATCTTGCTTTATTGGCTGAGGGAGCCAGTGTAGAGCTTCCGGGTCATGTGGCCAGCATGACTAAGCCGCTTCTGGTGAACCAGAGCAGTGCACGGAAACGCCGTTTACCTTCCCGCTGGAGCGGTACCTATTTATCTACTTGCACTTTGATGTCCTTTCGAACTGGTAGGTTGGCAGGAGCAGGGACCTAGCAACGGGAGCTCACCCCACCACGGGGATTCGAACCGCCGGCCTTCTAAAGTAGCCCCCAGATAAACAGATGTGGCAGAAGAACGGGCAGTTGTTCTGTCAGTGCAAGGATTTCTGCCTGCTCAGTGGCCTTCCTTGCCCTCTCATCTCCTCCCACACACACTGCACATTTCCCAAATCTGCTCTGAAAGGTTGAGGTGAACCCCAGAACAAATATAGGTTTTGCACAGGGCGGGGGGGGGGGGACAAGACAGGGGGAAATCAAATGTGCAAGCATAAATCATTGAGCTGATGGAATGAATCAGCTGGATATTGCTCAATGCATATAATTGTACAAAAAAATACTTTGGGCAATATCCAATTAGAATCATAGAATCATAGAATCATAGAGCTGGAAGAGACCACAAGGGCCATCGAGTCCAACCCCCTGCCAAGCAGGAAACACCATCAGAGCACTCCTGACATATGGTTGTCAAGCCTCTGCTTAAAGACCTCCAAAGAAGGAGACTCCACCACACTCCTTGGCAGCAAATTCCACTGTCGAACAGCTCTTACTGTCAGGAAGTTCTTCCTAATGTTTAGGTGGAATCTTCTTTCTTGTAGTTTGGAACCATTGCTCCGTGTCCGCTTCTCTGGAGCAGCAGAAAACAACCTTTCTCCCTCCTCTATGTGACATCCTTTTATATATTTGAACATGGCTATCATATCACCCCTTAACCTCCTCTTCTCCAAGCTAAACATGCCCAGCTCCCTTAGCCGTTCCTCATAAGGCATCGTTTCCAGGCCTTTGACCATTTTGGTTAACTAGTTCTATAATGGAAACAGTGGCGTAGCGTGGGTTGTCAGCACCCGGGGCAAGGCAAGTAATTTGCGCCCCCTAACCCGTGGATTTGCGCCCCCTAACCCGTGGATTTGCGCCCCCTAACACTAACCCCCAGATGTTGCGCCCGGTGCGGCCGCCCCCCCTGCACCCCCCACGCTACACCACTGAATGGAACAACAGATCCTAAAGCTGAGGCTCCAATACTTTGGCGACCTCATGAGAAGAGACGACTCCCTGGAAAAGACCCTGACGTTGGGAAAGATTGAGGGCAGAAGGAAAAGGGGAAGACAGAGGACGAGATGGTTGGACAGTGTTCTCGAAGCTACCAGCATGAGTTTGTCCAAACTGCGGGAGGCAGTGGAAGACAGGAGTGCCTGGCGTGCTCTGGTCCATGGGGTCACGAAGAGTTGGACACCACTAAACAACAACAACAACAACAACAAATAGTGCAAGGATTTATGCTTGCACAATGGAACAGTCCCTCTTCTCCTCCCTATTCCCAGCACCCTTCCCAGATATATTCCAGAGGGATGAGGGGCTACAGAAATATAGTAGCACATGGGGCTTGACTTTTTCATACATATTATTTATGTTATACATGGGTTTTTGCATAAGTGACTCAGATATAAGCAAATGTTCAATGCAAGAGGCAATCCATTGTGGGCAAAGCTTGATCAGTGCCATCAAATTCCATTTCTAAATGCATTTAAAATGGATCTCTCCTCTGTACCTAATGGGGACATTTGCACAGATGGACATATGCCTCAGGGACACCTCTGCCACTGGTAATCAGCCCACAGGGCCAGACACACAGTCTGCAATATGACATAGCTTGCATAAATTAAGTCAGAGAGTGGACTTCTTGATTAACATATCTTTGGAAATCATTCAGCCCATATCAAAAGTGAAGGGGGAGGGAACAGAAAATAACCAGTTCCTCATCAGTATTAGAAATAACTAGAGACACCTCACTACGATAATGATTGAGCAAGCTAAAAAAAGATAAGAAAGTAAAAAGGTTAAAGCTTACCAACTGTTAATTTCACCTATAACCACATAAATTGCTCATGAAAGCAAATACTACTGGAGAGAGGACTTTTGCCACTGAGAAGAACTCTTATCAGACCTTCAATATCAGACCTCTCAGGAACGTTCACCGGCATAAATAAATGATAGTAGAGAGCTAATTGCTTTCTAGTTTCCCCAACTGAACAGAGGTCAATGCAGATTTTTCAAGTCCAGGAGCTGGTGACAGACCTCCTGAACCACAGAAAGCTGGCAAGCCCAAGTTTCTGGATTTCATCTGCCTGCATTTCCATTTTCACAACAATTACTGTATACTTCGGTGTATAAGATGAGGTTACTTTATCCAAAAATTATGCTGGGATGGGCGATTTGTGGCTGCCATGAGCAGGAGATTGTCAAGTGCATTATTTGCAGGTATTGGTGGGTGCATCAAGGTCTGCTGGCTATTGGCTGTTGCTGGAACTGGGTGGGCAATAGGTGCTTGGTTTTGGCGAGCGTGCAGACGATTGGTTGCTTCACTGGTGTGCCGCGATTGGCTGTGGCGGTCCTGCGGGTGATCGATTTTCGGCAATCCTCCCCCCAGGTCAACAACTCTCGGCAATCTCCCCCTGTTTACTCAATTTGGAGTCGTCCCCCCTCGTCTTATACACGGGACCGTGTTATACACGGAAAAATGTGGGAAGTACAGACAGTGTGATATAAACCACTTGCAGATCTTTGGCAGGGGGAAAGTTTCCCTGATGTAATTAGCAGCAGCATCCAAAATAAGCAGTGGCATAGGAGCACCCATGCTTTCTCCCATAATTTCCTCCATGGGAGTAACAGAACATGATCCAGGCAAGGGGTTGAGCTAGATGACCCTTGGTGTCCCTTCCAGTTTCACAGTTCTATGATTCTGTTATTCTTATGCATAGCAGACCCCTTGAAATAAGGGATCACCACAGTGGCAGAGTGTGGCTGGGCTTCTCCTTCCTCTTTGAAATGATAATTCCATGGGGAGGAATAGCCATTTCCAATTCCTCAATCCTTCCATCCTTGCTAACTTTGTATCCTAATATGTTCTCGTTCACAGACAGCTGATAACTGATTTCCTACTTCTTATTATTATTATTATTATTATTATTATTATTATCTGTACCTTTGTTGCCAATGTATCTGGGATGCAGTCTATTCTCTCCGACGGTTGCACAACTGGGCAAGTTGGAGAAAACTCTGCAAGAGATCAATCAATTTATCGCATTAGTCAGAGGCCAGAGCAAATATAACAAAATATAAGAATGTATTTTAAAAAGACACAAATGATGGGTGCCGAGAGCCCCAGCTTTCATTTATCTCTTTATATCAGAGGTCTGTAACAAAAAACTAATTACTGTACTTCTGCACCAATAGGCTGAGCCTGGGATAGTCTTGGCCCTTGTTTTTATTCAAACCAAACAAATCTGAATCTAAGAACTAATGGTTGAGTTTATTTTTCCTCCTCCCTGCCATTCCCTTTTCCTTCTGTGTCATCTTCTACTGTAAACCCGAGGACAGGTATTTATTGCTGAGCTTTGAAATCTTCTGAGGGAGCCCATTCAGCCATAGAGTAGAAATGCTTTACATATTTTTTTACTGCATTTTTATACCACCTTTCCTCTAAACTGAGTTCAGGGTCAGGGGTGCCAACTTGAATAAAATATTGTGGGGATGCAAGGAAGCCCCGCCCTGCATAATCAGTCACATGACGCAGTGCACACCCACCATTTGAATGGGAATGTCCATCAACTTTCTGGGGGCCTGGCCCCCTCAAATATTTCATTTTGGGAGCTGAAGCCCCAATGGCTCCTAGGAGTTGGCTCCTGTGTTCAGGGTGGTGTACAATAAATATTTTACCTTACAACAAATATTAAAATGACAACACACAATGACCCCACAATAGCATGTCAATGGATGCCTGTTCTGTTCAGAAAAAACAACAGAAATCTTTCATTTTCTGCCTTTTAAGCTAACAGCTGAAAATGTGAAAACATCGCAGAGATTGAAATACTTCTGTACTTTTTCCCTCAGAATGTTTGGTTTAAGCTACCATGCTCTCATCTAAGGAATATTTTTCACAAAAAAGGCTTATTTCATAACAACTAATTTGTCCTCCCCCACCCTTCTTCCCTCTCTCTCTCTTTTGCTATGAGACTAGAAGTCTGATTTACTTCTCAGTTCAGACAAATTACTTGTATTCAATCCAATTTGCTTAGAGTGACTATATATATTTTGAAAATGAATTGTTGCTTGTTTTGTTTTCGCCCTCCTGCCAACCTGTTCATCTGCTCAGATTGAATAATGTGGTTTAAAGATGAAGATAAATGAAAAACTAAAAAGACCAGGCAGGATCCTGCTGCAGTTAAGCACTTTTAAAGCCTCACCGACTTCAGCGGAAGAGTTAAGCACATGCTATAACGCTCCCATCAAAATCCCTGGAATGGATGCTAACTAAAGAATAATTGATTGTACCATATTATAACTACATTATAAAATATATAGTTTATTAAAATAAGCCCCTACTGGTTTGAGTAAATCCCAGCCTAAACAGAAAAGCATCAGTTTGTTTATCAGGTGAACAAACAAGTGAAAGGAAATTCCATATGTGAAATGTCCCAGGTTTATGGATGCACGGTTTCCAGCACATAATTTCCACAAACATGGGAGAAGCGTCTATCATATCTCACAGCTCAGTGCTTTGAGTGCAAAAAGTCTCAGGCTGAATCTCCAGGTTGAATTCAAAAGATTGCTGTCTTAAACCTTAGAGAGTCATTGGCTGTTGGGTGTGGACCTGTACTATTTTTCTAGAAAAAGAGGTGCCGGAACTAAGCATGAAAATAGCCTCCATGTAAACTGATTAGTTGGCTTAACATTCATGTCATCCATTAAAGTTAGCTGTATATATTCACTAATTAGTTCCTCGCTGCTGCTAACCATGAGGCAACCTGCTTCCCACAAACATTTTGAAGACGACATATTTTCATACCTTTTCATAAAAATAAACTTGGGTTTTGAGAGGTTGGAACCTGTTCCACGTGAGATGGAAAAGAACTGTCACCTTATAGTTCTTGAGCATCTCCCCAGGAAAGATACACCGTATTTGTGAGACTGCTGCAGTATCTTATCAAATGATCTACTGCTTAATTGTTAGACATGATGAACCAAATTCTTCACTTCTTAGTGGGACTAAAATCAACAAGCAAACAAAACCCATTGCTAACAGCAAGAGTCTAATAACTGGGGGGCGGGGATAGTTTTATTTATTTTTGTTTCAGAAAAACTATGACAACCAGTGTGCTAGATTGCCATATGACTCACTGATCGCTGAAATTCATGGATTTCTGAACCATTACCTTTGAATCCAGTATGGCCTGTTGCTAAAAGCCCAATCAAAACACTGGCAACAATCGCTGCCAAAAGGAAGAGGGTGATCAGGGAGACTTCCAATCCAGTAAATTCTTTCCTTCCCATCTAGCAAGAGAGAATGAGAGAAACAAAAACATTAAGGAAAGCACAACATTAAGAAGGAACATTCGAGGAAGGCGTAAATGTCTTAAAAGCATTTGCTTGGGAGGGGGAAAGTATCCTTTGATCCCTGTAGTTAAAATATAACTATGCCGTTTTCAAAAGCACTGAATTATACAGCTTGCACTCTTCTGTACCGTGCTATTAAAAGAACCATCTCCTTAATGATTGAGATGAATTTTGTGAATTTTCGTGGGGGGTCTTTTTGAGGAGGGGGAGGTCTTGTCTCATGGGCCAAGGCATGTTCCTCCTGATTAGAAAACATTGCACCAGTGAAAATAGAAACACTTCCAAGAATCTTTTCCCTGTTTTGATGCCATAAAGTTCTTGAAAAATACGCAACCCTGGTTGACTATGTTTATTTGGAAAGGGAAGCCAACATGAGCATGGACTGAAATACAATTTAAGTTTGATCTCTTAGCGTGATTTGCAAAGGGGGGGGGAGGATTTACCAGCTGCTCATCTTGGCTGAAATCCCTAGGGAGACAGAATGCTTAGTAAAGTTAGGAATGATGCCCATCTTTGACAAACAGGCACTGCTGAAGTGTTAGGGCTCCACAGCCAACTGCTCAATCTTGTATGAAAAACAACATGGAACTATTAATGTTTAACTGTATCTAGCAATAAAAATGCATTTAAACCAGTGTCTAGCATTCAGTAAATCAGTGGCTGGATTTAGGTTTGTCAGTGGGATGAACACATTTTCCTTAAAATACAACAACCCCCTAGCTTTTTTAACATCAACAACAAAACATCCATAATGAGGATGAGTGAAATTGATTTCTAAAATAATTGAGAGTGTTCAAATATCTCTGCAATGAAGTAAATAAATTTAAAAAGGTATAAGTTAAAACTGAACTACCAGCTGCATTATTTCAATTCGTTCTTACCCCCTTATCTCTGATTTTCTACATCTATGCGTTTGGAAGGCTATCAGCCACAAGAAACAAGAAACGAAATGGTGCTTGCGTTTTAACAGATTGGCTTGAAATGATTGTTAAATGACAGTAACCAAGTACCGTAAAGAAAAATAAAATTGCAAATAAGAACAGAATTCAGGCAAAATTACAGTATACTTTACATTTCATTATAGACTTTCAGAGTGACAAAAAGACCCTCACATTTATGTACAATGAAAGGGGGCACAATTTATGCCAGTTTCTCCTCAATCTACCACCCCCTGTATCACATCCTAAGCCACCCTCTGCACTGCAAGTTTCAGGAGCATATTATCAAGGGCTATAAAAGAAGGCAGAATTGTTGAGCTTTTGCGGTGAAACCTCCCTGAAAAGAGTAATTTTAAGCTTTTGGAGCTGTTTCCGCTGCTTTTTTCCATCGTGCTGCCATACATCCAGGTCATGGGTAGGCAAACTAAGGCCCGGGGGCCAGATTCAGCCCAATCACTTTCTAAATCCGGCCCACAGATGGTCCGGGAATCAGCGTATTTTTACATAAGTAGAATGTGTGTTTTTATTTAAAATGCATCTCTGGGTTATTTGCGGGATATAGGAATTCATTCATTTTTTTTTCCTTTTCAAAATATAGTCCAGCCTCCCACAAGGTCTGAGTGACAGTGGAGCAGCCCCCTGCTGAAAAAGTTTGCTGACCCCTGAGGTTTTCCTTGACATTTTGCTGATTCGACGCCACTTTTACACCCAGAAACCAGGAAATGTCAGGAATTTTCCTGTCATATGGCAAGCCTAATATTATCTTGTCACATTCTCCACAACATCATTACTACAATCATTCAACAGATAAGACACTCTATAAGAGTCAGTGCAATAAATCCCCCCCTTCAATAAGGGGCCCAAATAATTATCACATATTTTTGCATAAAATGGGCCATAAAATAAAACGTGTGTGGTGGATTCGACCTGTTTTGTGATACAAAGGCAGAATCTTTCAGAGTATGGGATTTTCGAAAATCTATCTTGCAAGCTGCAGGCAGTAAGACATTAAATCTTGCAAGGAAAAGGGCTCTGCATAGGTGGGGGATCATTAAGCTGGTGTAAATAGGGAGTGTCCTGGCCAAGCGAGGGTGGAATTCCCAACCCCAGTGGGGAACAGGTTTTATTGGCTGTGCTGCAAAGGGTTTGGAATTCAGTCTCTAGGCTTCTGCAACTGATTGTCTGGAATGTTTCCAATTGCAGGAGCATAAGCAGCAACTCGAGTGATAGGTTCTGATCTTGCTACATTACAGTTACCACATATTTGTCACACAGGAAGCTACTGAAACTTTTTGTTTGTTTGTTATATATTTAAAAAACCCAAGCAAACCTACCTCTATACTCCTGTGGCTTCCTCCATGTATTGCTGCCAAATAGTCCTGTGTCAGAAATGATGCCTTGCCTTGCAGACTCTTAACTATATACTGATTCCCTATCAGTTCCTTGTATTATATTTTAACTAGGCTATCAGTAGATTATACACAAAGCCACAGGCAGATTGTGGGTTCTCTTTGCAGGCAAGGGAATGATTAGTTAATTAATAATTTTCCCCCCTTGCATATCAGTCATGCGACATTTGGCAGGTACAATCACACATGCGGTTAGGTATCGTTTCTGCATTCGCCACCTTCGCCCTGAGCCACCGTATGACTCCCAGTTTATTATTTTAATTGGACTTTTGCTTATCAGTCTTTCTCCATTTCTCCTGCTTAATGTCAGCATAAATCAGTTGAAGTTTTATGGAGGTTAAAAAGAGATGCCTAAAGTTCGGTCGCAACACAAAAGGAAGCAGTTTTGATCGCTAGGAGAGTACTCCTAAGCAGTAATTGGGAGTATTCATACAACACAACTGTGAACCGTAAGAGGAAGAAAATGTAGAAAGTAGCAGAGGAGAATGCTCTGAATCTTTTTTTCTCTTGTGAAGAGGAAAAAACCACTTTCCTTTAGCTATCCATCCATTTTTCAACAAACAAAACACTGCATGCACTGTTTGCACAATATCAGCTAACCATAAAAGCATTGCAAACTCTATGTGATGTCAAATATAATGCTGCTGGAACATTTCTTTAAAAATGACACAGTATAGTAATGGGGCTGCGGTCTGCTTTAGAGCATCCATGAAGTAGGGCAGGGGGTGAGAGTGGGCTTTTTACATCTGTAGTCTCTGTCCTCCCCCCCCCACAAAAATAAATAAATCACTCACTCCAGATGCATTTGTGGCTATAGAAGAAATCACAACATTATTCATATATGTCTGTCCACAGAAAGCAGTTGTGATTTTCAGCCGAAAGGCTGCAGGGTGTGAATGGGTTAAAAAGTCCTTCCTCCTCCGCCTCCGCCTCCTCCTCTAGATGGGAGAGAAATGTGCTCATCTCACCTTTTAGCCTCCAAAATTTTGACTTCAGTTCAAAATATGAACTAAAACTAAAATCCTTTGAAATCAAAACTTTTCTGAAATTTGCAATGCAGTTCTCCAACACACACACTCCAACCCACATTAGGGTAAACAATTGCATAGAAGAAAGAGTCTATTAGAAGAAATGGGGACATAAACGTGACAACATTTTTTGCAACATTTTCTCAAATGGAAGCCGAGGCAGAAACTGGCCAAGCTGAAGGCTGGAATTATGAGGAAGTGAGAGAAATTGAAAGTGACATCCCCACTTTCTCCTCCCTAAGGAAGTCAGAGGCAGACTGTGGGCTGCATATTCATTTGAGAGAGTAGTACATGTGTTTTGGGCTGCAGTTTAATAGTGCAATCCTAGGCAAGGATGGGCAAGAAGTTTGCTTAGTTCACATTTTGATGCAAACCTACCTAATTTTTATGTCCTGAACTAATAAGAGAAATGAAATTCACCTATCCTTTGGAATTCACACTTCCCCAAATTCTGTGGTGCAGTTGACAAACTGAAAAGTGTTCACAAAGGTGAAAATATTAGTGCAACTAATGCACAGAACTACATTGCATCTGGAGAAATTGCCTGCAAAAATACATATATGAGATAAAATTGCACACACAAAATGTACCTATTAGGACAAATCTGCATTAAAATGAATGTGGCTTTTGGTGCCTCCCCCCCCCCCAAGAAAAAGAGATGCAAATGGAATTCAAGGTTTTAAAAATGCGAAACTGAGAGGCACTACAATTCATAGATCCATCCATCCCTAGTTCTATGCAAGCTTACTCAGGAGGAAGCTCCATTGTAGTAAATAGGGCTTACCTGCAGGTAAGCGATGTGCATAAAATTGCAGCCTCATAACATATTCCTAGTTGTGTCTATTCAGAAGTTAGTCTCACTGAGTTTTATAGGATGTAGTAGAAAGTAAAGTATGTATAGGATTGCAACCTTAAAGTTGAAAAGTTGACTGGCCAGCAGTAAAATTCTTTTCTCTCACACAGGCAATTTTAGTCCCTTGGCTACTACTAGTGGGCGTCCTAAAAACATGACATTAAAGAAGGTGCATGAAATGGACCAAAGGGAGAATTTAGCCTTGGGCACTAGGCTGAAAGCCTGTGCCTTAAGCCTTATTCTTGGCCATGTCCCTAGAGCCTGGAAATATAATAATAATTTTCTAATCAGCCTTCCTCCTTCCACAGAACGACTCTGGTTGCTAGGAGGCTAAATCCACTTTGGTGGAAAGGTTAGTACTGCAGCTTGGCACTATGAAATGGCAGACTTCATAGCCAATGAGCAGTTGAGATAAGAGGCACAAATCATTTGAGGAAATTTGGTCTGACATTTGCAGATTTGGGTTGAATACTGACCTCCTTTGGTTTGCTCCTTTCATCTAGCCTGTCTTCTATTACCATAGCATATGTGTCTAGTTGCTGAAATCTTTTAGGACTTTCTGCTTCCGATTCTCCATAAGTCCTTTGGATCTTTCTTGTTTTTTCCTCTTCTTTATTCTTTTCTGAAACTACAAAGGTTTAAGCTCCGATGTGCAAGAAACAGTGTGGGGCTGCATGAGAGCCAACCATTCACTGATGTATCCAGTTAAAAGTCTTTGTATGAAGGATTTTATACAGTTCCACCACAACTTGACACGTTGCAGCAAGTATCTGCCTGTGACACTTTGCATTCATGTCAAAATCACTAACAAACAGGATAAGACACAAGCAGCTTGCCACCTAGGCACTGTTTGCTGGTTATCTGAACTCTCACAGGGTGGGAGCAGGATCATTTGAGTGGCAGGCTGCCATATGCTCTAAACAGTGACCACACAATCTCAGCCATAAACATGGAGAGCTCTCTCTCTGCATGCAATCAGGAATTCTGTTTTTTGTGTGCATACAGGGACTATTACTACTACTACTACTACTACTACTACTACTACTACTACTACTAATTTATTATTTATACCCTGCCCATCTGGCCGGGCCTCCCCAGCCACTCTGGGCGTCTTCCAACCAAATATTAAAATACAGTAATACATCAAATATTTAAAGCTTCCGTGGACAGGGCTGCCTTCAGATGTCTTCTAAAAGTCTGGTAGTTGTTGTTCTCTTTGACATCTGGTGGGAGGGCATTCCACAGGGTGGGTGCCACTACCAAGAAGGCCCTCTGCCTGGTTCCCTGTAAGCTGGCTTCTCGCAGTGAGGGAACCGCCAGAAGGCCCTTGGCGCTGGATCTCAGTGTCTGGGCTGAACGATGGGGGTGGAGACGCTCCTTCAGATATACTGGACCGAGGCCATTTAGGGCTTTCAAGGTCAGCACCAGCACTTTGAATTGTGCTCGGAAATGTACTGGGAGCCAATGTAGGTCTTTCAAGACTGGTGTTATGTGGTCTCGGCGGCTGCTCCCAGTCACCAGTCTAGCTGCTGCATTCTGGATTAATGGTAGTTTCCGGCTCACCTTCAAAGGTAGCCCCATGTAGAGTAGTCCAAGCAGTAGTCCATGCAGTATACCATGGCTTGGATCTGAAGATAAATTAGCTTCAAGAGGTGCCTTGGATGAAAATTTCCTGACTTCTCCTCCTCTCTAGAAAGGACACCCCCTCTCCAGAAAAAAAAGTACCATCAGATAGCTGGGTGAATCCACCTGAACAAGGTGGGCGAAGGCTGCAGAGGGCTGCTGGGAGGAGAAAGGGACATGGAATAATTCCTGTGAGCTTCCTTAAGTCAAGCTGGCATGCTGCCGCTTACAGGTGCTGAGGAAGGGGGGTGCGGTAGGGGCGGGCCGCCCCAGGTGTCACCACTGAGGGGGGATGACAAAATGCCAGGCGGCACTCACTGCAGGGTCTGTGGCTTGCCCGAGCCACAGGTTTTTCCTGGGAGTGACGCAATGGCTTAAGAGCCCTCAGGCTCCGCACTGCCCCAAACATTGCACCTGTTGCCTCCCCTCAGCTGTAGGGTGGCTGAGTGGAAGAAGGCAGGTAGACTCCTTGGAGGCCCCGCGGTGTGCCCCACCCCTATGGGTGGCTCGCCCCGCCCCTGGGAGCGCCACCCCAGGTGCCCGAGCAGCTTCACCCCCCAGTGCCCACTTCTCCCCCCACACATTGGGATAACATGCTGTTAGAGTGATAATAAAGCATCTTCAAATGTACAGGGGCTATATTCCAAAAGGCTGCCATGCCACTGTTTGCATGAATGGATGAGACCTGAATTAGCAACCTCTTGGATGGGCTACGAAGCTTTATAACATGTTTTCTATTTGAAAAAAAAGGGCAACTTTATGAAGCTCTCATGAAATTCTCTTTCTAATCTGCCCGATTTAATACAAAACATTTCTAAGTTAACATGGTGCATATGATAAGCCTTATGAATCTTTATTTTTTTAAAAAAATCAATGTAAAATCTAAATTAAAGTATGACCTGACCTTCTAGTTCTCTGCAAACCAGCAACAGTAGAGCCTCTCTGCATTCAAATGAGGACTGCGCTACATATGAAAATGAATTTGGAACAGAGATTGTGTGGATGTACAATGTGAAAATACATTTTTGCTTTCAGAATTTATTGTGCTTAAATCCTGTTTTTCATCCAAGGAGTTTATGGGAGAATACACTATATATATATATAACAACAATGCTCTGAATTTGGTTAGAGTGACTGGCCCAATGTCACCCAGTGAGCTTCATAACTGAGCAGGGATTTTAATCTGGGTGTCCTTGGTCACAATTCAACATTCTTACCACCAAACCATGCTGAACAATGTTCTTTAAAATATATTACACGCCACAAAACAAAATGATAGTGGAGTGTGTGTGTGAAACGGAATGGGTTCACCCCTTCTACTTCATCTCATCCTGATAGCAATTTGTTCTACCAGAAACCTCCAAATGTTCTACATATTTCTTCTAAGAGGGCAGGTGCCCATTTCAGTTACATACATCATTGTTCAAAGCAGATATGTGTGGTCTTCAGAGACCTGGGAGGGTTAAAAGGAAGACTCTGAATTCAGACTACAGTTAGCAGATGCATAGTTTTTATTTTACAGCTCCTTCCTTCCATATAGCTATCAAATTCTTCTTTTCAGAATTCTCCTTGCCCCCTGCCAGGCTAGTAGTATGTCCCAAGGCAAACTAGTCTGAATTTAGCCCAAAGCACTCTGAAATCTTGGTCTGGGCAGATGAATTGATCTGCCATAAACATTGCAGAATGGAGAACCATAGACACATAAGGAAAGTTATCAATGGGGTGGATCCAATGATGGGCAGAGCCAGAGCTGCAGTGGGTGGAGCCAAAGCCCCAAGTGTGTAAAGCTTAGAATCATAGGATTTTAGAGCTGGAAGGGACTACAAGGGTCATCTAGTCCAACCCCTTGCACCACACTAATCTTTTTGCCCAATGGGGGGCTCAAACCCACAGCCCTGAGATTACGAGTCTCATACTCTACCAACTGAGCTGTCCAGTTGCCCTGACATTAAAGGACAAAAGATCTGCAACAAGGCCTTTCCCCTCTTCTTCCCACCAACTAATTTATTATTATTTATTTTATTGCACACAATTTATATACCGCTTGATTGCAAAACAAACAAACAAACCTCAAAGTGGTTTACAAAGAGATCCAATCCAGTGTCAGTACAACGTACTCTTGATGCATGGCTTGGTTTGAGAGGAATGTTGTTTCTTCCTTTTTTATTATTGGATTCCTCTGCTATAATATTGGCAGACATCAAGATGTAATTAGGTGCCCTCTCGCTTTAGGGCGAGAGAACGGAGAAAAAAGTGTCACTAGAGAACTTAAAAACATGAGATCAGAAACACTCTCTCTGACTGTTCCTTATCATTTTGATTCTTCTCTAGGCTGGGAAGGTTCCCCCCCCCTTTTCTTTTCCTTTAAAAAAACCAAACCCAAAATAGAAGTATGTGTGGGTGAAGGAGGAAGATAAAAGAGCCACTGCTGGGAAGCAGAGAACAGAGAGGAGAAAAGGCAGGTGAACTCTTAAGACAAACAGGAAGCCACTCACAGAGAGAGGCTGCTGGGGAAGGGAAGCAAAAGGCACGGTGCTGAGAACAGTAACCAACTCCAAATTTCTCCTGACACCTGGTTAAAAACCTGCTAACTACAGAAAAAAGTGGAAAGTTTAAAAGGGAAAGACTTCCACGCTGAACCAGGCAGAGGAATACTGTGAACGATGAAAGCCGTTTCAGGGGAACAAATAATCTTCTACTGTGGTTTGAGGTGCAGGGAGAAAAACAAAGATCTCTAAAGCAAGGGTGGGTGATAATAATGATAAGAATAAGAATAATAATTTATTATTTATACCCCGCCACATATGTGTGGAGGCAAGCAAGTGTAAGGGCTTGATTCTCTCTTCTTTGGGGAAGAGAAGTGGCTTGCTTCTTGGAATTATTATTATTATTATTATTATTATTATTATTATTATTATTATTATTATTTATTATTTATACCACAAACATCTGGCAGGGTTTCCCCAGCCACGCTGGGTGGCTTCCAGCAAAATATTAAAAACAGAACCAAACATTAAAAACTTCCCTAAACAGGGCTGCCTTCAGATGTCTTCTACAAGTTAGATAGTTGCTTATTTCTTTGACATCTGCTGGGAGGGCGTTCCACAGGGCAGGTGCCACTACCGAGAAGGCCCTCTGCCTGGGTCCCTGTAACCTCACTTCTCGCAGTAAGGGAACCGCCAGAAGGCCCTCGGCGCTGGATTCAGTGTCCGGGCTGAATGATGGGGGTGGAGATGCTCCTTCAGGTATACTGACTAGCCCTCCAGATGTTGGTGGACCACAGCTGCCATCATCCTTAGTGGTTAGCAGTCCTGGGTGGGGCTGAGGGGTTTGGAGTCCTGGAGGGCTGCAGTTTGCCCACCTTGCTCTAATGTGAAAGACTGGTTCCTTTCAGGGAATATTGATACACTCAGGACATAGGAAGTTGCCTTCAACCAAGTCAGACCGCTGTCCCATCTAGTTCCGCATTCTCTACACTGCATACTCTACAACATTTCTCCGATGAAAATAGGGATGTATTATTCTATATTATTATTATCATTTTTCTACTGTGCCCATTTGACTGGGCAGCTTCAAACACATATAAAAACATAATAATACATGAAACATAAAAAACTTCCCTATAACAGGCTGCCTTCAGAGGTCTTCTAAAGTTTGTATAGTTACTTATCTCCTTGGCTCACAGGTTGCATAACTCCACACCCTCCAACATTTCTCAGGGACATCCCAAGGAAAAGCAGGACAACTTGGGATCAAATAAAAAACCAGGATGCCTTCTGTCAATCTGTGACTGTCCCCGCAAAATAGGGACACTTGAGGGTCTGTGAGTGCCAACAGGTCTCCATGCTTTGGGGCAGGGTCATTTTCCCAGTCCTACCTGCAGATGGCAGGTATTGAACCTGGGAACTTCTGCATGCAAAGCAGATGCTCTAACATAGAGCTTGACTGGAACACCTGTGCCCTGTTTGTCTTCCTGCTAATTCATGCTTTAAAAAAAAAAAAAAGTGGTGAGAAAACTAGAACATGTTCATCAGAAAGAAGGGAGAAGAATTCAAATGTTGCTCCTAAACAACTTTTTGGAATTCCTTTCATTTGAAGGGTTGTTTCTCCACATTCAGATGCGCACACAGAGGCAGATTTGCACACAGGTTTAGCAAGCAGCCAAGGGGCCCTGAATAAAACAAAAAATAAAAATATCCCACTAAGATTTCAATGCCTCCACTCTTTCCTTGCCCAACGTGTTTTAAATTTTACATTATGTGCATGTTGTTTTACCTCTCCTGTCTAGTAAGTGCTATGCGGGACGCGGGTGGCGCTGTGGGTAAAACCTCAGCGCCTAGGACTTGCCGATCGCATGGTCGGCGGTTCGAATCCCCACGGCGGGGTGCGCTCCCGTCGTTCGGTCCCAGCGCCTGCCAACCTAGCAGTTCGAAAGCACCCCCAGGTGCAAGTAGATAAATAGGGACCGCTTACCAGCGGGAAGGTAAACGGCATTCCGTGTGCTGCGCTGGCTCACCAGATGCAGCTTGTCATGCTGGCCACGTGACCCGGAAATGTCTGCGGACAGCGCTGGCTCCCGGCCTATAGAGTGAGATGAGCGCACAACCCTAGAGTCTGGCAAGACTGGCCCGTACGGGCAGGGGTACCTTTACCTTTACCTTTACCTTTACCTAGTAAGTGCTAAACTATGTGTGTACAGTGGTACCTTGGGTTACGTACTTAATTCGTTCTAGAGGTCTGTTCTTAACCTGAAACTGTTCTTAACCTGAAGCACCACTTTAGCTAATGGTGTTCTTATCCTGAAGCAAAGTTCTTAACCTGAAGCACTATTTCTGGGTTAGCGGAGTGTGTAACCTGAAGCGTATGTAACCTGAAGCGTATGTAACCCGAGGTACCACTGTAGCTTCATCTGTTTTGCCGTACATTAAAAGTTTTCAAAGAAGAAGAAAACCAACTGGGCTGATCCTGTGTTTTACAGCAGCTTGATATGCAGAAATCAGCTTGTGGAACTGCATGACCTGCAGATAAGCATTATCACGGCTGATACATGCGCATCAAGCCATTGCTAAAGGCACAGTTACAGATACCAACTGAACAGGTTCCTTTGCTCTCACATGAACTGGCACACTGTAGGTGGCCATGTGACCTACTTTACAGTGAATACTTTATTTAAAAGAGTTTTCCATTTAAAGTGTAAAAAGGTAAAGGTAAAGGACCCCTGACGGTTAAGTCCAGTTGTAAACAACTCTGGGGTTGCGGTGCTCATCTCGCTTTATAGGCCAAAACTTGTCCACAGACAGTTTTTTCCGGGTCATGTGGCCAGCATGACTAAGCCGCTTCTGGCGAAACCAGAGCAGTGCATGTAAATGCCGTTCACCTCCCGCGGGAGCAGTACCTATTTATCTACTTGCACTTGCGTGCTTTCAAACTGCTAGGTTGGCAGGAGCTGGGACAGAGCAATGGGAGCTCACCCCGTTGTGGAGATTCAAACTGCTGACCTTCTGATCGGCAAGCCCAAGAGGCTCAGTGGTTTAGAAGTTAAATCATTTTTAACTTCACATGCATAGATATAAATTAACACATGCAAAAAAATTATGTAAGTCTGTATCCTTTCTTGTCTGTTGCTTTGTTTGTTTGGGTTTTTTGGTGATACACTTCCTCTGTACAGTGGTACCTCGGGTTACATATGCTTCAGGTTACAGACTTCGCTAACCCAGAAATAGTACCTCGGGTTAAGAAATTTGCTTCAGGATGCAGCGCAGCGGCAGCAGGAGGCCCCATTAGCTAAAGTGGTGCTTCAGGTTAAGAACAGTTTCAGGTTAAGAATGGACCTCCAGAATGAATTAAGTTCTTAACCCGAGGTACCACTGTATTGGTGACGTGTTAAATAGCCACTCTATAATCTACTGTCTGAGGCACATGTCTTGTCTAATCAAGTGGATAGTGACTAGGCTTTTGCTGTGAAGTTGTCCCTGCCTTTGGTGAACAACGCAGCATTTTTAAAGTTAGTTGCTGCTTCTGTTTAGCTTATCATTTTACTGTTATTTTATCAATTAGATCTTGGCACGATGCCCTGTATAATAGCAGCCTTGTACATGGCATTGCATGCAGTTCTGGGGATTTTAAAGAAGCCACAACATCCATTAGAAGAAGAAGAAGAAGAAGAAGAAGAAGAAGAAGAAGAAGAAGAAGAAGTAATGTACTAAAATGGCCTTAATGATGTGGCCAGTCTCTTCATGCACTGACCACTGTTTGACTTGTTGTCTTCAGGCCTGAGGAGATGCAAAGGGGCAAAAGCCCCAGGGCCTGAACTTCTGGAGGACTCAGGTTACTGGGGACCTGGCCAGTTTATTCAGCCTGGGATATGTTTCAAAATCATCATGTGGCATTGAGGGAGATAGTGAAAGATAGCCATGGGGTTCTCAAGCACTAGAGTGCTTGGGTGGATTTTCTAAGACTAGTTGCAGATGATTTAGAGAATATTGTCACTGCTATCTAGTTTGCATAAGCTGAATTTGTCTGTACAGACACGTTCTGGGCAGAGGTTTTTTGTTAAGAATGTATCGCAAATTCAAGCACATAATCGTGGCATCAGTCTGATTAAAGTTGCTGGTATAAATTGGCTACAGAATTTAACTGCTACAAGCTGGAAATGCTACCGTTGATGCTGAAGCCAAAAACATAGAAAGCTTCTTAGCTGACTTCAGCTTTATTTGAGGAAACGGGAATGCCACACTCTCTGAAGCTAAAGGTGTTGTCAATGCAATGAATATCAGGGCAGAATTTATAGAAAAACACAGTAGGAAGAGGAAGTGTTTTCATGATGAATCCCTGGATGAAGTAACAATTAGAAATCCAGAAGGTCTATTCAAGTTCGCCTTTTTTTGATGAATTCTTGACAAACTTATTTCCAGCCCTAAAAATCCTTATGAAGCTCTGAAGTTTTTAGATGAGAGACCTGGGTTTCTGTGGAAAATACACGAAGATTACTGAAAACCAGACTGAACAAACATTAATTGAAGAGTTCCATTCTGATGCCACTACAGACTTGAGTGAAGAAGCACAATATTTGAAAGCAATTCATGTGGCTCACTGTGGAGACATTACTCTGGAAACACTGAACCTCTTAAAGAGCCATGAACTTACAATTTCACTTATTTTCAAATGTTTGTGTAGTGCTGTGTATCTTTTGCACTCTTATGGTGACTGTTGCTGAAGCTGAGAGGCCGTCAGCACTCTGGCTTGTGTTAAAAACTGCTCTAGGTCAAAAAGAAAAAAGAAAAAAGAAAGATTAAAGGACCCCTGGACAGTTAAGTCCAGTCAAAAGCAACTATGGGATGTGACACTCATCTTGCTTTCAGGCTGAGGGAGCCGGTGTTTGTCCACAGATAGCTTTCCGGGTCATGCAGCGAGCATGTCTAAACAACTTCTGACACAACGGGACACCGTGACGGAAACCAGAGCACACGGAAATGCCATTTATCCTTCCACCAAAGCAGTACCTATTTATCTACTTGCACTGGTGTGCTTTCAATCTGCTAGGTTGGCAGAAGCTGGGACAGAGCCATGGGAGCTCACCCCATCGTGCGGATTCGAACCACCAACCTTCTGCTCAGCAAGTCCCAGAGTCTCAGTGGTTTAGACCACGGCGCCATCCACATCACACAATGTACCAGTGGAAACCTTGGCCATTGGAAACCTTGGCCGTTGAATCAAAACGTGCAAGAAAACTAAACTTTGATGATATGAGTGCGACATTTCCTTACAGAAAAGAAGAAGGGTTTGGATTTGATATCCCGCTTTATCACTAAGGAGCCTCAAAGCAGCTAACAATCTCCTTTCCCTTCCTCCCCCACAACAACACTCTGTGAGGTGAGTGGGGCTGAGAGACTTCAAAGAAGTGTGACTGGCCCAAGGTCACCCAGCAGCTGCATGTGGAGGAGCGGAGACACGAACCAGGTTCACTAGATTAGGAGACTATTGCTCTTAACCACTACACCACACTGGCTTCCACCAAGGCTGCAAAGCACTCTTAAATGTGCTGAAGACCAACAGATTGATGATCAGTCATAAACAGTATGCTTTCATTCAGATGCATTAACACTACTAATTAAGTAGTTTGGTAATACGGCAGTACAGTACTAAAAATGTTAAGTTTATTTATTCTCACTTGGGTTTATGAGCAGTGGGTGGAATTCAACCCCCTCCTGTGATGAGCATTCTGTCTGCACAATCATTTCAGCTTGCCAGATGGAACAATCCCCTCTCCTATCCACTCCTCTCCTTCTACGCGCTGTTCTGGAGGTTTCTCCTGACCCCCCCGTCCCCATCCCTGAGCCAGTTGCAGGGTGCTTGGGGCGCATGGGGGTAGGAGATGGGGGAAGCCCAACTATGCAGATGGAGGTCCTTGTGCAGGGCTTCCACTGAAACAGCTATTTGGGGGAATCCTGCCCATGTGTATTTTAAATAAACATTATGTATCCTGTTTTGTTAAAGAAATAAAATCATTTATTTCCCTTGGGAGGTGGTGGACTCTGCTTCCTTGGCAGTTTTTAAGCAGAGGCTGGATGACCATCTGTCATGTATACTTTAGCTGAGATTCCTGCATTGCAAGGGGTTGGACTAGATGATCCTCAGGACCCCTTTCCAATTCTACAATTCTAGGATTCTGTGACTCTAAAGTATTATTAGTTAAAATGCTTCTGGGCAACAGACCTTGGTTATACCCAACACTGTCCTTTGCATGAGCAGAACAGGCTTCTGCTGGTGCAATGGAACTCTAAGCATTTATTATTATTATTATTACTATTATTATTATTATTATTATTATTATTATCTGTGCTTTTTTCTGGGGCAACACATGGTACACATACCCCTAAACATTTTGTGAATCTTTGTACTTTTGTCCATTTACTGTGTTTATTTTCCCCGATTTGAACTATAAAATGGTGATTTTCTTGAGTCAAAATGAGAGTACGCCTAAACATTTTTAAAGAAAAAAGCACTATTTATTATTATTATTATTATTATTATTATTATTATTATTATTATTATTATTATTTATATGCCACCCTTGTGGGCTCAGGATGGTCCACAACATAAAATAATAATATAAAATCACAAAATACTTAGCAAAGCCAAAGCCAATAATCTTCCCACCCCCAACACATTTTTAAAGGACATCAGTTGTCAATCATCCAAGGGCCTGGTTAAAGAGGAACATTTTTGCTTCAGCCTTCCACACACCCTCAAAACCTGCTTCCAAATGACTGGAGGATCATCCAAAGCAAATTTGGGAGGTTTGCATGAGACAAAGAGGAAAATGAAATCCTGGTGCTTCTGCAACATTAGATTCCACCCTTGAAGGAACAAAGGAAGCTGCCTCACACAGCGTCAGATCATTGGCCCTTGTGGCAGCTTTCTGGCTTTCAGATCAGAGACCTTCTGTCTGGACTGAACCTAGGACCTGCTACTACATGCAAGGCACGTGCCCTGCCACATGATCTATGGACTTTCCACACATTCAGGCGGAGAATCTTTCTAAGGAATTTCTTGCTCTTTCGTTTTCCAATAAGTTTGTCTGCTTTCCTTCCTTTCACTGGCTTTCTTCATCTTTGCTGAAGACGGCTCCCACGCCAGCTCCAGCACTTCCTGCCGAATCTCAGCAAGAAAACAAAGTGAAGCCCAAGCTCCTTATTAATGAATTCTTGTCTATGTATTGCTCTTTCTTTCTGAGCCTTTTCTTGTTTCAAATAGCGCATCTAGCAATTATAAAACAAAATTTAAGAGGTATAAAGCCAAGAGTGGGGTGTTTTTCGGAAAGAGCAATGGAAAAAGAAGATTTGAGACCAGTACCAAGAAGCAAGCCTCTTCTCTTCCCCAAAGAAGAAAGAATCCAGCCCTTACACTTGCTTGCCTCCACATATAGATGAACAGAGCAATTCCAAGAAAGGTTAGGAAAGTGTAGAGCAGGTGCCCTCTGTCATTTCTGTAGCACTGCCAACACATAGCAGAGCCAGTGTGGTGTAGTGGTTAAGAGCGGTAGGTAAACTTGTAACCTGGTGAACCGAGTTCTCGTCTATGCTCCTCCACATGCAGCTGCTGGGTGACCTGGGGCTAGTCACACTTCTCTGAAGTCTCTCAGCCTCACTCCCCTCACAGAGTGTTTATTGTGGGGGAGGAAGGGAAAGGAGAATGTTAGCCGCTTTGAGACTCCTTCGGGTAGCCGATTTGAGACTCCTTAGGGTAGTGAAAAACAGCAGGATATCAAATCCAAACTCCTCCTCCTCCTCCTTCAGCCAACCAGGGGGAAGCAGGAGGGCAGCAGGTGTAAGAAGACTGGGCCTGATTCAGGAATGGCTCCTACTCTGAAAAAGGGAACAGCCTAGGACCCAGAAGATCCATGATTGGCCCTGCTGTGCCCCCATAATGCCCCATTTGGGGGTCCTATATGAGCGAACCTATTTCCTTCACTGCAGCTACAGTGGGGTTCTCTGTGGGCAACCAAGTCCCCTACTGTTGAATCATAAACTGATAAAAAAATCTCTTTACGCTGACCTTTGAATCATAAGATGTGTGTTTTCTGAACCCACCCCATCTCTGCAACTGAAATTTGTTTAAACCATATTAAATACTTACTTATTTGCTTCTTGGTTTATCACATTTATATCCTGCCTTTCCTCAAAGGAACTCCATCCTCTCCATTTTATGCTCACAACAGCCCTGTGAGGTAGGTTTGGCTGAGAGATGGCAAGTGACCATGGCTGAGCAGTGATTTGAACCCTGGTCTCCCAGGGAGCCCTGCACATGTACAGATATCTGTACAGATATACGTTTAGGGGTATGTGTACCCCTGCGTGCCCCTCCCCCCCCCAGAAAAAAGCACTGCCTAAAGATGAACATAAGCATAGCCCTGTGGTATTATATGGGCCGGGGCACAGCTTTTGAAAAAGTTTTTCATTGGCTGATCTAGATAACAGGAATGGATTACATTTGTGTTTAGAGCTTTGCATTCGTTTATAAGTGCAAAGGAAAGTAGAGGTTTAGCTCTTGAAAGCCCTAAACAGTATAAGCTCGCAATAAGATGAGGATACAGATGGGGCAGAAAGCAAATCAATCCCTTACTAATGGGAGAGAAAAGACTATTGCCTTTATGACAGCAAACATCTTTAATTAAGCACCTACTAGAACAGATTTCCGCAAAGCCCTAGCTAATGGTTGTGGAAACCAGCATTATGGAGATCACTACGAAGAAAATGTGATATTATTAAGAGTTCATTTAGTGCTAATACAGAAGCTATCATGCTGGGAAAGAAGGATAAAAATACCACGTGAAATGTACATTTTCACAAAAATGAGTACTAAACACTGAAGTTTGCTTCCAATTTTGCTTTTTTTCCCTGAGTGCATAATGATGTCAGGCATTTCAGGGAGACAAATTATACAACTTTGGTAGTGTATACCATATTCTGAACATTTTGGTATTGTGCCTGGGCATAAAAATGCATCTCTCTCTACAACCTCTCGATATGAAAACTTCAAATATGAAAATGTGAATTCTCAACTGCAAGAAAGTGTCTGCACTAAAAGTTAGCATTTCAAATATCCTTGTGCAGCCCATGTAAGTATACTTGAGCATTGAGCAATCAGGAGCTCATGTGACTAGAGCAGCCATGGCTGAGACCAAGGCTTCTTCTGCTAGTCATTTCACAACTGGGCTTGCTAGTCAGGAGTACAGCAATGTCAGGATGGGACAGCAATGTTCACCCGACTTCTCAACAACTGAATTATCAACAGTGGGAAGGCCAGTGTGGTGCAAATGAATTGTTGCATCCAGTTGGACACACTGTCCGTGAATTTGCAGTGTGCCCGCATCTCCACCCATACCCCTTTCCTCCAGGTTAGTAGTTGTAACACAACTGTTGGGAAGTCAGATAAGCCTTTCCCCCAGCCTGTCCCGTCCATTTCTGTTGAGAGTATGCATATCTTCATGGTCTAAGTCATGGTCCGGATTGCCATGTTGTGTCATTGTCTTTGCCTTTTGCTTTCCTATCCTTTCCTGTCCTTCTTCATTGACGTAAAAGAGTTGTTTCTGTCAAAGGAGAACCTTTCAAAAGACCAACCAGGATACGCCTGTGCTCAATTCACGAGAGGCTTATGCCATGTCTGGCGCTTCACTTCCTGGAAAAGATGAGACCAACGAAAGTTCTGCTCCTCTGCTTTCAACCCTCTGCCCTGCAAATCCCCTTCTACTGAAAATATTGGTTTGTGGTTTGGTGTGCCTTTATTAAAACAAAGCACAAAAATCAAATAATATATGCTGGGTTTTTGTTTTGTTTTTTTGTTTACCTCACATGCTAGTTCAGAAACCTGAAAGAAATACAATCAATTATTGCTCCTTTGTGTTGGAAGGTGAGAAGAATAATGAGTCTCCAAGGAGGAAGTAGGGAATAATAGCATAAAAGACTGGAAGATACCAAAATAGTTTCATCATGCTCAGAGGCAGGCCTATGATTCATAAACTGCCTAAGTTGAATAAAGTGGCTTAACAGTAGCTGGAGTATCCTTTATGTGGGCTATTCTTAATGGATATCTTACACCTAGGGAGAACTATACCAGTTGTTACCCAGTACAAGCCACAAATCTGCAGTAGCTTTGGTTTAAACCTTTACAGCTCTCTGCAAGATCTGGCTCCATGGATTTAAATAAACATGTTTTCCCCATTAAATCTCCTGGTATAAGTTGGTCTTCAGCTGCAACATTGCTTTTGGAAACATTGAGCCAGTAAAACTAGGGAAGTATCTAAAAGAATTATAGCCCTTTTAGGTGTTGTATCCTTTTGCTGAATTCCCTTGCCAATAAGACGTTTGGAAAGACCTATGGGGAATTACTTGAATGAAAATTTGCCAGTGTTTCAGTGCACCTTTCTGAATATACATTTTGCATCCAATCCTAAAATGCAACAATTTCCCCTAATTAGTTTTCCCTAACTAGGTGCTATGCAGACCTATGCATTTTACACAATCTTTCCCCTAATATTTTGCACACATAGTTTTGGGGCTGGAGAACTGCAGCAAACAAATTCAAAGATGTGTGAGTTTTAAAAGATAGTTGTGGACCAGTTCTTATTTTGTTTGCAGAAGTTTAGGAATAAGTAGGTTCACATTAAAATGGGAAGCAGAATTTCTTCCTCATCCCTACACTGTAATGATTCATGTGTCCCATGTGGTTGGTGAGAATTCCAAAATCTGTAGGCCCTGGAATAAATCTGGTTTCAAGCACTTGGAAGCAACTTTATTTTTTTTGCCTGTCAGTGGTGCTTTTCTGGTTTTGTGGCTGATTAAATGTCAGGTATGGTAATCATGGGGCTGAGGGAGAAAGCAGAGGGAAAGCCAGCAGGCAGGAAAGGAAGAAGGAAGGAAGGAGTCAGGCTGAATGTTTTCTGAAATGCAATAAAATTCAAGGGGCTGGAGAGAGAGGCAGAAGTTTATACAATTTATCTTCTAGTCCATCACTTGGATATTTCTGGTTTCTCTCTCTCCGGCTACCCATGTCACATAGAAAAATAACATTACTGGCTGAACTATTCATGGATCAAACCGATCAACTGGATCACCCTTACCTGCTGTAGACAAAGCTACAAGAAGCAAATGTGGTAGCTTGAACATGTCAACAATGGGTGGTATTCATAGAATCATAGGACTGTAGACTCACACATTGAAACTAATGGACATGACTAACTTAGGTTCATTAATTTCTGTGGAACAGATTCACAAACCCATTCCACTAGCAGAAGCCAGGAGAACCCCTGCTAGCACAAGAGAGCCCCTGCCACTGTGCCTTCCCCAAATCTGGTGAGGGAGGTGTCAGAAGGACCCCAAAACAGCATACAGTGGGAAGCAGAGGGGAGAGTATTCCATCAATGGAACAATTCTATGTTGAATTTTATCCAAAGGGTTTATAATAGGTAGAACTTGATTGAATACAGCCATGAGTAAGAGATGTCAAGGTCCACCCTACCTGCTGGTGGAGGAACACAGTATTTAATAACCCTACTCTCAGAAAATGTAGTGGCAAGGGGTGTTGCCTGCCCCAGGTCCAAGCTAAGGTGCTCCCCTTTAAATCCCTTACTTGACACACATATTCTACAGGGGAAACAAACAAAAAACAGCTGGCACGGTAGAAGCATTTTAGATGCAGGTAGACCAATGTCACTTGAGATAGACGACAAGAAAATAAGAAGATGGTTTAGGGATCATATGTTGGAGTCGAACCAAGAAATATTGCAAAACATTTAGTGGTAGTTCCAAGGAGTTTTCATTTGTTTGTTTAAATGTGGCTGTAACCTATTGAGAGTTCAGTCATTTCAGCCATATCATCTGCAAAGTCCAGCTCATTGAAAACATGATCTATGCCAAAGAGACTCCCTGTAGTCTCTGTTATATAATCAGTCACTGGCAGAAGACAACACTGGGACCTTTGGATATGGAAAACAAACAGCTCAAATATATTTTGGTATGCATCAACTTGACTGCTGGTTTTTGCGGAGAACAGTGATGGTTTCTCTATCCAAATAAATTTAAGAGCTTACTGGGGACTTCAAAAACTTCCAACCAAGTTCAAGTACATGGGGCAAAGAAATGCATGGCTGGTAACTTTCTTTCTTTCTTTCTTTCTTTCTTTCTTTCTTTCTTTCTTTCTTTTCCCCTTAAAACAAACATTTTGAAACTTTGCCCAGACTAACCATAAGTTTAATGGTAATCCACATTGTTGATCAAAATGACTCTGTAAAATCTTTAAAAATAAAAAAAATTGCAACATCAAAAATAGGAAAAAACCTGTGCTTTAAAGCATACTCTTACCTGAAGAAAAAGAAATTCACCTTTTCCCAGCCATTGAATGAAATTTCTGCTGCAGCAATTCATCTGATTTTTCTCTAAGTGCTTTTGTGGTCTTAAACACATCACTCAATGCAGACAACCCGTTTACTCTTTTTTACCCAAGCACTTTAACAATGTCAAGAAACACTGTTACAATTTCTTTCAGTTCACTTTTCTCTTTCCATAACAACTTCTCCCTCCACACACACTCATACTTTGGGGGTTGTCAGTGACTGTTAAACCAAAGGATAGGATTTTCTGAAAATGCCAAACAGGTAATCCACACAGGGTTCCCCCCCCCCCCACCGATTCCCATCTTGCTCCTTTTTCTTGATGAGAAGTGAGTTGTGGCTACCCCACACCCCCAGTTCCACATATAAAGCCCATTCCTTGTTGTTGTTTAGTCATTTAGTCATGTCCGACTCTTCGCGACCCCATGGACCAGAGCAAGCCAGGCACTCCTGTCTTCCACTGCCTCCCGCAGTTTGGTCAAACTCATGTTAGTAGCTTCGAGAACACTATCCAACCATCTCGTCCTCTGTCGTCCCCTTCTCCTTGTGCCCTCCATCTTTCCCAACATTTGGGTCTTTTCCAGGGAGTCTTCTCTTCTCATGAGGTGGCCAAAGTATTGGAGCCTCAGCTTCAGGATCTGTCCTTCCAGTGAGCACTCAGGGCTGATTTCCTTCAGAATGGATAGGTTTGATCTTCTTGCAGTCCATGGGACTCTCAAGAGTCTCCTTCAGCTCCATAATTCAAAAGCATCAATTCTTTGGCAATCAGCCTTCTTTATGGTCCAGCTCTCACTTCCATACATCACTACTGGGAAAACCATAGCTTTAACTATACGGCCCATTCCTTAGGCTTGTGTATTATTTTGCATACAATCAGCCGAGCCCTTTTAAAAATAAGGATAATGCCTAAGGTGGTGGTCAAATTTCAAGTTTAATACCTCCGCCATCCCTAATTAGGCCTATGTTATGGTATGGAGGGGTTGCTTATATGGTTTAATTACCTTGCATTTTGCCTTGCTTTAGATTATTTTAATTTTTGTACTTATTAATACTATTATTATTATTACAATCATTATTTGTTATAACTATGATAATAACACAAGTGATAATTTGTTATATTTGCAACCCAGAGCGACTTACATTAAAAGTGATGTAAACAAACACAACCAATAAAGCCTAAATAGATGATGGGTCGTACAGCTCCCACCCGAAAGCCTGGGTAAAGCGAGACGTCTTTCCTTGGCACTTAGAGATAAAGGAATGGGGAGAGCATTCTACAAGTTTCAAGGGGGCACCAATGAAAAGGCCTGTTTTCATGTTGCCACCCCCTGAAACTCTCATGGAGAGGGTATGAAAAGAAGAGGTTCATGTTGACTGCAGTGTCTGGGTCAGTCCATGTTTTATTGTGCATTTATTTTAGTTTTTGTAAGTTGCTTTGAGAGGACTCTTGGGGTATGATTCTTCCATCTGCCGCATTTGCTCCTGATTCATAAGCACACTTGCAGCAGTATGCTGGAGCAAGAGTTTGCTGCTCAATCCTTTCCCCACTTTCTGCCAAAGAGTGAAGGTACCAGGCTGAATCTCATTGCTGAGGAACAACATGTAGAGCTTAGTGGAGTGGGAAGCCAGCCAACTAGAAGAATCTCTGAGGTGTATTTGCCTGGAGGTAGAGTCAGCTCAAGTCCTAGGGTAGGGCAAACAGCAGCCCACGTGGTCAGATGGTCCAGAGGTCAGGGAATCCAGTGGTCATGGGTCAAGATGAGCAGGAAGCAGCAAGGTAGCACCAGGAACTACAAGCCTTGTTTCCAGCATCTGACTGCTGCTGGAAGCTCTGGTTAAGAAGGTTGAACCCAGCTGGTTCTCACCAGCACCTTATCCTTTGAGTCCTTGAAGGCTGATCAGCTGCAGGTGGAGTCATTCTACCTTCTCCCCCTTCAGGCTGCTGTTCAGCAGGCAAAGCTGACCTCTGGCCCATGAAAAGTCTTCCCACAAGATGCATTTCACAGTAGATTGTTTCTATAAATCCACTGGCTTCCTTTCATCTATATTGGAGCAGAGTGATTCATGTCCTTTGTTGTTGCAGAGTGGGGGCTCATACATCCACAAAAATTATATTCATTGGTAAACTTGTCCACTTTACCAGGAAAATCTTGGGTTGTCTCCACCCCCATTGTTCTACCCAGACACTGAGGTTCAGCGCCGAGTGCCTTCTGGCGACTCCCTCACTGCGAGAAGCCAAGTTACAGGGAACCAGGCAGAGGGCCTTCTCAGTAGTGGTGCCCTCCTTGTGGAACGCCCTCCCACCAGATGTCAAAGAAAAGAACAACTACCAGACTTTTAGAAGACATCTGAAGGCAGCCCTGTTTAGGGAAGCTTTTAATGTTTGATGTATTACAGTATTTTGATGTTTTGTTGGAAGCCGCCCAGAGTGGCGGGGGGGGGGGGCGGGCAGATGGGCGGGGTATAAATAATAAATTGTTGTTGTTGTTGTTTTTAGAGAACTGTTGTGGTTCATTACTGTGCATTGCATTATTCTGAAATCAAATCAGGAATCGGGCAGCTTCTCTAAATCTGGGACTGTCTCTGGAAAACAGGGACACTTCGAGGGTCTGTTAGTAATGGGGGCCCAATTTTATAGAGTGGAGGTCAGACAGTCCGCTTCTGTCACCTGTTGAATACTTTTGTCATTCCAGCTGAAGTTAGATTTTATAGTTTTAACTGATTTTTACCCTTTTCTGTATTGCATCATTGTGAACTGCTTAGAGACGATTGTTGTTAAGCAGGATATAAATTGTTGCAACATATGAACAAATACTAATAAAATAACTTACTGTAAAAAGATAGCATGTATCTTGCCTCTGGATCTGCCCAAGTTTGGTATGTGTCTTTTGAAGTACCATGAGTTGGGAAAAAAAAACTTCCCCACCCTGTACCCCATACTGTAACCATGACAATACACATAGGTGAAAGTACATTTTCCACCCTTCACCTAATAGGTAAAATTTTGTGCCCAATATTCTGTCACACTCTAGAGAGATTAAAAAAACAAAACACAGAACCTAAGATGAAGGTTAAAGAGGAGGGCTCTGTCAATAGAACGCACCTTGGTTTTTAATGACTTGAATCAACCACGAATAATAAATTTTATCAAGACGTACCTTGACCCATTATCAGTAAAATTGCTTGCTTCTACACTTTCCATCATCGCAAAAGCAAATTGCACCTTGTTGAAGTCAAGCCTTTTCCTCATCTATTAATCAAGACTCTTGATTCAAGTGCTTTCATTAATAGGGGATGTCCTGCTTTTCCTTAGGACACCCCTATTTTCATCAGAGAAATGTTGGAGGGTATGGAGTTATGCAACCCTCGAGCCCAGGAAATAAGTAACTATACAACCTTTAGAAGACATCTGAAGGCATTCCTGCATAGGGAAGTTTTTTTTAATGTTTAATTTTTTATTATGTTTTTATATATGTTGAAAGCTGCTTAGAGCGGCTCAGGCAACACAGTCAAATGAGTGGGGTGTAATAATAATAATAATAATAATAATAATAATAATAATAATAATATAAATAAATAAACGCTTTGTGGGAAGTGTGGGGGAGGGGATTATGGGTTTGTTTTGTTCTTGTTCTTATTATGTAATTTAGGTTTTTATCTTGTATTTTTATGCTTTGAACTGCCCTGAGATCTACGTATGAAGGGCAATATACAAATTTAATTAATAAAACATAAAATTAAGGATACATTCCAGCCAAACACTCAAGTATGTGGCTTGAGAAGGTTGTGGTATAGGGAGAGGGTCCTGAGAAGTTTAGAGAGCTGTATTCAGTTTCCAGACTGGAGGTTCCCAACTCCGGCTCTTTCTGGTTTATCATTCTAGTTTCACCCTTCTTTTCTTTTTTCTCATATTTGCACAGGAAAACAGGGTTATAAATAAAACCTGCATTATCATAGCTTCTGTGAATATAGTAAGAAAGCCTTGGGATTCATGTTTCTCATTATTTTGCATCTGCCCATATATAATTCACAATTTCACTCTGAATGTGCTTGCCTCTAATTGTGGAGTCCAGCTGCTTTGCAAAACAGCAGCACGACTCTTGTTTATTTTCACATGATATGACACCTGTCAGACTGCTGCTCACCTTCTTGCTTGAAAGGTTAGGCATGCTTCTGTAATCTACTTTCTGTCAGACATTTCTAAGAGCGTTTGCTCCAAAGACTTAGATTTCACAAAGATTCCTTAGTCTCTTTTCATGACCTCCATACCAACAGGCACAGGCGCTGGGTTGCGCCCGACATTGGGGGATGACATCACACATGTGTGTGTGTGATGTCACATGTATTGTGCATCAAATGTGTGAGGACTATTGCATCTGGAGAGGCTGACCAGGCTTCCTCCCAATGTGACAATCACACGCCAGGCCATACTGGTCCATGTGATGTCTCCCAACGTGTGACCCGGGGAGACATCCTGCCAGGCCTCCTCTGCCCCCTCAAGATGGGGGGGGGGGGCTGAGCTCCATCCCAGTGGACATGGGGGCGCTGTAGAGGCCTCATCCCCATAGAGTTGGCACTCATGCCAACAGGATTCACTGCTAGTCCCTGCTTAGTTAGCAGGAATAATAATAAAAAATTAAGGGTTAGCAATCTCACTTCTCAAACACTTGGTGGTATGTGGCTTGTAGTCTTCACTGGGATTAGTGGCTCACACATGTTGCTGAGGAAAAACAGTGAGGTTAGATCATAGCTCAGAAGTATGCTTATTTGCCTAAGCTGAGAAACCCAATTTTATTTTATTTTATTTCCACCAGGGCAAATGAATGCACAAAGTATTGTGTGTGCTGGTTATGTGTGTGCGTGTCTTTAGGTACACCAGTTTAGAGATTTGTGTACAACGGCTGCAAAGCAAAGGAGTGGAAAAATGAAAATTACACAAAGTTAGATATGTGTACAAGCAGTTTTAAATGAGCAATTTGGACAGGGAGTAATGTTTCTAAGTGCACCACAAAATACTTTATCGTTTGCAAGGGGTGCTCCAGCATTCTCCATGACACTGACAAGCATCATGCAGTGGGTCTCAGATTATGTATTGCACCTAGCCGAGGCAGCAAAATGTGCCCTGGATAAATGCTCTTTCAACAGCTTCATTTTGCGATTTTTTATTTTATTTTTTTAATATGCCTGATGTGATGGGATGGTGAGCTGCTTGTGCGTAAAATCCTGATCCCTCAGAGTTTGGCTAAGTTCCCAAACCTCTGTCTGTGATGGAGCTCCTTAAGCATGGCTCCATCAATCGCTCGTTGAATCGGACAGTGGGCGTTTACGGAACTTCTTCCAGCATAAAAGCTCCTTAACGGAAACGCGTCTTCTGGACTCTCGGCGTGACAGTTTCCACCGAGGAGTGGGTGTCCCTACGGGAGGTCCTGAAACCTCTCCACTGTTCTCGCTTGAAGTATCTCTGAGCCCTCCCTCCGACTCACTTTCCCTTGTAACTCCACTTCTCCCCCTGCTGGTCCCCTCCTCCGCTGAGTGGTCTCTCTCACCCTCCATGAGCCCTTTCACCTCCTTCGTCTCAGATGACAGTTCCCTGACATCCACCTCCCCTCTAGGGCCCCCTTCACCCCCTTCCCTCCCCTCCTCTGCGGGAGGCGAGGGAGCAAAACCCCTGAAGGAACCTCCCTCATCTTCCGAAGTTTCGAACACTTCCCTCCACCTTTTGCTGTTCCCGGTTTCCAAGTACTCCTCCTCCTCGGAGTCTGTACCCCCTTCCAACTCCGATTCCCTGAATCCCTCCAGTTCCTCCTCATCGTCGGTGGTGCCAAAGTACTCCCTCCGGAACCTCGCTACTGTCTGAGGTTTCCTGGGGAACCTTTGGTGGAACGTTTCGATCAAGACCTCGTCATGGACCTCCTCTGCCTTCACCCAGGTGTTTTCCGACTCCGGTTCCCCTTCCCACGCGACCAAATACTCCACCTGATTACCCTTCCACCTGGAGTCGATGATTTCCGCCACATAGTTGCGGCTTTCCCTTTCTTCTATGGTTGGCCCCCGTGTGGACACCCCTTCACCTTCCCCCCTGTATGGTGACAGTAATGACCTGTGGAATACTGGGTGCAGTTTCATGTGGTTCGGTAACCGGAGTCTGAAAGCCACTGGGTTGACCTGTTGGATGACCTCAAATGGTCCCAATCTTTTGGGTCTCAATTTCTTGCAACTCCCCTTGAACGGCAACCCTTGGGTTGATAGCCAGACCCGTCTCCCCACCCTAATTGTTTCACCTTCCCTTCTGCTCTTGTCTGCCTGCCTCTTATATTCTTCTTTGGCCCTTTCTAAGCTGTGTTGGAGTTGACGATGGATCGCTTCCATTTCTTCTACAAAAAGTTCAGCGGCCGGAACACTCCATCTCTCTCCTCCTTCCCCTGGAAACGCCCTGGGGTGGCACCCATAATTAGCCAAAAAGGGGCTCATCCCTGTGGACACATTCTCTGCATTATTGTAAGCAAATTCCGCTAGTGCCAACTTTTCGACCCAATCGTTTTCTCTGTCATTGACATAACACCTCAGGTATTGTTGAAGGATACCGTTTGCCCTCTCCGCCTGCCCATTGGTCTCAGGGTGCCTGGCAGTCGAAAAGTTGACCTCTACGTGCAACAAGCTCATAAGCTTCCTCCAGAATCTGGATGTGAACTGTTTCCCTCTGTCGGAAACCAGCCTCAAGGGGGCGCCATGCAGCCTAAAAATATGTTCTACAAACAATTTTGCTGTCTCTTCCGCCGTGACTGCATGTGAGCAAGCTACAAAGTGACCCATCTTAGTTAACTGGTCTACCACGACTAGTATGGCGGTTTTCCCCTGGGATTTGGGCAGATCAGTCATAAAATCTATCGACACCGCCTCCCACGGTCGTTCTGGTGTGGGTAACGGTTCCAATAACCCCGCTGGTGCCCGCCTTTCTCCTTTGGCTCTCTGGCATTGGTCACACCTTCTCACATACTCCCGTACATCCTCCCTCACCTTGGGCCACCAAAACTCCCTGGTCACCAACCACATGGTCTTGTGTTGCCCAAAATGCCCCGCTGTGGGATTGTCGTGCAGCTGTTTGAGTACTCTCCCCCTCAATTCCCCTTCGGGTATATATAGCGCCCCTTTGTAATACAATGCCCCGTTTCTTTCTTCAAAACCTCCGGGGTCTTCTCCCTCTCTCCTTAAACCTCTGAGCTTCTCCTGGGCGTACTCATCATTTACCGTTCCCTCTACCAGTTCTCTTTGCCCCACCCAGGCCGCACCACACACCCAGTGGTCCTCTGGGATAATATGTCTCTCTTCTGGCGCTCCCTCCCCCTCCAAATATTCAGGTTTGCGAGAGAGAGCGTCCGCTCTGATGTTTTCTGGACCTGGCACATAGCAGATTTCAAAATGGAATTTGGAGAACTCCTGGGCCCATCTCACTTGTCGTTGGTTGAGCACTCGTGCCGTTCTCCAATACTCCAAATTCTTGTGGTCCGTACACACTTGCACCTTATGCTGTGCGCCAATTAGTAAGTGTCTCCATCTCCGGAAGGCTTCGTGAATGGCGAGTAGTTCTCGGTCATATACCGTGTAATTCCTCTCGGATTTGTTCAGCTTACGCGAAAAGAAGGCACACGGTCTCCATTCCGACTTATTGCTCCCTGGCTGAAGCAGCACCGCCCCCACCGCCCGGTCTGAGGCATCAGTTTCCACTCTCATGGGTTTTTGTAAATCCACATGCAGGAGCTGTTCTTCCGAAGCGAATGCCTTTTTCAATTCCTCAAAAGCGTGCTCCGCCTCCGCCGTCCAAACAAATTTCTTCTTGCTGCTTAGACAGTCCGTGATGGGAGCCGTTAAGTGGGCAAAGTTCTTGATGAATTTACGGTAAAAGTTCCCAAACCCTAAGAACCTTTGCACATCTTTTCTCGTTTTCGGTGTCTTCCATTCCAGCACCGCCTGTACCTTGCCTGGATCCATGGCTAATCCCTTGTCTGATAAGCGGTACCCCAGGAATTCCACCTCCTTGGCGTGGAACTGACACTTCTCCAATTTCACCCACAACTGGTTTGCTTGCAGCTGGCTCAGCACTTCCCTGACATCCTTTACATGCTGCTCCTCATTCTCTGAATATATCAGCACGTCATCGAGGAAGGCCACGCAATTCTTGTAGAGCAAAGGTCCCAGTACATGGTTCATGAGCGATTGAAAACAGGCGGAGCCTGCTTGTAATCCAAAGGGCATAACGAGATATTCGAAAGCCCCTAGGGGGGTGAACATCGTTGTCTTCCATTCATCCCCCTTCTTTATTCGTATCAGGTTGTACGCTCCTCTCAGGTCCAGTTTCGTGAATATCTTTCCCTTCCTCACCCTGGTCAAAATGTCATCAATCCTGGGCATGGGGAAAGTCACTGGTTCTGACACGGCATTTAGCCGCCGGTAGTCCACGATCAATCTCGGTTTATCCGTGTTTTTTTTGTCCACAAAAAACACTGGGCTGCCCCCCACCGCTCTGGACTCTCTGATGAAACCTCTCTTCAGGTTTTTGTCAATAAACTCCCTCAACTCCTGCATTTCCCTGTCTGACATGGCGTACAGCTTGCCCACGGGGAGCTGGGCCCCAGGGACCAGGTTAATTTGGCAGTCAAAGTCTCTATGCGGTGGTAGTTTATCTGCTTCCCTTTCGCTGAAGACCTTGCTCAGGTCAGCGTATTGTTTGGCCACCTTCCCTTTGTCCGCCACTTCCATCCCTGCTAGGGAGGCTTTTGCCCCTTCTGGCACCTTTCCCTCTTTGCAGTGTTCCAGGCAATGTGCTGACCCAAAGGAGACCACTCTCTGATGCCAGCCCACTAGCGGGTCATGCAACGCTAGCCAGCTCATTCCCAAAATGACTGGCGCCCCTCCCAGGGTGGCTACATTGAACGCTATCCTTTCAGTGTGCCTTGCCACCCTCATAACCATTGGGACGGTCTGTAGGCTAACTTCTCCCCCCAACAGCTCCCTCCCATCGATCGTGGTGACCTGCAGGGGGTTGCTTAAAGGGAGTGTCTGTATCTGGTGTTCAGCTGCAAACTCCTTGCTCATAAAATTACAGGAGCTGCCTGAGTCCAACAGCGCCTTGGTCTTTAGTGGGTATCCGTTTGCCAGCTCTAGCAGCACCTCTATTACTAGAGCTGGTCTTGGAGGTTCCGGAGTGGGCACTTTTACTGCTCCTTGGCCTGTCTGCAGTGCCCTGACAGAGGCAGACAGGCGTTGGCTTTTACTGGCTCCTGGACTTCCTCCTCCTTCCCCCCAACAGCTCCCGCCATCCCTTGCCATTCCTTTCTTTGCGGGCAGACTCTGGCAAAGTGACCTGGCTGCTGGCAGAGGTAACATTTCTTGGCGCTCTTTCCCTCCTTCTTCCTCCCTTCACTGGGATTTGAAACTGCGCGCGCGCGCGCTGTTCCAACTTCCATCGGCTCTCCGGGCGGGAAACTGGGTTCTGGAATCTCTGGAATGCGGAAATCCCTCCAACGCTCTCCTTTCCCCTCCCGCTTCTCCAAGGCTCTTGCCTCCTGGCGCGCTCCAATGGTCAGCGCTGATTTGGTCAGCTGGTCCATAGACTCCGCCCTGGGCGCCCGGGAAAGTTCGTCTTTCACCGCCGAAGAAAGCCCCTCTTCAAAGAGCATTTGAATGGGTTCCGCCGATAGGTCCCACCCCAATTTATGTATCAACATTGTAAACTCAGTCCAGTACTCACGAACCGATCGGCTCCCCTGTTTGCAAGCCATCAATTGTCTGCGCACCAGCCCCTGTTCAATCTCGCTAGAAAACATCAAATCCATGGCGCGAAAAAACTTCCTCGCGTCCTTCAGCATGTCACTATTCCCTGCCATCAGGGGCCGGACCCAGTCTCTCGCCCCCCCTTCGAGATGGCCAATCACAAACGCCACTCGCGATGCCTCATCGGGAAAGTCGTTAAACTGCAGTTCGAGAGCATACTGCATCTCTGTCCTAAAGGCTTGGTAGTTCCTGGGGTCCCCCCCAAACTTCTGCACCATTCCTGGCATCTTTCTTGCTAGTGTAGCGCCTTTTGCCTTTTCTGCATCCTGCGCCCTCCTTTCTTCTAGCCTCGCCGTTTGCATTGCTAGCTGGAGTTCCAAAACTCTGTACCTTTCTTCCAGAGTTGGACCTTCTCCAGCTCCTGCTGCTCCTCCGGCTCCGGCTGGGTTGCTCATGATGCCTCTCTGCACAAGCTGCTTTCAGGGACTGTCCGATTGCTGTGATGGGATGGTGAGCTGCTTGTGCGTAAAATCCTGATCCCTCAGAGTTTGGCTAAGTTCCCAAACCTCTGTCTGTGATGGAGCTCCTTAAGCATGGCTCCATCAATCGCTCGTTGAATCGGACAGTGGGCGTTTACGGAACTTCTTCCAGCATAAAAGCTCCTTAACGGAAACGCGTCTTCTGGACTCTCGGCGTGACAGTTTCCGCCGAGGAGTGGGTGTCCCTACGGGAGGTCCTGAAACCTCTCCACTGTTCTCGCTTGAAGTATCTCTGAGCCCTCCCTCCGACTCACTTTCCCTTGTAACTCCACTTCTCCCCCTGCTGGTCCCCTCCTCCGCTGAGTGGTCTCTCTCACCCTCCATGAGCCCTTTCACCTCCTTCGTCTCAGATGACAGTTCCCTGACACCTGATTATTGGCTTACTTTTACTTAGATCCAATCTTTAAATACCTTGTTCATTCAGTCCCCGCAATTCAGTCAGTAAATGCCAAATATTCTCTGAACACTAATCTGGAGCAGCATTTATAGCTTTATCTCCTATGTTCCCTGTAGTATGCAGTTCACTGCCTGCTTAGGTGGACATTGTGGCTTCAAGTTCCTTGATCGTCTCTGTGGGCCCTCATTGATCCTCCTTCTTTTCTCTCCCTCCACACTTCAGATGGAGGGGCACAATTGTGCATGCAGCATAATAGCCTTGATTAAGCTGGTCTCTGTGAGGCAGCTATAGGGCAGCCCCAGGCAAAGGAAGGCGTTGTGACACCCGGGGAGGGCCTCACAACATAGGGTGCATGTGTGGTGTCACTACATACGGCGCATGCGCCGTACGTAGGGCTACCACACATGCGCTGTATAGCAGTTTGCCACCGGCGCCGCTCCAGCACTGTACGGATGGTGTTGGGATCCCTCTGTTGCCGCTGCAGCCACGACCTTGTGGGGGGCCGGACTATGTTTTTTGGGGGAAATCAACGAATTTCTATGCCCCACAAATAACCCAGAGATGTATTTTAAATAAAAGCACATTCTACTCATGTAAAAACACCAGGCAGGCCCCACAAATAACCCAGAGACGTATTTTAAATAAAAGGACATATTCTACTCATGTAAAAACACACTGATTCCCGGACCATCTGTGGGTTGGATTGAGAAGGTGATTGGGCCGCATCCGGCCCCCGGGCCTTAGTTTGCCTACCCATGCTTTAGATGATGCGACGTGTTAATAACCAGGTTCTCCAAAGCTCATACAGACACGTAGCTGCTCTTCTAATCTCTTATGCACCAACAAGAATAGTACTCTGGAATACTAAGCATTAAATAAGCTAATAAAGATTAAGAAGTGGTGAAAGGGTTATCTCTATGTGCATGCCCATAACACCATTTGCTGGCTGCGGGAGCAGGAGGGTAAATAAGCAGCACAACTAAAGCCACAAAACCTCTCAAGACTTTTCAGCTTCTCAAGACGGGCACAGCTTGGCATTACTGTAGAAAGGAAAACCCTGCACTCACACTCTAATAAATTAACATGGACCAAAGGTACAAATTCACTTCTAAAAATGGCAGATCAAACGGCCACTCTACCACCATAAAGGGTAAGTGCTGAAAGGCCTTTGCTCAACCATTTTTTGTTGCTTCCTTTTCTGCTTTCCTGGACCTTGTAAGTCTATTGCTTGGCAAACAGCCTTCTTGGTGAGCTATTCTCATGACTAAATTAATCGTTACCTATCTTTTGTAGTAGTTGTTGTAGTAATTAGTAACAGATTTCTTACTTGCCTTTCACCGGGAGGTCCCAGTGCGGGTTGCAGCAATTTTAAAATACAGTATTAAAATTTGTTAGAACAAGTCACAGTCCTAGGTGCCGAGGTCCCTTCGCCCCTCTTCAATAAAATATTTGAGGGGACTGGGAGCCCCCCAAAGTTGATGGGCATTGCCATTCAAATGGTGTGTGTGTGTGCCGTGTCTTGTGAGTGATTATGCGATGCAGAGCTTACCTCCCCCCCCCCAATATTCAACATATATTCAACATAATATATTCAACATTGTTGTTGTTGTTGTTGTTGTTGTTTAGTCGTTTAGTCGTGTCCGACTCTTCGTAACCCCATGGACCAGAGCACGCCAGGCACTTCTGTCCTCCACTGCCTCCCGCAGTTTGGTCAAACTCATGCTGGTAGCTTCGAGAACACTATCCAACCATCTCGTCCTCTGTCGTCCCCTTCTCCTTGTGCCCTCCATCTTTCCCAACATCAGGGTCTTTTCCAGGGAGTCTTCTCTTCTCATGAGGTGGCCAAAGTATTGGAGCCTCAGTTTCATGATCTGTCCTTCCAGTGAGCACTCAGGGCTGATTTCCTTAAGAATGGAGAGGTTTGATCTTCTTGCAGTCCATGGGACTCTCAAGAGTTTCCTCCAGCACCATAGTTCAAAAGCATCAATTCTTCGGCGATCAATATATTAAGTATGAAAATATTAAATAGATAGAAAGATTCAGTCCCATTTCAGTCCCATGGTTTTTATTTATTCTTTTGGTCTCAGCCCTTTTCACCTTGTTTTTAATCATGGTATAATTCTGTCAAGTCAGTGTTTAAAAGTCAGACCTTTGCCTCCCCCCACCCCTTACACTTCCAGCACATTCCTAAACTCGGGTGGTCGGATGGCAGCAGAAAGTTCAGATAAAGAACTCCACAAAAGATGCTTGAATTGCAAGGTCACAGAAAGGGCACTTCTTATCCATGATCTAAAAGTCAAAGGCTTTGGGTTTTTTGTTTTTTATCTAAATTGATTTATTTAACAAATGTATATATCACTTGATGGTAAGAAAACCTCCAAGCAGTTTACACAAATATAAGGCAAAACATTAAAAATTATCGCTGAGGAGCAGTGAAAAACATTCCAAAATCCACTGGCTAAAAAAGAGAGAGAAAACACACACACATAATTTTTACATTTCCATGTAGCGTTGCCTGAATAAAAAGGTTTTAAGCAGGTATCAAGAAAGAGTACAGTAGTACCTTGGGTTACAACGCTTCAGGTTACAGACGCTTCAGGTTACAGACTCCGCTAACCCAAAAATTGTACCTCGGGTTAAGAACTTTGCTTCAGGATGAGAACAGAAATCGCATGGCGGTGGCGTGGCGGCAGTGGGAGGCCCCATTAGCTAAAGTGGTACCTCAGGTTAAGAACACTTTCAGGTTAAGAACGGACCTCTGGAATGAATTAAGTTCTTAACCCGAGGTACCACTGTACAGTGAAGATGCTTGCCTGGTGTTCCTATGCAGGGAGTTTCAAAATGTAGGTGCTGCCACACCAAAGGGTCAATTTCTCACAAGTATGGATCAAGTTCAGTATTACAGATCTTCCAAGTGCCCCTATTTTCCAGGGGCAGACCCAGATTCACAGAAGCCATCCCAGTTTCTGATGTGATCCCAGAATGTCCTGCTTTTCTTTGGGACATCCCTATTTTCATCAGAGAAATATTGCAAGGAATAGAGTTCTCCGACCCCTGAGCAGTATGCCACATGCCTGTATATCATAGAGTTGGAAGGGACCATGAGGGCCATCTGGTCCAACCCCCTGCAATGGACTAAAGCATCCCTGACAGGCAGCCATCCAGCCTCTGCTTAAAGACCTCCAGTGTGGTATGTTGATCACATGCACACTACAATGTGTTTCACATGGACAGCCCACTCTGTGGCTGTGCAATTCTGTTATCTACTGATTATTTTATGGTGGCGAAACCAATCGAGAAGGAGTAATGTAAAGCAGAATATAACCACATATAGCTTTATAACTTGTTATCAAAAAGGAAATTGATTCAACGGCATTAATGGTTAACAGTTCATGCTTTCTCCTTGTGTGCATGGGTTTTTTTTTTTTTTTAAGCCAAAATAGCAGAGATTTCCTTTCAGGCTACCGTATTATGATAACATTCCAAAGGGTACTAAAAAAAAAAGTAATAAATCATGATTGTGTGAAGTATTTATTCGACTCATCTTGTGATCACCTTGCTTAATCAGGGTTCAAAACCCAGATTGAACCTGCATGAAGAAGTGGGTGAAGTAGCAGAGGCTCTTCTTTTGCTCTTGATCAGTCATGATGGAGGAGAGAGAAGGAGAAGTTTCCATTCCTCTCTCCTCCCCTACACATGCTGCTTGCAATTGCCTGTTTAAACAGGGTTTAAAGCTCTGATTAAACATGTGACCCAGATTGGTAAGGAGAACCTGTGCAGAAGGAGACCATAACAAAGTGTCACCCTTCTTGCTCAAGGTCTACCTCCTGATAGCCCCAGGTTGCTCCAGGGGTCCTAACCCAACCTGGGTTAGCTGATCTCAGGCTGTCTGGAGAACTCAGTTGAAGTCCAGAACTGCTTAAATCTCCCCAGTTTGGCTTCAGCCTTGTCAGAAGCTGGTACACAGCCCAAGTTTTAATATCATGAACTGCTTTAAGATGTTCAAATGGCAAGTGACATAGAATATTTAAAACAAATAAATAAAAGGTCCTGGAGATAACTGTGTGCTGCCTTGAGTACCTTGGACAAAAGACAAGATTTAAATGTAATAAACAAGCACAAAAATAAATCCAATAGCATATTAATTTACATAATATATATGCAATTTATATTTCCTAAGATCCATGGGAAGGCATCATTCAAAGGCACACTACCTCATCATGGAATCCTCAGGACTGCAGATTCCAAACTGGACACCAGATCTAATCTGCTTCCTGGCCCAGGTGGTGCAGATCAAGTGAACTTTGGACTACAATTTCATTGGATGCAATCTCCATCTTAATAAAATAAATGTGGGTCAATAAACATGAATCTGAAGGTGGCTGAAAAAATGTATCATGTAGATATTGAAGAAGAAGGCACAGGCAGGAGCAGGTGAAAGGCTTCTGGGGCTGATATTTCTCCATTTTCTGCATGTGCAAGCTGCTTCTTTCAGATAAACACAAAGTCAGAAGCTAATCTAACCGAACTGTAGGCTAATTTGAAATTCCTTGACAGTTATATGTCAAATGATGAATGGAGTATGTCTGATATTCCTCTCCACCCCCCGTCAGAAATGCCTGACTTGTTTAGATTATGACCTTGAACTATTCCACAGACTTTTTCAGATTTCAGAGTGCAAAAGACACATGGTCAAATGAAGCTTCAAAAATGTACCAGTCCATATCTGGAATATTTTGACAATATATGCATTTATTTATTTTCACATTTTCTGAACTGCATCCTCATCCAAACACAGATTCCACATTGCTGCACATATAACATACTCCAATATCGGTAGAATATTGAAACAAAAATTATATATATTTTTTAAAAAATGTAATGATGCAGAGGATTTAAGAATCCTGGGAAAATTAAAATGCCTTAACTTTAATTACTGTAAGAGTACAGTGTCATTTCCAGGCTTCCTTTGGAAGGGTATTCTAAAGGCAGGGTAAATATAATGCATTCGTTGAATTCATGGGGCATATGTGGTCTCTGTCAACTACCCAATGTTAAACCTGACACCCCTTTGTGGTAAAATAGATTGAGAGGGAGTGCGTGATTCCCAGCCACCCAACAAAGTTAACAAATGAGTGGGGAAAGAGAAAAGACCAGTGATAGAGAGCCCTTGTTGTTTGGCTCCAAGTCAGGGGTGTACCTAAAGGTTGGCTTGGCTGGGACCCCCGCCAAGTGTGCAGGCCCAGGGGTGGGGCAAAAAAATTGTACCTCTCCATGTTGATACATGTATGGAAATGAGAACTGGAGCATAAAGAAGGCTGATCGCCGAAGACGAAGAAGAGAAGACTCATGAGAAGAGAAGACTCCCTGGAGAAGACCCTGATGTTGGGAAAGATGGAGGGCACAAGGAGAAGGGGACGACAGAGGACGAGATGGTTGGACAGTGTTCTCGAAGCTAACAGCATGAGTTTGACCAAACTGCGGGAGGCAGTGGAAGACAGGAGTGCCTGGCGTTCTCTGGTCCATGGGGTCACGAAGAGTCGGACACAACTAAATGACTAAACTACAACAAATTCATTTAATAGGCGTTAGGACTAGAACTGCAAATATTTGACATTAATCCTTCTATATAAGATGTATCTGAGCTAGTTCATAAAACAATTTGGAGTTGCTGAAACAACACTTGCCTCCCAGAAAAAAAGTTAGAGACTTTAAAAGTACTAATAAGCCTAAACCAGAACAGAACCCATATTTTTAATAGTTCAGTTGTTTCCCCCATTCTTTTATCTCAAGCAGAGTGTTTTCTCTTAGTTTCCATTTAAACACAGAAGCAAAGCAATTTTCTATCGTCATCTATGCTTGGAATAGAGTTTGAAGTTAGTAAATGAATATCAGGAAGATTGTGTTGCACCAAACTCCATTATCAAAAAGAAAGGTGATACATCTCAAACCCCATTGCGTCCCAGTCTAAATTGCAAGCATTTTCAATGGTAAGTGAGATCTACATCAGTATTTGATAAATGGTAAAGCTACCAGGCTTGTTCATCCTCTTGGTGGATCAGGCCCACAGCTTTCCAGAATGTACCAATGAGCAAGACCATGCACCTGAACAGGTTCTGTTAAGGACATTGCACAAATCAATGGTATGTGGCTGGCTGTCCTCTCGATTGACTCAAAGGGTATGGCAGCATTGATATGCTCCTTTCTGAGTGTCCTCGACGCATACATCTTATTCTGAAAAAAGCATTCCAGTCTCAGAGATCTCTCTCTGGCTTGTAGCAGCTGGAGAGTAGGCCTCCTCAGTCATGGTACCACACACATGGAATATCATAATAAATAGCCAATAAATCTTGTCTCTTCTGAGAACAGGGGTGATGGCTATTTGTGAATCAATTGGAAAGCTTTGTCCCATAGTTTACATACAAATAGCACTAGCGGCATGTTTCATTTCATCAACTTGCGTAAGAACATAAAAAGAGCTTGCCAGATCACGCCAATGGCCCATTTATCCAAACATCCTGTTCTCACATTGGCCAGCAAGTTGACCATGGGAAACCCATAAGCACAGCCATCATGGTTACTAGACATTGATAGCCTTATGCTCCTTGAATTTGTCTAACGGCAGAAGTGTGTAATGTTCAGTTGTACAGAACTGCTCATCAACGTTTGTGCCATACCATGAAAAATGTTTTCTATCTCAAAAATATTCATTATTTTTCTCCTTCAATGGAAACCCACAACCCATTGATCTACAAGGTATTTTGAAATCTTTACACTGCCTTTCTCCTCGTTAACAACAATCAGGTGTACATTGGAATGATTTTATATGGGGCATCATTTCACAGGGGGCTGCCTAGAGAAGAAAGAGTAATATGAAATACTGTATTTTTCTGTCTATACGATGGGGGGAGATGGCCCAGAGTTGTTGATTGTTGAGCTTTTTTTAGGGAGGGTTGTCCAGAGTTGTTGTTGAGCTTTTAATGGGGGGGTTGTCGAAAATTGCTCATCCGCCTTAAAAATTACTCAACCACCATTTGACTGACTGCTCACCACCAGCAAGCACATTCAACAGCCCACTTGCTACAGCACCAGCCTATCAACAGCAGCCCTTGTCGCATGCACCAATCAACAGCCCTATCGCCAATGACAAAATCTTGCTCGTGGCAACAACCAATTGCCGGTCCACCCTCGGCACTATCCGCGTATAAGACGCTCCCTAATTTTTGACATTATTTTTAAGGGGAAAACCTAGTCTTATACACAGAAAAATACGGTAGTTACTCCATGACATACTTCATTCACCGTGTCAAATTTATTTTTTAAGTTTCCATGAAATTTCTCCTATTGAATGTGAAATAATATCCAACTGGTTTACAAAATATCTGTCAAAAGTGGTTATTGTGGTCCTCTGACTCACTGGCCCCCACACTTGACCCAGCACTGTGTAACTCAAGTGACTTTGGGTCAACTCAAATTCTCATGCATGTGTGTCTGCTTTCATCCATGAAATGCTGGAAAATATGGATCATGTGCCAATGTCCTTCCTCAATGATCGTAGTAAAACTACCTTAAAGTGTACTGAAGTTGCCCCCAACTCATATGTTTCAAGCTCTTTCCCCCCAGCTGTTCTCATCAGCGCAACTTCAATTCGTTTTTGTTTGTGTACGCACCAGGGAGTGCAGAAGAGCGCTGAAAATGGTTTGGATCCTGAGAGCTTTTAGGATAGCCCTATTACCCCCTCACCGAGGAGTACAATTCCCAGAGTGCTTTAATAATGAATCCCACTTCCCAGGGAATTCTGGGAATTGTAGCTCTCTGTGGGTAGAGGTTTCCTAACAGCTCTCAGCACCCTAAACCAGCTACAGTTCCCAGGGTTCTTTGGGGGAAATCATTAGTGTTTAAAGTGGTATGGTACTGCTTTAAATGGAAAGTGTAGATGGGGCGTTAGAGTAACCCACAACCTTTTTTTTTAATCTACAGCTGTTTCAGCTGATTTTAAGAAGTGCAAATCTCTCATTATATCCCACTAAGCCCTTTTACATCAATATCACAGTAGCTGAATGTTTTCTAGGCCAGCTTAAATGACCTTGATAGAATCAGATGAGTTTTTTTATTGGGGGGAAAAATCTCTGGAAGATCTCCAGTCTTGATCTGCAGTGATACTGTGTTTTGCCAGGGTTTTCCCCACCCTCTGTTATCTCCTCCAAACTCAAACCAATCATTTCTGGATACAGCTAGTGTGAGACTGACCGATTGCCTCTCTTTCCAAATCACATACAATAAATCCTGACACTGGGCCCAGAAGGACAAATATTTTGTTGACTTCTACAGCAGGTTCTGTTTTACACACCAGGTTTGTTTGTTGTTTTGTTTTTAGGTTGTAAGAAACAGCTGTTCGATGGTTTATGTGCAGATGGTCCTGAATCTTACACCATCACGATTCCATAGCCTCTCAAACAATATGTAGAAATTGCTGCAATATCTACAGAGCTTCTGCTTTCATTTCAGCAAATAGTTAGTCCTCATGGCTTAAGTGAAATTGGAAAAAAGTGTGTAACTCGTCCATTGAAGGCTTTGGTGTGTATGTCTCTCTCTCTCTCTCTCTCTCTCTCTCTCTCTCTCTCTCTCTGTGTGTGTGTGTGTGTGTAAGAGAGAGAGGGAGAGAGAATTTCGGTACAGTGGTACTTTGGTTCTCAAACTTAAATCTGTTCCAGAAGTCCATTCCAAAACCAAAGTGTTCCAAAACCAAGGCACGCTTTCCCATAGAAAGCAATGCAAAAAGGATTAATTCATTCTAGGCTTTTAAAAACAAACCCCCAAACAGCAATTTAATATGAATTATACTATCTAACGAGACCAGTGATCCATAAAATGAAAGCAGTAATCAATGTACTGTACTATAAAATAAATAAGACAGTATTGCAGATGATAAAAAAGAAAGTTAATTTTTTTTCTTTCCTATACTGATGATAGTCATTGTTTGGATGGGAGGCTTTTATCCATTTCCGCAGTCACGCAATCAATCAATCAATCAGTAGCTGAACTGGGTTCCACACAGTCACAAAAACAAATTAACCGAAAAAGCCTCAAAAACAAAAACGTAAAATAAATAGCAAAACAAAAATGCCAAACTTAATCCGTTCCAGAAGTCCGTTTGCCTTCTGAAATGTTTGAAAACCAAGGCACAGCTTCTGATTGGTGCAGGTGCCCCTGAAACAATAGCCAACCACATTGGATCTTTGGCTTCCAAAAAACGTTTGAAAACTGGAACACTTGCTTCCGGGTTTTCGGCCTTTGGGAACGAAGGCATTTGAGAACCATGGTACCACCGTATTGTGAACATCCAGACAACATTAATCTCAGCTTGCTCCTGTACCCATAAAGCCCAGAATCTATGTGTCTATATCCTTACAGTGATACCATCTGGAGGGGGGTGGGTTGCATGTGCTTGAATGCTTATCATGTTATGGGATTTTTTCTTGATAATTTTCAAACTATTCATCCTTCCTTTTGAAATTTATTCTAGAGTCTGCCTTTCCATTGCAAAATGTCATTCATGTGTAAGTCTAATCTCATGGTGAATATGTCCATTGAGACTCACTTACAGCAGGGGTCAAAGATTTGGTCAGAGACAGACTGGCAGTGATGGTGACCAAAGTGTCATTTGATAGAGCTTCAGCAAAGATGTACTCAGGAAGGTGAAAAAAGATTGGAAACAGCAAATGAAACCAGAGCCAAATCAGCAATCAAGTATCAGACAAGGATCACTAGCCAGTTCAAGAGAAGAAAGCCAGTTTAGGTACAAGGAAGTTATACTCAACAGGTCCAAACAGGAGAAAGGCATTGCTAGAACAAGGTGAGGCTGAGACAATTTCAGACAAAGCAAGTTGATGACAAGCCAGACTGGAAGATCAATTCTAAAGCAAATAGAGAGAACCAAGAAAACAGTAGCGCTGCTAACTAAGTAGAGGTCACACTGCACATCTATGTTTTCAAATAAATAAGCATAAATCAACAAGTGTGCTTTCTTTCACACAAACACATGTGTACCTGTTCATTGCAACCTATGAATGAGTCTTGTGACATTCTTGCAAAGCCCAGAACTGTGTGGCTACACAATAATGGAGCATTAATTAAAAAGAATAGATGCATGCACAGCGTCAAATCGGACTCATGCATAGGTTGAAAGAAAAAGGACCGTGATGTGAAACTGTTATTGCATCCGCTTCCTCTTTCACCTTCAGTTCTCAAGTTCTTTTGTAAACACTTCTAGTGCCCAGAGGTTTGCTGCTCTTATAAGTCAGTTTGCTGATCTTATAAGCCAGACATGAGGGACCTGGTGCTCTGCAGATGTGGTTGGGCCATAACTCACTACCCTTGATAATTAACCATCCTGTCTGGCACCAATGAGAGTTGAAGTCCAATGACGCCTGGAGGACCAAACATTCCCCATCCCTGTCATAAGCCATTTCCACAAAGCTCCATTGTCAGCCACTATCCTTCATTCTCTCCCCACACCATGCATTATTTGACTTGGAATAGGCCTGTGTAGATAATAGGCTTAGCTTGTAGTTTATCTTGAGAATAATCCGATACAGTAAAGGGCAAAGTCAATTGAGGTGCTGTTGACATTATTCCAGTTGGGTTGTTCATTCAGAAACCATCTGTTGATTATCATCAAACCTGTTGGCAACAAGAGTGCAAATCATACCCACCCACCCCCACCTCACTTCTCTTGATTTTGTTCTGCTTGCACATTGGCAACAATGCAAGGGAGAAAGAGGCAGATTTAGGGTGCTGTGACACAGCCAGGAACAATACAAATTGACACAGATCATGTCACTTTGTGAGACTAGAATGCCGTAATTGCATGTTCATTCTCAAGTTGCTATTTACAGAGTTCACAGCACTAACTCAGAGCTGACTTACATTTGGAAAACAGAAACACGGTAATGAGTGAACAGCACTTCTACTAAAGTAGATCCAATATCTGGGTAAGTAATCTCAGATTTGGATGAGGAGTATGCCCCCCTCTCTTCCTGGTCCTTGAAACTCTCCCTGGGCCACACTCCTCATTTGCCCAGCATTGTACTGGATTGCTTTTGGTTATCTGGAATGTGCCCTTGAAGAATGATAAAGCCTCTTGTTTGCAAGGACGGAGAAAAGAGTGGTATGATGTGATGTGCCAAAACCTCTGATTTTGCTCTGCTGGAATGTATCCAGCAAAAGTAAGAATCATATCTATTGCTCCAACCAATTTTTACCTGTAGTCTATGAGGGAATGTGGCTCTGCAGCTGGAAAAAGTCTCCCATTCATGTCCTATAATAATATCTGACCTGGAGTGGGGTGGAATTGGTATACAGTGGTACCTCTGGTTAAGAACTTATTTCGTTCCAGAGGTCTGTTCTTAACCTGAAACTGTTCTTAACCTGAGGTACCACTTTAGCTAATGGGGCCTCTCATCCTGAAGCAAAGTTCTTAACCTGAGGTACTATTTCTGGGTTAGCGAAGTCTGTAACCTGAAGTGTCTGTAACCCGAGGTACCACTGTATAAACCCAAAATGTGACATTTGAAACTTAGAGAACACTTTGAGAGGCAGCATGTGGTTATATTCCACTAAAATCTCTCCTAAGTTTGATGCCTTTTAAGAGCACAACAAAAGCCTGACAAAGCCAAATAATAATAATAATAATAATAATAATAATATAAAAGTTTCATACCTGGAATAGCACTCATTCACCCTTCAGTTTTCTAGGTTGTGTTAGTTGCTGCTCCTTTCTCCTCTTCAGAGAGCACAATCTCCTTTCACAGAATGCATTTAAGATCTAATGCTTCAGTCTTAAAAGTTCTGCTCCTGAACATACTTGAAAAACCACTGAAACAGAGTCTTAATCCAACCCATTTGTGCCATTGCTGTTGCTGGTTTGGGTAACAATGCCAAAATATTTTGATGCTGTCTCCTTGTCACGCTCTTTGGAGCTATACAATTAATATTTTTTTTTCCCAAGGTTTGCTTTGGACTCACCTTGCAGATGCATGAGTCATGTGAGAGCTAAGCCCAGCAACTTTTAAAGCTGCACAGAGAGCCTCTTTCATTGAAGTCTCCCTTCATAGCCTTTGGCACGCACTTCAGGAAGTGTGTTAAACAGAATGCCTACATGGTGAAAAGTATTAGACTATTTGGATGAACTGCTCATTTTGTTGGTTGTGGTTTGGATGGTCTAAGGTTGGATGAATCTGTCCATTTTGGTCCATCTCATTTTCTCACACACACCCCAATCTCAAATTCAGTTTCCAATTTTCTGGATCATCATCATCATTTTAAAATATTCATGGAAACTCATCAGCATTCCAGTGTGAATTTCTTCCTACACACACATTATTATAAGCAGTTTTGCCTAATGGACACATTATTTGCCAACAATCCCCCCTGATATAATGCAGGTTTGTATTTTATTTTCCTTCATGCATGCATTTTTAGGTACACCTTCCTCTAATGTAGAATTTTTTTTAATATTCATTTTGCTGTTGCTGGAAAACTGCATTGCAAAATTTGGAGAAGAGCAAATTGTGTGTATTGTTTCAGAAAGCGTAAATAAAGGCAAAACCCACCAGTGGGGCTTTGTGGACTGGTGGTGTTACCATGACACCTGTAGCCCTCCTGATATTGGCAGCCACAGTAGAAGGTGTGAGGTTAGGAGAATTGGATTGAGAATGAGCCTGACACAGTTGCTTGATGGCTGTGAAACCTGATAGCATGTCCCCTGGCTAGGCATTTATTGAGCGTAAGTAGGAGTTTGATGCCAGCAGAGTGGAGTGGGTGGCTGTCTGAGCCAGGAAAGCTGGGTGGGGTGACATTTTGCCCTAATTTATCTGCCCACCCTGATATAAAGGAGGGGATTATACTGAACGCTATCATCTGTCTGTCTACCTATCTATCATCTATCTATCTATATCTATCTATCTATCTATCTATCTATCTATCATCTATCTATCACCCTCTCTCTCTCTCTCTCTCTCTCTCTCTCTCACACACACACACACACACACACACACACTATTGGACAAGAAACAGACAAGCTAAGGAAAATAGACAAATAAGGGAGCAATCTGGGAGGAGGGTTGAAGGATCATTGGATGTGATCAACCTTCCTCTCCACCTACACAGAGAGAAGTCTGTGAGCAGAGAAAGTGATGGGAGATGAAAAGATGTGTGTTTTGTGTGAGAGAAGGACAAACTGGGGGAGACCTTGGATCTGCAGAGCCGAAAGTTGTCAAGTTCTGCTGACAAATACCTAAGAAGGAAGGAAAACTGCCCCAGCTGTGGATCTAGCTTAGTTGTTCCCTCTTTCATTGAGACATACAGAAGGAACATTTCCAGAAAGCAAGATAGAAGAGGGCGGATGGACTCTGTCCCTCACACACAAATACTATCTGTCCTGGCCAGTGCAAGCCTTGCAGGGCTTAGACAGTCATGGTTCTTCTGCCACAGACTCTCCACCCCCACCCCTTGGGTTTCTGTACATTGGAAGAATGAACTATCAAAGGCTATGAGATGCAATGTAGCATTAAGGGCTACAGAAGTTGGGATGGACAAATGTTTCAATGTTAATTTTTCTGTTTCTCTTTTTCCCCTATCTTAAATTCAGTTCTCCACATTTATGTAGTAGTTTGTCACCTTTTTAGTGCAAATTTCCCCTTATAAACACTTTTTTTCTACGCCATTTTGAGAAGTGAAGATTTCAAAGGACAATTGTGCTTCAGGTCATGTATTGGTTTGAGAAATATGAATTAGGTGGTTTCTCACTGAAATGGGAACAAAATCCCACTTCTCTTCCATCCCTGTTCTGTTGTTGCCTTTGTGCTCTTGGGTTGTGGATTTTGTTTCATGAGATTATGTTAAGTGTTGGCTCTGCTTTAACATTTGTGTTAAGTTACTATAGTTGATTTAAAAACAAACAAACCTTACACATATTAATTTTTTCTTTTTTTTCTTTTTCATACATCTTCAGTCTGCTATACCCACCTGTTCTGAATGCATGTGCATACGTATATAATCCTAAATATCATACATTTGAGATAATGCAACTTTTTCCTAGTAGGTCTTTTTATTCTTTTTTAAAAAAACCACTGCAATAGTTTTTCCTTGGTATGGCATATGGTATTTACTTTCAGCACATTCTTTGAGTAGAAGTCTGACATTTGTAGAAAAATGACCTATATTTTCTTGAGCACGTCTGCTAAATATCACATTTATGTCTGATGGGAAGTGGAGATAGGCAAGCAAAGAAATCAGCTGTTCATGGAAAAGACCACGGAAGAGTCTTTGGAAGCCTACAGCCCTTTTCTGCTCATTCAGCCATCCTCTCCCTTTGCAGTTTGATATCAGCTTTGTGTTTGTTCACTGCAATCCACAAAGAAGGGAATTCAGTTTGCCTAAATAAGCCTGAAGCCTAAGGGCCAAACTAGACCTGACAAAAGAGACACATCAAGTATCCACGAGGAGTGAGGCATTCAGCATTGGGTGCCTGGTTCTGTGGCATTCCCTACCAGCTGAAATCAGCCAGGCTTCCTCCATGGGGAAATTGACAACCTCTTCATGTGTAAGGAATGGGCAAATTTCACCGAGATATGCTCTTAGGTTCAAAGCTGATGTGAGATGACAGACACAGAAAGAGTGCCTTCCAGTAGGTTTATTCATTCATCCATTCATTATAATGGAGTTGTGGGTGGGCGTGCACCAGTTTACTTTCAGACCACCCTGGGTCAAGGGCAGGCCCCCTTCTGGTGCAGCACCTTGAACCAACCTTGGGGCAGGCATGCAGACTTGTGCTGTTCATGGGAAGCCTGAAAACTTTCAAGCATGTATTCCCACTGACCAAGGTATATTATACATAGCACTGAAATGAACAGATGTCATTCTGTGGAAAGTGGCACCTATTTAGGCAGTCAGCAGCTCCAAGGATCATAGTTTTTCTGGCTTCCCCTTGTGTTTGCTTCAGCGTTGGTTTTCTTCCAGTCCTGCTTGCCGTCAGCTTGTTTCATCCCAGCCCCACCTTGTTCCAGCTGTACCTTGGCCCCATTTTGGCCAGCTAAGCACAAAATCCTTGTTCTCAAATTGGCTCCATTCCTCTGGAAGTCACTCAGTCAGATTGTCTGATCTGCGATGGCTGATTTGGCTCTGGTTTCGTATCTTGCTTCCAAACCCGGTTTCATTTCTGACCACATCTTTGCATGACCTCCATTGATAGCTTTTACGACTGTCATCGCCAGCTTGTTCTGTGACCACATATTTGGTACACACCTGAGCAATCTGGATCCACCTGAGACTCAGCTGACAGTTAAAGAGCTGAGAGCTCTTGCATGGCGGATGGTGTCTGTGCTGGGAAAGAGATGTGGAGATGCAAGATTTGGAAGGCATTAAAAGAAAAGGATGGCAATTAATGATAGTAGCAGATTTAGGAAGTGGGTGTGTTTTGATTGAAAAAGGAATCTACCTTGGATATCCTAAACTCCTCTAAGAATTCAAATTTCTTCCATATTGGGCTTGGTTGACAAGGCTCAGCACCACAATCAAACTTCCCTAATCTTTCCTAAAGTTTTACATACCCTTGCAATAAGAAGAGCCCTGCTGGATCAAGCCAGTGAGTGGCCTATATAGTCCACTATCCTGTTGTCACATTGACCAACCAGACGCCCATGGGAAACCTGCCAGCTGAAACTGTGCATAGCAACCCTTTCCAGCAACTGACATTGCAATGGGGGAACATGGTGAGCGTTCAGCCTTGTGCTTGTCTGCAGCAGTAGATGGCTCTAAACACACTCTATTAATGCTTAGGAACTCCAGGAACTGCAATTCTTAATACCTCCTGGATGTATGGACCTAGCCAGAAATAATGAAACAACAAAGAAAGAAAGATGCATCCTATAGATTTCAGAGTTCCCAACAGCAATGAGCACATCTGAGCTGCTACAAGATCTGTTCATGTGTTTGTATTTGCACATGTATTTGTCAACCTCTATCTGACACGTTCATTCATTGTAAACACTAACTTGGGGATTAGCAATACTACTGGAGATGATTATGTACCACAGACTTCATTGCACTCAACCCAATTACCACACTTGTGTTGGTAGAATTTAGCAATGAACTAAATGACTTGCTGTGGGGGAATTGCTTGGGGGAAAGTGTCTCCCCACAATGGTTGCTTTGATTCTAGAAGAGTAACCATGGGGAATGGGCAGGGACTGGCAAAGTTGAAAAATCACTTTGGACTGTATGCCAAGATCCTTCTAACCCCTGGATCCAGCAAGTGTACATCTTGCTTTATTAGCCAGGGGAGCCAGCGTACAGCTTCCGGGTCATGTGGCCAGCATGACTAAGCCACTTCTGGTGAACCAGAGCAGCACACGGAAACACTGTTTACATTCCTGCTGGAGCGGTACCTATTTATCTACTTGCACTTTGTCATGCTTTCAAACTGCTAGGTTGGCAGGAGCAGGGACAGAGCAACGGGAGCTCACCCTGTCATGGGGATTCGAACCATTGACCTTCCAATCAGGTTTAGACCACAGCGCCACATGCGCCCTTTATGCTCAAGTTGTATATACATGTAAATAAATCATATATCATAAAGATACCACAGCCTCTGCTGTACCTCATTCCAAAGGCAAGACGAGCCCTGGGTAAGTGCCTGGAATTACGCACTGCTCGAAGTTTGGGGTGGCATGCAACAATACATTTTCCTATGCACTTTTCTTTAATGCACACATTTTTGAAAAGCACTTCCCCCCAATGTAATGCACTTGTGCATGTTGTTTCTACTAACATATACACCTTTATGCACATTTGCTTATTTGTACCTATTACTTGACTGGATAACTGCATTGCGAAATTCAGTACAATGCAGATTTCAAAGGATTGCTACATTTCAGTTCACGTACTGCTTGGAAAGTGCAATTTGGGCACTTTCCAAATTGCTTCAAAAACCTAAGAAACCCAAATTCCTTCCCCATCTCTAAATGGATTAAATGGACCCCACCTCTGAAATTATATGATTCTAGGTCCTAGAGTGGCCATTGCATGTTATGCCTAAAGAAACATTCAAAGCGAATTTCAGGTTTATCCTCAGCTGAAGCATTCTAATCTTTTTTCAAAACATGAAAAAATATTTCAAAAAGACGTTGCAGCTGTTTGTTTGTTTGTTTTAAAAGTTCGATCAAATTGGGCAGTTTCTCTTCTCCAGTAGAGTGCATCGTAGTACCAGAAAAATCTAAACAATTTACTCAGTTGTGATATTTATTTAGTTTGTGGCATTGCCTCAATAGTGCAATGTAGACGGGGTGGAGGATATCCTTGCTGCGCCAACAAACATTCTACAACAGAAAAGCATGAGTATCAATGCTGCTGACTCATTTTGATAACAAGCTTCTAAAGTTACTAGCGGTTATATTTTGCTTGGTACAATCATTTCTGAATTGGCTTTGCATTCATAAAATAATCGCTAGATAACAGGATCACATAGCCACAGAGCGCTTAGCCACGTGATTATACAATACCAAGTCTAGTGGATATATGATTGACATCTAGGCTGGGCTTCATATGAGTCATAGTTTGCTTCTGGGAATCTGCTTTCAGGTTCAGGCAGGCGGATCTTGCCTACGCACATGCTTCAAGTGTGGATATGCTACAACCTCAAACCCAGCAGTGATTGTGCCTTTATCAACTGCTCCGTAGGAAGGAGGAAGAGCAGGAAAAGGTAGATGTGCACATGCATTTATGTGTACTTCCACTTAGAAACTAATCATTCTCAAGGCTTGTTTTCTCCTGCTTTGAAGGGTAGGATCTGAGCCAATGGCTTCAAGTTACAAGAAAGAAGATTCCAACTAAACATCAGGAGGAACTTACTAACAGTAAGAACTGTTTGACATTAAAATGGAGAGGTTGTGGACTCTCCTTCCTTGGAGGTTTTTAAACAGAGGTTGTTTGGCCACCTTTCATGGATGCTTAACTTGAGGTTCCTGCATTGTAGGGAATTGGACTTGTTGACTTGGGGTTACTTCCAACTCTACAATTCTATTCCACATGTGAGAGGAAAGGCTGTAGCTCAGTGGTTGGGTACAGGACCAAGGTTTGTTCCCTGACATCTCCACTGGTCCTGCTAGCTAGGGATCATGGGAGTTGTAGGCCAAAAACATTTGGAGGGCTGTGGTTGAGAAAGCCTGGGATAGACCATAGATGGGGTACATGTGGCTGTCCAGATGTTTTCAAACTCCAACTCCCATCAGTTCCAGCCAGCACAGCCAGGGATTATGGGAGCTGTAGTTTAACAGCATCTGGAGGGCCACCTGCTTCCCTGCTTGCTGTAGACAATACTGAGCTAGATAGACTAAGCTAGATAGACTAAGGTAGAAGTCAGATATCTGTTCTTGGTTTAGAATACATCAATGCCTTTTTAAGGGGGGAAAAAACCCAAACAAGCATATGGAGTAGGTTGGATTTCCCATACCTTTTCATACTGTTCCTTTCTCTCTCCTGCCAGATCCATTTAAGCTGTCTGTTTTAACAGTCAACCTTTTAAGGTAGATGGGCCCATATGCACAGTTCAACAGTTGATGGCTACCCTGAGCAGGCAGAGACATTAAATGTTTGGCCTGGAGCACAGAAATAAATAATGCAGAGAATCCCTTTTATTGTGCGTCGAATGCTTTTGCTTGCTCTTCTCATAATCACTTTGGCGCCTGGTGGCCACAGGACAATTGGCGGATTGGCACACAGCCCGTGGCAAGTGAAAATGGGAAGGGAGACGAGAAAGGAAAATGCTTTCAGCCAGTGAGTTCAGACAGATACTCCTTCTTTGTCCTGAGAGGGAAATTTCAAACCATGAGGATCACAGAGAATGGTAGTGAATTCGAGACCTCAGAAAACAAGAAAGAGGCAGCCACAAAAGATGTTCCAGGAGATTAGTGTCAGGGGGTATTTGGTATTTATTGACTAAACTGGAGACACTGAGTGAACACGATGTTTAAAGATCGGATTTATATATCTTGCAGGAAGTAGTAAAAGGAAGCCAATTTACAGGCATAGGTAAAAACAAAATCAGATGGATGTTCATTAAACTAAACCCCCTTCAGGCATTGAGCTCACACATTCTGTGCACACACGTACTTGGGAAAGAAGCAGGTTCTTCCCTGACATCAGTTCCTTGAACATCCGAGCTGACCCATGTTTTGTACAGTTGTGCATGTTATGGGGATCCCTGTCACAGAATGGGCTCCTGATCCTATTTACAGAACTCTCCATGTCTCAAACTGGCTGAATATAGGCTGTTCATTGCCCTCCCCTTAGCTGTGATACTTGAATCCGCCATCTAAATGCCTGAACAGGGCTTAAGCTGGCAAAAGAAGGCATTGCAGAGCTGACACAAGAGTTTCGCTTCCTCGAGGGGGTGCAATGCATGCTTGGGCCATCTGAGTGGTGTATGGCAGGATCCTTTGTATAACCAGGTGGCACCCTGTTTCATGATGCACCCATATACATAATACACTTAGATTGTTTGCCCAGTTGGGCTAGCCTTGGGGAAGTTAAGCAGGCCAGCACAACTGCTCTCCTCCCTCCTCGCCTTTTCTCTCTCTTTTGATGTTCCTGACAGGAGTGCCACCTCACCCTCAGGATTGTGGGTGCCCACCGCCACAATGTGGATGTGCAGGCATGTGTGTGTGACATTGCTAGTCTGCGTTGCGGCAGCGGCTCCTTTTCCTCCTCTTCTCTGAGCCCCCCACCCACTGGAAAGGGTGCCTCACTGGCTGGCTGCGGAGGGCAGAACTGAACTGCTTGTCTCTCGCAAGCAGCGCCGCTTCCACCTGCCAGCTTTTCTCATTGACTTTGTGGGTGCCCAACCCCCACAATTATATTATTGTGGGTGCCCAAGCACCCATGACCCCCTGGAGAGTTGGTGCCTATGGTTCCTGGCAATTGGATTTTGAAATTATGGCTGGTGGGTTAACTTGAAACCTCTTGTACGTTTAATAAACTAGTGAGAACTCCATGGGGTTGTGCTGCATAGCCTCTACCTTTTGCTAATGTTTATAAGGCCCCTTTGCATGACCCCCAAACACGCAGCTGGTGGGGTTGGCTGGCATGCATATTGGTGATGCAGCATGATCTCAAAACTCACCTCCTCAAATGTTCTTTCAATGCATCTCTTTTAACCATGGAACTTCAAACACTCCAAGCACCTGCAGTTTAAGATGAATTTGTTTTTAGAAATAAGATGATTTGAATTAGCTCAGATTCCCATGCCGGTAACTATCATTCAAGGGGGGGGGGAATGAACATGAAGGGATAGCACGATTCCCCAAAATGCTTGTGCCTGGCCCTTGCCCCCAGTGTACACACAGAATCTGTACCTACAAATATCATCAATTTCATCTTAATGACCATCTCCATGATCCGCAGCAATATCATTGTCTTAATCACTAGAACTCCAGGTGCATGATTATGCTTATTACCTGTCTCTAATTAAATTTCAACACTAATAATGTACATCCCTGTATTGCTGCTGCCTCTGCATCCCTGGCAACGCAGTGTCGATACTGAGCCTGTCCTCTTGTGTTGCCGATCCACATCTGAATGCAGGAGGTTAATGTGTTATCTCCTTTAACACAGACACAGACGTCTCTCAGCATCTAAGTACTATGCATGGGTTGTGGATGTTCAGCTTTTGAGCATACTTTTGTACTAGCTCCTTCATCACTGTGTGTTGTCAGCAAGGCCCCATGCAGGGTATCAGCTCAGAACTCTAAAGTCCTCTGAGCAGAATGATCTTATGGATACAGTCACATGGGTGGAGTTATGCCAGATGTGGTGAAACCACAGTGATAATATCTGCTTTACCAGCAGAAGTTGGTGGATGGCAAATGTGCTGGTGGAGTTAATGAGGATGGTGGAGGCAGATTATCCACCAGCTCATCCTATGGGAGTTAGATACCTCTGTACTTGAACTGGGAGTTGCTTGAGATGAAGTTTGGTCTCTCTCTTTTAGATCCCTTAATATTCATAATATCATCTCTGCTTACAGCACGGTCATGTTTGCCCCCCCCCCCAATTCCTTAAGGAGGACTCAGCAGATTGACTCCCAAAGGGCAAGTGAAAGGGAGAACCATGTGAGGGCCCAACAGCCAGTTGGCACCCTACTTCCCTATATGCTGTGGGGACTCTGATTAGCTGCGTGTTACAAGGATGATCTCTTGATTTACCTTAAGCTCCCTCCTTTTTCACCCACTTCATAGTAGTGGGAAGAATTAGATTGGCATTGGGAAGGGTGTGGTTTGGTAGCTCTTTAGCACTGAGTCCAGGTAAGTAAGGAAGTTGGAGAGAGAAACATCAGGCACACAAGGCATTACTGGACTAAGGGCACCCTCTAGGGATCTACCAGTACATTATACCTAGTGGGAAATGGAGTGGGTGTGACATTTAGCCCTGACATATGGATCTTTGGTGAATGCATGTGATGGGTTCATACCCAAGGTACACCAGAACAGGCTGTCTTCCCACCTCCTGGATTCAGGAACTGGATAACATCTCCGTCTTTTCATGATTCTCCTTCAGTTTGTTGGCCTGCATCCAGCCTACCATGTCCTCCGAACACCTTTCTAGCACATCAATCACCTCTCTGATTCATAGCTGTCAACTTTTCCCTTTTCTTGTGAGGAATCCTATTCAGAATAAGGGAATTTCCCTTAAAAAGGGGGGAAAGTTGGCAGCTATGCTCTGATTCAGCTGGAAAGGAGAGGAAGAGCCATTCACATATTGATGATGTTCTACTCCAAAACTCCTAATGACAACTCCTAGTGGCTTTATATAGATGTTAAATAACACAGGGGGGAAAACAAAATTCTCCAGGACACCACAGGAAAACTCCCATGGTGTCAAACAGTGGCCTCCCATAACTACTTTCTGGAAACAGCCCTGGAAGTAGGAGCAGTGCCATTAACCCCCAATTCCATTGAGCCACTCCATTGACCATGGTCAATGGTATTGAAAGCTGCTGAAAGGTCAAGCAGAACAAGCAGGATCACACTGATAAAATCAAAGAACTGTAATGTTGGAAGGAACTCCAAGGATCTTCTTGTCCCACCCCTGCCATTCAGGAAAAGAATGGCCATCGAATGTCTGTTCAAAAATCCCCACCTTCTTTCTCCCACCAGATGTCACCAACCAGGGCGACCAAGGCAGTTTCAATGCCATGACCAGGCCTAAAGCCAAACTGAAATGATCAACGTATTCAGACACCTGTAAGCATGGCTGAAGCTGGACTGCCACCACCCTTTCAAGCTACTTGCTGGGAAAAGGGAATATTAGTCACTAGGTGGTAGTTTAGTGCTTCTGGGTCCAAGGAGGACTTCTTCATTCACTCCTGTGAAGCATCAATCACTTCCTAAATCCACCTTTCCCTCCCTCTCAGAAATAGCCAGTGGTGGTGTTCTGGATGCTCTGGCATTTAGCAAACAACTAAATAACAAGGTCACTCTTCTCCTTGAATATTGGCTTGCTGTTCGGCAGGAATTAGTTGCCACCAGGCACTATCGAGGCTTGGGACAGCAGTGATTATTCTGGCTGACTGGAGTTGTTAGGAGATCTGGTTAGCATCTGTGCTTCATTGCTATTTATTAAAGAGCATGTCTGACTATGTGATTTGCAAACCTCCCCCCCACACACACACACCACCAAATAAACCCCACAGGTACATAATAAATAAAGGTCAAGAATTATGTGATGAGAATACAATGTCTTAGCAACACCCTTTGTTAACCAATAGCTGATTTGCCATCACCTGAAGATGGCAACGTATAAGTGGAAACTAACTTTCTGCATGGGAAATAGTGCCCTTGTATAAAGGGTTGCTGTGTGTGTGGCAGAGGAGAACATATGCAGCATCCAGGTTTCTAAGAATGGTGCTTTCACACTGCACTAGTCCTAATTTAGGAAATAATCTTATGCAGAGGACACTGTCATAAAGCATGCCAGTTTACCAGAAGCACTTTTGTTAGGGATTGTAGGACAAGACCTGCCAAGGAAAATAAGGAACCTATTTATGTATGCTACAACAGCAGCAAGAGTCTTGATAGCACAAGGATGGAAGAATGAGGAAACCCCGACAAAAGAACAGTGGCAAGAGAAATTGATGAACTATGCAGAACTGGCTAAATTGACATACAAATTGCGAGACAAGGACAACTGTGACTTCAAGGAGGAATGGGAACTTTTCACAAATTATTTAAAAATACAACAAAATGAACTGGACTCCTTGGCAGGTTTTGAATAAACATACACAAATTTTTTGTTGATAACATGATGGACAGATATGTAAGGATATATACAGTTTTATAATATGCAGAGAAAATATGTGCAGCAAAATCAGGAAGAGGAGCTGAGGGAAGTCTTGGGTGTGGGGGGGGAGAGAGAGTAGGGGGAAAATAAGGGGGTAATTATGTTGGTGATTTTGTTATGTGGAAATTGAGCAATAAAAAATATATTTTTTTAAAAAAATAAAGCATGCCAGTTTAATTTTAGCTAATGTAAGCTGGTGTTATACCAGCAGTGAGGCTGCTGTTTCTCTGCCTAAGTCTGGCAGAGGGGAAACAAGCCTTGTTGAGGTCGCAAGGCTAAACTAAATGGGTTTAGGATCCAGCCTGAGTATCTCCTCTCTGTGTCCAGTTATCACCTAAGTATGATCCTTAATCTGACAAAGTAAATTGGTCTGTACCAGAGGTGCTTTTTTCACCTGTCCCCTAAATTGTTGCACCTTAAGAATTTTACTTCTCCCAAACTCCTGAAACCTGTACCTTTTTCATACCACACCTCCAAATATTTCGAGTGCCTAGAGATCAATGTTCTTCAAGCCATCAAGAGACACACATTGATGTGGAAGGGGTAGCATCAACCGAACATTATGCTAAATGCATGATTTCTAGAAGGAACATGCCCAGTTCACTCTCTGTAACTTCTAGTAGAGCAGTACGTACTCATTTGCTGATATCAAAGTGCTCTAAATGTACCCATCACTGCTCTGATGTCCGGACAACAGAAACATTTTGGATTTGGAACACACCATCAAAGGTACTTCACGATGCCTACCAGCATGTACATTGCTTTTGACCATGCTTTGATCACTGAATGAGCACTCTGTGATTACCTGTGTACTGATAAGGATGCTGTATCGCGTCCGGAATTGTTTTATTACTGGATACAAGAAGAAAAGGTTCACTTGTACACAAATAGCTCTTGTTATCATTTATAATTATTATCAAAATGCACCCTGACCCACTATTAGCAAGTTAATCCATTTCTATGCTGCCATTACTGGGAGATTGATGACTCCTTACTGAGGGCAGGCACATCCTCCAACATTTATCCAATGAAAATAGGGATGTCCTGAGGAAAAGATGGGACACAGGTGGCGCTGTGGGTTAAACCACAGAGCCTAGGACTTGCCGATCAGAAGGTCGGTGGTTCGAACCCCTGCAACGGGGTGAGCTCCCATTGCTCGGTCCCAGCTCCTGCCAACCTAGCAGTTCGGAAGCATGTCAAGTGCAAGTAGATAAATAGGTATCACTCTGGCGGGAAGGTAAACGGTGTTTCCATGCGCTGCTCTGGTTCGCCAGAAGTGGCTTAGTCATGCTGGCCACATGACCCGGAAGCTGTACGCCGGCTCCCTTGGCCTGTAAAGCGAGATGAATGCCACAACTCCAGAGTCGGCCACGACTGGATCCTTTACCTTAAGGAAAAGCTGGACATTCTGGGATCAAATCAGAAACTGGGACAGCTTCTGAAAATCTGGGACTATCCCTGGAGAATAGGGTCAATTGGAGGGTCTGATAACTGTATTTTGCCACATCCTCTTAGGGAAGTGTGTGCTTCAGCTACCTATAGTAGTGCAAGTGAAGTGATGGCACAGCAGAGCCTCCCCACCTGCTGATACTTACTTGATGGGGCTGGGAAAGGATGTCTCTAAGGCCAGGGCTCTGTGGGTGCATTGATGGAAGAGCTGGATTGATGCTGGTGGTTCCACCAGTGCACCCCTGACCTTATTGCTGTCCTGCTCCACATCAGACTCATCCATGAAATCATCATTGACACCAGTGTATGGAGGGCACACATGCCACTGCTGCCACTTGCCAATGGGTTAGGTACCATAACAGGTCCAGGGAGAAGACAGGAGGCTCTGCTGATGGAAAGGAAACTTTGGAGTTTTGAAGATGACACCTTCAACAGCACCCCGTTCCCAGGACCCAATGGGGTTAATGTGCAGAGGTTTAGAGAGCATCAAATGTTTGGAAAATGCCAAGAAAGAAAGAAAGGAAGGAAGGAAGGAAGGAAGGAAGGAAGGAAGGAAGGAAGGAAAGAAAGAAAGAAAGAAAGAAAGAAAGAAAGAAAGAAAAGAAAAGAAAAGAAAAGAAAAGAAAAGAAAAGAAAAGAAAAGAAAAAAAGAAAAGAAAAGAAAAGAAAGTTGTTGTCTCTACATGTCCTTTGGGAGAAAGTTGGCTGATTGTAAAGGGAACAGAGGGAAATAGCACTTGTAGATATAATATGTATAACCTGAAGCTCAAATGTGGTTTTTAATTGTGTCGTATAAAAACAGTCATGCAGCTCAGTTCTATTAATGTTTACTCTGAAGTAAATCTGATTAGATTTCATGGGACTTACTCCCAAACCACTACCCACTGGATTATACACAGCCACGGCATGCCTTTTCCTTCTATAATGCCTTGCAAACGAGTTCACAGATACACTTTAGGGAAATGCAGGAAGAGGATAACTAGAAATGTAAGTGAAACAAAAAGCCATTTGGCTGCAGGCACTGAAGATATTTAGAAGTGAGAAGTAAAAGAGGGGGGAAGAGAGGCCACTGGCTTGGATCCAAAGATGTCCATTACTCAAACAGAGAGCATATGAACACAAAGAAAGCCTTGATGGAACAGGCTAAAGTCTCATCTAGTCTAGCAGCTTGTTCTCATATGGACATACCAGATGCCAAGGGGGAAAACCCACAAGCAAGACCTGAGTGCAACATGCCTGAGACATGTCCTTTTCAAGCTCCCGCTGTGCTGTTGGATAATTTCAGTAACGTTCCCTGGGAAATATTTGCCAACATTACAAAATTATGTATAATTTCAGCTTCAACAGAGGATCTTGGGAACCTTGGAAGATTCCTTACACCAGGCGTAGGCAAATTCAGCCCTCCAGCTGTTTTGGGACTACAACTCCCATCATCCCTAACTAACAGGACCAGTGGTCAGGGATGATGGGAGTTGTAGTCTCAAAATATCTGGAGGGCCGAGTTTGCCTATGCTTGCCTTGCATCGAGTCAGATCATCTACCCCAGGATTTCCTACACTGACTGACAGCAGCTTTCCAAATAAGTATATTGTAATATTGCTGACAGTCCCATGGACTGCAAGAAGATCATGGACCTATCCATTCTTAAGGAAATCAGCCCTGAGTGCTCACTGGAAGGACAGATCGTGAAGCTGAGGCTCCAATACTTTGGCCACCTCATGAGAAGAGAAGACTCCCTGGAAAAGACCCTGATGTTGGGAAAGATGGAGGGCACAAGGAGAAGGGGACGACAGAGGACGAGATGGTTGGATAGTGTTCTCGAAGGTACCAGCATGAGTTTGTCCAAACTGTGGGAGGTAGTGGAAGACAGGAGTGCCTGGCGTGCTCTGGTCCATGGGGTCACGAAGAGTCGGACACGACTAAACGACTAAACAACAAATATTGCTGAAGGAAGGAATGGACCTCATGTTCGTCCATACTGAACCACCACCTTCGCTCTGAAATCATAGCTTCTTTGTAGTTCTATGTAATACTGAGAATTTCTTTTTTTACGTGTATCTTTTGTGAGAGAATTCTAACCCCAACCCTCCCATGTGAATATTCAGCATTGATGGCAGTCATAGAATTATAGAATCGTAGAGTTGTTGAGTTGGAAGGGACCACCAGGGTCATCTAGTCTAACCCCCTGCAATGCACAAATCTTTTTGCCCAATGTGTCACTGAGGAATCAATATAATATGTGTCCATAATAATGTGAACCCTCTCCCACACCACACACAAAAATATGTAGACTCTTAGATTCTTTGTTTCCCATGGGGGGAGGGAGAAGATGTATCCACTGTGTGTGTGTGTGTGTGTGTGTGTGTGTGTGTGAGAGAGAGAGAGAGAGAGAGAGAGAGAGAGAGAGAGAGAGAGAGTTATATTGAATACCATTTATTTTTAGGGAATTATCTTGACTGTCCTTATTTGAAATCATAATTCCATGTTTCTGTCATCACAGCTGCTTCCTAGGAGATGGTTATGATGTTTCCAGCCAAGGAAAGTGATTACAAATGAGAATTAAGCAACAGGAACAGATGAAGTACTGAGCAACAGAAGCCCTAATTTTATATGAATATATTTCATTACAAGAAACCTTGGAAATTCATAGGTAAGGGAATATTCACAGACAGCATTAGCTTTTTAACACCTTCAGGTTATAATGAACATTGATTCTTAAGTACTGCTTGGCCAATTTTCCAATAGATATACAAAATATCCAGAGCCCCTAACATGCCATGTGCAACAGCATATTGTAGGTATACTGGTGCTACACTACTATAAGGTCCAGTCATTCAAAATGTCATCTCTCCAACTGGCTTTCAATTCCAATAGTTATTCTGCACCTGTCTTCTTTACTGTGGTTCCTTCAGAAGTTTTGGACTAAAATTCCCATCATTCCTGATTGTTGGTCATGCTTTCCAAGGCTGATGGGATATGTAGTTCAAAACCTTTGGAGGGCACCAGGTTAGTAAGGGCTGTTCTAAACTCTAATATATCATGGGTGGGATTACCATATTTAACCCACAATTGAGATTCTGTGTGTGTGTGTGTGAGAGAGAGAGAGAGAGTGAGAGTGAGAGTGAGTGGGAGAGAGAGAGAGAGAGAGAGAGAGAGTAATTATAGTAAGAGGGGAATATATATACACAAACACACCCTGGAAACATATAAGGAAGGCTCAACAAGGATGGAAACAGTGAAAACAAAACTAGAGCAACAGAAGTAATAAAGGTCTGGGAGTGAGAAGAATAGTTAGGATTAAAGCAGTGCACCAATGAAATTATACGTGGATAAACAATCCAACCAGAGCAATTTATGAGCTTTAGCAATATGTCAACAGGTTGAGTGTTGGTTTGCACAGGTCCTTTTGGGACCAGGTGATCCATTTTGAATTCTAAGAGAGTGTTGGTGATCCCAGTCACAAAATGGCTGCCACTGGGGTGCTGAATCACACAAAATGGCTGCTGTGGTACATGGAATAATAGAAAAAGGTTGCCTCAGGCTCCTTTAGAGGACTGTATGGGATATAAATTTATAAATTTAATATAATGAATATATATATATATATATATATATATATATATATATATATATATATTGCTGCTACATCTGAAAGAGACGATAATCAGGATAACTAAATGGAATGGATATGCCCTCAAAATCAGCAACGAAAAGGCAGCTAGTACTGTGCTTTATTTTTAGCAACTCTCTTTTGTTCGGAATAAATGGGAGGGTGGTTGTCCAGTCCTGACATCCAAGGAAATGTGGGCAATTTAAGGAAATGTGTTCAGTGCAGAAGGGACCAAACCAATTAAAACAGGAGCAAATAATATAATCTGGTTCATCCTCCTTTTCTCACACTGGGCAACCCGACGCTCACAAGAAGCCCAGAAACAGAGCGAGCAGGATAAACAATCAATTCCTTGTGAATTTTAGATTTTTGAGGATATATTTATTGAGACCATAGTGAAGTACTGATGAGTTTGTTGGAGCCCCTTGAAAGCTATGTCTGGAAGCTGGTTAGTTTTAGAAAGTTCACCCCACAATTTTCTCTCTCCCTTGTATCATGAACTGCTTGGTCTTCAGAAAAACGAAACCTCAAGCCTTTCCACATCATAACACAGTCTCTCAGGAGCGTGAGAGAGGATACACATATACAATTAATAGATGTAAAATATGAATAATATTGTGCACTTTATACCAGCATCTGTGTCTGTTAATTTTAAATTTCTTCAATGGAAATATATGTTGAAACGTACAGGTAACATCATTCCACCATCACCCTGGGTTCTGTTGCAATATGCAGCTTTCTTTTTCGAAATCATCTTTTTCTAACTCAAACACTAATGTAGTTCATTGTTTTACCTTTATTACTACCATTGAATGACCAAATGTTGCCAATGAGACTCAGATTGCTGGAATCCAAATGGTTTGTCAGAATGACCTGTATTTGTCTGGTTATCCTCAAAATACCTCAGTATAGAACAGCTGGGGAGGGGGGAGGGGGAAGTATACTGAAACGTCATTTTTAGGCTCACTCCTTAAAACATTTACTAGGGAGTAAGCACACTGACTTACTTGTGAGTAACTGTGTAGGGTTGTGCAGCACATCTATTTAATTTTGTCCACTTGCTACACTCTGTTGATATTTCACACTTAAAATGATTAAAACAACAACAACAAAAAAACCTCTAATTTGATTACAATCGGCAGATCTCCAGGTGGCAGGTGGAGGGCTTGATTTTCCAGGAGGTCTATAGCACCTTTATTCAACAACAACTTATTGCCTAGGTTCTCTGGCGGAGAGGGGTCTGTATTCCTCTCTCTCTTCCCACCTTATTTCTCCCAATGAACCTCCATCTCCTCGGCTCAGTGATGGGATGGAGCACAGAGGAAGAAAAAGAACTAGGCTGGCTCAAGAGGATGAGGGAGTTATGAGTGCATCTGGTGTAAGCTTCAGGACTGCAGAAGCAAACAGAGCTTGTGAGGAAGAGCAGCAGGAGCTACCTCCGCTACCTGGATTTTGTTCTTCTCAAGCAAGTCTTAGAAGGTGAGGGCAAAAAAAAAAAAAAAATGACTGAGGGATACTAGAGTGCTGAGAGTCTGGAGTGGAGACTGGAGAGTCTAGACTGGAGGAGGTATTTATTTTCATTTGAAGTGGAGACTAGATGCATCCTTTCAAAGGGAAGCAGGGTGGGTGGGGTGGGGGCTGCCTCAGAGGCAGATTTAAAAAAAATGGATATGGAAAAGAAATAAATGACGGTAGGGGGGAATGAAAAATAGAGGATTTTTCCAAACTAAAATCTGGATTAAAGACAACTCATTGGTATTTTTGGCTGCATGACCCCCATGCCTTAAACACACAGCTTGGGGAATAAATTGTGTCTGTGTGTAAAGTAGAAGTTTGTAAAGGTATGTTTGTGGTGTGAAGAGAGGATACTTGCTATTTTTTATTTTTTACTTTGGTGAACTACAGCTCAGTTGGTTAGAGCATGGCACTGATAACTCCAAGGTTGCAGGTTCAATCCCCGTATGGGGCAGCTCCATATTCCTGCATTGCTACCCATTTTCCCCCATCAGAAATGTATAAACATGGAAGATGGAGCAAGCTTGTTTTCATCTGTTCCAAAGGATTCCAGTTATGAGAAAGTTAGAGGAAGCCAATGGATCCAAGTTATAAGAAAGGAGATTCCGACTCAACATCAGGAAGAACTTTCTGACAGTAAGAGCTGTTCAACAGTGGAACGGACATCTTTGAAGGTGTTTAATCAGAGATTGGGTGTCCATCTGTCTTGGATGCTTTAGCTGAGATTCCTGCATTGCAGGAGGTTGGACTAGATGACCCTTGAGGTTCCTTCCAATTCTACAATTCTATGATTCAAGGATTCTATAATCTTTTATAGTTCTTCTTCCATTTGAAGCAAATATATTTTGCTGTACTTCAGCCGGCACAATCAGATGCAAAGCGTCTTCTACCCAAATGACAAATGTAATCCTCATTGCCAGTTTATCGATCTGAATGCTAGAGATTAGATTTAATGTGTTTTATTGCTAGTTACAGTTAAACATTAATGGTACCATGTTGTTCTTCACACAAGATTGAGCAGTTGGCTGTGGAGTCTTAACACTTCAACACTCCCTGTTTGTCAAAGGCAGGCATCATTCCTATAACTTTACTAAGCATTCTGTCTCCCTAGGGATTTCAGCCAAGATGAGCAGTTGGTGTGGTTTTTTTTCCCTTGCCGATCACAAGCTAAGAGATCAAACTTACTTTACATTTCAGTCTACATTCTTCTCAGTTTCCCTTTACAAATAAGCACCATTGACCAGACCTGCATATTTTTAAAGAACTATGAAAAGGGTGGGTGGTTAGAGAAGTGTTAATTTTATATTTGCACTGATACAAACTTTTCTTTCTGGATTGTATATATCTTAATACTACTACTACTACTTCTTGAAGATACCAGCATGAGTTTGACCAAACTGCGGGAGGCAGTGGAAGACAGAAGTGCCTGGCCGGCTCTGGTCCATGGGGTCACGAAGAGTCGGACACGACTAAACGACTAAACAACAACTACTACTACTACTACTAATACTACTAGTTTATTTATATCCCACCCATCTGGCTACATTTCCCCAGCCACTCTGGGCGGTTCCCAACAGAATATTAAAAACACGATAAAACATCAAACATTATAAACTTCCCTAAACAGGGCTGCCTTCAGATGTCTTCTAAAAATCAGATTGTTTACACATTTTTGTCTACTTGAAGAAGCCATGGTCCGATCTGAAAAATACAAATATTTAGGTTACAAAACTATAAAAATAAAGAAAAATTAAGTTTGCAAAACAATAATTACCATGTGGTTAGGGTAGATCAACGTGTCAGTGTCCACTTATCCCCAGTGTAAATATGACATATCGGCAAAAGTCAGAAATGGAAAGATAACTATAGCATGTACACGGAAATTGATTTCAGATTTGAAATCAGCATTGAAAGAACATATAAGAACAGTTGAAAAATCTCACGCAACAGAAAATGGAAAAAAAAAATGTTCCTCAGTGATCAGAGCGAAAGGTCAGGAATGAGGCAGCATTTTGTGTTCAAAAACACTAAAGTTGTATCCTTGAACAAGCACACCTTATTTGTATAAATGTTTTTGTTAAAAGATCCCATCCCACACAGTTACATAGAAGGTTGATTCCAGAAGGTTTAGGACTGGATCACATGACTGGAAGTTCAGCAGGGGTACTTACATAAATACAGTATGTATTATTTGGGTTAAATCATAACCTCGCTCAAGTGATTCATCATTTTGCTTCCAGTTAGAAATGAATGTACCCACCAAATTTTGCTTAAGAATTAATGCAGGGCAATCTGAATGCAACAAGCATGCTGGGAACCACATAAACCACATATGGAGCCCTTGGTCACTTGCACCCTTGGATTCTGTGATTAGCAGATGGTGCAGAGTCTCAAGGCTCAGTCCTGGATTGAAAAGGGAGGGGGAAACAAGCATGAATCAGTTGCCTCCACCTCCAGTAATGCATCTGTAAAATGTCGACGGCATCCAGGCCACAGCTCCTGCAAAATTTTGTAATCCAAGAATGGGGAATCTGTGGATCTTCCAAATGTTGCTGGAGTTCCCCCACCCACATTTGCCACAGCCAACATGGCCAATGGTCAAGGGTGATCAGCATTAGAGTCCAGCAACATCTGTTGCTAATGAACCACATGAGCTAGGAAGCTTCCAAACTGAATTGTTTGTGTTAGAGAAAGATTCCCCGGCTCACTTGGATTGTCAAACAAAGACTCCAGCCAAGATTATAGGAGCAAAACAGCAGCCAGTAGGCCTGATCTTTATTGTTGCAACAAGACTTCAAACTACCACATGGAAGAAGCAGAAAGAAGCCCCCAACAAAGGATGGCTCCTCTTTTAATAAGTTTCCCAAATTATTCGTAACACCCTTAGTAAAAACATCATATATTTCTCATAACTATGTCATAAATTGGGAGGGGTCTTCTGGCAGAAACGTGAGTACCAGGCTTGCCCCGCCCTCACCTGACCTCCACCTCCCACCTTTCAGGTGACCTTTTAGGTGAAACAACAATTATCACCCAAGCAGTGGGGCTGCTGAGTATGTTTTCTCACACTTCAGGGATTATGGCTGCCCCAACCCATGTCCCAAGCTCCTTCCCTGCTAGCCATTTTCCTTTTGAGCAGAACAATGTTGGAATGGTGTAAATCCATCACTGGAGTGATTTTATATGGATTTCTATTTTTTCCCCATTGAGCCAGTACAGTGGAACCTTGGTTTTCGAGCGTCTCGGAAGCCAAACATTTCGGTTTTTGGATACCGAAAACCTGGAAGTAATTGCTTCCATTTTTGAATGTGCCTCAGAAGTCGAAAGGCTTCCGAGACGTGTTTCTCCACTCAATGGAATTTGCCGACCATCCATTGAGCCTTGGTTGTCCAACGTTTCAGAAGTTGAACGGTCTTTCGGAATGGATTATGTTTGACAACTGAGGTTCCACTGTACATAGATACATTTATCAGTGGAGTGGTACATTTGGTAATGTGCAGCAGAGACTCTTAGTCTTTGCCTTGGATTGTGGAGAGGCAAGGCTTGTGGGGCAGGGGAAGGTCTCTCACCCCCCTTCCAATTTCCAGTAACAGTTATATTAGGTAAGAAATTCATACAGGGATTGTATTAAGAACTAGTATTAAAGTATTATTAGTATTAGAACTAGTATTATCCTGCCCAGCTAGCAGTTCGAAAGCACGTCAAAGTGCAAGTAGATAAATAGGTACTGCTCCTGCAGAAAGGTAAACGGCGTTTCCGTGCGCGGCTCCGGTTTACCAGAAGCGGCTTAGTCATGCTGGCCACATGATCCAGAAGCTGTATGCCGGCTCCCTCAGCCAATTAATCGAGATGAGCGCCGCAACCCCAGAGTCAGTCACGACTGGACCTAATGGTCAGGGGTCCCTTTACCTTTACTTTATTAAAGGGGAAGTGGTGTAACATACAGCTGAAAAACAGGCAGGCGTGGAGCAAGGTGGGAACGGACCGCCCTGGGTGCCTTTTCCGAGGGGAGTGGCATTCGGTGCACCACCCGCCCACTGCTTTGCCGGCGGCCGTCCCCCCTTTCCCCTTTGTTTTGACAGCCCCGCGCTCCCGGGCTGCTGGAAAAGGCATACAGGCAGAGGACGGGAAGGAGACAGGTGAGCAAACAAGCCGAGGGTGGAGGGAAGGAGAGAAGCAGAAGCTCCCTCAACTCAGGACCCAAACCCTATAACCCCAAAAAAGCTCAACAACTTTCGCCAATCCTTCTCTAAAAAAGCTGAACAATTCCTGGCAATGACAATGGGTAGATCACAGCCAGTATTTTCATACTGCGAATAGATCGCAGTCTCTTGGGAGTCCAACTAGATTTCAATGGTGGCGGGGGGAGTGTGACAAGAAATTTTCCACCCCGGGTACCACCTGACCTTGCTACGCCACTGAAAACAGGGAAATGGTTTCTCAAAAGCAAAATAAATAATTATCTATCCAGGTGCCTTTCTTGAGGTTTGTCTGGCATAGATCCGGGTCTAATATTAGCCTGCCATGTTACAGTGCAAGTAGACCTGTCCCTGACAGGTCTTGAGATGGATATAAACAGCAGCTTTCTTCAGGTCACTGAAAAGGCTGCTGCTTGATACAAATCTAGAAATTTGTTTGGAATCACTGCATCTCCATGAACATTTGTGAAGTTTCTCCAGGGAAACAGATGTTGTTACACATTTTATTACCCAATGGATCAAAAGACAGTTGTTACACATTTCTGGTCCTATGAAGCAGACCGGAAAGCAACTGGTGTGATTTTGTGATATCATTGTAGAAGCCGGCAAGAAATAGCCAATATTTTTCCTTCACTTTAATAGTTTTTCTCTGAGATGAATCCAGGAGAAAAGGTCACACCCAGATTTACATATAATGTCTGAATGAACACACTGAGAGAGAAGATCTGGGGGCCCAAATTGACCCGAACCTGGTCTAATCTAGGGAACATGCCACCTTGATCAAGTCCTGAATCAACTGAGGAGGAAAGGTAATATCTGGTTAAACACAGAGTGAGAAGGGAGCCAAGGACGAAATAGAAAAGCTGCCTCTTCCTTGTTTACAGCTGCACAGCACAAAAGGACAAGTTGCTTGTGAAATGTATATATTAGGCATGATAGAATACAAAATGAGTTTAATGAGTGCCCACAAAATGGTGCAAAATCTTTTTTTTTGCCAGCTTTTATTTATTTTTTTAAATGCAAACCGATGTAGAAATGGGGCAAACCAAAGACTTGAAATATGCAGAACTAAGAGAAACCAAAACTGGCAATTCATCCATCCCTACACAAGGCTAACTACATGTCAAGCTTTGGAGCAAAAGAACTTCAAACTGGCAGTGACTGTATCAAGCACCCCAGGAGCATGACTGGAGGTGGTGGAGGTGAAACGAAAAAGCCTGGTGATGGTTTCTGAAGATAGGACAGAAATCCAGGTGATAAAGCAAGCAACGAGGATGGGGTTGTGAAATTGGTTTTGTGCAAGTCTCTAGTTGCACCTGTGATCTACATAGCTGAATTCAGATACTACATAGAAGTTTAAGGCATGCGTTCACCATGAGGTTCTTCAGTGCCATAGAGTTCCATGGTGGGTTACATCTATAATAAATGGAAAATGAAATTCAGCTAATATCGACCGTTTTAAGGCCTCTGAATTGAACAGGCGATATCTAGTGTTAGTCATTCTCAGAGCAGACTCATTGAAATAATGGGCTTAAGTCTATTAGTTTCAATTGGCCTACTCTATGCATGACTGACATTTGATATCACTGTGTCTGCATCTTTTAGGTGGGGGTGGGGGGGTTAAAGAGAGAGAAAAATCTCAGATCTTTTTCATTTTTCCCCACAGGAAGATTAAGACACGCCATAGAAATACCTGTTAGTGAAACTGTGTTGGTCAGGGTGGACACCCCACAATTCAATTTCCCTTTCAATTTACCATAATGGGATTAAATTGATAGAAAAAAATGCTTTTAATGAATGAGACTGAAGAACACTCAGCAATCAGAAAATTTGCATGGATTCATTAACTACAGCTGCAGAGGCCTGGGTAATTAATAGTGTTTAACTCTACAGTAGTCTAACACAATTAATTATATTCATTAAACATGTAGCATGTATACCATTTATTCAGAAAGGCATCCTGATGAGGAAAGGCATGCGATTAGACAAGTTCGTTAATTCTGGCATCCCTGTTAACCTTGTTTTAATTGTTTCATTTTTGTAGAAAAGCAGTTATGTGAACTAAAAGTTATAAAGTCCCATGTGAGAAGGTTAAACCCTTTGAAAGCATGAAAGGAACCAATTGAAAGCTCAAGGCTGAGCTCATTTGGAATCTGCTAAGCATAGGCTTCACAGCATGTCCACCATAAAGTCTCAACTAACTTTATTTGGAAAGCAAGGGGTGCATCTTAAGAAGAACAAACAGTAAATGGCCACGCATCTCACCCTCACAGGCCTCGGAAACCCTTAAAGATATAGCAACACTACAGCATTTTTTAGGATTGCTCCTTAAAACACCACATCATCCTTTGACACCAGAGATCATGATGTCAACATTCCATAAGCTATTCTAATTTTTATTATGCATAGCAGTAAAGTCAATTGTTGAAGCATTCCCCTTAAAATTCATATATTGCCATAAAGCACATGATTTTGCCTGCGCTTTACAAAATGCCTAGCTTTGGAGATATTTTCGCATGGATTCGTCTGTTGTGGAGCCCTGGCACATTGGTGATGCAGCTTCTGCTTCTTGCAGAGGATTCTGGGAAGTTGTTTCTTAGTGGGTTCACCTTGTGTCCACACCAGAATAGCAATGCTACAGTATAGTTCAGGGCCGTGGCATGCAACTCTAGCCTATATCTCCCCCACCCTACCCAAAGCAAAATGAACATAACCACACTGTATTACTTCATAGGCATAATCCACACTCCCTCAACCACAGTCCCATGTTTTGCAATACGGGTTTAATAATGATGGACTTCATATGCAATGGCTGGGTAATTCTGGATGGAATAAGATTCAAGTTAAAAAGATCACGAACTCACGTCTTTGCTACTACCTTTTGTTTGAAGTTGGTGCACTATTGCCCATTCAGTTACTAAATCCACTAAATCATCTATACCAGAATGGTTTACCACAGGGTAGCAATCATTTCTTCACCAGGAAGGACCAAAAGGCTTAAAAATAGAGCCAATAAGTTTCTAATCTAGAGTCTAGACAATGGGTATATCACGCTAACCATTTGTTTGTCTAATTGGCTAGATCTGCTTTCCTTATTGTCAGTAGCTGCTATGACTTCATTCATAAAAACACTGAGAGGTTGGAGCAGGGCCAGGCTCAAACCTCCCATTTTAAGCTTATTTGTTCAGAACCTTCATATCCCACCTTTCTTCCATCATAGAATTTGATGCATAGTCCATGGGATTCTCGGGTGGTTTTTAGTCCAGGCACTGATGAAACTGCAGAATTTCACCAAGGTCAGACTCTGCCCTAAACATCCACTGTAGGCAAATCCAGACCTCAGACTTTGCCCTAAGCTTCCATTCTTGCCAAAACTAGAAAGCAAAGAAATCAAAAAGACTGCATTGCCTGTAAAGATTATTTTTCATTATTTATTGCTATTGGCAAATTTGATCTGCAAGGCAATGTTTTCTCATAATTCCCCCCTCCAAAAAAAGAGAAATTCTTTTTTGAAATTTTTCTTGGCTGCATTCCAAATGTACACAGAAGAGGTAAACTATGTTATGCTTTCATGTTTCTGATCACAACGACCTGTTAAATGAGAGTCTATAGAGAATTGATGGTGTAAATTCAGGTGTGCCAAACATAAGCTGCTGATTAAAAATAATACAACATTCATTTGCTGCTTGTTGTTGCTGCTGACCTTCTTTTTTCCATGCTTGACCCTTTCTATTCTGTTGGGGATGCAGATAATCATATTGTCTTCCTATGTTCATGCAGAAGCAGTTTACTAAGGCATGTAAACATCTTCATAACCAAGAATTGCAAGCTGTAAGATCAGGAAGGGGCAGGTGTCTCTTTGGCTCAAGCTGCAAACATTTTTAACTTGGAAAAGTGACCACATGTCGACTTTTGTACCTGATCATTTTTTCCCCTTTCCTGTTGCCCTCATGCCAGGAGTCCAAGATCCCAGCTTGATAACACAGTAAGCATAGGTAATTAAAAAGGAGGATTTATTGCAAAAAACCCCTCAAACCAGATCACTCCAGACGGCTCTGATAAAGCCCCCTGCATCATTACTCAAGATGACCGTTCTGAAGACTTCTTCCAGCATCTCCAGAAGATATTGAACTTATGACCTTTATGTCCTTTGTTTTGCTTCCCATCTAGCAGCCCTCCCATTTGCTGACTCTTCGGACATGGTGGATCAGCTCCAACCTCCTCCTTTTTTGAAAGGCTGTCTCTGAATCTATTCGTGCCTATTTGTGCTTCTGGTGAGCTTCGGCTGTATTCTAGCCTGCTCTCAGCTACTGCCTTATCAGCCTGCCCACCAAGGTCAGGAGAGCCGAAGTCTGCAGCTGCCAGCTCTCCCCTGCCTGACTAACATCTAAGCCTCTCTGTTCCTGGCTGCTTTCTGCAGTTGACTACAAACCTTCACTCGGAGCTGGCTCATTCCTGACACCTCATGTGGCAAGATTTGCAATATACCCTTCATGGGAAATGCAAAAAAATCTATTTCCCCCCAGATATGGTTCATTTCATGAGGCCAAGTGGCAGGTGCAGTAGTGCTACATTGCTACCCTTCCAATACTGGTGCCATTACTGCTTACCAGGATGGGGGCAGACTAGGGCATTGCCAAGGGCACTTCACAGCCAAAGGGAATGCACACGGAAGATAGTCAACAATTTATTGTCAAAGAAAACACAGTCACTTTTACAGCTCTGTATACCCACTGACACCTATCTAGCATCTAGGCAGCTTTCCCCAGGTACCTGTTCTATGGAGGAAGTGCAGCAACAGGGGCCGCCACCTGTTTATGCACCTTTCCCTGCTGGGCTGTGCATATGCAGCCAGAAATTTCTTCCTCTCATCGTTTCTCAATCCGCTCCTGGTTCTGGAAGACAGTGGGGCAGGAGACTGGTGTTATAATAAAAAGTGAAAAAAAACTGCTCCTTCCCCCTTATGGGGTATTCCAGAACCTTTATAGAGTCCTTAAGGGGGTTCCCTTTCAGTAGGAGAAAAAACAGAGGCCAACCAGAGTAAATTAAAAGCAAAGCGGTTAGTAAGCCTGATCTTTATTCAAGGAACTGTTGCAACAGGGTCACCACTCACCACGTGCAGAAGAGAGGAGAACCCTGAAAAAACAGTGCACAAGCCCTTATATAGACTTTTGAAATTGCCCACCCTGTAGCCCAAGACCACCTGCAAAGCATCATAGCTACATGCATCACAGAAGGAAGCGGTCTACAGCAGAATTCCTGCCTGCCAAGGTTTCTGATAAAGCGTGTTCTCCAATAAATGAGAGCACGTGTTGCGGTGTGGGCCGCCGGGCCAGGTCTCTGGTTGCCAGGCAGGTTAATAGTTGTTGCCTGGCATTGCGATTGGATAACCGGGTTGCTGGGGCAAATTGTATGTTGCAAATTGGGTGGGTGGGACCATAGTCTTTAAATATCAGTGCACTCTGGTTTCTCTTTCTCTTTGCAGAGTGCATCGGATCACCCGCCCGCCCGCCCTCTTTTCCGGTTGACCTTGCTTTGCCTGTCATGGGGTCGTCTGCCTTGGCGCAGGGGCCTAGTAGGAAGTTTGCCATTTGGTGATTGGCTGTGCCATTTGGTTTTTGCCTACTACTCAGCAATTTGTCACAACTTGCAAGGTTGTGGTTAGGCATTGGTTATAATATGCTGGTGGTGGAGGGGTGAGGTTAGGCCGTGCCTGCCCCTCTCGTTGCGCTGAAGGGAATTCCGGTAAAGGAATCCTGGGGCTTTCCATGATTTCGTCCAATCCCTGTCATGGGACCAGGGCCGCCCAATCCCTGTCATGGGAATCCTTGTCATAGGACCGGGCCAGCAAGCTTTCGGGAAGCTGCTGGGGTGAGCGGCGTGGGTCTGATGCTTAGCTCAAATGATCCCCAAGTTAGACTTTCCCTTCTACTGGCTACCGATCGGACCTCAGGATGTCAGTTCTGTCCCAGGCGGGGGGGACAGATAGTCATAACCAATGTCTAAACAACCACTCACTGATTTTGTATTTTAATAAAGTTGTGGCTAAAATAGTGCCCAAAAACCAAAACTAAATTACGTGTTATGTGTGAAGTTATTTGAGGGGTGGCCTGGGGACTTACACACGCAATGGTCACTGATTGCATTCCCTGGGCAGTCTGGCCAATACTTTAGTTCCTGAATCCAGCTTGATTATCATCTTCCAAAGCAACTACTCTATTCTGAACTTAAAAATGGAAAGTGTAATGCTGGTGGTCAACAAAAGAGGTTTAAAGCCTGTCTCAAGGCAAATCTTAAAAAAATGTAGTATAAACACCGACAACTGGGAAACACTTGCCTGTGAGCACTCCAGAGAACAGCCTTTACCAAAGGTGTCATGGGCCTTGAAGACACTCAAACTCAGGATGCAAGGGAGAAACGTGCTAAACGGAAAGCACGCTTGGCAAATCCACACCGTGGTCAACTCTCGCCCGGAAACCAATGTCCCCACTGTGGAAGGACGTGTGCATCCAGAATTGACCTCCACAGTCACTTGCGAACTCATTGTTAAAGCCGTGTTTATGGAAGACAATCTTATTCGGCCACGAGTGATCGAAGAAGAAGAAGAAGAAGAAGAAGAAGAAGAAGAAGAAGAAGAAGAAGAAGAAGATTCATAGACAGATGCACCCTTAAGACAGGATTTGCAAGCAAAAAGACAATGGGAAGGCTTTCCCCATTTCCCTCCCTTACTGCAGAGGAATATTAGAAGTCATTGAGAGAGTCAAAATGGCTTCAGGATTACTCTCCCATACTATTTCAGACACATGGTTCATATATTTAGATACGTGTGCACTTATGAATATTTATTCTATATCTGAGACCTTAAAATTCATATAACAGTGGGGAAGCACCTGGCCCTTCATTTGCCTGACCTGCCTCTTCCTCCGACCTATCCTATGTTCCACCATCTATCGCTGAAGCTTCCCCTGCCTTCTGGCTGGTACAGTTCCCTCTCCTGAGTCAGACTCCAGCCCCTCTTCCCCCAGACCACATTTGTCAGTGTCCTGCCAGTCCCTGACAGGCACTGGGTGAGTTCAGGGCTCTACAGATTGCTCTTCTGGCTGGGTGAAAAGCTTTACTTTGAGGGTTTAGGAAGCGTTGCTAACAGGCTTGCCAATAAGGCACCTTGCCCTCCTCAATACAGTGGTACCTCAGGTTACATACACTTCAGGTTACATATGCTTCAGGTTACAGACTCTGCTAACCCAGAAATATTACCTCGGGTTAAGAACTTTGCTTCAGGATGAGAACAGAAATTGTGCTCCGGTGGCGCGGCAGCAGCAGGAGGCCCCATTAGCTAAAGTGGTGCTTCAGGTTAAGAACAGTTTCAGGTTAAGAACGGACCTCCGGAACGAATTAAGTACTTAACCTGAGGTACCACTGTATTTGTTTTAAGGGCAGGGGCACCTCAATCTTGAGTCAGTCTTGCACACATTGCACACACCCTCCAACTTTTCTCTGATGGAAAAAAGTGACGTCCCATTCCCTAATGATAATTTTACTATTTATACTCTGCACATCTTACTGGGTTGCCCTAGCCACTCTGGGTGTCTTCCAACATCTATAAAAACATAATAAAACAATAAACACAAAAGACTTCCCTATAAAGGATTGCCTTCAGACGGCTTGGGGGTTGGATAACTCCATACCCTCCAACATTTCTCCAGTGAAAATAGGGACGACTAAAAGCAACCCAAAAGCATGTAGAGTTTTCAGAATCAACTATGTCATTTTAGAAGGAGTTATCCCCACTGGGCTCCCAGTGGGGATAACTCCTTCCCAGGAGACTGAAAATGAGAGCAGGTGCTAAATTTCTCCACAACTGAGAAAGCTTAGTTATTGCGAGAAACAGCTGTCCATGCTAAAAAGGAGAGGCAGTTTCATCAGATAGCAAAAAGGTATTTCCTCGCTACGATTAAATGTTTTGGACTTGAGGGAAACCAATTTTGTGCGTAACATTAATGTGCGCCATTGCCTGCAATTCTATTCTATTTTATTTTTGCTTCTTGAAAAGTCTGCTTTTCATCAACCTATTCTAGTTTTTTATATATATTAGGGTGGAAATTACATAAGATATAGCCACACAGCAGGTTACCATGGTAATGGAAGAGAAATGAATTATACAATGTGTAGTAAATGTTTCTTATTCAGCCGCCACATGCATGAAATGGCACAGCTGGGAAGCATTTAACATTCTGCATTTACCAGGACAAACAAGGGGAACCGATGGAGTGAGACTAGACATTAAATAAAATCGTAAAACCATAGAATTGTAGAGTTTGAAGGGACCCCAAGACTCATGTAGTCCAACCCTTTGCAAAGCAGGAATCACAGCTAAAGGCTTATTGACAGATGACCATCTAACCATTGTTTAAAAACCTCCACTACCTTCCGAGGGAGTCCGTTCCACTGTCAAACAGCTCTTACCACCAAAAAGTTCTTCTTGGTGTTTAGACGGACTCTTCTTTCCTGTAATTTGAATCCATTAGTTTGGTCCTACTCTTTGGAACAGCAGAAAACAAGTTGGGAAGAGGAACAAAGCACAAAGAATGGAGGGGCCTTATTTTGTTTACCAATTCTCCAGAAAAACCAAAGACCAATTCCAAAAGTTGATACAGTGGTACCTCAGGTTACATATGCTTCAGGTTACAGACTCTGCTAACCCAGAAATAGTACCTCGGGTGAAGAACTTTGCTTCAGGATGAGAACAGAAATCGTGCGGCGGCGGCACAGCAGCAGTCGGAGGCCCCATTAGCTAAAGAGATACCTCAGGTTAAGAACAGTTTCAGGTTAAGAACGGACCTCCAGAACGAATTAAGTTCTTAACCTGAGGTACCACTGTACTTGTGGCTCACTTAATAGAAACTTGTTTTACAGATGTATATAGTGGTACCTCGGGTTAAGAACTTAATTTGTTCCGGCGATCCGTTCTTAACCTGAAACTGTTCTTAACCTGAGGTACCATTTTAGCTAATGGTGCCTCCTTTTGCGCCACCGGAGCATGATTTCTGTTCTCATCCTGAAGCAGAGGTACTATTTCTTGGTTAGCGGAGTCTGTAACCTGAAGCGTCTGTAACCTGAAGCGTCTGTAACCCGAGGTATCACTGTACTGTTGTAAATTGTGGTGGATGTTACAGGAGTACAGGTTTTCATAATGTGTTTTGGGGAGTCTCCAGGGAAATTTAAATAACAATAAAATAATTAAAAACGAGCTTGCTCCATTTTACCATGTGACAAACCTTCAGATATGTGAAGATGGCTATTCTACCACTTCTCAGTCTTCTTTTCTCCAGGCTAAACTTACCCAGCTCCTTCAACCGTTCCTCATAAGGCTTGGTTTCCAGACCTTTGATCTCCTTGGTCGCCCTCTTCTGCACACATTCCACCTTGTCAATATCCTTTTTAAACTCTGGTGCCCAGAACTCCAAATGGGGTCACCAAAGGCTGAAATGCATCCTGAAATCTGGACTATACTGAAGCCTAAGTAAAGGGCACATTTAAAAATACCATAAAATATCCTGGAAAAGCTACCTTCCTTTCTATAGCCAAGACACCAGACCAAAAAAATGAAAACCCAAAGCACGAACCTGTCTTCCTAACACGATGGAGTTTTACTCACCCGCTCTTGGAAACTAATTAACTACAGAAACTTCCGCACATGGACAGGAACCCTTGGTGGTTTCCAGTACGTTTTAAGTTTTAATCTGATGCCTCTCCTTCTGAAAATTATTTTCCTTTCCTCTTGGCACTTTGCTATCTTGTTACTTCTGCATTTGATGAGGGAAACACAGCGTGGAGCTGCTTGCAACCTTTAGGTAGCTTTGGATAATCTACTGCTAATGTTGCTGACAAAGGAGAAGAAAAGAATAGGGCTCCTTTCTTATCTGAATGTTTCTGTTCTATAAACAGCTGCATTGTTTTGCAAGAAGATCTCCCTTCTCTCTATAAGGACATAAAAGGCACCTCAACTTCTTTAGTGCTATAGCACTTTAACTGCAAAAACTTTAATTTCTCTTTCTTTCTTTCTTTCTTTCTTTCTTTCTTTCTTTCTTTCTTTCTTTCTTATACACGTTCTTCTTAGGCCTTTTATGTGACACATGTGCTCCGTAGTACTTTTACTTGCAGAAGTGCAACTTGTGTGCCTCTGTGCACCAGTTGTCATGAATGCACAATAAAAATGATGCCTGGGAGGAGCAGCACTCATCGACCAACAAATCTGGGTTACTAGACAGCAGTCTACTTCAATAAGGAATGTTCAATCAGCAGCATAGGCATCTCGGCCTTGATTTGTGGCAGAATATTCATAGAATGGGGACCACAAAATGGGGATTTTCTGCTTTCCCCCTGTACTGTGGAATACCATTCCCTCTTCTGTATCTGAAACAGCGACCACCAGTTGCTTCAGACATCTTGTGAAAACTTTATCTATTTGCCTTGGTTTTCCCTGACCCATAAATTGGAGTGGACCCTGTTTCCACAGAAACTTGTGAATTTCTGTTTTATTTGTTTTTATACTGTTTTGTTTTTATATGCCTTTATACTTCTATCAGGGATGCAGGTGGCACTGTGGTCTAAACCACAGAGCCTAGGGCTTGCCGATCAGAAGGTCGGCAGTTCAAATCCCCACGATGGGGTGAGCTCCCATTGTTCGGTCCCAGCTCCTGCCCACCTAGCAGTTCGAAAGCACGTCAAAGTGCAAGTAGATAAATAGGTACCACTCCGGCGGGAAGGTAAATGGAGTTTCTGTGCGCTGCTCTTGTTCGCCAGAAGCTGCTAAACTGTTTGCGGACAAACGCCGGCTCCCTCGGCCTATAGAGCGAGATGAGCGCGAAAACCCAGGCATCCGCGACTGGACTTAACTGTCAAGGGTACCTTTACCTTTTACCTTTATACTTTTATCATGTTGTTTTGATGTCATATATTTATTTAAACTATATTTTTTAAATCGTAGAGCACTTAGAGATTTTTAAAACACCACGCTGTTTATAAATGAATAAAGTTAAATGAATAAATCTAAAACCATAAATCCACAAGAAGGCCACCATTTTACATTCCCATAGTACCCAGGATCTAGTGTTGCTCTGGAATTTGGTTGAAGTGGGGATGGGGCATGGAATGGAAGTTTCTACAAAAAATGGTGGTGTATATTCAGAGGATTGTACCCTTAAGAAGTAAAATACATAAATGAGGGCTTTGTGGCTTAAATACACTTAACCCACAGTGCCAGGGCTTCTGATAGTGAACAGACTCTTACAGCAAAATGTGACATCATTTCCCATAGCATAAGCTACCTTTTCTCAAACTGATGTTGCAGTGCTTTAATTAAATTCTAGCAATCTTATTGATTTTCTTTTATCATTAAACAGATACTGCTTGTAAGCAGAACTAAGATGGAATTTGAATGCCTTCTCAAGTAATAATTTGCAGCAATACTGTCTTACAATGTTGCCAGCAGTTCATTAGTTCAAAGCAATTCTTCGTATTGGTAATTTGTATTTATATGGTGAGAACTGCAGCAAGGCTATGAGAACTAAATGAAGGGGAGAGGTGAAACTGACATTTTGCAACCGGGCAATCCAAATTCTGTCCTGGAATCTTGACTTCTGATATAAAAGCTGAACTCTACAACTGGTTTAAATCATATGAATTCAAGCAAATTCCTCTCTCGTTTCAGGATTCACATTTGGTTTTATTTGGCCATTGGCCATGACCCCATTGCTTATTATTTTGCATAATTGATTCTGCAGTTTTTACTGTTTTGAATAGGCACTTTGGCTCCACTAGCAAGGAGTCAAGCATAATTACTATCTCAGCCACAGCAAAATCTTATTCTCACACCACTTTCGCTTCTGAGATTTCAGCAAGCATTGCTCCAACATTGGTGTTATGTACTGAGTTGAATAGGATCCAAACTGCAGCAGTCTGGTTGGTCCTAGAACAATAGGATCCAAAAGGCAGCAGTCTGATTGGTCCTAGAACAATAGGATTCAGAATGCAGCAGTCTGATTGTTCCTAGAACAATGCAGCAGTATGATTGGTTGGCAGGAACCACCCAATCATGCTCCAGATAGAAGTGAATTCACAACCTGATTGGCTTACAGTAGAATTCCGGAATTAGCCAATCATGTGCAGCCCATTGTATAAATAATGTATATAAAGCAGATGCTTTGAGGGGACTTTCATTCATTCCTCCTCACCACTACGAGCTGAATAAAGAGCATGAAATCACTTTGCGACTCTGAGTATATTTCAATTGGGTAACTCCTGCAGCCAATTGGAAGCTGCAGATCCCTGTCGGACGTTCGGGTTCCAAAGAATGTTCGCAAACTGAAACGCTCACTTCTGGGTTTGCGGTGTTGGGAGCCAAAACGTCTGAGTACCAAGGCGTTCAGGATCCAAGGTGCGACTGTACTGTGTTCGTTTTTCTGATTATAATGCTGTTGCTTCTGCCCCATTTTCCAATGTTGCTTTCACACTGCAGTACCTGTCATGTTAAGGAACTGTGGCTTTTTGACCAATATACCAGCATGTTCTGTTAAATTCCATTCATACCAGTGGGCATGGTGTGGCACAACGTTACTGGACCACATAGCTATTCAGCCACTCTTTCATTGTACGGGTGCTTCTGTTCCCCCATGAAAACGCCAGGAAAGAACTATATGCTGGTATACCACCCCAAATTTCACCACTTTATTCCCATGTTTTTTCTGGGTCAAGGTGGCAAATAGATTTTTTTCTGGAATCAAATAACATGGAAGTGGGAGCTAAACTTCCATTTGGTTTCTGGAAGTGGCACTCATATCACACGAAAGCTCAAATATAATGCAGAAATCAACAGTTAGAGAAATGTTGGGGAAATGGAACAAACTGCCATGTGACTGCATGGCATTGTCACACAAAATCTGCCATAAGAGCTAAGGACTTTCCCATTTCAGAAATAAAACCTGAAACTCCCAAAAGCACATTCTCTGCTTCTGCAGAATTACAGTATAGTCACATAGCTGTCTTCACCTTTCGATAGGTACTTTCCTGTAGATATGTACTATCCTACATAACCTGGGTGGGACGCGGGTGGCGCTGTGGGTTAAACCACAGAGCCTAGGACTTGCCGATCAGAAGGTCAGCAGTTCGAATCCCCACGACGGGGTGAGCTCCCATTGCTCGGTCCCTGCTCCTGCCAACCTAGCAGTTCGAAAGCACGTCAAAGTGCAAGTAGATAAATAGGTACTGCTCTGGCGGGAAGGTAAACGCCGTTTCAGTGTGCTGCTCTGGTTCGCCAGAAGCGGCTTAGTCATGCTGGCCACATGACCCGGAAGCTGTACTCCAGCTCCCTCGGCCAATAAAGTGAGATGAGCACCGCAACCCCAGAGTTGGCCATGACTGGACCTAATGGTCAGGGGTCCCTTTAACTTTACATAACCTGGGTATGGAACAGGACTGGTTCCAGGTTAATCAGGAATAACTCTGAAGCAGTTACGACTAAATGCTCCATTCTTAGGCCATGATAATAGAATCATAGCAGAGCTGGAAAAATCTGGAACATCTGGTCCCAACCCCCTGCAATGAAGGAATATGCAGCCGTCCCATATGGGGAACAAACCTGCAACCTTCCGGGTTGGCGCCTCCGGCAATGGCGGAGCTCCTCCAATCGGGAGGAACTTGCTCCGTGGAAAGCAGGGTCTGACTGCCACGGCGAAGGCGGAGACCCATTGAAATCACAAGCGGGAGAAGCTTGTGAACCTGGGATTCGGCTGGCACCTTTCGCGCCTCCCCTACTCGCGGGGAAACCCTGTTTTGGGGATCCGGAGCGACGTGGGGTGAGTGGCGTGGTGCTTCAAATTGACTGCTTCTTTCACAGAGTGAAGCCGCATTGCTGTTGCCGGAGAGCGCTGACTTTTTCCTGTGGACAATTGGATTTTAAACAACTACCCGTGAGTAGAACAGAAAATTGGATTTTTAAATACCTTAATTTGGCACCGAAACGGGGAAGGTCTTAAACAGGAAGTCCTCCTTCCTCTTTTGTAAATAGATTGAAGCAAAGACGTTATAAGCTAAAGTCTTTGAAAGCTTTTGGCAAAGGATTAAATTTCCATCGGTTGAAACTACAAAACCCCCCTTGGAAGCAGGAGAAGAGGGGGGAAATTTTGGACTTAGCGAGCCTGCAGGAGAGTGTGAAAAACCAAATTACCACTGCTCTGAACCTGGAAAAGGGCTGCCAGAAAGAGTGACGTTTTGGGAGAGTTCACTGACTGCGAACAGAACATTTTTGACAGCTAGTTAAATAAGAGAAAGATACTGTTTCCATTGTCCTCTTCTGTGTTTAAAAAGGAGGAAAAGTAACTGAAAAGTGAAACTATCTTTATGGCTTGAGTTGTGTTTGAAGGGATTGATACAAGTGGAGACTGTTTCCCTCTAGAGGGAGCCTTTGAAACTGTTACAGGAGTATAACTGGGGAATCGCCAGCTGTGAGATAAGAAATTGTGAGAACCAGAGATTGACCTTGGACCATCTAAAATGTTGACAGGAGAAGCCATTGTGTCGGTATTATGTAAGATAAGCTATTCGCTGGAACAGCTTCATAAGAGGACGGATGACATGTCTTTTAAAATTGACAACTTGGAACAAAAAGTGACTAATTGGAGACAAAAAGTGAGCACCAATACAGAGATAATTCAGGACTTGGTACAAGAATCTACTTTGGCAGGACAAATTGTGGAGGAGAAAGAGAAAGCTGTGGTTGTTGAGCCTAAAGGAATACAAGCGGGATCCTCAGTCTTACAGAAGCAAATTGAGGATTACAAGTTGAGGCTTTCTATGATTGAATCAAGAAAAAGCCAGATTTTGAGGATTGGATCCCGGCTTGGATGGAAGAAGGAAAGTTGGAAAGATCCCTCTATGCAGGGATTAACTGATTTTTGGGACATGGACTTGGGTCTGGAGGAGATTGGAGTTCTGGGGGCCTTTGGATTTGGAGGAATTTTGAAAAATGTCATGAAACACCTTATAGACCTTAGCTTCAACCATGGAAATTTGGCTGACCTGTCCAGAAGGAATAAAAGCATGGTTAGGTTGGAGTCTTCCCGAGATCTGCTCTTTGGCATTAAAGAATATGAAGAAGACCTGCAGAAGGGACCTGGAAAAGAGTTAAGAGCCTCGGACATAAGATCTCCAGGTTGATGGACTATATGGAATTGACAGAAAGGACTGGCAGAATCCAAAACCAGGGAGAGGAGATGGTGGAAGAAGATTGGAGAATTTAAAGTTTATATATAGAAATACTGTAAAATTAATGAGTGATAGAAAAATGGTGGAAAGAAATTTTATGGCCTTAGCAGAACTATTATAAGGAGTTAAGTATATATAAGTATTTTAGTTTTAATGAAAAATAAGGTTAAAAAATATGTCAAGATATCTATAATATGATAGAAAATAGAGAAAGATGGAAAAGGTGTATGGAAAAGGTGTGTTGTATGTTTTTAAATGGTTTTTGTTTTGTTTTGTTTAGGGTTAGGGTGGGTTAGGGTTTTGTTTAGTTTAATGTGTTTAGGTTGTGTTTTGTATTGTTTATACATTGTATTGTATTGTTTCTTTTCTTTTTTTGTTTTCTCTCTCTTGTCTTTTTTCCTTTTCTTTTCCTTTTCTGTAATCTTTAAAAGTAATAAATATTATTTAAAAAACAAACAAACAAACCTGCAAGCTTGGCATTCTCAGCACCATGCTCTAACAAACCAAGCTATCAGGTTATCCTAACCCCATAAAGTTTCTTTAAAAACAAAGCTACTGCAAATCTCTGAAAGGGTTGAGTAGGATTGTCTCCCTTGGTGGTTGTGCTGCTAACATGAAGGGAATTACTCTATGTTGAAATGGGTGGGTGGGTGTGTGCTAGAAAAAGAGGTTCTGTGGCAATCAGATCTGTGGAAAAGCAGAGTGTTTAACCTCACTGAGTAGATCCTAGTTTATTTTGCATGTTGAGCAACAGCAGCTAGTTCATACCTTATCATGTTTCCTCACTCTGATATGAAAATAGAAGCATTCAGTTTATCTAAGTGTTACAAGCTAATGGGTGGATTCTTTTTCAGTTCACTTATTGAATACTCAGAAATTTTTGGGAGGGACAATGCTAACGGGGGCCTTCGAGTTCCAAAGCCAACCATTGCAGCAAAGCAATCAATACAACACCAGCCAACTATCTTCCTTTTCTGTGCTTGCCTGTGTTTGGTGGTAAGGCAAAAGTTCAGCATAGATAGCTTTATTGCAAAGTCCTATTGCTGACTGCAATCTGTTGAAACAAGAAGATAAACAACCATCGACATGGTTATCAGGGCGAAACTGCACTATAGTAGCAGAACCTTGTCTTTCAACTTGAGATAAGCCAGTATGGTGGAGAGCCAGAATGGTGCAGGAATGGTGGTGGTGTCATGCGAGATCTTCAGCTGTGGCAGACTTTAGGCTCTCAAGTTTCAGTGGTGCCCTGTGTGATGCTAAAACTTGGCATCCCTCACCTCTCGCTCTCCATTCTGCAGCTTTGTTGTGGTGCCCCCCTGCAGCCGAACCAGTCATGCTACCCTATAACCACCCCGGCTTCAGAAATTTCCCACCCCATTTGCGCATGAAAGTCCATTCTCAGATTGCAGCAGATCCATCTTTTGAAACCCATTTCTGCCACAATTATCTATGACTGGCCCTTTCTCTTGCGCCAAGAAGAAGAAGAAGAAGAAGAAGAAGAAGAAGAAGAAGAAGAAGAAGAGTTTGGATTTGATATCCCGCTTTATCACTGTCCGAAGGAGTCTCAAAGCGGCTAACATTCTCCTTTCCCTTCCTCCCCCACACCAAACACTCTGTGAGGTGAGTGGGGCTGAGAGACTTCAAAGAAGTGTGACTAGCCCAAGGTCACCCAGCAGCTGCATGTGGAGGAGCATAGACGAGAACTCGGTTCACCAGATTACAAGTCTACCGCTCTTAACCACTACACCACACTGGTTCTAACAAACCCCATGCTCTAATAATAGAAGTGTAGAGTGGGAAGGGACCCTAAGGGTCATCCAGTCCAACCCCCTGCAATGTAGGGGCTGGGGACAATGTTCAGCTCAAGGGCTACAGTCCCTTCTGGGGACTGTTGTGGGCCGTGCCAGAGGCAAAAGTGGGTGCAGCAGCTGATATAAATGTTCCCCTTTTATGGTAGGCTAATTTCTCAGTACATTGCTCTCTGACTTCCATCCAGGCAAGCAAGGGACATTGTAAGAGTTCAAGGACAAATAGCAGCCAGGCAAAGACACCCAAGGAAGGTGGGGTGCAGGGTCAGAGAGGGGTGTAGTTGGGGAGGGGATACGGGGTGCTGTGGAGAGAGTCCCAAGTACCAGATAGAGAGACTGGGAGGGTCTCATTTGGCCCTTAGGCCTGAGATCCCCCACAGCTGATCCATCAGTAAAATCTGCCATAGAAATACTAGTGGAACTGTGAGATGACATTTTATTTTGACACTTCTGTGTTAGAACGTTCCCTTCAGTAGTGAAGGAAATGGGAACGAAAAGTCTCAAATTGCTCTGCAGGTACCGTGGCAAAAATAACACTGTGTGCAGCTGGCTCTTAAACCCAATTCAAAAGCATCAGAGTGGCAGACTCTCAGGAAGCTAGTCCCTGTGGTTTTTAGAGGCATTGTTTTACTGCTGCATCTGAACTGGCTCAACTTCCCTTCTCCTCTGTGCTGAAACACACACACACACACCAGAAAATGAACAGCAAACCTGGAACAATCTAATGCTGCAGGATACCCTGAAGTTAGGAATCTTATATTAGGCAAAAGTTTGAAGCATGATAAGAGAATCAAACTGGGTCAGAGTGTACTTCTGTGCGACTTACACATACCTTTCAGTTATAGAGGGGCAAAGTAATATATCACCAGTTATTCTGAGCACAACAGAATCAGAAAGATATCCATTCTATTAATGGGTTGGGGAGCTTCTTTTATGATGATGAAGAAGAAGAAGAAGAAGAAGAAGAAGAAGAAGAAGGAGAGTAGTAGTAGTAGTTTGGATTTGATATCCCACTTTATCACCACCCTAAGGAGTCTCAAAGCGGCTAACAATCTCCTTTTCCCATTGTTGGCCAGAAACTGGAAATCACAAGAAGTACCAACAGTGGAGGAATGGCAGATGAAGATGATGGAATTTAGATGATGGAATTTTCGGAGCTAACCAACCTGACCGGAAGGGTCCGCTACCAGAAGGAGGAGGAGTACCAAGAGGAATGGAAGAAATTTAAAGACTATTTAGTCAAATATGTTAAGATAACCTAAATAGAATTACTTGCGAGTATCAGATAGGCCTAGGATTTAAATATGTGATGTTATAGAATCCTAAGGTTAAAAGCTATAATGAAAAGAAAGAAAGATGTTAATGGACTGAGTAAATTTTTGGGAAATCAGTTTTGGAAAACCGCTACAGTGATGTATATGGAAACTCAGCCAGGGGGATTCGAGGAAGTCACCCATCAATGTTAACAAAAATGGAATTTTTACAGTTAGGAATGTTTGTGGTTTTTTATGTTTGTTATAAATTTGGAAAATTATTTTAAAAATAGAAAAACAAAACAAAACAATCTCCTTTTCCCTTCCTCCCCCACAACAAACACTCTGTGAGGTAAGTGAGGCTGAGAGACTTCAGAGAAGTGTGACTAGCCCAAGGTCACCCAGCAGCTGCATGTGGAGGAGCGGGGAAGTGAACCCAGTTCGCCAGATTACGAGACTACCGCTCTTAACCACTACACCATATGATGAATCACCCAACCAGTTCGCTTAAAAGTGACTTGACATATTAAGGAGACCCACTTATTTGTTTGTATTTACATACAACCCTTCATAGGAGGCAGTCATTGGCTCATCTCGCTCAGTATTGCCTACACTGATTAGCAGTGGATTTCCAGTAGGGTTGCCATACGCCCAGGGAATCCCAGACATGTCCTCTTTTGGGCAAATATCCGGGTGGTCTTGGATGAGGCAAGCGTGCTGGCCTGCCCCAATCACTGCTGCCTTGGGGGGAGGCTAATGAAGTCTACCAGAGATGTGGTGAAGGCTCCTTTAAACTTCTCTGTTGAGGGGCGTGCAGCCATGCACCCCTCAGTGGAGAAGTGTGATGGAGCCTGCACCTCCTCAGCCTTGCCAGGGATAGGGTGGGGGCTCCATTAGTCTTCCCCCCTCCCCGCCAGGACTTCCTCCCCATCCTCTTCTTTGGATTTCAAGATATGGCAAACTATCTTTCTAGGAGCCTGGCAATGCTGAGGATTAATCCCAGGGCCTTCTGCATAGATGATAGATGTTATGCCACTGATCTATGGCCATTCTCCAACATGGCCTACCAAATGTTTTGAAATCCAATTCCCCTCAACCTTGATGATTCAGAATGACTTGAGGTTACCAGTTTGGGGAAGGCTAGTATAAATATTACAGGCAAATGAGGGGAGGATCCCCATGGACAGCTGAAATGTAAACAGACCCTCTAGTTTTTTAAGAAAAATATTGGTGGATCCTTCTGTCATTCATCTCTGTCTCACACATGGAGATATGGGTGATATTCAATATTAGTTATGCTCAGGGTAGACTCTCTGAAATCAACAGACTTACTACTCTAAACAAAGTCGCATTACCATTTCATGGGAATTGCAACTGCGAGAGGAAAACTTTTAACAATTTGAAATATTCATAATTACCCAGTGAAATCTACACTCTTTGAATATTTATTTCAGGCAGGCATCCTTTCGTAGTTTGTTCAAAGATTTAACTTTTGTTAAAGGAGGGGGAGAAATGACAACAAACGGATTTAAGGTATTTTGTGTGGTAACTTTTATGGTATGTTTCAACAGCTTTAGGACCTTCTATAAAGAAATTTAAGAGGTTTTGTTTGTAATGTCTTTCCATTAAAGCTAATGTATTCTAAGAAGAATGGGTCTTCCGGGTGATCTGACCTTGCATTTATATGTAGTTCTATAAGGTCATTTCAGAGAGAGAGAGACTAATCTAACAGAATTGAGCATGGCTTCAAAATTGTAGAAGTTAGAGCTCTTGGTGCTTCTTAGGGACTCCAGAAAAGTCTTCATTTTTAGACCCTCTGACTATTTGCATCCTTGGGATATAGAACATTGGAGCAGAATTTAAAAGGAATTTACTGCACCAAGCCCTGGAATAGATTAGGTCACAGACAGAAAACTACACTTTCCCCCATTTTTACTCAGCATTAATGAATCTGAAACAACAATCACATCACTACTTTAACATTTCTTACACATAATGATTAACAACAGGGACTTAAAACAGGGGGGAGAAACCACTGGACCTCAAGATATTGTCAGACTCAAACTCCCACCAGCCCCTGTCAGCATGACCAATGGTCAGGGATGAGGGGAGTCCAGAAATATTGGGAGGGCCACATGTTCCCATTCCTGATTTAATCTTTACTCCTGCCTCAAAAGAATGGGGGAAAGGCCTGTTAAATTGTAAGTACTCTGGGCTATTAGTGCCATTTATTGATTGATTGATTGATTGATTGGTTATTTGTTTGTCTGAAAGCATTTCTACACTGCTTACCATTTAAAATCTCTAAGAGATGTACAACAAGAATAAACAGTATCTTAAAAGCAGAGATTTAAAAACAACAACACCAAAATCTAGTAGTTAGGAAAAGCCTGAGCAAATCAGAATGCCATTACATGACATCTGAAGCGACTGACGGATGATGGTTCACGTATGGCAGAGGGAAGGGAGTTCTACATTGCTGAGTACAATAGAAAAGTTCAGCAGGTACCTGGCCCCTGTCAATTAATCTGGAGATGGTGTCACTGTGTCTACAGTTGCTTTACACAAACTTGGCACCTGCCATTTCTCCTCCTCTCATTTGGCCATTTATTGAAGGAAGTCAAGTACCCAGAGCCGGCCTAGCATTAGGCAAGGTGCTGCTTCTGCCTCAGTCAGGACAAGCCCCTCAGGAGACATGCCCATGGGTGCCCCACCTGCCCTGCTGCCACTGCCAGCGACAGAGAAGTGCCATTGCCATCTCGCCCAAAATCAACACCAAGATCTGCCAAAATCTGTAGAGATGTGAGCAGATGCTCAGAGAGATTATATTAATCTTTCCTTGCTCATGTTTGTGAGTTCAGCAGAGTGCCATCCCTTTGTAGCTTAAAAGGGAAGCTGAGACTAGTTTTAGCCTTTTAGTTTAAGCAATCCAGGACAATTTAAGGCAAACAGGATTCTCCAGTCATTTCCCCTTTTTCTCTCCAGTAAAACAATAATCACACAAACAGTCTAGTAAAAGGTAAAATTAACATTTACTCATTCAGAATACTTGCTGAAGAGTAAGAGACAGGGCCGGATTTAGGTTTGACGAGGCCCTATGCTACTGAAGGTAATGGGGCCCTTTTATATGTCCAGCTGTCCTTTGTCAACAAGAAATTGTCACTGTTTTTTTGTGTTGAATATATGCTATATGGTAATTTATGGACCTAATATGTATCTTAAAGCCAAAATATGTATTTTATCAAAGTAACTGTTGAACTGAAATACAATTAAGAAGAAGTATATTAATAGTGAAATACATGCCATGCAACCAGTCTATGCAGAATGTAGGCACCCTATATATAGAAATGAGCAAACCAGTGATATTTTAGGGACTTACCGGTACATCATAGGAGCCTACACAACACAAAACACGGTTGCTGTATGTAGGTCTTAATTTATTTGGTTTTTATCTTATACAGTGGACGCTTGGGTTGTGAACATGATCCGTGTGGGATGCACGTCCACAACCCGCAGCGTCTGCAACCCACAGCGGTGCGTCTGCGCACGCGCGACTTGCAATTCAGTGTGTCTGAGCATGCACAAAGTGCGATTTAGCACTTCTGTGCATGTGCGACTGCTGAAACCCGGAAGTAACCCGTTCTGGTACTTCCCGGTTTTGGCAGTCCGCAACCCAACAAAGCGCAACCTGAAGCGTCTGTAACCAGAGGTATGACTGTATTTTGGAAATGTACATCCAGTTTGTTTTTCCTTTAATTTTTTGGGGGGCCACCAAGAGAGTGGGGCCTAATCTATAGCTTGTTTAGCTTATACGTGAATCTGGAACTGGTAACAGATACAGCAGCTTTGTTCAGGCAGGCTTAAAATGGTAATTCAGTTACAAGGACATACTTTGATCTAGTTTAAAATGGCATCTGGGCATTGGAGCTGAGACACAGCAGATGTTCTTCACATCTCTGGCTTGGTGGTGAGATGAAGAAAAGAAAGAGGATGTGCCCAGGCAGGTAGGAGAATATATGTCCTCCCCCTGTTTGGGCACAATTGGAGTGTCTCTCACATAGTTCTCTCTAGCAAACTTACAGGAAAACTCTGAGCTTCATCTCCTATCAGGTGCTTATCTAGGAAACCTGGAGTTGCTGGTTTGACTGCGTTGTAAATATCCCACACAATTGATGGTGATGCTGCTTCTCTGCTAGCGACAGATGGGGCAAGGTGTGCAGGGGCAGCGAAGCAGTGGAGCAAGTAGATGATGGCAGCAGTGGTGGAAGCGGCACAGCAAAACAGCACTTCCTGTTCCGCCTCAAGCAGCAAAATGGGTTGCACCGCCCAGAGGCGGAGCAAGGTAGGTGTGATTTGCCCTGGGTGCCATCCCTGAGGGGGGGGTGACATCGCCATGGGTGGCACCTCCCCCGGGATGTGCACCGAAGCTGCCCCCCCGGAATGCCCGCCAAAACCACTAGCTCCGCCTCTGCCTGTCCCTATGGGCGCCAGGTGCCACGGCCCACCCCTAGCCCCTATGGGCTCCGCGCAGCGTGCTCCACCCCTATGGGCAGTTTGCCCCGCCCCTGGGCACACCGCCCCAGGTGTCTGCGAGGCTTCCTCTAGCACTGGCATTGTCCCTGTATCTACCCAGCTGCAAATTGACATCTATGGGAGATTGTTTTGCCCAGTAATCAGGGGTGGTGTGATTTCTGCTTAGAAGACTTATATTGAGAAGATGGAGGTGGAATCATGAAGCCGAGCATGGATTAATAATTTCTTGTGGTAGCCATAGGATGCTGCCTTATACTCAGTCACATCTTTGGTCCATCCAGCTCAGTATTGTTTACACTGGCTGGCAGCAGTTCCCCAGCCCTTACCTGGAGATGATGAACCTGATACATTCTCCAGGCCAAGCTGATGCTCTATCATTTAGCCACAGCTTTCCCAAATTGTTTGGCCCTTAGGTGCATGGTAGATGCACCCACATTGGACTTCTGCTGCTCCTTAGTTAACAAATTCCTTTCTTTTTCAGTTACTGCTCAGCAAAGGCTACCAATCAATGAACTTATTTAAAATGCCTGCAACTCTCACATTTCTTTCCAGAAGTGGACCCCAACCAGGCCATGGAAATTCTTTCTGAAGGATAAACTTGTAGCAGTCTGAATGGCGCTATCGCAATCTTCTTCTTCTTTTGCCAGCTGTTTGGTAATAGTTTGTAAAGCTTTGCACAATAACAGTTACTCATCTTGCCTCTGAAATGCAGTTCCTCTTTTTCCATCAAAAAAGACCAGCATTGTGTTGTACATAACCTTTTAGGCCATCTATATTGTGCTAATTTTGAAGGGAAAAAACCCCCATAAAATGTTATTGTTTTCCAAAAATATTCTCTTAAAATGTTCACAGTCTGAAGTGTTTGTAGCTTAGGACTAGTAAATTTTCTTCCTGTTTTTCAAGATTTTCTTTTGCTCTCTTAGGGAGCGATTGTAAATATAGGAAGCTTAAGTTACACTGGTTTAACTTAAGCTGGTGCAAAAAACACCAGATCCAAACTCTGTTCAGGAGCAGGACTCCTGCCAATTGAGCTGGCCTAAGCCTGGCAGAGGGACGCGGGTGGCGCTGTGGGTTAAACCACAGAGCCTAGGACTTGCCGATCAGAAGGTTGGTGATTCAAATCCCCGCGACGGGGTGAGCTCCCATTGCTCGGTCCCTGCTCCTGCCAACCTAGCAGTTCGAAAGCACGTCAAAGTGCAAGTAGATAAATAGTTATCGCTCCGGTGGGAAGGTAAACAGCGTTTCCGTGCGCTGCTCTGGTTTGCCAGAAGCGGCTTAGTCATGCTGGCCACATGACCCGGAAGCTGTACTTCAGCTCCCTCGGCCAGTAAAGCAAGATGAGCGCCGCAACCCCAGAGTCGGCCACAACTGGACCTAATGCTTAGGGGTCCCTTTACCTTTACCTTTAAGCCTGGCAGAGGGAAAACAAGCCTTTAAAACAGTGTTTGAGTTAGACCACCCTCCTTTGCTTGCACTAATTTCCTCCAGGTTGCCAAACAAAGTGACTGAGCTGAACTGAGGTAGGATATAGCATACGCTCCTACTTCTTAGTCTGAGTCCCACCACTATCCTGGAACGCTTTTTTCTGGGCTTATGCCAGCGTAAATTCCTCCAGCCTTGGCTCAGCCCCAGTTGAGCCAGGATGGGGGGAGCTACACTGGCATTATCTCCAGCTGAGCTGGAGTTAGGGACTTATGATAGTGCCAAACAGTTGAGTTAGAAACCATCCAGCTGAACCACAGGTCCACCCCATCCTAACTTGCTCATCCAATTGGATCTTGGGTTAGAATTGTGCCAGTGACCACCCCAAAGCCAATCTTTAGCATTTACCTTTAAACTTGGAATTTTGAAAGATTCTTATTGCCTGCTATACGTAAGGAAGCAACATTCAATCTGGACTTCCGGGTTGGCGCCTCCGGCAATGGCGGAGCTCCTCCGATCGGGAGGAACTTGCTCCGTGAAAAGCAGGGTCTGACCGCCACGGCGAAGGCGGAGACCCATTGAAACCACAGGCGGGAGAAGCCTGTGAACTTGGGATTCGGCTGGCACCCTTTGCGCCTCCCCTACTCGCGGGGAAACCCTATTTTGGGGATCCGGAGCGACGTGGGGTGAGTAGCGCGGTGCTTTGAATCGACCGCTTCTTTCACGGAGTCAAGCCGCATTGCTGCTGCCGGAGAGCGCTGACTTTTTCCTCTGGACAATTGGATTTTAAACAACTACCCGTGAGTAGAACGGAAAATTGGATCTTGAAATACTTTAATTTGGCACCGAAGCGGGAAGGTTCTAAACAGGAAGTCCGCCTTCCACTTTTGTAAATAGATTGAAGCAAAGACGCTACAAGCTAAAGTCTTTGAAAGCTTTTGACAAAGGATTAAATTTCCATCGGTCAAAAATACAAAACCCCCCTTGGAAGCAGGAGAAGAGGGAGGAAGTTTTGGACCTAGTGAGCCTGCAGGAGAGAGTGAAAATCAAATTACCACTGCTCTGAACCTGGAAAAGGGCTGCCAGATGACGTTTGGGGAATGTTCATTGACAGAACGGATCTGACAGCTAGCTAAAATAAGAAAGATACTGTTTCCATTGTCCTCTTCTGCGTTCAAAAAAGGAGGAAAAAGTAACTGAAAATCGAAACTATTTTTATTTGCTCGAGTTGTGTTTGAAAGAATTGATACAAGTGGAGACTGTTTCCCTCTAGAGGGAGCATGTGAAACTGTTACAGGAGTGTAACAGGGAGATCTCCAGCTGCAAGATAAGGATTCTGAGAACCAGAGATTGACCTTGGACCATTCAAAATGTTGATAGGAGAAGCTATTGTGACTGTATTATATAAGATAAACTACTCGCTGGAACAGCTTCATAAAAAGACAGATGACACGATCTTTAAAATGGATAACTTGGAACAGAAAGTGACTAATTTGAGTCAAAAAGTGAGTACCAACACAGAAACAATTCAGGACTTGGCACAGGAACGTACCTTGGCAGGACAAATGGTGGAGGAAAAGGAGAAAGCTGTTGTTGTGAAACCTAAAGTAGTACAAGCCGGATCCTTAGTTTTTCAGAAGCAAATTGAGGATTATAAATTGAGGTCTTCCATGATTGAATCTAGTAAAAGTCTTTTTGAGGATTTTGAGGATTGGATCCCGGCTTGGACTGAAGTTGGAAAGATCCCTCTATCCAGGGATTGACTGACTTTTGGGACATGGGCTTGGGTTTGGAGGAGCCTGAAGTTTTGGGGGCCTCTAGATTTGGAGGAATCCTGAAATACGTCCTGAAACTCTTTATGGACTTTAGTTTTAATCATGGAAATTTGGCTGAACTGTCCAGAAGGAATAAAAGTAGGTTGGAGTTTTCCCGAGATTTGCTCCTGAGCATTAAAGAATATGAAGAAGATCTGCAGAAGGGACTTGGAAAAGATTTAAGAGCCTCGGACATAAGATCTCCAGGTTGATGGACTATATGGAACTGACGGAAAGGACTGGCAGAATCCGAAACCAGGGAGAGGAGATGGTGGAAGAAGACTGGAAAATTTAAAGTGTATATTTAGAAATATTGTAAAAGTATTGACTGCTAGAAAAATGGTGGAATGATATTTTATGGATTTAGCAGAAACGCTATAAGAAGAAGTTAAGTACATATAAGTAATTTAGTCTTAATGGGAAATAAGGTTAAAAAATATGTTATTTATAATATGATAGAAAATAGAGAAAGATGGAAAGGATTTGCTGAAACAAGTACTAGAAGTGGGATACAAAAAGGGAGGTGTGAGGAAGTCGAGGAAACAAGGGAATGAAGGATAGAGTATGGAAAAGGAGGGATGTTTTTAAATTGTTTTTGTTTTGCTTTATTTATGTGTTTAGTTTAATGGGTTCAGGTTGGGTTTTGTATTGTTTATATATTGTATTGTATTGTTTTTGCTTTTCTTCTCTTTTGTTTTTTTTCCTTTTTGTCTTTCTTTTCTTTCTTTTCCTTTTTTGTAACTTTTAAAAGTAATAAATATTATTTAAAAAAAACAACGAAAGGAGGGGAAGCAGGGGGGAAGAAAAGGAAGCAACATTCAATCTGTTTAGGGAAGTTTTTAATGTTTTATGTTTTGTCATATGATGATGATGATGATGATGATGATGATGATGATGATGATGGGAGCCACCAAGAGTGGCTGGGGAAACCCAGCCAGATGGGCAGGGTATAAATAAATAAAGAAGAAGAAAAAGAAGAAGAGGAAGAAGAAGAAGAAGAAGAAAACTACAGCAATTAAATTGTTCCAGAAATCTTTGAAATTTAAGATTTCTGGAACAATTTAATTGTTATGTTTTTCTTCTTCTTACAAATTTGTCATCTATTTCTCTCCATTTTACTTACAAGTGAAAGAAGGGGCAGATCTTTCAACACACACACACACACACACACACACATTTGTTTTGTTGTTGTTGTTTAGTCATTTAGTCGTGTCCAACTCTTCGTGACCTCATGGACCAGAGCACTCCAGGCACTCCTATCTTCCACTGCCTCCCGCAGTTTCATCAAATTCATGTAGGTAGTTTCGAGAACACTGTCTAACCATCTTGTCCTCGGTCACCCCCTTCTCCTTGTGCCCTCAATCTTTCACAGCATCAGGGTCTTTTCCAGGGAGCCTTCTCTTCTCATGATGTAGCCAAATATTGGAGCCTCAGCTTCAGGATCTGTCCTTCCAGTGAGCACTCAGGGTTGATTTCCTTCAGGATGGATCGGTTTGATCTTTTTGCAGTCCATGGGACTCTCAAGAGTCTCCTCCAGCACCATAATTCAAAAGCATCAATTCTTCAGTGATCAGCCTTTTTTATGGTCCAGCTCTCACTTCCATACATCACTACTGGGAAAATCATATCTTTAACTATACGGATTTTTGTCAGAAAGGTCGGCATATTTGTTAGGGCCTGATAAAATTGCTTCAGGAACCAGATTTGACTCCACCAGGGCTGCATGCATTGCATTGCTTGCCATGTGTGTCTGTCATATGCCGAGCTGACACAATTTTTGTTGGTGCAATATACATAGAGAGTGTGTGTGTGAAAGAAAGGAGCATTCATGGATGCAAAGATCCAATTAGGGACAAATACTATTTGGAGAAAGAACTCAGACAGAGATTTAAAATCACTGCAGCAAAGGAAAGCATGAAAATATATGCTGTAAACCCTTTAGAATGTGCCTCTCCAAATGTGTTCCAATTTTTTTCCTTTAAAAAGTTCCCTTCCAAAGTTTCCTTCTGCCAGCATAGGAAAAAGACCACACGTTTGGTAAGTTTAAAAATGGTTTACTTACAAACTCTCCAAATGTCGGATTCATGTGCTTTTCCATACTTCAGTCATAAAAGTTGCACAGGCAATAAGTTTAGTTAAAAAGTGGCAAAAGTTCCTAGATTATTGGTATAGGAACTTAATAATGGCTTAATAATGGCTTAATAACTTTCGGGAGGACCTGGTTTTTACTCTTTGAAATATGGCAACCCAATCAAGGTAAGGGAAGTAACTTAAGCATGTTGGTTCTATGAGGCTAGTTATGCCACACTTTTATCATATCAGATATACTCAAGAACTCATTACTTAATAATCCCCACCCCAAAAAAACCCAACACCACATATAGTGCCCTTAATAAAACATCTCTTTTACTAGAACTGTTTGTTTCATTACATCTATCAGCTGACATTATGATGAATGGGACCAAAGGTCAAGAATCCTGTTACAACAGGGACAGCTGTGAAGCCTCTGGGATAGAGGATTCCTGTTTATCTTGCAAATGTTAATTTGGGCCAGTCAGTTTTCTGTGTTGTATCCATATCTAAGAATGCATTAGCCCCTTCCACAATTCCTCTTCAGGCATGTATGAATTCACAGAGAGAAGTGCAGAGCACTGTCCATTGACCATACCTGCAGTATTGCTGTCCAACTGGATCGACTATCCATGCGTTTGGTGCAAGAGACAGCTGATGCACATTAAGCTGAATGCCTGTAGGGTCCTCCAAGCAAACAAGCCTATATGCCTTTGACAGACATACAATTTATTAAACTTCCCTTCTCGACAACACCGTGTTGTTTTGAAATTTTGAAGTCTGGAAGCATGAGAGTGGGTGTGAAATGTCACAAGTGCAGTGACTTCCTCATGGAAGCTCAGGATATTAATATGTCAGAGTAAATTGCAAAGTATTCAGCCTACACTATACATTTATTTTCCTCTTTTTCAGAGCGGTGCTGTGTTCAGTGCATGCAGAGCCTGGACAGATAATTGACTGAGGAGGGCAACCTCAACTTTGTGCCCATGGTTTCAATCCCTCTTTTTCTACGGTTCATTTATATAAGCAGAGGGAAACCTGCCATGGCCCTCCAGATGTTGGTGGACTCCCAATCAGCCACAACCAGCTTGGCTAAAGGTAAAGGATGATGGGAATTGTAGTCCAATCTCCGAAGGCTTGTAAAGGTTGCAAATATAAATGCCCAATTTATATTATTCTGGGTGTTTTAACTAGTCCACTCCCTACACACTGTTGCTTTGCTTTCAGTTTGTCTTCAGATACCAAGTAATTTTTGCTTCTGGAAACTCTTCATGCTTCCCACATATGAAAGGAGAACTTTGATTCTACCATAGCTGTCAACCTTTCCCTTTTTTAAAGGGAAATTCCCTTATTCCGAATAGGATTCCTCACAAGAAAAGGGAAAAGTTGACAGCTGTGGTTTCCACCCCTTTAGACTCTTCCCCCCTTGGGGAATCTGAGGCTCTCCTGATGTTGCTGAACTGAGTTCCAGCCAGCATGGCCAATGATCAAGGATGATGGGAGTTGTGGTCCAACAGTGTTTGGAGGGCAACAGATTCCCTGCTACTGCCTTACAAAGACTGAGGCCTGAGATGCAAATGGAGAAGATCAGCCAGCAAGGTTAATGTTGTAATTAACTTTATTTTTGATCACATTTTGCCTATGTGGCACTGAAAGTTGTGCATTCCTATCCCAATATTGCATTAACATGCTTTAATGATTACTTTGCATTTAATGCCTTCACTGACAATCTTGGCGAGAGTAGATCTCAAAGGTGTGTTAGAAACAGAGCTTTGAAAAGCTTCAACAGACACAGCTCCAAATTGCCTTCATAGCAAATCAGGAAAAATGAGGTAGATTTTGTCCTGTGTTGGGAAGCTTGTTTATCTGTGGTCTATCAAGTTCCTCCATTCTTGTGAATCCCGGATCCCTGCTTCTTAGGAGGCAACATCTTCCTGGCTCCTGCAGGTTGCAGCTATGGCTATCAAACCCAATTTGTTTTAATTACTCAGAAGCATATTTTGTTTGGATATGCAAATAACCCTCCCATTGCAAACAGCAAGTGTGGAGGCGATTTTATTGGAATCATGGAACTATGATTCAGGTTTCCCTTTGGCCCTCCATGATGCAGGTTAGCTAACCCCCGCTTTTCTTTACTGGTTAAAGAAATGTCAACAATGCAAGGGCAACCTTCGTGACAGATGTCATTTCTAGTTTGGTCCTGCAAGGAAACTTTCAAAGCCTTCCCAGCTCCTAGAGATGAACTAGGCAGCTCTTATCTACCACACCACTGAAATTCCAGCATTTCCAAACTGTTGAAAGGCTCCCAAATAAATCAGCAGACAACAGTCATTATCAGAGCAAAATGTGATAAAGAACAATCATTGTCCTTTGTAAGCAGTATAAGTAACCATATCAAGAAAAGGCTGCCTTGTGGAAGACTATGTTTATTCAAGTTGTTACTTAGTCCCTGGAAAATCAAATCTCATTTCCGTATCACAAGGACTGAATACTCTCCATTGGTCAAGGCATACAATGTTGTCTGGAGCTCAGATAACAAGCTGATAAGGAGAAGCAGTCTGTAGAGCATTAAAACTTCTCTCATCAATATGCAATTGCAAGGGAAATATATTGCCTCCGTCTTGGAGATGGATGAGTTCAGAAATCCATCTGGGATATAAGAATTTAAGGTATCCTGTTCCCAAGTAGTTCAAGACTTTGTATATCAACAGAAGAACCTGGAACCTGATCCAGTAACCTATTGGCAGCCAGTGCAGATGTTTTAGTCAAGGTATCACATGCTGTCAGCCGTTTGCCCCCATTCGGTCATCTTCTTGCATCCCACTGCAGCAAGGAAAACCTCACTTACCAGTCACCTGCCGTCAAAAGCAGACTGAACTTGTGGGTAGGAACACATCTGGTTCAGTTCTTATTTTAATGGGAACCTACCTAACTTCACAGTACAATACAGGAACCAAAACGTAGCTTTGGATACTCCTTCCAGCCCCGCCCCACCCCAAATCCAAGTACAGAAGTTAAATGTACTGGCCTTTCGACTTTACTTCAATACTGATAGAGTTCCCCACTACGCAAGGAAAGCAAGTTAGTTTATGAGGTTCAGAGCATACCATGTGGATGGCCAGCCCAAGGCATTTTGCTGCCTGATGGAAAGGGCAAGATGGCATCCACACCCACCGCATTCTATATGTAGAAGATGATTGGACTGTTGACTCTTTGTTTGACACCAGCAATATGATGGTTTCCTCCAATGCACCTGAGGGCAATAGGCTACTTCATGGTGGAGGACATGACCCACACAACTCTGCTATTCAAGGGTGGCTAAGGAGAAAAGGCAGAAGAGGGTAGGGCTGCCTGCCACTGCTGCCTCCCAGAATTTGCTACCTAAGGCAGTTGCCTCATTCAGGATCATGGTAGTGTTGTGTGGCATGCAGTACTCTGTCTTCTACCAGAATGGAGAGGTTGGTAGGTTCAGGAGGAATGGCTGGGAACCATCCCAGCTTTTTTCTTTCTTTCTTTATTTGTTTATCACCGAAATACAGACTCCTTGGTGCTTCTACAGACAAATTTGGAATGCAGGCCTTTCTGTTATGCTTTGCTAAATGAGTACACAGTGCAAGCTGACGTAGATATGGACCAGCTTCTTCTCCTTCTAGTCATGTGTTGAAGCAGCATCCTCTATTATCAAAAAGTGAGTCTTTTCAGAAATTCACTGACTGTCACAGAGGCCTGATATTCCAGGGAGGCCATTTGAATCCCCTGTGGGGAATCTCCTCATGCGCCTCTGTAGGAACTCATTTGCACTTCGAATTTGATCGATTCCTAGCAATACATCAAGTTCATTCTTGAAATTTAATTGAGAATCGGAGAGTGGGGGTGGAATCAGGCTTCCCTCCTGAGGGATTATTGCCTGTATCACCTAGTTTCTGAGTGTGGGTTGTTTAAATTCACTTGGATTATCCCTGATGGTGGAATTTAAATTGCTATTATACTCTCAGAGAAGGAGTCATTTCAACGGGGGCACTGATGGTGGGAATGAAATATTGTGTGTCTGGATATATATATTTTTTAAAGTGTGCTTTTCATTTCATTTGAAGAGGAGGAAGGCTGATGCTCAGACTGTGTGTACAGATTTGGGGAAACAGAGTACAGAGAATCCTCGTGGGAGATGGACTGCATCACTTGGGTACAATTTTCAAGTGAAAAATCTCTTATGGGTATTGCTTCCTTGAGGGATTTTCCTCTTAGTTTTAGCTCATTAATTAAATCTTTAAAGTGAGTATAACTCAATATATGAGCATAGCTGTCAACGTTTCCCTTTTTTAAAGGGAAATTCCCTTATTCCGAATAGGATTCCTCACAAGAAAAGGGAAAAGTTGACAGCTATGTATATGAGGGTCTCAGATTTTGTCTCCAAATAATTCATTTCCAAGCCCTAGCAAAACACAGGATAAATCTCCAAAGTTTGTCACACATACAAAGACGGAACAAACAGTATAGCAAAATACACTACGGCACCCTCTTCTGGCACGGGCTCCCATTCAATGGCCCACATGTATTTACCCAACCATGACACTTCAAGCTTAGTTTGGTGTCACAGCTGCTTTGACCTTAAAACTGCTTCAAGTGGCTACACTATGCATAAACTCCAAGATCACTGCCTTTCAATCCAAGGTTATGGATCCATTCCAGAAGCTAGATAGCTGCAGGATCAAAAGGTGGGGAAAAAAGAATGTGTTGTGGCATCCTGTTTTTCCAAGCAATTAAGGATCTGATGACACAGTTCCCAGGGAAGGAAGGGAACCCATATTGGCTCAGTAAATATGAGCCAAGAACTAATACAGAGGTATCTAACGACATAGGTCCTATACCAGTATAGTTCGCTTGTGTTGACTGATCATATAACGTAATTGTCATTATGGTATCCTCAGCAAAGGCAAGGACCACAAGACATCTTAGCAGCTATAGCATTTGATGATCACTGTATTATGCAAGAGGCCCAAGCTTCTTTCCTTTTAGAATTAGCCTTAACTGATCTTTTTACCTTCTGTTTTGTCTCCACTGAATCAAATCTTTTTTGGTTACCATGCCTGGTGAGTATTAACAAGCTAGCAAGTACCTGAGAGACAGGAGATAATTAAGAGCAAACAGAACAGGCTTTGGTGAGTCAAGATCTGTAGAGGTCAACATTCGACAGGAAGAACCTCACTCATGCTGTGTTACGATATGCAAGACCACTGCTTTTGAACAGGAATTTCAAATGTGAAGCAAGTGTTCAAAATTTGTCATTGTGTTCATTCTGTGATAAAAAGGTAAAGGGACCCCTGACCATTAGGTTCCGTCATGGCCGACTCTGGGGTTGCAGCGCTCATCTCACTTTATTGGCCGAGGGAGCCGGCGTACAGTTTCCGGGTCATGTGGCCAGCATGACTAAGCCGCTTCTGGCGAACCAGAGCAGCGCACGGAAACGCTGTTTACCTTCACACCAGAGTGGTACCTATTTATCTACTTGCACTTGACGTGCTTTCGAACAGCTAGGTTGTCAGGAGCTGGGACTGAGCTACGGGAGCTCACCCCATCGCGGGGATTCGAACTGCCAACCTTCTGATCAGCAAGTCCTAGGCTCTGTGGTTTAACCCACAGTGCCACCCGTGTCCCTACATTCTGTGATACCAACTGGTAATATCTGAGCGATGGCTGGCATATTGATAGAAAGGAAATGAATTTGGACTCTCCTTCCTTCCAGGAGAGTTTGGCAGAGTTTTAAGCAGAGTTTGGATGGCCAGCTGTCATGGGTGGTCTATTTGAGATTCATACAATGCAGCGGGTTGTACTAGACGAGTAGGAGGTCCCTTCCAAATCTACAGTTCTATGATTCTAAATTCAAAATGCTTTATTACCTAATTTGGTAATCCACCTTGGGTCGAGGGTTTTAAAGAAAGTAGAGATATAAATATGGTGCAATGACAGAGAGAAGGAGAAGAAGTATAAGTTAAAGAGAAAAACAGCTTCCAGACTTTTAGAAGACATCTGAAGGCAGCCCTGTTTAAGGAAGCTTTTAATGTTTAATAGGTTATTATATTTTAATATTCTGTTGGAAGCCACCCAGAGTGGCTGGAGAAACCCAGTCAGATGGGCGGGGTATAAATATATTATTATTATTATTATTATTATTATTATTATTATTATTATTATTAAGTTAATGTAGCTTAGTGGATGGATTACAGCAAAATGGAACATTCAAATCTGTACTGAGCCATGATGCTTGCTGGATGTCCCTATTCCAAGCTGCTGTTCCACCCACATGCATAGACACAGGTCCCTGCATCTCTCCCCCATGTGTGGGAAAGCAGTTTTGGACAAGTGATTTTGAACAAATAGTAGGAAGAGAAGCGATTAATCAACTCATTCAGAGTCCCATCATTGTTCAGCTCCTGATAACAGCCTCTGAATTTCTTTTTCAGTTAAGAAAAACATAAGCAGGTAAAAGAAACATGCAGTTAATTCCTCACCTGCCTGGGAGCACTTTTGTGTGCGTACACATGTTCTAATGACCTCGTCTGCTTGATTTTATATTGTGTCTGCTTGATTTATATTGAGTTAATTGCTGGGCAGGTTGGTGGTTTTAATATATTTTAATACGGATGTTTAATTATATTCTGCTAAATGCTGTCTTGCACTCATGTTGAGACTCTTTTGTGATGAGACATCTCTCAAAGCCAACTTGGGTGAGTTCTCTCAGTTGCCAAACATTCTACTGTTCATTGAAGAATGCTCTGCCATACATTGATGACCGGCAGCAGTTTTCAGCTTTTTGATAGGCTATTGAGACTGTAATGACCTCAAGGAAATTAAAGGGAAATTACCCTTTGCTCCATGTTTGGTTTATGATGGACTATTTTAATTTTTAAAAGCATGCATTGTTTGGCCAGGATTCCACACAGAATATGCAGAATGATTGTTTCAAATTAAGTGTTCTGTATACCCACTCTTAAATTAATAAGCTTAGCCCTTCATTTCAAAAAAGGTAAATGTTAAAGAGGAACAAGAGGATGCATGTTACATAAAGAAAATGGACAAGACTTCTCCTTTAACCATTTCCAACCAGTTCCAAGCCAACTTGATTACATGCTAATTCGTTATTGAATTATAACCTCTTTTACATAGCCTGTGGATAGGCTTTTCCCTTTCAAATCCAATGGACAAGCAAAGAGTAGTTATTCGCCCCACCCATGGGTTGTAATGACCTTAAAGCCCTTGGTAAGTTTGGTATTACCATGCAGAGAGAAATATACCAAGACTACTTGTTTTATTATATTTATCACTGTAAATCAGGCATAGGAAAACTTCGGCCCTCCAGATGTTTGGGGCTACAATTCCCATCATCCCTAGCTAACAGGACCAGTGGTCAGGGATGATGGGAATTGTAGTCTCAAACATCTGGAGGGCCGGAGTTTGCCTATGCCTGCTGTAAATGTTACATCTGGCAGTGATCCAGCCTTACGCTGTCACTCAAGACACTCTCAAATCTGCTGACGGGACAAGAAAGAATTTCACATTCTCCTCCTGACAACCAAATCAAAGTATGATCTGGGTATTGTCAGCATACAATAATTTAGTGCTGCGGATAATGTTCTCTTTGATGCCGAGAAAGAACGGTAAAACAAAAACGACTGAAATACTTCTCTTGTTTTCAAAAGAGAGACTTCTTCTGTAGTGAGGAAATTGCTAAGATCGTTATTACCGTTTTGAACATGTGTTTTTTGACATTCGAGAAGGTGTGGAAGATCTATTGAAAACATAATAATTTAATGAAAAAATAATACAGGCCCAGATTTAAGGTTGTGTAATTCTGCGCAACAGTACAGCCATACCTCGGGTTATGAACACTGCGAGTTGCGTGTTTTTGGGTTGCGGACTGCGCCGAACCTGGAAGTACTGGAACTGGTTACTTCCAGGTTTCGGCGCTCACGCATGCGCAGAAGCACAAAATGGCGTCACACACATGCGCAGAAGTGCTGAATTGCGTCACGCGCGTGCTCAGATGCAGCACTTCAGACTGCGAATGCTGTGGATTGTGAATGTGCCTACCGCATGGATCACGTTCACAACCAGAGGTATGACTGGGAGGAAACTGCATGAGGGTGCTGCAGAATGCCTTGGAATTCTAATGTTTACCTATAGAAATATAGCAATTAGTGCCAGCTGGACAACTGTAACAGCACTGTCATTGTGACCAGCTATCTCAATGACTCATTGTCCAGCTGGCACTAATTGCTGTATCTCTTTGGCCTTGCTTGAACCTATTTGGATCAGGTGTTTGGGTAGATATCCCTGTCCTCTTCTGGGTAACATATATTGACACTCATTTTGTAGTGTATGGACACTTGCATGCATGTACCAAGGTGCAGACAAACTGGATGGTATTCAACTAAATAGAGATGTTCATTAATTTCAGTTGATCTACTCTCAGTAAAACTAAATTGAATACCATCCACTGTGTACTGTGATTGTTCTGCTCTGAGTCTGAAACCCTGATGCAACAAAGCAAAGCTTTTGTTTCGGCAAAGAATAAGGGATCCTGAAACACTTATTGTGTATCTTGCAAGAAACTAATTGCAGTGCCTTAGCCTGCTTTAATTGCTATGATAATTTAAATGACTTGTGCATTTTGCTGTAATTATAGTGTCATTCAGGCCACAAACCTTGCGGAAGCAAAAAATAAATATTGCCTCGTTGGTAAAGTTGTTCAGCCTATTATGCCAGCGATAGCGTTAAGAGACCAACAGGGGTTCATCAATTTAGTCCCCATTTAAGCAAATAATTTAGGATTATTTTTGTTCTATTTATGTTGAATAATTCACAGGAAATAATCAAAGTAGTGCTTACTGAAGTCTGCTTTACATATTCTCCTCCTCCTCTCCATCCCGTAAGCATCTAAAGACAAGTGTCAGTACAGGCGAGCAGCATAGCAGCACCCCTCAGAAGGATTAGACCAATTTCTACCTCATTGTGCGCATTCTAGTAGTTTATTGCAGTTTATCGGCAATTGCAAGTGACACTATGATGAGTGGTTGCTTGGCACTGTGTGGATTAATAAATTGGTCAGCAGTAGTAAGGAGAATTATGATGTACATTACTTAAAATGGATTTATGCAAATGTTCCATTGGATCTGTGGCTTTAAATGGAATCTACGCTAAGTACTAAATGAGGTGGTTAAATGGAGCTAGCAGATTAATAATTTAGAAAATCTTAACCTTACGACATGTACATATCCATGATCCTGAATGTGTGGCATCACTTTCCAGTGAGGCATCCATTTTTTAGGTAACAATGGAAGAATGGGATCTAATAGAATTAGGGGACTCTCCTAAGGCAAGATCTGCTGGGATGAGCAGCTTAGGATGCAGCTGATTTTTTGCTCAGCTGACTGATTCTTGACTCAGCTATGCTCAGCCAGCAATAACTTTGTTTGGTACAACCAAGTGGCTGTGGTTTCAGAGTTTGTCCAATGCTTATAAAGGTAAAGGCACCCCCGACTGTTAAATCCTGTCGCGGACAACTCTGGGGTTGCGGCGCTCATCTCGCTTTACTGGCTGAGGAAGCCGACGTTTGTCCGCAGACAGCTTCCGGGTCATGTGGCCAGCATGACTAAGCCACTTCTGGCAAACCAGAGCAGCGCACGGAAACCCTGTTTACCTTCCCGCCAGAGCGGTACCTATTTATCTACTTGCACTTTGACATGCTTTCGAACTGCTAGATTGGCAGGAGCAGGGACAGAGCAACGGGAGCTCACCCCGTCATGGGGATTCAAACCGCCAACCTTCTGATCGGCAAGCCCTAGGCTCTGTGGTTAAGACCACAGCGCCACCCGCACCCTATTCAATGTTTATACGCTATCACAAAATAATAATGATAATAATAATTTTATTATTTATACCCCACCCATCTGGCTGGGTCTCCCCAGCCACTTTGGGCAGCTTCCAGCACATATAAAAACATAATAAACTGCCATACCTTAAAAACTGCCTCCAGGTGTCTTCTAAAAATTGTGTAGTTTTTTATCTCCTTGGCATCTGGTTCACAGGGTGGGCGCCACTGCCAAGAAGACCCTGCTCCTGGTCCCCTGTAACTTCTTACAGTGAGGGATCCACCAGAAGACCCTCAAAGGTGGACCTCAGTGTCCAGGCTGAATGATGGGGGTGGAGACTCCTTTAGGTATACTGGGCTGAGGCTGTTTAGGGCTTTAAAGGTCACCACCAACACTTTGAACTGCGCTCAGAAAAGAACTTGAAAATATGGTGAAATTAAAACTAGGTTGCACTGAAACCCCTTTTGTGCTTGAAAACATTGAAGTGATTCCATCCACTCATGCACAGACCTAGAACTCTTCAACTCAGGTAAGGAACCATCTGCTGGGGAGTTTTCCTTAATCTCTGCATAGGGTGCCATTTCAGTTCTAATACCATTCTCAGTTTTAATCAGTTACCGGATTTGTCTCTTTTGCTCAGCCAAGCTGCCTTATGGCTAATGGATAATGCTTAGAAGAATGCAAAGAGTAAAGGAAGCCATGGTGGCTCATAAGGAAAACACCAAAATCCATATTATTGTAAGACCTTTATTAGGCCAACCAAAAATGTGTGCAAACTTTTGAGTTCTGCAGAACTCTTCATCAGGCTACATGATAAATGGGGCAAGGCTGGCAATGGAGAGGGGGGCACAAAAAAAAGTGAAACAGTGAAATGTGCATCTGGTCACACCTTTAAGATGGAATGAGGGAGGAGGTAGCAGACATGGAAATGGGGTTCTTTAGGTGCTTCAGGTTTTGGGTTGCACCCAGAGCTGCTAGGAAGACAAAACTGCTTCTGAGAGCCATAGCTCCGTGGTAGAGCATCTGCTTTTCATGCAGAAGGTCCCAGGTTCAATCCCCAGGAGCTCTGGGGAAGTCCTGAAGAGCTACTGCCCAACAGAGTAGAACATACTGAGTTATTTGGGCCAATGGTCTGACTCAGGAGAGGGCAGCTTCCCATGAAAATACAGTGGTTTAGGCCCCATATATGAAAATACAAAATCCAGCTGTTAGGAGAATGCAACAGCAATCTTTTTTTAAAAAAAAAAAAATCTGGAAATTAAATGTGCCATGTTGATAATGGTCCTGGTGGTAGCTGCAACCTGGAAACAAAAATCTTCATAAGACAAATCCCCTGTGCTTTTGAAGCTTAAATAAAATAATATAATAATAGGCACAGTCCACAGGGAGCATAACCTGAGCAAACCATGAGTTTCTGCAGCTGCCATTCATTGCCCTGGAACTTCTGCAACTGTTCTGTTGGGTTGCTTCCCTGTTGGGTTGATTCACCATCGGGAATCATTGTAGAGCCAGAATTCTTCTTGGTATTGTTGCTCCACTGATGGGAGCAGGTATTTCGCTGCAGGATAGTGCATCCACCTCTGAAATGAAGATTCCCATCTTCATGATGAAATGGTAGGTCCCAGAATTATCTCCTTGATCCATTCCTTATCTTCTGCCTTGCCTTGATTGGTCTGTAAACTGCTTTGGGCAGCTTTTTCTGGCTGAAGAGAGAGAGGAAATATTTAAATGAATAATAATAAATAAACAAACTTTTTGTTTTGTTTTTTTAAGGATGATATTACAGTTCTAGAATTCAGCACCCCTCCCAGGCCTTAGTGCTTCCGAATGATGCAGTGGTTGCATCCACTCATACTGAGACCTTGAATATGTCCACTAAATTAAGAAAATAACCTTGAATCAAGCTATCTTCAGTTCTCAAGGAATCTGTGCCTCTCCACACTTTGGCTTAATGTGGATGGTGAATCCTTGTGCCTTTTTGTCCACATGGGTTTCTCCAACTACTGCTGTCCCACACTTTCTCCTTCTAAATTAAGGGATTCCCTGTGCTATTGATACAGATCTCCAATTTGTATTTTCAAAGCATGCAAACCTCTGGATTTAGGCAGGAGAAATTGTGGAACAGCAATAATTGGAAGAGAAGAACACGTGGATGAGGGGAATTTAAGGAGACAGAAGGGGTTCACAACCCATATTAAGCTGAGGTATGGATAGGCCCACTGACTCCACATAGGGTCAGTTAGGATGCTGTTTCTTTTCACCATCTGAGTCCTTCAGACTTTTCCCACTTCTGACTCTGTTCTGAGTTGTTTTGATTCATGGCAATGAAATGCAACATTAATTCTGTCGTCTGCAAGATTCATTCGGGTGCCCTTCCTTAAACAATTGACACCATTGCTGGGATGTTGGTCTATGCAAATTTAACAACGTCATCATTTTTAACTGAAAGTTGCTTTGATTACATTTTGTAGAAAAGCCACACACAAAGTACTACATGTGAATGAGTACATATTAATTCTTGAACTGACAGGCAGTCTGGTCCAGTGCATAGAAAGCTTGCGTCAGATTCAAATCCGTCTTCAGCCAAAAGGTCATGGGGTATCCTTGGACAAGTTGCTGTCTCTCAAGCTCAGGTGCGTTATCTGTAAAAACAGGAATTATTATTGCTTTACAGCAATGATAGGCAACATTTGCCCTATGGTTGCACCCCACTCCCAAAGTTCATTGCCAACTACACATAGATGTAATGCAACTGCTGGGGCTGGAATCAGGAATTCATGGCTATGCCTCAGGTGCTGAGCCAAGAAGGCAAAATGTTGGAGCAGATCCCTAGACTAGGGATCACTGGCATGGGACCCACCTGCCAGTGACTCCTAAGGTGTTTGCAAAAGGTCTCAGGAAATATCCCCTCATAATTATACAATAGATGAGGAACTGCTTACTCTTCTAATTTGCACCCGCTCAGCATCTCACATGCATATCACAGGGGCATGCTGATCAATAATCACATAGTCCAAAATTGGAGTTAGTTGACTCTACAGTCATACCTCGGGTTGAATGTGCTTCAGGTTGAGTGCTTTCGGGTTGCGCTCCGTGGCAACCCGGAAGTAATGGAGCGTGTTACTTCCGAGTTTTGCCGCTCGCGCATGCACGGACGCTCAAAATGATGTCACGTGCATGCGCTGAAGTGGCAAAACGCGACCCGCACATGCGCAGATGCGCCATCATGTCTTACATTCTATTCAGGATGCGATCGGGGCTCTGGAACGGGGCTCCGTTCGCATCCCGATGTACTACTGCATTAGCAAAAACACAATCTACGCAGACTTGGTTGAGCACCAGGCCTAATGAGCTCACTCCTGGTGGTCTTACTCCATGAAAATCAGTTTCTGAGACTGAAAGCCTCCATGTCCTCACAGCCATCTAACTTCCCTCCTCTCCAGGGCTTTTCCCAAGCAGTCAGAGACTGTGCCTTCATGTAGCCAACCTCTCCTCCAACCTCTTCATGCCTCTTGTGGTTCTGGGAGACAAGGGTGGAGGGGAGCTTGTTGCAGCAGAAGAGGGAAACACCTGTGACTCTTCACCAGCCTGACTCATCTCTGCATCTTGGCTTCCTCATCCCACTCTCCTGCTTCAGCTTCTGCCTCTGATTCTGGACTTCTCTATGCCACCGGCTCTCCCAGCTCACTAAGCCCTGTTACTTCTTCAGTTTCTGATACTTCCTCTTCCTGGTCTCCTCTTCTCCCTCTGACCATTCATCATTGTCCCACCACCACTCCCCGGGCTCTGAGGATTCTTCCCCTGGTGGTTCTCCAGCTGGTTCCTCCCACCATTCCTCTGCACCTAGCCATTCCTTGACAACATGGCACTGTAAACATGCCCACATGTCACTGGATGCCAGGAATGGACACCCACCTTCCCATCTGTTCTGAACAACAGAACTCCAAGAGGGTCTATCTGTAAGTGAGTGCAGGGATGGTTGATGTAGGTCCCCATATTTATGAGATGGCTTATGGGGAGAGGGCATTCCCAAACCATTTTGTGCTATTATATCTATTTCTATTATTTGTGCCAGCCATTATGCCACACACATTATGTCACAGTAGCTATTTTCTGACATGCCAACCCTCCTTGGTACCCATTTGGTGTTGTGCCATGCCCCCACAGCAGGCATGCTGTGGCTGGCAATCATGGCATTCTGAGAAAGTTCCACATGTGCCCACTGGCTCAAAAAAGCTTGGTGACCACTGCACTTGGCAGTAAAAGATGTTTAGATACTGTGGTGAATTGTCTCTCTCAGGCTGGCCATTGACTGTTCTCCACAAGAAGACTATAAATCCCAGTGTTGTACCAACATCTGTCCTCCAACTTTTTGGAAGTATTTGTCTCCTGGCAAAGAAGTTTCCATTTTTCTGCCTCTTTCTCGGGGTTCTTTAGAATTTCTTTAGAATTTTGGAGGGTGCAGGGTGGAGACAGAGAAGAAATTGGTTCGCTTGGCATTGGAATGTGAACTTCCCCAATTTGCAATTCCTGAACCAATAAGCCAACCAAAACACAGCTCTCCTTCAAAATTCGTACTTCTCCAAATTTTGTGATGCAGTTCTCTAACCCAGAAGTGTGCACCAAAATGCATATATTAGTGAAAATAGCATATAAAACATTATATCAGAGAAAATTGCTTGCAAAAAAGGTGTATAGTAGGCCAAGTTGCAAACAAAATTGCATATGTTAGGAAAAATGTGTGCAATATTTCATGCTGTTTTTAAAGAAAAAAATGCAATGTGGAAATGCGACAAAGCAAGCTTAAGATTGAGAAACTGATAGAACTTAAAACTGACAATCCTATGCTTACTTAACTTGCTTCTGAGTAGATTGTAGTGTAGGATTTTAGTGTAAAGTTATTTCCACACAACAGAAACCAAAATTGCACATCATGCAACACACAAACACACTGCCTTTTTGCTTCTTGTCCTTTTGATGGCCCTAATACAGTGTACAGAAATGGCCTCTCAAAATTCTCCACCCTGTTTGTGGGCAAAGAAATTGGAAATAACTATTCCACTGAGTTTCTCCAGGGTAGAGGACAGGAGAGAAATTCTCCAGCAGTTTCTCAGGAGTGGATCTCATCATCAGCAGAGGCATGCCTGGCCTTATCACTAACTTCATTCTTTCCTTCTTTCTTTGATACCCCAGGGCATGCCCAAGACCTACATCAATTCTCAGCCATTTTATGAATGGTGGGGCAAGGAGCAGTGTCAGCCCCCACAAACAATGATGGAGAATATTCAGTGAATATTCAATGCCTCAAGGACTGCCTTACCCTACATGAACCAACCTGGGTCCTTCTCCATGTGTCTCCTCAGGGGGTGGGTGGAGGGGGGCGGCAGCATACCTGGCCCTATCACTATATGTTTTTAGGCAACAATCAAAATCATTTTTCTTCAACAGGCCTTTGGACCTTAATTTTCTTGTTATCTTTTAGTGGGGTAGGATTTTAGTGGGCTGTGGACCAGTGGTGGAGCTTCATGCTCAGGCACCGGGGGGTGGAGAGCAGGAGGGGGCACATCCTGGGGGCGTGACATGCTGCCCGCAGGGGCGTGGCGTGCGTCCTGGGGGCGTGCCACACCGCCTGCAGGGGTGTGGCGCCCAGTGCGGGCGGGGAGGCAGCCGCGATGGCACCCCACTGGGATTGCGCTGCCGGGGGAGGTGTGCTCCTCCCGCACTCCTCTTCCTCCACCAGTGCTGTGGACCTGTCTTTTATCCATATTTTCAGTGAGTGGTTTCAGATGTTATTAACTCTTGTTTTTACACTTGCTTTTAATATTTGGTTTTGTAAGTGTGGGGGGACAAGAAAAAGCTTTTAAAGAAATGTCTTCAGAAAGTTATCTTCTGAGAAATTGCAGCCCACAGCACAGAAATGTGTTGATTATGGGATTGATGGCAGTGCTTCCAAACAACCAGCAGTTTTACACTGTAGAGGTGGTTTCCACATTACATCTACCTATGTATCTATTGGATTCATATTGGTTGGCCTTCAGTCTGCTCATCCCCCATGATTCACTTTTCGAAATGCAGGTCAGCCAGCTCAGAGTTAGTGCTGTGACATCATAAAATAGAGACCTGTGCATCAACATGCAATTACGGTGTCCTCGTATCATAGGATAACATAGGCCATATCAATATGGATTGTTCCTGGCTGTGTGACAGCGCCCTTTAAAAAACGCTTTTCTTCCTTCCTTTCTTCTTTGGCAAGATTCCCCGCCCCAAAGTGAGGAAGGTGAAGAATACGATTTGCTCCCTTGTTACCAACAGGTTTAAGAATAATCAGCAGATGGTTTCTGAGTGAATAATCCAACTGGAATAATGTCAACACCACTATTGAATTTGCTCCTCTATTGGATTATTCTCAAGATAAACTACAACTTGAGCTCATTAGGTACATGAATTTCAATCCCCCTCCAAGTCGAGTGATGCATCGAGGAGAGAACAAATTAAAAGAAATGTGGCCAGCAGTGGAAAAGGATTTGTAGAAATGGCTTCTAAGAAGCTCTTAAATATTAAATGTTATGTTTAAATGTTACCAGCATGCATATAAAGCAATAGGTCTTTTGGCACTGGGAATGTTTGTGGAGTGGTCTAAATAATTTAAGCAAAAGATGTGCTCCTTTTTTCTTAGACCAGGTGCAGGCAATCCCTCCCCTCCCCCTGTTAAGGCCTTCATTCCCTTGGAAGTAATCTGTCAGGGGCCACATGCTAGTAGTAGGTGGGGCCAGATACAAAAGTGGGTGGGGCTACCACATTTAACTCCTTCTTTCTAAGACCTTTCTTTCTGCTCTTTCCCACAGGGCTGCTAGGCAAGGAACAAATCACTTTCGCAAGAGCTCAGAACTGGCTTTTCAAATTGGGCCAAGGGCCACGTGACATTAACCCAGCAAATTGCCCATTTCTATCTACTACAAACATCCATTCTTTTTTCATAATTGTTCTGCTATGCATTTTGTGTAGGCAGACAGTTCTACATGCAAAACGAGGGAAGTGTCTGCTTTGTAACATTATAGTTTTGCAGAGGCATGCAATATTTTTGTAGGGTTTTGTTTTGTTTTTTTACTGGTTTAATGAGTCAGTGAGGATGGAGGGTTATTGATCTGCACACAGGAGTAAATTCTCCAAAGGGAGAGATGGGGCAATTGTTCATCTGGTCCCAGGGACCCAGTGAGGTAGAGGTAATTTATCTGCAACACAATGGAAACATAATGGAAGCTGGCATGATAGATCATGTGGTTGTGCTGGATGTGGACATCCAAAACTTTTGCAACATATTGTTTGATCCTGTTCAAGACATTGACCAGCTGTGGATGAACAAATGTATTGTTTACACAATGGCTACAATTTCCTTTTTCCAATGAGCATGTAAGTAAACCAAGCCATTCAGTTGTGCGTATTCAGTTGTCAAGCCCTCTTTAGCAGTTGGTTTCTTAACAGCTGAGAAGGTAGCAGGGTCCCAATACCTCTTAATGGATATATTCAAGATTAACAGTCATTCCTATGGATATCCTCTCAGAAGAAAGTCCTATTGAATTCAATGGGACATCGTAACTTTAAATCACCCCCAAAGAATTGTGAGAACTGCAGTTTACCTCTTTCATACCTACAGCACCCTTAAGAAACTCCGTTTGCCAGGAGCCTGTGTGTGTGTGCGTGCGTGCGTGCGTGCTTTAAATGTGATTTAAAGGCATGGTTTGTATTTAGCCTTATTCCCAGGTATGCATATATAGATTTTCAGTCTAAAAAGACGTCCACAAAAGCATTGCATTTCAAAAGCATAAGTTCCATTCAATTTTAAATTTATTATCTATAAAAATTGGGCATAGAAATGTGTTCACACGCAGTATGAAAAACAAAGTTGGTTGGGTGAATAACCTGCTAGAATCTGGCCTCTAATTGTAACAGTTGTCAAGCTGGCAGTTAGTTTCTTTCCTTTTCTGACAATATAAAATCCTTCTTTTCACAAGGGAATATTAATGCTCAGAATTCTCTAGTGATGGCCATTAGCCTAAATGGCTTCTTTAAAAAGGAATGGACAAATTAATTGCAGACAGGTCTATTTCTGGCCACGATAAATGAACTGAGCGCCCATAGTTCTGAGGCAGTATATTTTTGAATAGCATATTCTGGAGAAAACAAAACTGGATGACAGTTAGCTTCATAAGCTCCTCCCCACCCCACCGCCTTTTGGGGAAGGGCTATGTACCCAAGAGATCCCAGGATCAGTCCATGGTATCTTCAGGGTGAGGGGGAGGCCCTACTCTGAAATTCCAGAAAGGCACTGCTATTGAATGTAGACAGGGTACTAGACTACACTTCCCATCACCACTGATAACTGACTACGCTAGCTAGGGCTGGTGGGGGTCGGAGACCTGAAATATCCACCTCTGGTATCAACAATATTCAGCTAGATGGACCAATGGTTTTACTCTGTAAAAAGCAGCTTCTCGTGTTCCTACTGGAACATGGATTCAGTATGAAGAGGTAAGTGTAGGTTTTGCTTTAACCCAATGGCATAGCGTGGGTTGCCAGTGCCCAGGGCACACCGGCAGGACATACATGTGCGCCTCCTCAGGTTAGGGTGCCACTACCACCATTGCTGTGAATCTCGCCATCTGCCCACCTCCCCTGCCATCAAGGGATGCTGTGCTGCTGAGAGATACAGGAGCCCATCCTTTCCCTGCTCCTGTTTGGCATGTTGCTCAGGTTGGGGTGGCAACCTCTGGTTGGGGTGGCAGCTGCAGAGGTGTGCCCCTCAAAAATTTTGTGCTCAGGGAAATCGCCCTGGAAGGTACACCTCTGCTTTAACCTATTTTAAAAAGGAAATTATGATGACATTTTAATTCAGCTGTTTTCATTTTCATTTCATTTTTTTAATAAAAAAACACATGTTGAAAATGTTTTCCGTCCCTCACTGAGCTTTATCTACTCACCTTACATAATCATGATGTACTTGATAATAAAATGCCTTAATAATGTACTGAAAGCATGAGATACTGGATAAATACAACATTTCCCAGATTAATTATGTTTGTGAGCATGTGTGTATGCGTGGGTGTGTTATAAAAAATAAACCCAAAACTCAGTGAAAGGTTTGCTTGGCACTGTGTATGCTATCTGCTTTCAGCATATTCTCCACATAAGAAGTCTGACATTTATAGGAAAATGGCCTATATTTTTCTTGAAAATACCACATGTGCTAAATATCACATTTAAGCACAAAGCAAAAGGCAGCTGTTTGCGAACAGAGAAATCGGAAGAGACCTTAGGTGCTTCTGTTAACACCGAAGTCTTTTTTGCTCATTCAACCCTCAACCCCTTTCACAGTTTGATACTTGCTTTACACTTGCCATTTATAATTTACAAGGAGAGAAGGGGAGGGGGGATTCAGTTTATCTAAGTGAATCTGAAGCTTAAGATACTGCCCCGAGAAAATGTCACAGAATGGGATTTGTTGCTCGTCTCTTGTTCAACAAATCATAGAATCACAGAAATGTAAAGTTGGAAGGGGCCCAGGGGTCATCTAGTCCAACCCCCTGCAATGCAGAAATCTCAACTAAAGCATCCATGGCAGATGACCATCCAATGGACTGCAGCCTGGTAGTACAGCACATGCTTTGCATACAGAAGGTCTCTGTTTCAACTCTGGGCATCTCCCGGTAAGGCTGGGAATGTTCCCAGTTTGAAATCTTGGAGAGTCACTGCTAGTCAGTGTAGACAAGACTGAGTTAACTGGATCAATTCAGGATAAGGTAGCTTCATATATCCCTAAAAGGTCATTTTTGGGTGCCGCAAAAAAGACCCATGCAAAGAGTACATTTGGTTAAAAATGGAAATGGACCACTGTAGCCGCTCATGTAAAACCGAGGATGCTGGTCTGTATCAAGACAGCTCAAGAGAATCTATGCTGATCAACTCCAGGCAGCATAGCCAATTGTCAAGGATGATGGGAGTTGTAGTCCAAAACAGTACCCAGTTTGGGAAGGCTGATATGAGTGCTCTGGCAATAGGGAGGAAAAAATTAAAGGAATTTTGAAGAAAGACATTTGCAGCTTCAGCTAGGAAGCTGGAGAGCTAAATCCCATGAATGGTTTGGAGAAGCCTGACAGTGCTTCTCTTAGTGGTGGGTGGAGCTACATTGGCAAGTGCAGAGACTGGCTGTTGCATAGGCTAAAATGCAGGCATAGGCTGTGACCATTTTCAGCCAGGATAGATTAGAAGGAACCAGTGTGCCTCTAAGGCAGAGTCGGTTTTAGGGCAGTTTTAGTGCATCTGCACTGGGTGCTGTTCTGCAGGGGGCACCAAAGCAATGCTGTAGAATGTGTGGTTGGGCATCAAATTTTAGCATCACACAGGGCGCCACTGAAATTTAGGAGCCCAATGATCTGTCGTAGGAGCCATGTTGGAGCCTAGGAGTAGGATGGAGACCATCATAAGGGTCACTGGTACACAGAGAGGAGGTTTGTAGTTCGAGTCCTCATCAGAACCTGAAGAGTTTGCATTTGATACCCTGCTTTATCACTACCCTAAGGAGTCTCAAAGTGGCTAACAATCTCTTTTCCCTTCCTTCCCCACAACAAGCACTCTGTGAGGTGAGTGAGGCTGAGAGACTTCAAAGAAGTGTGACTAGCCCAAGGGCACCCAGCATGTGGAGGAGCGGGGAAGCAAACCTGGTTCACCAGATTACAAGTCCACTGCTCCTAACCACTACACCTTCAGTTGCAGAACTCTCCTGTCTTTCCCCACTCAGAATATTTGATTTAAGGATTATATGCTGCTGCTTCAGATAGGGATATGGGATGATTTATTTATTTATTTTGTCCACTTTTCACAGCAGGCCAAGCTGATCCAAGACTCCTGAACTTGCTTGCAGGTTCCCAGTTGGATTGAGCACTTCTGAATATTTTTAAACGCTGTTTTTGGTACATGCAAAATACCCGTTTGATGTAAGAGATGCATACAAAATGCATGTTTTATGGATGTAATGAACTGAAAAGCATTGGAAAGTGCCTATTTTTCATAAAGAAGAGCATGCAAAATGCATATGGTTTAAAGGCAGATTTCCCATCTGTTCTTTGAAAAAAAAAATCCCATCCAAAATGAGATGGAGCGGACTTATGACTGAAACAGAAAAGGGCTCTGTCCACCTTTTTCCAGCATGCATCTTTCTATGCAGTATTGGCTTGAAAACAAAAACACGACACATATCAATAATAAAACTCCAAAGCAGCATGAAATAATGTACTAAACATTAAAATGCTGGGAGAATAAAAATAAGGGCCTGTTTGCAGAAAGATATTGAAGTAGGCATAGACAAGTCTCCCTAGGGAGAGCATTCTGTAGGCAGAGTGTCAAAACTGAGAAGACCTTTTCTGCTGTCTCCACCTTCTTCACTTCATCTGCTGAGGGCACACAAAGGAAGATCTGGGATAGGGGTGGGGCCCACATTCTAGAGCGAATGTGCTTGTTCTGCAGCACCTGAAATAATGTGTGCTGCCCAAGATCTACCTTCTTGGTGGATTCTTCTCTGAGGTGGTCCAAAGGGCTGCATGGGAACTTACACTTTTAAAACAAGATTTCACTACTTAGGGGAGCTCTGAAATGGGACTGAGAATGTCTGCATGAGGAAGGATACATGATGAGGTATCATCTTTCACAAGAATGTTGAATGGGGGCAAAGATGGTAGCAATGTTAGAACAATTTTCAAAAGCAGTCCACATGCAGGATAGTGCAGTAAACCAATCTGGAGCTTGCCAGGGCACGGATAAAGATGGTTAGAATATTTCTGATTATATGAATGAGTGATGGTCCCTATTTACAGCTGGTAACATTTTTCTGGAAGCTACCCAGGGTGGCTGGGGCAACCCAGTCAAGATGGGTGGCATATAAATAATAAAATTACTCTTCTTCTTCTTCTTCTTCTTCTTCTTCTTCTTCTTCTTCTTCAGAGGGAAGGGTGAAAAAAGCTGGTCAGGGTGGGCTCCCCAAAAAGAGATGGCCCAATACATTTTGCTGCCTTGGGTGAAGGGCAACTTGCCCATTCCATGTACACAAGTCAAATGTGTCACTCCAACTTCGTTGTTTGTGATGGAACAGCATCCTTGGCTACACTTAAGGGCTTCAGGTTAGCTTAGAGGAAGCAGGGCACAGAGAGCTCTGCCCACTATTTGCCACTCGGCTGCCTCACTCTGCCAAATTGCCCCTGTCCTAACCACAGCAATAGATGGCAGGCTCCCATTGCACTTATGAGTCTGTTAAAGAGAGTGAGAGCTATGTGTAGAATCATAGAGCTTTGGTGTGGATACGCTTTCTCATCCCGATACAGCAGCATCTGATGTGTAGACCTAATTAACTGGAGCTGATGGACCAAGATGCTTGAGCCAAGTCAACATTTGTTACCTGTATGAGCCATGCAGGTCCCCGTACATGCTTGAAGGCCCCAGGGATGCAGAGATGGGATTGGTTTAGAGTGGCCATGTGTCCTACTTTAGGAAAGACAGCCCTCTATTTGAAGGCTAAGGGGTGCCCCGTCCAAGTCTCGTTTCAAAATAAAACCATGAGAAAGATGATATATCCCACAAAATGAAGCAGGATCTGTGAAGTTGCCCATCAGCGATTTGCACCTGGACAGCAGACTGAGCAGGTAAACAGACTGAGCTAGTAACTCTATTTCTCACTATGGTGATATGTATTACAGTTCTATTTAAATCAGGCCAGCTTTGTACCCAGCATTGCTCAGAAACTCCACGAAACAAATAAACAAACAAAAACACCACACCAGTGCAGTTTTGAGATACTGGTGGTTGAAAGCATCACAGTTTTGAAAGGTTCTTGATTGAAAACGGCATCCATTAGTATCCAAACATACTCCTTGGTCTCGGGAGCCATCAAGGAAAATGTGGTGACAATATCTTAAGAGATGTAGAAATGCATAGTGATCAAGCAACTTTCCAAAATAGATAAGGTATCCAATACTATTCCTACTCAGAACAGACCCAATGAAGTGATGTGATTAACTTAGGCCCATCAATTCAATGGGTCTACTCTGAGTAGGACTTAGTTTGATACAACTACCAGCAGTGAGCAGTTTTGTAAACCGCTTTGAGAGTGCCTTTTTAAACAATCAAGTGGTGTGTACATTTTTTGAAATAAATGTAGTCACTATTTTAAATTTGTGCATCTACATAGAAATGCCAATTTTATGCAAACAATGCCCCTTTTTCTCTTGGTGCTGTATTACTTCTTTTTCAGGGGGCGGGGAGTTTAACTGCCAATTGATCGAATGGTCCAAATCCTGGAAAGAAGTGCCATGTCCTTAAACTCTTAATGCAAATGATATTTCGGCAAACAGAATGCAAAAACAAAGGGCTCAGTCTCGTTAGGCTCAGAAATAAATTGTGATGTGCTTCTCCTTATAAGGCAAGGTAGCAGTGCAAAATCAAGAAAGAAAGTGATGGTTTAATAACCTTTTATTTTTAATCCTGTGTAAATATTTCTCATCTCACTGATTCATTCCAATTGATTATTTGTTTTTCATCTGGAAGCCTGTAAAAGTTTGGGGGAGAATATAATCCTCTTCTCCCTCTGTGATTTCCCTCCCTGTCTCTCCTTAATAACATTAGAGTTTGCAAATGATGATAGATTGGCTCCAGCATGACAGTTTCATGATGCTCTGGCAACCATGAAATGAAGGCCTGCTTTACTTTATTTTTTAAAGAATCGTGGAAGAGCTTATTTTGTCCTGGTGGCACCTGCCTAGAGAAAACGTTTTCATGCTACAGCATGTGGTCAGATTATGACACTGATTCTCAGTTCAGGGAGAGACGAGCTTAGGTACCTGATCCACATTGCAATGACCTACTTTTAATCTGACACAAAGCATGTGGAAATTTAGCGAGCAGGAATAATTTCAAGTATGCAGCTTAGGGAGCCGCTTACAGAAGATACAAGTCTGCAGCTGTTTCCTTTGAACCATTGCTTATTCTAAAATCCCCGTTCCTTCCTCTGAGCTGTCCCATAGGGCTCATTGGATCCATAGTATTTTGTGGTTTTTTTTTTAAAAAAAAAATTACCAGTGACATACCTTTGCTTTAAACACCTTCAATGCTTTCTTTTCAGTCATTCCAGGGGTGGCTAACTTGTGACCCTCCAGACCAGAGCCAATTTTATAACTGCCAGATGTTTTTGGACCACAACTCCTGACATCATGGACTTGTAGTACAGCAACAAATGGGGGGCGGGCACCATGTTGACTAGCTCTATCCCAGATGTTGTTGGACTACAACTTCTATCAGCCCAGACCATTAGCCATTAGATATGATGGATGTTGTAGTCCAAAAACATCTGGAGAGGCACAGCTGCCCCAGATTCATTGCATGATTAAGATATGACAGTGTTTAGGAGCTGTTTCACCACAACCCATACATAGTAGGCATTTACGTTCAACTATTGCCTGCCATTTAAGTCAAAAGCAAAATACCCATCTAAATTTCTCACTGGAATTTCTACATTACCAGGTCATGGGATTATAGGAAGCTTCCCTAAAGGCGTTGAAACTATCCGTCCATCTATCCCAGTATTATTTATTGTAGTCTCCCCTGACCTGGTGCCTACCAGGTGTTTGGAATCCAGTGTCCATCAAACACAGCCAGCATGGACAATGGTAAATGACGGTAGGAGTTACAGTCTAATAACATCTGGAGGGCACTGGGTTGGAGATAGCTGCTCTACTCTGACTGGTTTTGGCCAAGAATCTTTTGCAGCCCAGTGTGATAATTCCAGAAATGGAACTAGGACCATTTACTGTCCAAGCAAACACTGGCTCCATCTGAACTAGATATTTGAAGTTGGATCATACCCCTCCAAGGGGCCATTTATCCTTCTATGATGCAAGATGTAACGTCTCATCATTTCCACTCTTCCTCTCTCCCTGGAGAAATGAAGTGAACCGGTCCCTCCAATTTCTCTGCCCACAAACAGGGTGGAGAATTTTGAGAGGCTGTTGACGCACAGCTCTGGTGCGAGCAACATCCAGATTACATCAAGGCTCCCTGCATTTGACATTTGGAAAGCATTACAGAACACTGCTTTTCTGACAAAATACCCTCCCCGCCTCCCTCTCCTGAACTAAGGTGAACTTGCCCTAGTTTTAGCTGGTTGCAAATAGAATTTTGGGGTTGGCCAGGATGTATGCATGTCCCTCAATACCTCCATCCTGATTGCTGTTAACACAAGTGTGGGGCAATGTAGCTTCCTGTGATGATGATTCCCCCCCCAACTTTTTTGCTGTTTGCTACAAATCATAAGAAGTCCTTAAATATGCTAGCATGCTTGCTATGTTGAATGAGGCAGGTCGGCTTAAATGAGAGCTGCTCCCTTACATAGGAATTAGAGATACTGGAGAAGTCCAGAATTGGAATCTGGCTATTGGAAATGTGAGCTTTCAAAATTACAAACTACTTACTCCACTTGGATCAGAATGTGAATGGGGAAAGAATTATTGATCTACCAGCCTCTGTCTGTCCTCGCTGACTTCTCCATTCCTTCCTGAGCACTAGGACTGGCTATGGAATTTTCCTCCAGAAAACTATTGTGCCACTCTGAGAACACTCCTGGAGGGCTTGCCTGTTTCCAGTATGAGTTTGCAGTATATCATGTCATTGCACAACTGTTAATTTTGGCTGGCAGTACTTCTCCAAGGTCTGAAACCAGAAATGGGGAACCTCAGACCCTAATTATAATTGTGGCCCTCCAGACCTCTCTGTCTGGCCCTTAGGGCACACCACCTCCCCATCACACACCCATCCCCAGGCCACACCCCTTTCTATCCTTGCTTTGCCTCATCCCTCCTCTTCCTCCTTGGCTGAAATGTGCCTTGAAGTATGATCATGCTTCCTGCTTGCCTGGAGTAGGGTGTGCAAGTGTGTGTAGAAGCTAGCCTAAAGTGTAAAGGTAACATTTGCATTCATTGCCCTGCCCACTTTTGCCTATGACTAGGTTCACTTTTGCCTTTGGTTCTGTCCACTACTGGTATATGGACCCTGGAAGTCTGCCCAGCAGGGAAGATGGCTCCCAGGATGAAAAAGATTCCCCACCTATGTCTTGGGCAGAGGTCTTTCCAGGCTGCTACCAGTGATCAGAATTGGAGGTGGTGAGGATGAAATATATGACTTGACCTACATAGGCATTTCTTTTTGATGAGAAGAATTGGTAAGCTATGGAGTTTTTTTTATGCAATCCACTTCCAATCCATAGGCATGCAAATCAACACCAGCCAGTTATATTACTTGTGTTGTACCTTTATAAACATGACAAACTGAGCTAAGTGAAATGGATTCATGATTTCTGGTGAACATTTCAACTCTAGTTCACTTATTCATTTACACTGAACTTTGGTCCTCCAGGTGTTACTGAGTGATCACCCTGATAATGCCTAACTGTTAGCCTTGTTGCCTGAACCTGGTAGGAACTGGTGTCAAAAAACATCTGGAGGTTCACAGGTAGCTGTCCCTGATTTACATAGTGATTTACCTAGTGTCCTCATTAGCCCTCAGTGACATCATCACATATCCAAGACTTATTGGCTACTTAGCATTGTGACATTATACTGTTTACTGCATGGTCAAAGTGAATTTAGATTACCAAGCATTCAAAAAGGAGAGATATAGCAGTCATGGGAGACTTCAAGTACCCCAACATCTGTTGGAACTCAAACTCTGCCAAGAATATAAGGTCCAACCAATTCCTCACTTGCCTCAATGACAATTTCATTTCCCAGAAGGCGGAATAAGCAACAATAATTTGGCCACCTCATGAGAAGAGAAGACTCCCTGGAAAAGACCCTGATGTTGGGAGAGCACAAGGAAAAGGGGACGACAAAGGACAAGATGGTTGGACAGTGTTCTCGAACCTATCAACATGAGTTTGACCAAACTGCGGGGGGCAGTGGAAGACAGGAGTGCCTGGAGTGCTCTGGTCCATGGGGTCACGAAGCGTCGGACACGACTAAACGACTAAACAACAACAACAAATCATGGCCCTGGTCCTCAGCAACAGGAAGGAACTTATCAACAAAGTGGAAGTACTGGGAACCTAGTATCCTTTGTATTCTATAACCAAAACATGGATGACATTAACGTAAGTCAACATAAAAAGTCAATTCTGCTGAAGACGCTGTCATTGTTTATAAGATGTCTCTACTTTCAACCATATATGCTGTTATCTCATGTTTAGCTCTCTTTATGCCTGTGAGGAAGCTCATCCTCTCATGTTTCTCCCTCTCTGTGGTGGTTCCTCCTGGATCTGTTATTGGCCCTCTTCTCTGTATATACACTGTCCTTAAGTGACCTTATCAAACCCCATGGCTTCAGTACCACTTATACACAGATGACACACACGTCTTCCTCTCTACCCTTGAACTGTCTCCTCCCTCCAATACCAAAGAATGTAGTTCCCAAAAAACTGTCCAAAGAACTATTTGCATTTTGGTCACCAGACTCGATATGCTCAAGACTTTTCATCTTTCCTTATACATGTTCCTCGTCCATTTACACATTACGCTCAACAACTGTACAGTCTGTGTGCCTAATAGCTAGCACATGCAATATTCAGCAAGTATGGACTCCACCTATGTGTGTACACAACATTATGTATGTAATAGTTGAGCAAAACAAACCATGCAAGCACTTGTATGTGCATCAAGACAGCTTGCACCTGCGTTCAGCGTAACATGTGAAGATGCCTAGTGTTACTTTCCAACCTGGGAAATGCTCTCCTACATAGTTAGGACCCATTTTCTTGTGCAGCACCATGTACACTAGTAGCACAATCATCATCATTGTCATCACATCCTAGAATCATAGGAACAATTCACAGAATTGCCATATACCAAGTCAGACTATTGTTCCACCTAGCTTGATATTGTTTGTGCTGATGGACAACAGCTCTCCAGTCTTTCAGACTTTTCTCTAATAGTCTCCACAACTACATAATCATGTCCTCACTTCAAACTATGATGCTCATATACTCTTCCTTATCACAATAAGCCCTAAAAACTCCTTATACACAGACCAAAGGATCTCATCCTGCACCCTGTTCTCACTATAGGAAGAACCAAAGTACAACATCACTCTCCTCACTTGCAATTCCCTGGAACTGGCATCAGCTCTACACCCCTTTATCAGATGGGAGATAAATGTATAAAATCCACAACTAGGAGTAGATTACCAGAACACTGCAGCTGCCTTTTAAGCACAAAACTTTGGGGGAATCCAAGAATTATGAAAATGAATGAACATTTGGTTGCTTTTTAACTGCATTCTCCATCTTTGTACAGTCAGCGCACCAAAGGTTTTGGCCTTGAAACATTTGAGATTATTTGGGTCAAATTATGAACTGGGGGGGGGGGGAGAAGCTGTTTATTGATTTATCCAGTGTTTTTATCTGGTCCTTCACCCAATGATCTCAAGGTGACCTATATGGTTGGCCATGTGCATTCTAAACTCACAGCAACCCTGTGAGGTAGGTGAGGCAAAGAAATGAGACCTGGCTACAGTTTGCACAGCGAGACACATGGCAGGAGTAAATGTGGTCAAAAGTGGGCATGGCCATCCCACACCCTGGCACACATTCTCTCTCATGCACATATGCACACGCACACAAGAGATATCCATGCAGATGAGCATGCCACCCATCAAATTATCTGATGACTGGGGAGGGGGTAATTTGCACCCAAGGCAAAGCTTTGGTTTTTCTTTGTTTATCATGTTTCCCCAGTATATTTTGCCTAATGGACACATCTTTTGCAAAGCAATTTTCCCTAATATAATGCATTTCTTTTTGTTATTTCCCCAGCATGTGCACAACATATGCACTTTTGTAAACATTAAGGGAAGCATGAGTTTTGAGGGGTGGCTACGTTTCGGTTTGCATATTGTATGGTAAAGTCTGCATCATCATCATCATCCTTTATTATTTATACCCCACCCATCTGGCTGGGTTTTGCCAGCCACTCTGGTGACTTCCAACAGAATATTAAAATACAATAACCTATTAAACATTAAAAGCTTCACTAAACAGGGCTGCCTTCAGATGTCTTCTAAAAATCTGGTAGTTGTTTTTCTCTTTGACATCTGGTGGGAGGGCATTCCACAGGGTGGGTGCCACTACTGAGAAGGCCCTCTACCTGGTTCCCTTTAACTTGGCTTCTCGCAGCAAGGGAACCACCAGAAGGCCCTCAGCACTGGACCTCAGTGTCCGGGCAGAACGATGGGGGTGGAGACACTCCTTCAGGTATACAGGTATTCCTGTATCCATCTCCATCAGGGCACTGAGCTTGCTGGTGCTGTACCTACTTAATTCTGGTGTGGTTGCTGCTGCCCATGTGTGGGGATTGCTCTGGCAGACTTGGCTGCAAGGCAAGAAGTTAGCCATCCCTGATCTAGGCAACACAGAACAATGACATGATCAGCCAAACTGAAAAGTGCTATTCTTCTAGAAAAAAAGAGGTGCCGGAACTGACCATGAACACCTCTCTTGTTCTCTTAGAATGGCAATGGCACCCACCTGAGAGATGCCAGAACTGAGTTCCAGCGAGTTCCTGCTCAAAAAAAGGAAAGCGCTGCTACAAAGAGATTTGGGCCACTGGCAACACAGTACACAGGCATAAGATCTGCAGGCAACACCAAGCCTTCGAGGTGTAGAGGATTATTCCTAGCCTTTTATTTGTGGTTTCTTAGTCATAGTAAGCTTCACTTAGACAATGAAGATTTTCTTGGCATCGGTATTGAAGCTGCAATTGCTATGGAAACTACCATCTGACATTATATTATTTCAACAGGAAAAGTGGAGGAGGCTAATGTGATGCATTGAGGAGATATGTGGCTTCCAGAGAGCACCACTGGATAGAGCAGGTGTAGGGAAGCTTTGGCCCTTCAGATGTCACTGAACTACAGTTCCCATCAGCCCCAGCAAGCATTGCCAGTGGCCAGGCAAGATGAGAGTGGTAGTCAGCAGCATCTGGGAGGTCAAAGGTTCCCCGCAACTGGGACAAAGGAAAGACACAGACTGGATACGTCGGAGAAAGATTGTAGCTGAGCAGAAGAACATCTGCTTTGCATGCAGAAGGTCCCAGGTTCCATCCCTGGCATCTCCTGGTAGGGCTGGGAAAGATCCTTGCCTGACACCCTGCCATTGTGGCGTAATGGTTAGAGTGCTGGACTGGGAGCTGGGAGAGCAGGGTTTGAATCCCCACTCAGCCATGAAGCTTGCTGGGCCAATCTTGGTCACTCTCAGCCTAATAGACCTTCACAGAGTTGTTTGGGGGGTGAAATGGGGAGGAGGAGAACCATGGATACCACCTTGAGATCGTTGTACGATAAAGGTGGTACATAAATGTAATAAAATGAATGAATGAATCTAGCCAATACTGAGCCAGATTGACCAAAAAGGCTGCATATATAAGGCACCTTTCTACTTCCCATGGGGTGGTGATGCAAAAAGATTATACTAGTGCACTGGGTGTGGGTAAAGGTAAAGGGACCCCTGACCATTAGGTCCAGTCATGACCGACTCTGGGGTTGCGGCGCTCATCTCGCTTTATTGGCCGAGGGAGCCGGCGTACAGCTTCCGGGTCATGTGGCCAGCATGACTAAGCCGCTTCTGGCAAACCAGAGCAGTGCAAGGAAACGCCGTTTACCTTCCCGCCAGAGCGGTACCTATTTATCTACTTGCACTTTGATGTGCTTTTGAACTGCTAGGTGGGCAGGAGCTGGGACTGAACCACAGGAGCTCACCCCGTCATGACCGACCTTCTGATCAGCAAGTCCTAGGCTCTGGTTTAACCCACAGCGCCACCTGCATCCCACCTGGGTGTGGTTAGGAACTCCTTAAACCTTGTATTGTGGTGTCTTCTCCACATGGCCCCAGCTTCAGTGGTGCAGTTAAGCCATAATAATAAAATCTAAGCCAGCCCTGCTGTGATTGGACTCCACCTGCCCAATCTGCTGAGCGGGGCCTTGAGTTTCTGCTGTACTGCCCAGCTCCCCACCATGCATCCAGGTGTCCCCTTCTTCCTTCCTCCTGCACACACAGGTGCTGTTTTTTCTCTATAGCCTGATAGTGCGAAGTTGCTACAGCCAAGTTCTATGATCACATACAACTATCTTTTCTCACACTGGACAGCTAATGAACAACGAAAGGTGAACTGGAAGCTACATACCGGTTGGATATTGGTTGCCTCCTGAACTTAATACAACTTGTCTGAGGAAGCATATGGACCACATAAAATTAAATTCCAAGTGAATGTTTCGCCGTGAAGAGCATGCCACAGAAAGACAATTTAGCTCATTTAAAATAACATATACATTCGGCATCTACAATGCCAATCACACTTTGCATCTGTCCAGAAAATAGTTTTGAAAATAAGAAACAAATGAATACCATAGAACCTTGTATGGATTCAAACAGCATATTTGAACTTCATGGTGCAAAGACATTGCCTTGGCCTAGGGGCAGGCAAACCACTTTCACTTTCTCACTTTTTTTAGCTTTCGGTTCATTTCACCACATTTCCTCATCAGTTTGCAATTTTTAAAAGAAGTCCTCGTGAAAATTCATGGGTTTTTTGGTGTGCATTTCTCTCAGTACACAATTTTTGGCATCGCTTGATAGTCACGTTTTGCAAGCAGATTCCCCTGATATAATGCACTTGGTTTCTAATTTCTATGAAAATATGCATTTTATGCAAAAAAATAAATACCCCTAATATACACATTTTTGCATATATCTCCCCCAACTGAAGAATTGCATCACAACATTTGGAGAAGTGTGAATTTTGGAGGATATCTGTGTTTTGGTTCAGCATTGTTTCAGCAAGTTCCCATTACATAGGCCCACATTAAAAGGCCCGCCAAACCAAGTTTCCCCCCATTGGGTCCCTCTATTGGAAATTGTATGATGTATCCATAAACCATTAATACATTTTGATTCCATGGTAGGAGCCTCTAAAGAGAGATTCTTCTACACATCTCCAAAGAGAATCAGTTTCTGCTCATTTCTTCGCAGGCTGTAAACACACACACAAACACAAAAATCCCATTGGTTTCCCATTCAGGCGCATAGGAACATTTGAAGTGTGAGCTTATACTTGAGTTTCTGCATCATAGCTGTATATTGCTGAGAGCCGAACCACACACATTCAGAAATATCATTCTGTTCACAACCTTTTGGGGACTCTAGCACTTCAGACTGCAGTTGGAGCTTATGTTCAGATTGCCAACCACACCCCAGTAAAAAGGAAATAAAAGAGAGAAAATTAATCCCTATACAGTGGTACCTCAGGTTACATACGCTTCAGGTTACATACACTTCAGGTTACAGACTCCACTAACCCAGAAATAGTACTTCAGGTTAAGAACTTTGCTTCAGGATGAGAACAGAAATCGGGCTCTGGTAGCGCAGCAGCAGCAGGAGGCCCGATTAGCTAAAGTGGTGCTTCAGGTTAAGAACAGTTTCAGGTTAAGCACGGACCTCCGGAACGAATTAAGTACTTAACCTGAGGTACCACTGTATACAAAAAATTAGCAGCTTAATAAAAAAAGAAGACACATCTTCACCCCAGTCAAGTTATCAGGGGGTTTTTGAGAAGGGGATAAGCAAGACCTGTGTTTTGAAGTGGTATGGCCTCTGCATGGTTGCTTCTCCATTATTTTGCTTAATATTATCATAGTCATAGAATCATGGAACCAACACAGGGTCATCTAGTTCAACTCCCTACCAATGCAGGAATCTCAGCACATGGTCTCCCATCCAATTTGAAACCATACTGGACCCTGCTTAGCTTTAGCAAATATGCTAAGGCTGCCATTGGCTTTCTAAGATCTCTGACAAAATATTTTCCAGACTGAGCATCTTTGACAAGAGATAGTTGGAATTAAACCTAGAGTCATATGGAGACAGAATATATGATCTACCACACCAAGCAATGGACTCTCCTTTCAATGTGTTCTGTTGTGATACAGCTGAGTACTCAATCTATATATATACCATAATGACCTGTTAGGCAAAAATTTATATAATCACCTAGGCTGCAGCCAATTCACAGATTTCCGCAGTGATTTTTTTTCTGCTTCTTTGCCATTTTTTATGCCAACTGACAATGCCAGATCTCTGTAAGGCTTTCTAGGTGAGCAATTAGTGATTAATTTCAAGAAAAAGAGAAATCATTTGGATCATTATCAGTACAATGCTGTGCATGTCTACAGCTAAACTGTAGACATAATCCCAGGTGATTGTGAATAGGATTGCATTATTTTTATTTATTTTTTATTTTTTTGAAACTAGAAATATTTTCCTTTCAACTTCAGATTTTCGGAAAAAGAGCTGCTGGGCCTACTAGTGCTATCTTAATATAAAGGATTGTTTTCCAACATAAATAAAAGGGTGAATAAAATGAATGTTAGATCAAATAAATCCATACTTATTGGAATGAAAAAATGCCATTTTCTTCTAAAAGGATAGTGGTGGATCCATTAAAATCAATAAAAATTAGTCACATTTGTTTATGACTACCTAAGCCCAGATCCTTCCCATAAAAACTTGAATACAGGAGAAATGGGCAAAATCATATTTTAACATAATTACCCCCAACAAAAACCTTGCTTTCTCTACAGAACAAGAGAAAGTTGACAATTAACAGAACTCTGCTGGTGCAAACAGTAATTAGGATCACCCAAGGTTTCACAAGCTTGCCAAGTGGTTGAACTTTGACCTTGAAACTGATAATCACAGTAACTACTTCAGATTCTCAGCACACTTTGTACACCTGAGATTTCTGCTGGCCATCTCGCTTACGGTGATCAGTTGGTTTTACATCAAACATATTGATTTATAAAATCCCTGAGTCATAAAATACAGCCATAACCTGTATCCTCAGAAAGTCATACATTTTCAGGCAACATGCAGAGTTATTTCAGGAGATTTTATTTTGCAGGGTGGCAGTGGGGGATTTGAATGATCTTAGGTCCTATTTGTACTGTGCATCATATCATATCACTTTAAGCAGCCATAGCTCCCCCCACCCCCGCCTTTTCCAAAAAAAGAAAAGAGACTCCTGAGAACAGTCCTTTGTTAAGGATGCTAAGAATTGATAGCAGACCCCTCTTCCCATCACTGAACTACAATTCCCAGAATTCCCTGGGAGGAGGGATGATTAAATCAGTTCTGTAAGGGAAACGAGGAAGGAGGTCTCCTAACAATTAACAGAATCATAGAATTGTAAAGTTTGAAGGGCCTGCTACACCAGACACCCTTAACAAACTACGGCTCTCAGAATTCTTTGGAGGAAACCAAATACCGTATTTTTCGCTCTATAAGATGCACCAGACCACAAGACGCACCTAGTTTTTGGAGGAGGAAAACAAGAAAAAAAATATTCTGAATCTCAGAAGCCAGAACAGCAAGAGGGATCACTGCACAGTGAAAGCAGCAATCCCTCTTGCTGTTCTGGCTTCTGGGGTAGCTGCAGAGCCTGCATTCGCTCCATAAGACACACACACATTTCCCCTTACTTTTTAGGAGGGAAAAAGTGAGTCTTATAGAGCAAAAAATACGGTCGTATATAATACTGCTTTAAATAGATAGCACAAAGCTAACTCCTGCCTTAGCTCTTGGGGGATTTCAGACAATTTGTGACAACATTCGCTCAGCTTTGAGATCCCACTTTCAATGCTATCGGAAATATTTTTGCACCTGTCCTTTTTTTTAGCGTGCTTTAGTATGCTTTGAAGATTCTGGCTAATATAGGATTATTTAATTGGCTGGGCAAAGACTTAGAAAGCCCAATTGCCCAGCTGCTTATTCTAGACACTCTGTTATTATGCCCTGCCTTGCTGCTTTGTGTTAGTGGGGGGAAGTGCCTGTTCCAGCCAGCTTTCCCCATGCTTTGCATTTCAGATTTGAAATAGCGAATTCTTTTTTAATCTACTGAGCTCAGTTTTACATTGCTTGGGGTTTTTTATCATTATGGATGGTGGTATTTCAACTGTGGTGGGCTCTGGGTAACACAAACATGTTGCAGGTATGAGGCATAAACAGCAGTGGACCGTGTGGTGGCATGAAGAGGATGAGGGGTGGGGCGGCAGCAGCAGGGGTAAACGTGCCAACAGGCACACCATATTGGCTCTGCATGTGCATTTGCACCATGCCAACCTCACTTATGCCCCATCCCTCACCCTCTCCGTCCTGGCATGCAGCAGTGACTCAGCCAGGTCAGGTGAGTGGCACAGCCCCAGCACACCATCTGCGACTGAGTAGACATTTCAAAACAAATACAGTGGTACCTTGGGTTACAGATGCTTCAGGTTACAGACGCTTCAGGTTACAGACTCTGCTAACCCAGAAATAGTACCTTGGGTTAAGAACTTTGCTTCAGGATGAGAACAGAAATCGTGCGGCGGTAGTGGGAGGCCACATTAGCTAAAGTGGTGTCTCAGGTTAAGAACAGTTTCAGGTTAAGAACGGACCTCTGGAACGAATTAAGTTCTTAACCCGAGGTACCACTGTAAATAAACTAAGCAACTCCAGAGAGAGGAAGGACAGCAAGAGCCCCTCATTCAGCTGGGCTCTGACCAATTGCCATTTGCCTCTTTTCTCTCCCATAATTTTCTTGTGCAATTGTCACGATACCTGTGTTTGCTTTCCTTTCTTTCTTTTGGTCTCTCCCCCCTCCCGCCCTCTTTTCTTTTTGTTTTGAGCCCATTGCACTTTAAGCTACTGCTTTAAACTGAACTGCTTCAAGCATAGGAATGTGCTATATAAATCTAAAAAAATAGCTCAATAAACACCCACGCAAACTTGGTGGCCTCTTATCAACTGCTTTGCACAACACCACGCCCCCCAATGCTGGAGAATCTGCCATACTCTCACCCTCCCTCCTGCCCAACAACTAGCTTTTCCCATTCAATGCAAAGAGTTCTTGTATTCAGCATAATACATAAAACTGAACTTCTGTCAATGCACAATAGGTAACCATTTAGCATTTCACTTTCCATATCACATCAGCAGCAATCTGAATCTCCACTCTATCACCAGTTGTGAAAACCCTTCATCCTGCTCACAGCATTGCAGTTTTCATTAATAATACTTTTATAACATATGTGCAGCGGAAGTAATATTATTCTTATATGTCTTTGACACCTTGGAAACTTTAAAACCTTTTGTTCCATTCATTTAGTAGAAGGTTAATTAGTAAATTATACCAGTCATTCAACTGTTTTGCTATGACTTTTTAACCATGAAAACAGGAGACTAAGAGGAGATATGATTGCCATCTTCAAGTATCTCAACAGCTCTGACCATCCAAGTTATTCCTGATGTTTAGTCAACATCTCCTTTCTTGTAACTTGAATCCATTGGTTGAGGAGAAAACAAGCTTGCTCTGCCTTCTATGTGACAGCCCTTTAGAGATTTGAAGATGGCTATCATATCTCCTCCCAGTCTCGTCTTTTCCAGGCTAATAGTCCTAAGCAAGACGGGATTTACTTAGGTCCTCTGCTTTCTATCCCTGTGATGTCTTTGCTCATCTCTTCTGCGCCTATGCTGAAGTGATGCAGGAGTTCCAGGGTTGCTAGGCAACCGACATTTCTCCACCCCCCCATCTGTTCACCAGACTACACCTCATCCTCCTCACTTGCTTACACATCACACATCCCAGAGAGGGTCAGGATTCAAAATATTGTTTGGAGAAACTGAGCTCTACAATGTGGTTTAGCACAAGCCCTGACCAAACATCACATCCATTTGTTTCAGAAGCACCCTAAAAAAATTATACTAATTAGAAGTATTGAAGCATTTTCTCAGGGGGGAAAGGAAGAAAGCAGCTCTCCTGTAGATGTAGATAATCTCATTTTATCCCATTCCTTCCAATATTCTAATAATGATGCTGAAAGTGATAAATCATCTACACTAATTACCCATCACTCAGATTAATGAATGAAAATAGCCACTGATACAATGACCCACTTCTGAGAAACCCGAAACAACAGATATGTTCATTAGCAACTCAATCCCAAAAGCATTATGAACCAATAAAATCCGACTATTATACGGAGAAATGTTATAGCTATATATTCGTACCCCTTATGCACAGCGGGTATTAGTGTAATTTTTAACACACGAAAGAAATTGCCTGCACAAGGGAACAAAAAATATAACTCGATTTTAGCCAAAAAAAAGTATCTCTTTTAATACAAAATTTCATTCTCATAAATTTATTTCCACTGAATAAATAAGATCGCTTCACCATTTTCAGATGAAAATTGCACCCTATATTGGAGTTGAGATGCGAGTATAAATAAAATATAAACATTATTTATAACCATTTATTCCCGCTATACTTTGATGTGTGCAATACTGTATTTAAAATGTGTTCAGCACCTTGTCATGGTAAGATCTGCAGTTTAACCTGCTCTGTACAATACTGAATGGTGTTCATGCGTGTGTTGTTATCAATAGCTGCATAATGACTGCCTTTCAGAGTATCTGGATCTGCTTTTCCTGGTTTATAATTTTGTTTAACGCATGCAAGCTTATCTGTACCAACAACTTTTTTTGAGAGAGATAGAGAAAAAAGTGCTTAATGCGATAGGAAGAAAATCTATATTGTAAAGACAGCTGTGTGTTATAACTCAATAAGGTGGGAAAGACTGAAAGATGGGTCGGATCCAACATCCCTCAACAAATGGGATTCCCATTCTCCCCTTTCTTCTGCAGCCCCCCTGTCTGTCTCAGGGGATCCCCCAACCTTCCACAGTAGATTTTGGGGGTGCATGAGGGCTCCAGAGAGAAGCATGGGAAGTCAATTGAGCAAAAAAGACACCACAATAGGATATCATAGCTTTTTGAAGAGCTTCCAATATCAAAGATTTAGGCTGCAATCCTAACCCCACTTACCTGGGTGTGAGCCCCATTGAATTAATTGGCATTGGTGTCTGGGTATACCTAGTTAGTATTGAAACCTTAAGGACCAAGAATAGCTTCAGGAACCCTGATAGGTTCATTCCCAATGGGTCACACACCCAAGGAGCCTATAGGTGGGCTTTTTGTATCTCCTTGACCTATGAATTCAAGCAGAAAACCTCTGCTTCTAGGTGGCCATAATGCTCACCCCATCTGTACCCCAATAGAAACATATTCTGAGTCTCCTGCTAGCCAGCCTCCCTGGATTCAGCTCTCTTCCTCCATGTGGGCCTTTGGGATGCTGATTCCCTGCTACAGGGGAAAAGGATCACAGCCATGTTTTCAGATACAGTACGCAGAAATTTAACGTGATCCATCTAACCCCGTTGGCAGCATAGGGATGCTTTCTGTTGTGTAGAGGTTTTCACTTTCACCCCACAGCTGAAAAGGTCCCTAAATTCAAATCCAGGGGTTTTTAAAAATCCTTTTAGGGAAGGGGTCATAAGTATCAGAGCCCATCCTTTGCACACAGAAAGCTCCAAGGCTCAACCCCCTTGCATGTCTCCCATGCATGGATTTCAGGCAGCCTGCAGAATCGCTGTGGGTCAGAAGATAAAATATGCAGCGAGATGCGACCCAACAGCTTCCTCTTCCCCCATCTAGGCCCATCCCCTGTGCTGAGGAATTCTCAGAAGCTAAGCATCCAACATGGAAGTCTCCCTATCTTGTAGCAGACTTAATGTAAGGGTTAATCCAGGCCTGGTCACAGCCATAACCCACCAAGCACACTGTTGATGTTGTTGTTTTGCAGAGAAGGTGTCAGCCTTGCGCACAAGCTTATCTTGGGGCAGCAAGATTATATGCAGCAGGCACAAAACCTCCAACCGCACATATGCTACCTGTAGGCCATTTAATCAATACATAATATAAAAAAACCCAAAGGCAAGAGAGACTAAACTGTGCACATGGGCCTGTCTCAATCCATAGTCTGGCATACTGAAGCCTAAATTCTGCCACAATCCCCCAATGAGTGATGCTGGGTTCTTTGGCTATAGACTAAAAAATAAAAGGCCTAGCAGGGTTAAACCATTTTACATTCTAAAGCTCCCATTTTTAAAAACTGATTTGTACATGGTTGTTCATTGGGCGGCTCTACCACATGTACATAATATTATATATACCAGTTTTCTTTTTTAAAACAGTATTTTCAAAAGAGCAGACTTTTCTTTAAAATAAAATGAGCACGCATATGACATTGTAGCATAGGTAAAAAAAGTCTGACCCTGGCCTAAATTGCTATGATTTATGCTACGATTCCTTAACAAGATTTGTTAGAAACACCAATGAGCATTGGAAGCAGCTTTTAAGTGTTTTTCTCATTTGCAGCAGAAACATTTCATTTTCCCTGGATAACATTTTTTTTCAGTAAGACAAATAAAATATATATTTTGTAATATTTCATTTCTAAATACATTTCCCTCTTTTTCTGCATCGGTGTGCAATGTGTGTGTGTGTGTGTGTGTGTGTGTGTGTGTGTGTGGATGTGTGTGTGTGTGTGCGTGCGCGCCAGGGTGTGTGTGTGTGTGTGTGTGTGTATAAAAATCTTCAAAATAGAGGATTTCCCCGTTTCACATCCGTACACACCAAAGGAGCTAATATCCACACTTTCCCTTTAATTATATCTCTATCTCGATGTAAGGCATTAGTGACGTCTGCTGAATTACATTCAATGCGATGATTTTTCTATTAAGGGCAGATTCAAGAGTCCAAGTGGAAAGCACCGTTGATGGGCTGTGCACAATTCAAAAGTAACCTTGGGTCTCTGTGAGGCAATTGCTGGAGCTCTGTCGCCATCTACTGGCCATACTGGAAGGTGTGAGGTTTTTTGTTTTGTTTTTCCGCCACCAAACAAAGCTTTTTCCTTCGGCTTTATTCATGTGTCAACCCAGTTCTACAAGAAACAAGATACCAGCTAGATACCTTGGAAAGAAACGAAATAAACAAAGCATCTTTTCCACTTTCTCCCCCTCTCCCCCAACCTCTCTCTCTTCCCCTCTTTGGTTTTATTCTAACCTAAAGGGCTTAAAGAATAACATGCTCTACACAAATCAATTTGGCAATGTCATAGCGACTGAAAAGTTAAAAGAAGAAATATCTTAAATAAGAAAATTCCACACACAACACTTCTTTGTCTCACATCTCCAGCTACGGTTTCAGTGAAAACGAGTGTGAGATCAGAGAGGCAGAGACTTGAACTCATGCTATTAGGCCTAATTTTCTTGATTGTTTTAGTTTTTATCAAAAAAGGGTGGAGAAACGCAAACATGCCTAACAACTGTTGTTGCCCAAAATGGAGCAATGTATGCTTGCCATCCTGCACACACACACACACACACACACACCTCTATAAATGCATTTCCTTCCATGTACTTTTAAATATTTTATCCAATCTCAACTGCAAATTGTATCTCATATTATCATTTCTTTTCCTCATATCCTTGCAGCGGAACATAATAATCCTAGCAATTAAAAGGAATTAAAATAAATCTATTGCATATTTTCATCTAGGAGGGGTGGGGGGAAACTCACCAAGAGAGATGCATAACAAATTGAAATGGAGGGAGGGGAAAGAGAGAAACAGAGAGAGAGAGAGGAAGAGACTGGAAATCTGAATTCTAAACTCCAGAACCATCTTTTTTTATATATAGAAAAAATTGCACCAAGAGTTATTTGTTGTCCTATACCTTGCTAACATCACAGTGGATTGTTGTTAATAAAATAACATGTGGCCTTAAAAGGGGGGGGGGAGGGAAGCATTGGTGTGAAAAGGGTATAGTTGAAGTTTTAAGATTCAAGCTTTTTCTTTTAACTTCTAATATATATCTATATACCTATATCTATATATTTTTTTCAAAACGTTTTATTAGGAAAGCTATACCAGACGCATCACTGTACAATGATTAAACATTACCTTTACAATTTATATTCACTTGAAAGTACAGAATAAATATATGCACAATTGTATTTGTGTGTGTTTGTGTGTTGTCGGCATTTGTGAGCGAGGGGGGGGGGGAGAACGTTAGCACCTCTACTCAGGAGGAAGCCCCACTGATTTCCATGGGAATTACTCCCAGGTGAGGGGGCACAGGACTGCAACCTAAAAGGGCTTCTTTTACAGAGACACCGGTGGCAGCTCTTTCCCCTTTCCAATGCATTTGTGACGTCCGGTTCTCTTTTTAATTAGAGGTGCAGCTGTCCTCCAGAAAGGAACTCAATCAAATGGCAATGACCTTTCCTTCCCTGTAGGGCAGCCACAGAAGGGAACAAATAGACAGCTCCTTCACTGAAGAAGCAAGCCAGTGACCTCCCCTCTGGAATAGACTGTGGTACCCCATCCCTGCGGTGGTGGGGGGAGAGATGCAGAAATAGAACAGGGTGCAAGCAATTTGGGATGGCTAGAAGGCTGATTGGAGGGGGTTTAGGATACAGAGTGGAGCAGAATAAGCGTTTGGACCTGTGCGTGTGTGTGTGTGTGAGAGAGAGAGAGAGAGAGAGAGAGAGAGAGAGAGAGAGAGAGAGAGGAGGAGGAGGAGAAGCCAAGAGAGTGAGAACATTTGGGGAAGAAAAGGACCCCCCTCCCCGCCACTGCCTGCAGTTCCCAGACATGCAGAAAACTGCAATTTTTTGTTGCTGTTCTTGTGGTTCTCTTCTCCACCCCAGACACCCACCACCCCTTCAAAGTAACGTACAGGTTCTGTGCCATGATGAGGGAAAGAATAACCAAAGCCACAACCGATGTTGTCTTTTTTTTTAAAAAAAAAAAAATCCACCTCCCACCCCATAGCATTAAAAAAAAAAGATAGAACGGAAAGGTTTCTGTTTTGTTTTGTTTGTTTGTTTTAAAAAAACTACAACAGAAAAAAACAAAAGCCTGCAAGAGAGAGAGGAGATAGAGAGAGTAGCGTAACACACATTGAATTTACTGTCATCAGGACCGAGGCAAATAACCCCCCCCCCCATGATACTAATTATAATAATATTCGTATACCTTAGACAACATGGCACAGTCAAAGTCTCCATTTTTTTTCCAGTATAAAAAAATAATGATTGATTAACATCTGCTGGCAAAAGTCTGCAAAAGGCACTTTATCGATTCATGATCATCTGAGAAGGGCCTTTCCTCCAAACCATCATCTGGCAGGGGGAAAGCACAGAGCAGTATCCTCTAGTATCAGCATGCGGTGGTTTGGGGGCAGGAAGGGCGGGGAGCCAAGGAGTGGGGACTCAGGGGGCCGAGGGGCTGTGGGGCGGGTCTGGGATTTGGCTGTAAAAGCTAGACTTTTGTTTTGTTTTGTTTCAAAACCTATAAGTGGTCTTCTCCAGGACTTCGAGGTAATCCGGCTTGGTTTGGAGTTTGGCCCTTAACTCGAGGTATTCGCTTTGGGGGGGTTGGTGGTGGTCTGGGAAGCCCTTACCAGCCGAGAAGAGGAGGGTCTCTTTCAGCCTGGCGTCCTGCTGCAGGTCTGGATATTGCATGCCAGGGGGGTGCACGTGCAGTTCCTTTAATTTGGGCACCGTGCCGTAGAGGCAGTCCACAAAGCCCACCGTGCATGGTGGCGCCAAAGGCGGTCTGTCCCTGCTGTCTAGAATGGCACCACTAGGGGGGAAGAGCACCACCCCACCGTTCTTTTCGTGGTGGAGGAGAGGCGGCACCAGCGCTAGTTCCCCCAGGAGAGGCAGCCCCCCTCCAATCCCCCCGCCGGGCGGGTGCGGGTGCGGGTGATGGTTGGTGGTCACTATGGTGTTGAGCTGCGAGCTGGACACGGCCAAGCTCCACTCCTTCTCCTTCTCCAGCAAGGTCCTGTAGCAGCTGCTGCTCCCACCGTCCTTTGTGGGGTCGGCAAACTGTTCCCCTGCACAGCCAACTCCTCCTCCACCACCACCACCACTACCAGCACCACCACCACCTCCCAAAAGCATGTCCCCAGGTTGCCCCGGCTCCCCCGCCACCACTTCGTCCTCCTCGCGGGGCTTGTAGATGGGGTTGTTGCACATCTGGGTCACTGGATGCGGGATGTAGTCGTAGACGTGGCCCACCGGGGGTGCCTTTTCCGGGGAGGCGCTGAGTCCCCCGCCGCCTCCGCCGCCTCCCTCCTCGAAGAGGTGGTGGCACTGCATCTGGATGCCTGTCAAGTCGAGGGTCTCCTGCCGCTGCTTGTTCCGGAAGGGTAGCTTCTTGTGGCGCCTGCGCAGGACAAAGGCGAAAAGGCCCGCAGCAATGAAGACCGCCGAGAAGAACAGTACAAGGAGGCTGAGGATGAGCACGGAGAGGGGCACCGGGCCTCCCCCAGCCGGGGGGAGCTCATAGGGCGACGGGCTGGTGGGGCTAGGGTGGCCCCACGCTGGAGGGGCTGGCGAGGCAGCAGCAGCATGCAACATCTCAGGGCAGAGTACCTCCAGCTCCACAGAGCGGATGTCTCTGTGGGTAAGGTTGTCTGGGCTGGCGCAAAGGACATCCCCCACCATGATGACGGAGCTGATGGCCTCGATCCACTGCTTGAGAGGCACCAGGTCACACGTGCAATCCCACGGGTTGAGCTTCAGGTCAATCTGCACAATGGCGTTGAGGTGCTCCAACACGCCGGCCACGGGCAAGTACAGGAATTTGTTGTTCCTCAGGTTGAGCCTGGTCAGAGAGGTGCCTGCAAAGGCATCTGTAGGCAGGTTCCTCAGGAGGTTGTCGTTGAGGAAGAGAAGCTTCAGGTTGGGCATGAGACTGAAGGCAGCGGGCTGGATCTCCCTGATCTGGTTGTACTCAAAATACAGATAGTGCAGGCTCTGCAGACCCCTGAACATGCCTGGGGTCAGCTTCTCAATGTCATTGCCATTCAGGTACAGGCTCTTCAGGTTGGGCAGGTTGACAAAGGCCCCGTCCTGAACGTAGGAGATCCGATTGTTCCCCAAATGCAGGAGATCCAGGGAAGAAAAATTCCAGAAATCGGAACGGTAAATTTTCTGTATCAAATTACCGCTCAGGACCAGCTTCTTGGCGTTGACGGGCCTGGGCAGGAGCTCGGAAATATTGTGGAACCCTCTTTCCTTGCAGTTGACTGTCAGGCCCAAGTCATTGATGTGCAAACTGCATGAGCAGCCAGTAGGGCAGATGATGGGGATGGGTGGCCTTGTCTGGTAACCAGCTATTGGGGGCTGGTTGGGCGCAGGGTATAGGCCTCGAGGTGTCGGGGGTGGCTTGTGTGCCCTGGGCTGTTTGGTGGGCCTGGGCTGCTTAATGGAAGTTTTGTATTCGACAGAGGAAGCAGTGAAATGGAAAGAGGACAGCATGGAAGAAGGCTTAGTAGGCCACGCGTTCTCCTTGCTCGAGGGCAACTGAGGGGCACCGATGCTGACCAGCTCCGAGTCAGACAGCATTGGGCAGAGTTTATTCCTCTTAATTTCCCTCAGGTCCTTCCCATGGAAGTGGAAAGGGGTCTCACAGGTTATGTCTCCCACAAGGGCAGTGTAAGGGATGCGCTCCAGCCAGCTCTTCAGCTGGACAATATCACAGGTACAGTTCCAAGGGTTCTCCTCCAGCTGGATCTCCATCAGGCTTCTGCCAATGTGATCCAGCATCCCTCGGTAGGAGAGCACTTTCAACCTGTTTCCACGCAAGTCCAAGTGAGTTAAAGACACCGACTTAAACAAATTGGTGGGGAGGATGGGGATAAGGTTGTCGTTCAAGATCAGGACCCGGAGCTTGCTCAGGTTCCGAAATGCCCCGCTCTCGATCCGCTTAATGACATTGTAATCTGCCTGCAGATATTCCAGACTCTCCAAGCCCAGGAAAGTGTCGTTTCTGAAGATGTCCAATTTGTTCTCATGCAGGTACAACCTCTTCAGGATTCTGAGGCCGTTAAAGGCTCCCGTCTGAATGTCTTGTAGTGCGTTGTTCCCCAGGTTGATCGACACGGCGTTGTTCAGGTGGAGAAAACTGTTAGTATATAATCTCCTCATGGAGTTCCTCTGCAGGTAAAGTTTGAAAGGTCTCGACCAGGACTCCGTTATCTGGCTAATATTTATAAATCCCTTGTTGTCGCAGTGTATGTGAAAAAGGCTTTCTTTGACTTCACAGTAACAAGGATCGAAGCAAGACTCCTCAATCTCCTCCGAGTCCTCTATCAAGGGGATGGGGGTAGTCCACGCTACAGCAATTGTGCTCAGAAGAATAATCCACAACATCCTTCTCTTACGGGGAGGGTCGGCTGTCGGAGACTTCATGGTTGCGACGGATTACAAAACTGGAACAGAAATGAAAACACAAATGGATTACGGTCGATCAGCATTTTATCGGGCTATTTTTATATTGAACCATGCATCTAGAGCATCTAACGGGGTTTCGTGAGGTTACTTGGAAGTTCATTACAAAAAAGAAAAGAAAAGAAAACTCTAGCATTGCTCTTAGAACCTCCCCTGGTTTTGACTTAAGTGATACTGAAACATCTCATCATGCAACAGCCTTCTTGTTTCCCCATCCTGCTCCCAGGCTACTTGGTGAATGACACCCTCATGAAAAACAGCAAATGAACCTATAGGGCCTATGTTGTGAAACATTTCCCCCGCCAACACAAAGACAAGGAGCGTTTAGGAGGAAGCATATGGGAGATCATCTCAGTCTTACCTCGACACCTGCATCAATCACAAGAGTAAGGAGAGATGAGGTGCAGGAAGAGATTTTTATCTGGTACACACACACACACACACACACACACAAAACCATGCAGTCTATACATTGCATTCTCATGAACGCACAAACGCTTAACTTGGAAGTTGTTGTGTTTTTTGTTATTCAGGCAATGCCCATCTAATGCTATGATACAGCCATTATTTAAGGAAATGGGGACAGACAAGTTCCCAGAGCCCCGATCCCTGTAGGAATATCCATAACTGGGATTTTATCAGTATACAAGGGTTAGTAGCAAGGCTTGCTTCAATACCGGGGGTTGGGGGAGAGGGAGAAGGAGAGAGAGAGAGAGAGAGAGAGAGAGAGAGAGAGAGAGAGAGAGAGAGACCCTTCTCTCCCAAGCACACAAAATGGATTAACGCAACTGGTATAGTATCAGATAAATGCACACTCCATATTAGTCATTTCAGCTGATTAAATCATTTAGAGATGATTAATCTTCGGGAGGCACATGCCTCTGCCATCCACATACCCAAGGGGGAAAGCGGCAGTTGCAGGGCTACGTACGGAAAGAGATGGTGGAATGAAAGGGGGCAATAGGGATGTGGGGGGGAGAGACTCTGGACGTGGGTGTTTTGTGCCTGTAGAACCATCCAGGGATGATCCAGCAGGACAAAAGAGGAGAAGGGGGAGGAAAAGTAAGAGGGGGAAAAAATACCTTCACACTAAGCCCAGGAGAAATAAGCCTTGCTTTACAGCAAAAGCTCACAAAAGATTCCTCTTGGAGGGGACAACTGGACCCCGTGACCTACAGCCTCCTCTGCTTGGGGCGGCAAAGGGAGGGCATCTCTTTTTCTCCTTGACTCCTTTTGCCCAGATCATTCCAACACAGAAGAATAAATCACTGTTAAAGACTATGACTCCTGACAACGATGGCTTCACAGCCCCTACTTGCTGTTGCTGCTGCTGCTGCCCATTTCAAACGGGTTTGCCAGAGTCCTGGTATTTATTTCTGTTCTCTTCATAGCAAAGGAGCTTTACAGATATGGATTATCGTGCACTCTCCACTCCACCCCCACACCCCAACACACCCATGCAGGCGAAGGGAATTCCTCCCTCCCCGTTATGAAAAAAGAAAGCCCTTAATAGCAAAAGGACCTAGTTAGGGAAAGAAATGGGAGGCGCAGGTGGGGGCAGGGTGGAATAAGAGCATTTCATTACAGAAAAATGAAATAAATCGAAGCAGAGAATCTATTTGCAAATGAAGGGAACTGGGGGACCCGTTGGAAGGAAAATTACCAGGCACGATCTGAATGAGGAAAGAGGAAGGGGAGAGGTCTTGTTTTTTGCTCTTTGTCTCAGTAGAAAGATGGATAGATAAATAGAGAGAGATGGACGGACAGAGAGATAAGCTACTTAAGTTCTTTTCCTCTTCTGCATTAAAAAAAAGGGGGGTAGAAAGAGATGCTCTATCCCAGCAGAAAAGCGGGGAGGGGGAAGGGAGAAAGAGAGATCGAGAGATCCAGAAACAGCTTGTACTTACCGGTCCGAAGGAGATAATTTTTTTTAGCACATTTGGAGAGAGCCGGGAAAGGAGAGAGGGGAGGAAAAAATAGCCAAACCCACTTGGAAAAATAGATATCTATGTACGGAATTTTCAACGGCTTTTAAAAATAAAATAAAATAAGGATTGCTGGTTTCTCTCTTTCTCTCTGTTCTGGTTCTATACTCCTGCTGAGGGCTGAAGCAAAAGGAAGGGGGGGGAAGCAAGCAAAGATGAGACGTGCTAGGAATGCAATGAGGTTCCTTAGGATGCAGAGATGCTGTTTGGCACAGTCAATGGAGGAGGGAGGCAAAGGGGGCTGCTGCAGCCTCCTAGATCTGCCGCTGCCGCTGCCGCCGCTGCCTTCTCTGGGTACCACCAGCTCATCTTTGAGAAACGAGGGAGGGAAGGTCTATGGCAGGAGGTTCAGGCTGGGGCTTCTCATCCTTTCGCTCCTTCTTCCACTCCTTCTTCCCTTTTGTGTGTGTGTGTGTGAGGGAGAGAGCGCATTGTTGCCCCTGAATCAGGCTTCCCCCACCACCACGTCATGGATTTGAGCTTGAAGAAAAGGGGAACAAATGTAGGAGGACGCACTTGGCACCAGGTGGGGGGGCACGTCTGGGAAGCCCTGACTGTACTGGGCTTGCTTTCTACCCCCACCCCCCATTCCCCGCCAGGAGGAGGAGGAGGAGGAAGAGTTATTCGGGGGATCAGGAGCGGGGGAACCCGAGATGATGGAGAAAGAAGAAGCAGCCAGGAGCAGAGGAACAATCTCGGTGCTGGCTGGGTGGTGGTCTCCTACGTCCGCCCCCCTCTGGAAGGGGAGGAAAGCCTGGGATGGAAAAAAGGATCATAATAGGGGAATGTCCCCTGGGCCACCAAGTGTGCATATTCCAGCAAATCCTTGAGAGCTGCAGCCATTAAGGGGAGAGGAGATACCCGCCCCTCTCCACATAGCCAAGAACTCTCTCCGCTGGCTTCCAAAGTAGTAGGCTCAGTTGAGCTCGCTCGCGCGTTCTCTCGCTCTCCCGCCCTCGCCTGCAGTTCTCCATCAAACCTAAACCTGTCCCAGCAGAGGTAAAGGAAAGGGCAGCGCCGGGGGAACTTGGAGGAGAGACCCTCCCCTCTCTTCCTTCTTGCTTTCCTCGTCCTCCCCGCTCCTCTTTCTACTCCCCACCCCCCTGCAGCTGAAAAGGCTTCAGTCCACCCCACAACATCCAACAGGCTCTTATTTCTTCCCAGATATCCCCCCCCCCTCCTTCCTCCTTTTCCAAAGCTCCTAGCCAAGTGTTGAAGACACTTGGGTGACAATGGACCATTTTGCATCTTTTCCTTCCAGAGGGAAGGGGTGACGGCGGCGGCGGATTTAACCGCTCCCTTGCTGCCTCTCTCTCCTTATTTTACCTGCCTCGCCTCCTTTCCATCCTTTTAATTTATCTCTCTCTCTCTCCCTCCCCCCTAATTGTGCTGGCTTGGACTTGCTGTCTGACCCCAGAGAAGGAGAACCTATGCCTCGATTTCTGCCTAGATCCAAGGGAGGGGAGCCGCCAATCTCCAAAGGTAAATTGAACAGCTCTCTCTTTCCGTAAAAAGCAAGGAGGCAACCAAAAGGAGCATATCTGGAGCTGGAGGGAACATAGAGAACAAAGATGCCTGGTTACTAGAGTGCAGGAAAGATTCCCTAACACAATAAGCTCCCATGCTTAGTCAGCTTCCCCTAGATTAAGTTGGCACCCATTTGCCCAAGTTCCCTTGAAGGTGGTGTGTTGGTTGGGCCCATGATCCTATTGCTTTCATAGACCCACACGCCCCTCGCTTGTCAGAAGCTAGGAACTTGCGAACGGAATACCCCCAGATTTATTTTTAATAATTCCTCTTGCAAATCTATTTCGCTTAGAGCAGGGAAAGGCAGGGCAGGATTCCTCCGCGCCCGGAAGAGTTGGGTTTGGGTGGCCGCCTCCTGATCTCCCCCTTGAGGAAAGGAGGGGAGGTGGGGCTGGCAGGTGGCAGCTAGAGACATCCCTCGGAGACAGAAGAGGCTCCGCTTGCGCCTGGGAGGAATTCTGATGCCTCTGTCCCCACCGCCCTTGCAGCCCATCCTCTCTTTGGGGATTCTGCTACAAAGAGTGGAGAGCTGGCAAGCTGGGAATCCGATGGGACAGCAAGCACACACATACACCCCTTTCCGTGCCTCTTTGCCCCGACGCGGGTTCTCTTAGGACCCAACAAGGGAGCAGCCAAATCTCTGCTCCCCACCGCCACCTTCAAATCGCTCTCCTCGCCAGCGCTGCTCCTTTTCAGAACCAAGTCCTGTTGCAACGTAGAAGTGGCGATCGCTGTCGATTACAAAGCTGCATAGCTGCTATTATCATTACAAAGCACGAGAATCCTGCGTTTTAAAACGCGTGTGTGTTGCGGGGTGGGGAGTGGGGAATAAGGATCCGTGAAATGTTTATAGAGTTGTTGGCGGGCGGGGGCGGAGATGAAAGGAAGACACTAAAATAATAACAGAAAAGAGGCTGGTGACAATGTATACATTGGAAGAACATTGGCTTGGTTATTATTTTAAGGGTCTTCCTTCCAGATCCTTGGGGGGGGGGGGTGCGTCTTGCAAATGCAAGCGAGCAACAATGGCAACAAAAACATCGCATCTCTCTCTCTCTCTCTCTCTCTCTCTCTCTCTCTCTCTCTCACACACACACACACACACACACACACAGTGGCCAAACCCCGCAATCGCGCCTCATCCCTCCGCCAGATCAAGAAGCGAAGGCGCAAAAAACCCAGGAAGGACAGCAAATACCTAAGGAGATCCGAGCGCCGGGCTGGCTGCGAGGCGGAGCTCCCCGGGTCTCCCCGGGCGGCGTGGCTTTGCGGGCCGACGGAGGAGGCACTCTTGCCGAGCTTCTTCCTCTCCTTTCCGGAGCGGCTGCGGCTCGCTGACCCCCATGGCGGGCCGCGGAGCGTGCCCCGGGTCCATGTCAGCCTCGCCGACCCGCCGCCTGCATTTCAGCGGCGAGGCGCGCACCCAGGCGCGCGCGCGCCCTCGAGCGCGCACGGAGACACCCTCACGCGCCCCTCCCCAGCCCAACGCGGCTGTCTGCTTCGCCGGTGTAATCCTTTTTCGTCGAGGCGGTTTTCTCTCCCCCACTCAAATTTTGCCCAGCAGGAGAGAAGCGTCGGGGATCGACGGCGAGGAGAGAGCCAGGAAAAGCGAAGGCGCATCAGAGGAAAGAGCGCCGGGTGCGCGGCGCCCAAGCTGGGCATGGCGCCTCCGAGGCGAAAGCGCACCGCCTCGCTCCAGTAGGGCGCTGCTGCCGCCGCTGCCTTAAGCTTCACAGAGCAATCGCGTGGCTCCCTCCGAGACGCGGGAAAGGAGGGTTGGGCGAGCCGGATCCCGGGTACCGGATCTCTGGATCACGCATCTGGGCGCCTGGCTTCCTCCACCTCTCTCATCTGTCGGCGAGGAGGGGAAACTCTGCCCGGAGCCTCCTGGAGTCGTCTGGAGGTGGGACATCAGCCTTCAGCTGCTTGCTTTGCTCGCTTGTATCCTTCTCTTCTTGTCTGATGTATCGAGAGAGAGAGAGAGAGAGAGAGAGAGAGAGAGAGAGAGAGAGATGGTACTAGTGGGTGGATCTCTTGTGCACAGGATAGAGCAGGTCAGCTCCTCGTCCCAGCCTCAGGCAGAAAACAACATGGCTTTAAGGAGGAAGGGGAGAGATGCCTCTTTTAAACAGCTGTATTTGAAGAGGGGACCGGGGCGGAGTGGGGAAACCAAAGGAAGCCCGCAGTTTTTGGAGATCTGCTGCAGTTCAGTTGCATGGAGAAGTCAGAGTTCCTCAGGAATCAGAGTTGGGGAGATGGGCTGTTTTTCAGGTAAAACAGCTTCAGGGTTATGGTGGTCTGGGAATGGGAGGACGGAGAGGGCTTCCAGGAATGGGAGGGTGAAGCTCAGAGGCGTCCAAAAGGAGTCACCTGCAGCACACCACAAGTGCCACTTGATGATCAGGAATGAAAAATGCACACCCTGGTGACGATGAGAAAATGGGAACCTTCATTTATCTGTGTTGCATAGGGTGTGCCTTGCACCAACTCACTCTGCTCTTGCTCTCTGTTGTCTACGCTAACCACCAGCAGCTCTCCACTTTTCCGAGCAAAGCTTTCCCCTCCTCCCCCCTGCTGAGATAAACCAGAGATTGAACTTCTGAAGGGCCCAATTTGTGGGGGGGGGAACGACCCAATGAGATAGTTTAAGGCAGGGAGATGTGATTTCCTCCTCCAGGATGATGATGATGATGATGATAATTTATTATTTATACCCCACCCATCTGGCTGGGTTTCCCCAGCCACTCTAGGCGGCTTCCAACAGAATATTAAACTACAATAGTCTATTAAACATTAAATACAATACATAATTTAAATACATTAAATACAATAGTCTATTAAACATTAAAAGCTTCCCTAAACAAGGTTTAGCAACTTGGATTTCCTTGCCACCCACCCCAACTTCAGGGAAACTGGAGGTCCTCTGGATGTTGATGGACTCCAGCGCCAATCATCTCTGAGGGTGGCCCAGGGCTAGTGAGAGTTGGGAGTCCAACACAATTTAGAAAGTGCTAGGTTCCTCATCTGTGAACTAGAGATCCCCTACTGCACAGGCTTTCATAGCCCCTGGAATACCTCTACTTGAAACATTTCTTCTTTTTCTCCTGATGCTGTAGGACATCCTTAGTGAACATCAGGAGATGCCTCATCAGTCCATCTAAATTACAGTGTGCAGCTCCTCAGGGTTTGAGACAGGGCCCTTTCCCAGTCAGACTTGGAGATGCCAGGGATTGAGCCTGGGACCTTCTGCATGCTAGGCATGTACTGTCCATCCTTGGCATGCAAGGCATGTGCTCTCCATCTGAGGTGCAGCCCATCCTTGTTGGCAGAATGAACTGGCTCTGATTCCTCTCTTCAAAAGCATAGAATGAATTCTTGGCTTCCCCCATCATTTTAGAACCCACCCCATTCTCTTGACTGTAATTTAACTATTTTTTACTTTAGAATTGTTGCAACCTATCTTGGGAATTCATGATGAAGCTTGGGTGATGAATCTAAATCAATGGTGTGGGTGGGATGGTGATAATAGTAACAATAACATAATGCTCAGCAGAATCTTTCACCTTGATCCAAGTTCAAGTTTATGTGCATTCAGTTCTTGGCTGAACAGTATCCACATTTTTGGGCTGTACTCTACCTTGGGCTGTGTCCAGATATCAGCTTGCTGAGATAGTACTGAGGCGAAGCTGGAAATGATTGTGTGTGTGTGTGTGTGGTCCTCTTTTGCAACTATGCCACCAGTTCTGATCCCTGTTCTGCTGAACCAGCACACCTGATACCCAATACCTGAAAGAAAGAAACAGGTTTCTCTCTGGAAGCACCAGAACAGTGTGTTTTCCCCCACCCTTTGAATCATATTCCTTTGGAGGCAATGGTATTCCCATTTGTTATGCATTGCAATCACAAAATGGCACAGTCTGAAGCTAACACAGAGGTTGTTCTTCCAGAATGTTTAGTGCAGGGTAGATATTTGGTCCTGATTAGTAACATGATTGTTGTTGTTGTTGTTTTGTTTTAACAGGAGCCATCTTTTGAATTGAGCTAGGTCTGAAGATATTGGTCATACTCACTAGCTTAGAACAGCATGGGCTGTTTGTAGTGCCATGGTCATTGTTGTGGGCTAGGATTGCGGAGACTTGGGTTCAAATCCCTACTCAGCCCTGAAGTTCAATGGATTAACCTTGGACAAGTTGCTGTTGCTTAGCTTGGCCTACCTTGAATTTTATTGAGAGATGATAGATGACAGATAGATGATAGGTAGATAGAATTGTAGAGATGGAAGGGACCCTGAGGATCATCTAATCAAACTCCCTGCAATGCAGGAATATGCAGTTGTCCCATATAGGGATTGAACTTGCAACCTTGGCATTATCAGCACCATGCTCTAACCAACTGAGCTGTCCACGACAAGGTGGGTGATGATGAAAGAATCATGTATGCTATATTGAGCTCCTTGGAGGAATGTGGAAATAAATAAGCAAGCAAACTCTCTTATATAAGAGAAGAGTTTCTATATACATTGCATTTTAAATCTCTCTCCCTATATATCAGTTTATTATGACATTTATATCCTACCTTACCTGTAAGGAGCTCCAGGTAATAAACACTGCCCTCCCTGTTTTATCCTCACAACATCCCTGCGAGGCTGAGAGAGCAATTGGCCCAAGGTCACTTAGTGAGCTTCATGGTCAAGTGAGAACTGGACCCCTGGTCTGCCAGGTCCCGATCTGACACTCTGACCACTGTGGCACACTGATTGCCATTTGCCTTCATTATCACCTGAGGCCGTGAGGGGAGATCTCTGAGTGAATCTCTTGTGGCTCATCCTGAGGGATGGTGAAGAGAAGGACCTGTGTGATTTGGAAGAAACCAGCTCAGATGCATAGCAAGGATGGAGGTCTTTGCATTGAGGGACTATGCTCAGAGCCCAGCAAGAAGTTTGGGAGCCAGGTAGATCCTGAGACCATCATTTGACTGTCCCAAACATATAGAGCTGCTGTCTATTCCTTGAACCTACATGCTACACTCACAAGAAGGAAATCCCTGACAGAGGTAAACATAGAACTGAATCTTCCCCTGGTGTACTGCATTACTAACCGCCACCCCATCCCTCTGAGAGTATTTTGTTCCTTATATAATCTCATCAAAAATATTCATGATAAAACAATTGATCCTTGACTATATGAAATAAAATGGTGTGGGGTTTTTTGTGATATTAGGAAACAAAACACACAACTCTAGCATGTATGCCCTTTAGGGTCCTACTGACCTTGAAATATATATTTATTATTATTATTGATGATGGTGCTGCTAACATAGAATCATGACTGCCGCTGCTTCTTTTTAAAACTAATCTATGCTGTGCTGCCTTTCCAGCCCGTTCATCCATCTATCTGTTGCTGATGTTTAAAAACTATTGATTGCTTTGTGGCCACTATTTTTATATTGCTATCAGTTGCCACGAGCCTCAGCAGAGAGAGGGCAGGTTATGAATCTGAATAAATGCCTTGTCTTTCCAGGAAATAAAAGAATACTGACATGGTAAAAATTAGATTAGCAGGAAACCATAATTATCAGCAGATCTCCCTGAGTTGCAGCTGGAAATAGTAACCCTCTTTTGGCAACCTCCCCTCTTAATTATGATGTTCAGGTGACCCTGCCCAGCCTTCTAAAAGGATCACCTTTGGGCACCCTTTTGCACGAACCAGATAAGGGATCTGGCCTGGGAAGTGCCCCTTTTCTGAGAGCATTATTAGAGCATTGCATTTCCACCGGAGGCCACCATTAGCCTCACTGCAGTCCTCCTTAATGCAGTCGTTTAATGCTCCATTCAATCTGCTCTGTAAAAGCAACTCGTTGCCTTTCCTAACAGCTCCTCTCCTGACACTTCTTTGGGGAAGATCGCCAGGAGAGAGGGAGAGAGGAGTGGGAAGCTCACCACCAAGCAGTGGAGAAGATAAAGCAGCTGAAGGGAGGAAGGAACTATGCCAGGGATGAATCTAGGGAGTGACAAGGTCGGGGCATTTGCAAGCACCCAAAGATCTGCTGGCAGAAGACTGCCTCACCGGTGCTGTTGCTATTAATGCAGGCAGGCTCCACAAGAAGCCCAGTGGCAACACAATCTAGTTCACAAGGTGCATGTCCCACTTCTTAATGTTCTTATTTATTTGCATTTATGCCCCACCTCTTTCTCCAAGGTTCTCAAGATGTGGTGTCCATGGTTCTCATTTAACCCCCTTCTTGTGAGGTACATGAGGCTGAGAGGCAGTAGCTGACCAAGGTCACCCGGTGAGCTTCATGGCTGGGTAAAGATTGTAATTGTGATCTTTAGGTCCTTGTCCAGCACTCTAGCCACTGCACCATGCTGCTGGATCAGATATAAGGTTTATTGAGTTTAGCATCCTTCTTCCCACCAGCCAACCTGAGGCCTCCAGGAAGCCCACAGGGCATGAAAGCAATAGGCTTCTCCTACTGTTAATCCTCTACAACTGGTGCTGAGTGGGATACTGCCAATGAACTTGGTGGTTAATGACTGGTAGTCATTGATAGATCCTTCCTTCATGAAGTTGTCTAACCCTCCTTTAAAAGGTATTGAATTATAATGGCTTTCTCTACCAGCCTAGCCCCTGGGTCCACCTGCCTCTCCCAAACCAGCATTCTCATGGCTTCTACAGGGCAAATGTTTAGATGAATCAGTGCTGGTTTATGTCATTCAACCATGGATCCTGAAAACTTCAGAAGAGTCCTGTGGGTTCAAGGCCATCTGCAATGGTGGCCAAAACTGTGAAAACCTTTTGGGAAAAGTGTATTTCTGAGGTTTGATGGCTCATAACACCACTTTTTTATAGTAATACCATAAAGTTATATATCAATGGAAAGATAATTTAATGAAGAATGTAATGCAACAAAGTTTGTTCAATTATCTGTATTCTATAAAAAGTTATAGTAAAATAACCAGAAAAGGGAAGCACAACTTGCTTAGGTTGATATACTGTAGCTTTCCTTCATTTGAACGTAGCCAATGAGCATGAGTGTTTAGAGAGCGCATCAGGTGCTATGAGCCACCAAACCTCAGAAATACACTTTCCCCAAAAGGTTTCCACAATTTTGGCCACTAGTGTATTCTAGCATCCCATATATCACAGCAGCCAACCAGGTGCCAACGGTGACTGTGAATTCAGACAAACCAATGTTTCTCAACAATATTTATCACAGGTTCCCATAGCTTGTCTAGCAGGAAAGTTAAAGAATATAAGAAAAGTTCTATTGAACTAGGTCAAAGGCCAGTCTAGTCCAGCAATTCGTTTCCCATGGTGGCCTGGCAGAGAAGACTACAAGCAGACCACGAGTTGGTCTGTTGTGATTTCCTTGTTGTGATTTCCAGCAATTGATATTCAAAGGTATACTACCTCTCATGCTGAGTTTTCATGCATCCAGTTTGTCTAGTAGCAATTAACAGCCCTGTTCTCCTCCACAACATTTCTTTATCTTGATTTTCTCCTTCTTTAAGACTTCTTTAACCCTGGGCCTCCTGGATATTGTTGAATTAGAATCCCCTCATCACTAGCCAGCTTAGCCAGTAGCAAGGAATGATGGGAGTTGTATTCCACCAACATCTGGGGACCCCAGGTTGAAGAAAAATGCTCTACACCGCCAGTTCTCAACCTGTGGGTCCCCAGATGTTGTTGGACTACAACTCCCACCATCCCTGAGCTCTGGCCTTGCTAGCTAGGGGTGATGGGAGTTGTAATTCAACAACAGCTGGGGACCCACAGGTTGAGAAAGGCTGCTCTACACCATTGGAAAATGGTGGACTATCATGATGGCATGACATGAGGCAAGTTCTTCTAGGTGTTTAAGAGATAGGAGTGCAAAACTTGATATAGCCACAGAGGCCACCACCCATTCACCAACTCAGCTAATTTGGTCCTGACTCTCTAATTTGCAATAACACAGTAGGCCTCTGACCTAGATGGCCTGTCCTCTGACACCAGATATATAGAGGCAGCTTGTAGTTCTTTATTAGAGAGGAACCGGTACTCTGCACATGGCCAGACACTCTCTAGTCATCGTCGTATTACTGCAGATGTCAGAGAGGAGATCTTTGCATTCAAAAATGATTCCGGGGCAGACCCTCTTACCCATTCCAGCACTATCTCTCATCAAAAGCGAAGAGAAAACATAGTGAGGCACAACTGTGTTGTCAGATCATTTCATTGTGTCGAAAGGTGAGCTCAGAAAGAGCCAGAAAAGTCTGTGTTTGGGAAGAGGCAAGCTTCATGCACCCAATGCAGCATTTCAAGGTCTATTTGCATTTCTAATAATATCCACAGCACAAGCATGAGTATGTAGCTTCGCAGGCACGTTCTGTGTGGAGAGAACAGAGTGGGTTCCGTTCAGTGGTGAGATGAGATTCATCCGAGCAGGGGAGCATGTGGCAGTTCCAAGTGGGAGGGTGAAAGATGAGAGAATCGTGAAGCTGATTCATTTGGCGAAGTACAAAGAATTGGGGGGAGCTGCCAGAGGCAACTTGCTCCCTGGGGCTTTGAGGGCTCTGTTGACCCAACAGGTATGGAGGTCACTCAAATTCCCTTATGTAGTGTGGAAAGCGTCATTTCCAAGGTGGTTAGCAGATTCCGGGTTTATTCCAGATTTTCATTCAGCTGTTTGAAAAAGTGAATGCATCCTCAACCTGAGGCTTTGTTCCTCTGAAAACAATCCATGCAACCCATTGTTCAAATGAAAATCTTGTCACAAGTTGGCTTTGGGGGGAATTTTGGGGTGCTGAGCCATCCTGTATCAGTGTGTAACCGCTATTCAGGTTCTGACCCAAAAGGACTCTTTTTAAGCTTCTAATCTAACAGTAATGATGATGATGATGATGATGATGATGATGATGATGATAACAATAATATTATCCAGCATACAGGATTACCAATGCAAACGTTGAAGGAACATTGACATTCCAATTTTCGAATAATGCATGCGGCAGCAAAACAATCAGAATAGCAGAGTTCTCAGGCTTAGTACAGTGGTACCTCTGGTTATGTACTTAATTCGTTCTGGAGGTCCGTTCTTAACCTGAAACTGTTCTTAACCTGAGACACCACTTTAGCTAATGGGACCTCCCACTGCTGCCATGCCGCCGCCACACAATTTCTCTTCTCATCCTGAAGCAAAGTTCTTAACCCGAGGTACTATTTCTGGGTTAGTGGAGTCTGTAACCTGAAGCATATGTAACCTGAAGCGTATGTAACCCGAGGTACCACTATATTTCAGAAATGTGCATTTTGAATAATCAAAAGAATAAGAGAAGGATGACTGAGTGAGGCCCACTTCTAAGGTTCACAGGCAGTTGAATATATGCTTAGAGAGCAGGGCGGAAGAAAGTTCACTGTGCAGAAGGAAGCAGATTGTCAGTCAAAGGTATAACTTAGAGGTAGTACCACATAATGGCAAAGCTCTCTGGGAGTTAAACGGGGACAGAAGCAGTCACTAGATGAAAACCTCCAGCGGTTTTCATAGGGCATTAATCATGTGATAATGCCTTAGAGTCAGTAGTGACCTGAGCTAGCTTCAAACTACTGAGTAAGAGGTGAAAGGCTTCAAATCTAATTACCAGTCTACTGAGCCATTCATATTTTCTATAGAATATACCACTCATCATCACCATCTTCATTATTGCTACTTTATTTGATAAATATGTTTAAAACCAGGGTAGTGTGTCTTTCAATCTATTTCTCATTCTTACTTTAGGGAAGCAATGGTTTCAAAGATGCTATTAGCCATGGTTTGTGAGGATCACAAGGATTGGCAAGGGACCCCAAAGTCCATCCGTCCCCATACTGCCAGCTCTTTGGTTCACAAAGCACAGAAAGGAACCACAGCATAAATAGAATCTGGGTAAACAGCCAATCAGATCTGGAAGGTAATTCTGTCCCTATCCCAACAATGGAAGTCAGTCAACCTCTGTCCCCATAGCTCAGTTGTAGAACATAGCTGGTGCTACTAGGGTTGCCATATTTCAAGAGGTCAAAATCTGGACACAATTTAGGGCAATCGCCTGATAGCCAGCTGCCCACACCACAGCCACAGTCCGGATCACCAGTGCCCATGCCTGAACCAGACCCTGGGACGCCAACACCACAGCCAGAGCCTGAACCAGAGCCCAGTTCAACCATGCTAGAGTTTGGGCTGCCGTCACCATCGCCAGAGCCCAGGTTGCCCATGCCAGAGCCAGAGTCCAAACCAGAGCTACCTGTGCATTTACCGGTATATATATATATATATATATATATATATATATATATCCAAAATCCAGGACACTTGCTTTAAAATTCTCCCCAGGTGGGCATGTAGGACTCCAAAAGAGGACGTGTCTGGGAATTCCTGGATGTATGGCAACCCTTTGCAGCTAGAACCAAGGTCCCAGGATGAATCTCAAGGGAAAGGACTTTAGGCAACAAAGACAGAAAAGAGCCCTGCCTATGGACAGCCACTGCAGATCTAGTTGGCTACATGGACTCTGCAGATCACGTTGCCCCAGTGCAGACTGAACTGGGTGAATCAGGAGAAAAATGGAATATGCTCACTGGCTCCATGCCTTTCCGCATTGCAGGGTCTACATGCAATCATGCAGACAGAGCCTTGGTGCCCATGTTGAGCTGGATGTGCAAAACAACGGCAGAGCCAGTGGGTGCAATACTGCTTGCCCATCCTTTACCCACTAGTAACACCCAAACGGTTCTAGCATTAGCCAGCTTCAAGTCTTTGTGTGAAAAACTGTTTGTAGGAGGGGCGGGGAACCTCTGTCCTTCAAGTTATAGTTGGACTCCGACTCCCATCAGCTCCAGGCAACATGGCCAATGGGAACTGCAGTCCAACCAGTAACAGACGGTGCAGTGGTGGGGTTGGCACTCTCTTCCCAACAACTGAGTCACTGTTGCTTACTGGGAAGAAGGAAGGGAAGGGTGAGGTGGTGCAAATGGTTGGCACAGTGCAAATCGGCTGGCAGAGCCAATCTGATGCCCCTGCTGGAGTGTTTGCACCACACCGACCTGCCTGCTGTCCCCCTCTCTCCTTCCCAATAAGCAACAGTAGCTCAGCTGTTAGAAGGTCAGATGAGCATCAGTGCTCCACCACAACATCTACTCCTGAGTGCAACAAGATCTGGCAAGCTGCAGGTCTCCCATCAATTGCCTACAGGGACTTCCCAAGATAAAAGGTATTGGTCCAAGTTCATACAACACAGCTTCTTGTCACTTGAGTTTAATTCATATGTTGCTACTGGTTGTTTCTGAAGGGAGAGCAGGAATGACACCTTCCATTTCACAGGAGTAATGCACACAAGGGTCAGAATGTGAACTTATAGTAGATCATGAATCCAGCACCCCAGAAATATTAGGCTGGGATCCAGCCTACCACCTGCTGTCAACTCTAGTAAAAGAATGGAGCTACAGAATAACCAGCCAGAGCAGCAGAGAAGTGTCTTGAACAGTTAATAAGAAATTGCACAATGCACGCCTATAAAATTCCAGGTCATGCTCCTTCTCTTCCCATGTTTTCCCGCCTTGCTCGTATTCCATGCCATGGACCAACCTCCCCATTACCTTAAGGTTACCAGATTTTTTTCAATGAATCCGGGGACACTTTTCAACTTCCTATTAAATGGATGGATTTTGTCAGGGGACTGATTTGTAAATCCGGAGACTGTCCCAGGGAAACAGGGACGTCTGGTAACCTTACCTTACCCCATTGCCAGGATCTTCATCCACTTGGTAGGAGGAGTTGGGTCTGCCCAAGAGCATCTATCCTATCATGGAGTACCTGGGTGGTACACTGAGTTTTCAAACTGGTACTAAACCTCCATTGGGGATGCTGGTGTAGGAACTAATCGAACAATCCAGGCCAGTGGTTTTTTTTAACCTTAGGGCCTCAAAAGTTGTTGTGCTATAGCTCCCATCCTCCCCAGGGATGATGGAAGATGTAGGTCAACATCATCTGGAAAGGTCATCAAAGTTGAAGAATACTGATCCAGGGTACCTCCTGGCCAAACGGAAGCAGCTTTTCAATAGCAGCTCTGGTCCAGCAGTAAGGTGTGAACTGGCCTAGTTACTTATGTGCCCACAGGGAATGCAGTTGGCCAACTTACACATTGCTTGAAAATTGTGCTCTTAGCATCACATGTGAAACCATTGCCTTGAACGTCACGGTTCTGAAGAGGGGCTGTTTCTGCCAGCTTTATCCTCATTTCCCTCTATCTTTTCATCAAGCTTCACCTCACTGAGGCCTTGCGCTGGACTTCCCTGCAGTGTGCTTTATTGTGCCACCATGCATAACTCAAAGCTCTTTTTCTGCTCCGCATAGTCTTAACGCCGCAGGAATTCATTAAAATTCTCTTCCACACTCTTCCCCCGATCTGGGTCAATCCCTTTGCCTGACAGGCGATCATCTCTTAATGCTCCACAAATGCTCACCTAGACAGTATCCTGAAGCCATTTCTTTTTTGTCCAGGTCATTCTCTCATGGCCTGATCCTTCAAGCTGCAATGCTGGCACATCAGGGTGAATCTGCACGGCTGGGTCTCCTGCTTCCAGTCTGAGAGAAGGAGCCTTAAGCAAGATACAGCACACAGCCTAGTAGAATCCTAGGTTAACACAGCATCTTGGACTGCAGGTATAGGATAACCAATATTATGTCCATCAGTGATGTCCATTGTGAGCTGTCACATATGCAAAGATCAGAGGTTCTGTAAATGTCAATCTGATTCTCAAAAGAAAGCCCAATATCGGTGAGGCCTAGAGCATTTTGGCTGGCCACAGTGCAATGTCACGGTCTGTGGTGGTTGCCTTGACACTGTGGGTCAGCCAAGAAGCAATGTATCTTGTCTCCTGATCCAAACCACTGATATGTGTCATTTTTACTCAAAGTTAAAAAGGGGGGGGGGAGCAATCTAATGGTACAAGTTCAGTGGCAAGCAAAGAGCAAAATCTAGTCCTGGAGGTCTTAAAAAACAAAGAAGTCTGGCCCAGGAGTAAGGATCAAGGTTCAGGGGTGTGAGATTAGTAGAGTTCCAAGACTGCTCAGGAGCTGTGATATTGTTCCAACAAGTTTCCATGCTTACCCACCCAACCTTTAAGCAGAGGTGGAGAATTTCCAGTTATTTTCAAGAACCCCTGTCCCAGTGGGAATTCCTGGCCTGCAGGTGGATGCTATGTCTAGTGGACTGAATCTCTTGATGTGCCACCTCTCCCTGGAAGACGGCACTGGATCCTCCTTGCTGTCTGGATCTTCCTCTGGGAGAAGAAGCATCCTCAGGGTCTCCTGCTTGGGAAACTGAAGGGATGGGGGTTCACCAAAAGGGCTTGGTTCCGTAATATCCTTCCTTCCTTCCCTCCTCCTCCTCCTCCTCCTCCTCCTCCTCCTCCTCCAGTTCCTTCCACTCCTGGTCAGAATCAAGTGTGCTCAGAGGAAACAGTGATGCCACATGGCATGATGTAGCACAGAACTGAGCACATGATGAGTCACTACCTCTTCACCAGGCCTTTTGCATTCTGTCTTGTGTTCTCAGGATGCATTCAGACAACCAGGCTTCCCCCACTCCGTACTGCGTATAGGGCATGTTGAATGTTGAAATTTCCAAATTCAAAAAATGAGGGGTGCTGAAAAAGTTGTAACGTGACCTGGGAATTCAAAATATATAGGTTAAATTAATATAATTTAGTTTTGCTTGGTAAGTAAAACGTGTAAAATTGCATAGAAATTGTGTCAAAATGATTGCCAAGTACTTACTATTATTGTTAAGAATGATCTGACATATTCAGAAGGTAAATTAAAATTCTTTGGCTTTCCAGGAACAGTTTATGTGCTTTTTAATCAAATGTAGACTTACCAACCCAATTGTTGTTCAGTCACTAAAATAATGATAGCAGATTTGAATTCTTTATACCCCAAAACGTATTTTTAAGACCCTTCACTGAATAAATTTGCAAAAAGTAATGTTCACCCTCTAAAATTACTAAATTACCCCAGTCACGCTACATCTCACTGGGAATGCATGAAAGTCTGGTTTTGCAGAGAAAAGCTCACAGCTGCTTTGCTTCTCCCTGATCTTTTTTACTCCCATACTGTGCTAAGGTAAACAAAAATTTGGTTTTGCTAGTTTTGTTATGTGAATGGTGCCATGGACCCGCTGGGTGGGTTACACAGACTCCCTGGGGTCTGCGGACCACCAATTGGGAACCACTGTTCTAAACAATTGCTTACACAGATAGTGACTTGCCTATTTTGGAAATATATAAAGAAAAAAGTCAAAGAGAGGGGGTCTCCGGCATGGGCCCCAAATGTAGCGCCCAGGTCCCTCTATCTGGCTCCTTGGACTGTACTCAAGCTCCAGGTGCTCCTTAGCCACACCCCTCATGCCATACCCTTCACCAGCCCAGCTTTGCACACTGCTTTCCCCCTGACTGAAATGTGTTCTTGAACTCTGGTAATACCTCTTGGTTGCCTGGACAGAGGATAGAGAAGCATGTGTGAGTGCGTGTGGAAACTAGTTTTGTATACAAAATTGACATTCATTGCTTTGCCCACTTTTTGCCTCTGGCCCTGCCCAGATGTGGCTGCCAGAAGTTGTCCAGATGGGAACTCTAGTTGAGTTTTCCTCAACGCAAGAACCACACACACACACACACAAACATAGGGCGTGTTATTTGGGTCAGTCAGTAAGTGCAGATGAAGAATGCTGAAGTAGAAACTCTCAAAGGAGCTAGTTCTTCTGTGAGAAGGGTGTATTGGGAACTCAGTGTTGATTTTCATGGAAGAAGCTGCTGTTCCATTCTGATAATGCCTTCTCTGTCATGACACTGCTCACGCAATGAGTCTACTCACATGAATCAGTTATTTCTGAACAGCTGACTCAAGGAATGTTTGAACTGGCTTCTCAGATGGCAACAGTATTGACATTTGCCTGCTTCAAAAAACGATTTCTGACTTGCCAACGGCAAACACAGTGACCAGTATCTTATGTCTGGTCTTATGCCTTATGTTATACTTGCCATAAGGATTAATTTGACCCTGAGTGTCTCTTCTGTCATGTTATGTTTATGGATTGAAATTTTCCCTGAAACACTAGCCCTATCATTACTTACTTGGATACATACATCTGTGCCCGTTTGCTTCAAGGAGACCCACTTCCATTGTTCTACATATTGTCTCAGTCCCGAGGAAAAAAATCTGTTACAAACATCAATCTGTTGGTTGGGTGTCCTGTCCCCGCCCCCCACTTCTTTTTCTTCCATTAGCTCATTTATCACATGGAGCAGGTTTTAAATTTATCCAAAATGCTCCCACGAGTAACATTCTCTCAGAATCTGACTCACTGTGTTCCAGCTGAAACAGACCCAGCTCAGAAAGCAGCAAAGATGGCTTCATTGCCACCAGTTCAACACACACAAAAGTAAGTGGGCAACATTTGGGCCTATGGAGAAAAGGTGAGAGCTTTCAAGCAAAGCAAGGAACAGCTACCTGGCCCCTGTGGTGATACCAGGAGGAAGGGCCCTACCATTAGGCAGAAGGAAGGAGCTGGTTTTGGGTGACCTGATAGGGGTAGCAAATTGTTGTTGTTTAATTTATTATTACCATAGTATTATTATTTACTTCCAGAGTGAGGCACTTGTGGGATTTTCTTTCTAAGGTGCCAAAACAACTCAGACATCTTAGTGTACAAAGATAGCTACGCAAACACGTGCTATCCAATTTTGGGGGGTAATCTAGCATCATGGCACAAGAAAAGTATCAAATTCTATCTGTTTGACATTAACCCGGAAGTAACTGCAAGGGTGGCTGAGTTTTTGTCAATAGTATCTCTTAGAGTGGTGAATGGCACTATTTAGCGGGAAGAAACTCCAATGAAAATCCTCATTATTACATATTTTACATGGCTGTTTTTGTATATATTTTAAAGTTTTATATATGGATGTTTTATGATGGCCCATATTCATAATGCCTAATAAAGCTTTGGTGAAGTAAGTATCTTTGTGTACAAAACACCTTGTTTTGGGGGAGAGGGACCTCCATTTGCTATTCTGCCTCAGGCAGCAAAGCTTCACGGGCATAAAAAACAACAGCTAAAGCAAATGTGTGGATACAACACATTTTGGAGGGTGGGGTGGAGGGAACAAGACTCAGCGAACCTCAAAGTACTGATATAAGAGATTTCCAAAACTGTAAGATAAACACAGTATATTTTAGATTTTTTTTTACTGTGGTTGCTCTATTTTAAAGGTAAAGATAAAGGGATCCCTGACCATTATGCCCAGTTGTGGCCGACTCTGAGGTTGCGGCGCTCATATCGCTTTATTGGCCAAGGGAGCCGGCGTACAGCTTCCGGGTCTTGTGGCCAGCATGACTAAGCCGCTTCTGGCAAACCAGAGCAGCGCACGGAAACGCCGTTTACCTTCCCGCCGGAGCGGTACCTATTTATCTACTTGCACTTTGACGTGTTTTCGAACTGCTAGGCTGGCAGGAGCAGGGACCGAGCAACGGGAGCTCACCCCATCATGGGGATTCGAACCGCCAAACTTCTGATCGGCAAGTCCTAGGCTCTGTGGTTTAACCCACAGCGCCACCCGCATCCCTTGCTCTATTTTAAAATGCCACAATTTCAATAGAAATGTTATCACCAGAGGATCTCTTCTTGCCCCTGTGATTTTTGGAAGAAAAGGAAACTGTGACATTGGCATGCATGCTTAGTTCATAGACCCATATATGTAAGTGTTTATAATACAGGAAAAGTAGCTTCTTCACTGGCCAGCTTGTTGCCATCCTTGGCCCTCACCAGTCTTCTGATAGTCTCTACTCTTATCCTGGCAGGCTCCTAGCTGGAACTGCCGAGTACCATCCTTAAGCCACCAGGCTCCCACCTCCAAAATTATTGGAACAACCACGTTGAAGCTAAGCAGGTCTAGGTCTGGTCATTGTGTGGATTGGAGCCTGTCTGGAAATCCCATGATTTCCTTCATAAAGGAGGTTAGGATAAGGAAGAGGAAGACATAAGTAAAGAAAGTCAAGCCAGCCTTGGGCACTAAATGTGGTTTGATGTAGAGATGCTCTGTACTCTTGCTACAGGCAACCAGCCTACATTTTCATTCTTTTCTATTGGGACAACTTAAGTACCAGATTAGGGATGCGGGTGGCGCTGTGGGTTAAACCACAGAGCCTAGGACTTGCCGATCAGAACGTCGGCGGTTCGAATCCCCGCGACGGGGTCAGCTCCTGTTGCTCGGTCCCTGCTCCTGCCAACCTAGCAGTTTGAAAGCACGTCAAAGTGCAAGTAGATAAATAGGTACCGCTCCAGCGGGAAGGTAAATGGTGTTTCCGTGTGCTTCAGAAGAGGCTTAGTCATGCTGGCCACATGACCCGGAAACTGTACGCCGGCTCCCTCGGCCAATAAAGCGAGAGTCGGTCATGACTGGACCTAATGGTCAGGTGGTCAGGGGTCCCTTTACCTTTTTAAGTACCAGATTATAACACTTCTGTCCACCCTGAGCAATCACGTTTCCTTATTCATACGGTTCAAGTATATCCTGCATTTGGTCCTTGTGTGAACATCTCATTGACCTTTATTAGGGTGATACATTCCCATGGCTATGCAGGCGCAACTCTTTTCGATGAGAAAATGAGTTTTGTGTGTGGATCAAAGGCAGAAATAATTCCCTCAGGGAATGATCAGGCATCTTCCCATCAGAGCTGCAGAAATTATCAACTTCCTCTGTTACAGGGCACAAATTTAGTCTCCCGTTGCTGTTATCCTTCACAGACATTACTGAAGCTGGCTTGCAGTGTTCAGCATTGGCCTCAAAGATACAACCTCTTTTTAATGCCTTTAAGGAGTCTCTCCCCCCCCCCCCATATAGCATGGGAAGCTCCTGAGCCCAGTTCAAGAATTGAAAGGAGCTTTCCCTCTAGCTAAACTCTTTTCCCTTTGCTCCCCCCCCCACTGTCTCTATTGTTTCAGTGTGACTAAAATCCATGCTCTAACTGCTTTCATTAAAGGGTGTTAAAAGAGGTAACGAGTTTGGCCTCAGTGGGCTCATGGCTGTGCCCTCTTCTTGAATTCAAGGGCACACACATGAGCTCTCTGCAGCCAAATGAGTTATTCCTTTTAATGCCCTTTAATGATTTTATGATTGATTGGAAGCACACATATCATTTTGATGTAATACTGTTGTACTCCCAGCCTTCAAGGTAGCTGAAGGGCGGCGAATCGCTAACACACACACTAACACACACACACACACACCTGCTCCCACACACCCGTCATGCAGGCCTATGTGTGAAGTGGGCATCCTTTTCCGCAAGAACTAAAGGCACAAATTTCACAATTTGCTGGGTGAGAAAATGATCTCTGGAAAAGTCACTAAAAAAACCAACAGATCATGACAAAAAACACAACCACATACAAAACTACCTGTATTGTTGGAGCTGGTTTAGAAAACACACACAAACACACACTCATATTTCCTTTTCCAGGAACAGAGTGTGGCTGTCCCTTCACTTGAGTTACTGCTGGAAATCTTCCCATACCCAACAGTGAAAGTTAATTGCCTGGCGGACCTCAAACAGAAACTTACCAAAAGTGAACAATTCAAAGGAATTTGGATAAGGTAAGTTCTAAACCTCATCCAAAGAGCAACCTGGATGTTTGCTCAGGATTCAGGTCAAATTCAGCAGCCTTCACTTACAGAACTTAATCCTACACAATCATAGCAGGTCCCATTCACACACAAGAGGGAGGTATCATCAGGTCTTTTTTTGGGGGGGGGTGCAAAGAGCTGCAGAAGTACAAAATGTATTTTTAGACAGAAAACAATAAGAGCATTATAACTCCAACAATGCCCAAGGAATCTTGCACTAGTCAGAGGCAGATTTAGGAGAGTGCAACTGGTTTGGTCACACTGGGTGTGGAGCCTGGGGACGCTGTGGAGAAGCCACAACTATGATTTAAGAGGAAGTGCGAAAATCAAGGGGGTGCTGAATTTTGGCAACACATAGGGCGGCGGTGAAATCTGAGACCCCACAGTCCACTACTAGACTAGTCCCTGCCCCCACTCCTCAGGGGTTAAGGAAGAGATACTCACACCATGCTATCAAATATATGTAGCTTCCTCACAACTTTCTTTCAGTAACTTGTTTTTTTTAAAAAAAAATACAAACAAATGCAAAATATATTGTTCCCCAGAAACTATCACCCGAAGCAGCCCACTTTACGTCAGGACCACCTATGTATACATTTCCATGTGCTGAAGAGTGTTGATCATTGCAAAGCAATATTTAGCCTTTAAGAGAGATTGATCCCTAATAAATTAATCAAACTGTCCTCAATCCCTTCTTCTTTTCATTTCCCCTAATTGGGTTTCTTGCTGTCTAAGTAATCAATTAGGCCCTGTGTTTATTCACCCTCAACAATTATTCTCTCTGCATTAGGGATTGAAATAAACACACTCCTCTAATTTCTCTTTACAAAGCGAGCATTTCCACAGAGGTCAGTCAAAGCTAGTCGTTAATCAGTCTTTCAGTAAACACACTCATGTCATTCAAATAATAATGATCCATAAAAGAAACTGGAACCAGTCCAAGCATACCTCTTCACACCACAACATTAGACATCTTAACATCTTACTTAACAACAGTTGTTGCTAACGAGTTCCAATGTATTAATATATAAACACAGCGGCATATTGTATTATAAAATTTTTAATAATCCCCACATTTCGCAAACACTTGTGATGTATTAAATATTAGAACTTCTAAAAGAATAGTGTTGATTTTATGATCAGAAACTAAGGTAGCGTGCAGACGGAGAAGCTACGTGAGTGACTGACTTGCTCTCTCCTCCTGGTTTTGAGTCTGAAAACCACAACTTTCATTCATTTGTGATTTATATCCCACTTTCTCCCAGGAGCTCAACTTTTATCTTTACAACAACCCTGTGAGTTAGGTCTGCCTGAGAGACAGTGACTGCCTGAGATCACCCAAAGAGCTTCATGGCTGAGTGGGGATTCAAACTCTGGTCTCCCAGGTCCTAGTTTAACACCCCAAACCCTTCATGTAATGAAGGAGATGGGCGGCTTTGGGTCGTGGTGGGCAGACAGTAGATTGGTATCTGCTGCTGAAAGAAAGCTGGGTGGGAACCCTGAACGTATTTTTGCGTGAAAGGACAGTGAGCTCGGTTCTGAAATGGAAAAAAAATATTCTTGAGCTAAGATAAGGTGTCCTGTTCCTTTTTTCAAAGTGCATTATCTTAGCTAGTGCTGCATGGTTGCTAGGGTGTGGGACATAAATGAAATAATGAGTGAAATAATAAAATAATATGTGCCCCTTGGCACAAGCTGATGGTCTGTCCAAGGGCAGAACATGCAGCATCAATTGTACATGCACCCAAAGGACAGATGGCAGAACCTGTGACCCTTCAGATGCAGTTGGACCCCATCTCCCAGCACAGCCAGCCAGCATGGCCTGTAGACAAGGATGATGGGAGTTGTAGTCCAACAAATTCTAGAGACCTGCAGCTGCCCCATCCCTGACTTAAAGTGTGCAGTTTGTTTGAAAACAGTTGGAGTGGAGAAATTGTTCCCCCCCCCCTTTTATATGTGGATGTGCACATTGTGTAGCACCTGAGGACTGAATTTGGTCCTCCAAGTGTCTTTGTCTAGCCCTTGAACCTCTCCACAGGCCACCCCACATCCTTTGCCCACGCCCTCCTTGAATGCTTTTACCTGGCTGTAATGTTTTGTGTTTGCTAGGGTGGAGAAGTGTGTGTGTTGAAACCTCCAACTGTGTGGCTGGAATATTGCTTGATGTAAGAGTCACATCCCTTGTTCTGGTCATTTTTGCCTGGCCCCACCCACCATTTGCAAAGTGGCCCCTGGAAAGTGGCCCGCGAGGAAATGTGGCCCTCGTTCCGGAAAAGGGTCTGAGGCATTCTGTGGCACAAAACCGAATATTCAACCTTTACCATTGAACCATCAGCATATGCTGGCTTGCCCAAAGTGTATTAGGCGATGAACTGACAAACTCTTTCTGAGCCTGCTCCATGAGTTTCGCACAAAGGAGGTTTAAAGTATTATCCGATTGAAATTGGAGCACCCATTTTGTACATGTTTTAAGCAAGTTGGAAGGCAGTGCAGAATGAAGCGCGCTGGAGTGTGCTTGATAAAACGAACAAAGGATTGTTTTATTTCCTGGTTTTCATTTGCAGTTAAAAACAGCCTTGTGATGTTTTGAGTTTCTTTTCAGTTTCACCCAGATTGTTTGGATGCATGTAAAGAAGTGGAGGAGCGCATCAAAACAGATCGGCGCAAAACAATGCAGTCCCGTTTTCATAGCAATAATTAATGTTTTATCTCATGCAGTTTTACGAATTATCCCTATAAAGCACATTTAGGGAAAGCAGCTTACAGAGCTTTGAGGGCACATTAATCCAGGAGACTTTTCATTGAAATACAGAAAAAAACCACAAAGTCATATCATGGTAAACCTAATCGAAGCAGATTTGTAACAATACAACCGCAAACTTCAAGTATCTCAAACATACTAAGTTGATTTGGAATGATGGATTTGCCGTCACAGAAACAGAACTGTTGGCAAATTATCTGCCTTCTCCCTGTCGTCTCAAAGCTGAGGGTTTCTAAAACAATTGGGGAGGGGAGAGAACTATAGATTCATTGCCAGCAGTCCTTCTTTTCCTAAGGGTTCATTCAGATAAACATTTATCATGGATTAATACAATCTTAAAACTCATGTTAAACTCTAGATTGAGATAATACCAAGGGCCAACTGGGAGGAAAGCAAAAATTAATGATCTTCTTTTAGGCCTGCATGACCTCCAAAGGACCTATCAACCTTTCTGCTCTTATCTTAAATCCTCTTTGATTGATCACCTTGACCAGAATCCCATTGCCCTCGAACAGCTTTCCTCAATGTGGTGCTCTCCCGATTATTTTGGACTACAACTCCCATATTGCCTGACACCCTGTGCAAGCTGGTGGGCCATGTAGTTTTCAAGGGCACCATGTTGGGGGAAGGCTGCCTTAGAACACAGCAACCTTGAACATATCTGTTCTGTTCTTCTCTCTAAAAATTGATTGGTTGTGTTTGACAAGGAAATCCTCTCATCCTACAGTTACGTGCCCATGTAGACAGATACAGCTCATGAATTTAACTCTGATTAAACTGATAGGGCTTATAGATAGAACATATAGATAGAGTTTACACTGTTCAGGCTTCTTTATATAGCAAAGCCAATACTTTGTTACTTCATATTTGAGAGCGTCCTTCCAGACTGATGGGTTGTTTTTTTGCAAGTGTATTCTACAACATGTCATTGGCACAGGTAAAAGGTAAAAAAGGTAAAGGACCCCTGGACAGTTAAGTCCAGTCAAAGGCGACTATGGGATTGTGGCGCTCATCTTGCTTTCAGGCCGAAGGAGCTGGCGTTTGTCCACAGACAACTTTCCAGGTCATGTGGCCAGCATGACTAAACCGCTTCTAGCACAACAGAACACCTTGATGGAAACCAGAGCGCACGGAAATGCTGTTTACCTTCCCGCCACAGTGGTACCTATTTATCTACTTGCACTGGTGTGCTTTTGAACTGCTAGGTTGGCAGGAGCTGCGACAGAGCAACAGGAGCTCACCCCATTGAACGGATTCAAACTGCCAACCTTCCGATCAGGAAGCTCAAGAGGCTCAGTGGTTTACACCACAGCGCCACCGTGCATTAGTAGTGGGTTCATACTGGACCAAGCACCCATCATTCTGCTGCAATAATTGTTTGGCAATGTCACTCTCTCTGGAGCGGCACTTTTGCCCAATAACACAAGAAATGTGAAGCGCCACACCACTCCAGAACATTTGTGGTATAAATACTTCCATGATTTCAGCAGGCAATTATGAACATGCAGTTGGATGAACAATGTCCCAGGGTGTGTTTGTTATATGCATTTAAGGTAAAGCTTCCTGTAAGTAGAGATATAGGGATGTACATTTATTTTGCAATGAATAGCAGAATGAAGTGGGGCCCATTTGGTTCATTCCCCTCTAATTTATGATTAAGAAAGAAGCATTGGATACAAAAGGAAACTGGTAGAGCAGACACTGGCAGTCACTCCTGGCAGCCGACATTTATTTCCCCCCAGAATGCTCCAGTGTAGTGTCATTCCAGGGCATTTGGGGAAAGGAATGACACCCAAGAAAAATATTGCACCCCACAGGTAAGCTGATCTTTGAGGTGACCACCAGTTCTTCCATCAAAATAAAGTCCCAAAGCAATGCTGTGCTTCACATGCAAAAATCAAAAATGGGAAAAACAAAATGTCAGCCACCATTGGGGATGGGAGAGCTATTATTATTATTATTATTATTATTATTATTATTATTATTATTATGGTCACATTTAAAGGCAAAACTACCAAATTCACTCTTTCCAATACAATGCACAAATTTCAACACAAACACCCTTTTAAAAAATCACACTTCTCCAAAATATAAAGCATTTCTCAAGTCAAGTAATGTGTATAAAAATGCATATACAATGTAATTATGCAAAAAATGCATATTTTTTGGTGAAACCAGCATAGGAAAATTGCATAGTACTAGGGAAGGTTGCCTTTCCAAACCAAAAAAGGAATATTTGGGAAACCCATGTTAAAATATCTATCAATTTTCACGAGGATTTTTTTTTTTTAAGATGCTGAGACTGGTAACAGTGGTAACGCTTACATTTGTGTGCAGACCCCCACAGAGAAGATCAGAACACAGGGAAGAAAGAAGTGTGATTTCATAACATTCGAGACACACTAATTTAGCTCAGCTGAAATTTGCTCCTCGGTGCAAAAAAATCTTTGTTTCCCAAATATTTACCAATTAAACATCTTTGTGAGGGCCTCCAGCAGAGATCTGTGATGAGGTACAGAGCTGCTGAATGCACTCAGTTACACCATGCACGCTACAGAATCTGCTTTGCATGGGTTGATTTTTAATCTAAACTGAGAACTCAAGCTTCCCACCCACTGAAGAAGCTGATGAATCTCATATTCTGTCATAATAACTGGTCTTGGTTTCATTTTCTGCAGAGGCCTGCAGGTTCCCCCAGATGGCGCTTTCATGTCCTATTCTCTCAGTGCAGAGATTGGCCGGCAACCAGGAAAAGGTTACAGCTAGCAGAGGAATTCATGCTTTTGAGGATCAAAGAAGGCTGTTCCCAACAAAGCGGCAGTGACAGCAGCCGCTCAGAATGACTCACATTTTTTCTCACTTTTGAAAAGAGGATTGCAGCCAAGGGAACAGCTAGAGGATTGGCCTGCACCCCAATGAGAGAAGGTTATTGCTGTTTTCTTCCGCTCATCTGCATCTGATTCCAGGAACTTTTCCTAGCCTTACATAATATTGTCCCCCCACCTCTGCCAGAACATTTTGCTAGTACAGTGGTACCTCGGGTTACATACACTTCAGGTTACAGACTCCGCTAATAGTGCTTCAGGTTAAGAACTTTGCTTCAGGATGAGAACAGAAATCGTGCTCCGGCGGTGCGGCGGCAGCAGGAGGCCCCATTTGCTAAAGTGGTGCTTCAGGTTAAGAACAGTTTCAGGTTAAGAACGGACCTCCGGAACGAATTAAGTACCGTATTTTTCGCCCTATAGGACGCACTTTTCCTCCTCCAAAACTGAAGGGGAAATCTGGGTGCGTCCTATGGGGCGAATGCAGGCTTTCGCTGAAGCTTGGAGAGCGAGAGGGGTTGGTGCGCACCGACCCCTCTCACTCTCCAGGCTTCAGGAAGACATCCGCAGCCTAGGCAGCCCTGTGGGAGGTCCCGCAGGGATGTCTAGGCTGCGGATAGCAGCCTGCTTCCCGGAGCGTCGGGCGCTCTGCTCTCAGGGCGCCCGGCACTTCGGGAACACATCCACAGCCTAGGCAGCCCTGTGGGAGGTCCCGCACGGATGTCTAGGCTGCGGATAGCAGCCTGCTTCCCAGAGCATTGGGCGCTCTGCTCTCAGGGCGCCCGGCGCTTCGGGAACACATCCACAGCCTAGGCAGCCCTGTGGGAGGTCCCGCAGGGATGTCTAGGCTGCGAATAGCAGCCTGCTTCCCGGAGCGTCGGGCGCTCTGCTTTCAGGGCGCCCGGCGCTTCGGGAACACATCCGCAGCGTGGGGAGCCCTGCAGGAGTTCCCCACAGGGCTCCCCATGCTGCGGATAGCAGTCTGCCGCCCAGCGGGCGGGGCGCCCTAAAGCAGAGCGCCCCTTGCGCCGGGCATACATCCGCAGCGTGGGGAGCCCTGCAGGAGTTCCCTGCAGGGCTCCCCACGCTGCGGATAGCAGCCTGCCACCTGGCGCGTGGGCACCCTGAAGCAGAGTGCCCCGCGCGCTGGGCAGACATCGGCCAGCCCCACAAGCTCGGGGGACAGCAGGGAGGCGCAGCGCCGCCATCCCGCTGTTCCTCGACCTGGTTCGGTTTCTCCGACCTGCTTTTTGGAAAAAAATAAAGGGAAATTTTTTTCCCTTTATTTCCCCCCCAAAAAACTAGGTGCGTCCTATGGGACGGAGCGTCCTATGGGACGAAAAATATGGTACTTAACCTGAGGTACCACTGTACAGGCAGGAGAGGAGCTGTGTGATATACAGTATGAAGCATAGAATCATAGAACTGTAGACTTGGGAGGGATCTTGTGAGCCATCTAGTCCAACCCCCTGCAATGCAGGAATCTCAACACATGGCTCCCCTTCCAGTTTGAAACCCTATGGGATCCTGCTTAGCTTTGCAAATGTGCTAGCAGTTTTATAGCTATACAACAGGTGAGAGAGAAGAAAAACTGTGTTTCAGGAAACATTTCTAGTGGGGCAGAGCCTCCCCAAACGCCCTTCCCTCTTTAGGAACTGTATTAAGAAATAGCACTGTCGGTGCCTAGTTGTTGTTGTTGTTTAGTCATTTAGTCATGTCCGACTCTTCGTGACCCCATGGACCAGAGAACACCAGGCACTTCTGTCTTACACTGCCTCCTGCAGTTTGGTCAAACTCATGCTGGTAGCTTCGAGAACACTGTTCAACCATCTTGTCCTCAGTCATCCCCTTCTCCTTGTGCCCTCCATCTTTCCCAACATCAGGGTCTTTTCCAGGGAGTCTTCTCTTCTCATGAGGTGGCCAAAGTATTGGAGCCTCAGCTTCACAATCTGTCCTTCCAGTGAGCACTCAGGGCTGATTTCCTTAAGAATGGATAGGTTTGATCTTCTTGCAGTCCATGGCACTCTCAAGAGTCTCCTCCAGCACCATAATTCAAAAACATCAATTCTTCGGTGATCAGCCTTCTTTATGGTCCAGCTCTCACTTCCATACATCACTAGTTGCCTAGTTAGTTTTTCAATAGAACAGACTATTAAGGAATGCATAAATCAGGAGTGGAGGGGGGACCTGTGACCCTCAAGATGCTGCTGAGGTGCTGCTCCTGTTGTACCTTGTCCACACTTCTGCTTCTCCCGCTGCTTCCCCCTGAGTAAACCTGCTCTTTACCACTGAATCAGAGCAAACATCAATCAGGTTTCCTGTGGGTTTTGACGTTTGCTCTGACTCAGCAGTAAAGAGCAGGTTTTCCTGGGGAAAGTAGTGGGGGAAATGGAAAAACCACTCAGACCCAGAAAGAATGGACATGTGGAAAATTGCTCAGACCCATTCTTCCTAGCTGCATACCCTCCAACAACTCTCTGATAAAAATACAGATCTCCTATCTAGTAGTAGTAGTAGTAGTAGTTATTTTACTATTTATACCCCGCCCATCTGACTGGGTTACCCCAGCTACTCTGGGCAGCTTCCAACTTATATAAAAACATAATAAAACATTAAGCATTAAAAAATAGCTATACAGGACTGTCTTCAGATGTCTTCTAAAGGTTGTATAGATACTTATCTCCTTGACTCAGAGGTCACATAACTCCATACACTCCAACATTTATCCAACGAAAATAGGGACGTCCTACCATACCATGCAACATTTTTTCGATGAAACTAGGGGCGTCCTATGGAAAAACGGGACATTCCGGGATCAAATCAGAAACTGGGTTGGCTTCTGTAAATCCAGGACTCTCCCTGGAAAATAGGGACATTTGGAGGGTCTGTAGGTGCGGGAAAAGCAAAGCGTGGGTGAGCCCGGATGGTAGTAGCAGTCCAACAACTTCTTGAACTTCTCTACCCCAGGTGTAAATCTCAGAGTCAGAGATAAGGTTCCCTTCTCTGCTAGTTTGATCATACTTTCAATAAAGTTTGGACAAGGTGACCTATGGAGTCTCTTTCAACTGTTCAGATCCCACCAGGTTCCTGGGAGCTGTTAATATGAGCTCAGACAATATTTTACCCCCCGTTTTCAAGCTTCCAGTACATGTGAAACTCTCACACAATTTATATTTACTGCTGTGTAAATGCACTTTACATGGGGCTACCTTTGAAGGTGAGCCAGAAACTACAACTAATCCACAATGCAGCAGCAAGACTGGTGACTGGGGGTGGCCGCCGAGACCACATAACACCAGTCCTGAAAGACCTACATTGGCTCCCAGTACATTTCTGGGCACAATTCAAAGTGTTGGTGTTGACCTTTAAAGCCCTAAACGGCCTCAGCCCAGTATACCTGAAGGAGCATCTCCACCCCCATCGTTCTGCCCGGACACTGAGGTCCAGCTCTGAGTGCCTTCTGGCGGTTCCCTCGCTGCGAGAAGCGAAGTTACAGGGAACCAGGCAGAGGGCCTTCTCGCCCTGTGGAATGCACTCCCACCAGGTGGGAAATAAACAGCTAATTGACTTTTAGAAGACATCCCTGTTTAGGGAAGCTTTTAATATTTGATGAATTATTGTGTTTTAATATTTTGCTGGAAGCTGCCCAGAGTGGCTGGGGAAACCCAGCCAGATGGGCAGGGTATAAATATTATTTAGTAGTAGTAGTAGTAGTAGTAGATTAAGCCTGTTGCACTAGCGGAAACCAGTGCAGTGATGCCCACTACTACAATGGGACTTCCCCCCTCTCCTCCCCTTGTGCACTCCTGTGACCTCCCTACATCTGTTCCTGAGGGTCAGGGGAACCCCTCCCCTCAAAAAACTCAGTGCGGGTGGCAGGGCCAGATCGTTCCATCAGGCAAGCAGTAACGGTTGCACTGGAGGGACAATCTCTTTGGCACTACATTCAATGCAGCCCTGTACATTCAGGGTGGCATATGCAATATAAACATAATACCACCTAATAGGAAAGCATTTTCAAACTGTTCCCACGTCTTTAGTGGTGCCAATAATTGATTCGTGGAGGCACTTCATTCAGCACCTCAGGATTATTTGGCCATTGCTAATATGCTAAAAAACAGACTTGAGCCTGCAGACAAGGTTTCGGCTGGCAAATTCTCATACACACCGCCCTTTCCCTCTCAGGCCATAGCTATTTAATCAGTGGCTTATGGAAGAATCTCTCTTTCTCTCCTTTGCCCCTGCAGCCTCTGACGCATGCTGTAGATATATCAACCTGAACTTTAGGCTCTGGGCATTCTTGGGTACCTTAAACAGCAACACAGGAGCAAGGAGCAGGGTCACATGGTGCAGCTCAGCCTCTGATGACCATGTGTACAGTGCAAACATCTGTAGGGAGGAAGGACACATTGCACACACCTGGTTGCATTGCCCTTTTAGGATATTTCATTATTGCCCAGGAGAATGGAGCAAGGCTACTTGGCACGACTCCACTCTATCGTCTCCTGTTAATACACAAAGGAGTGAACAATACCTGAGCTGGCATTAATGTCTTCCTACATCTGTCCCATCTTTCTCCCTTGTTTTCTGCATTTTGTTTGTATGCTTGCCTGTTGAACCATTTTTCTACACCCATCTCTGTCTCTTCCCCCACAAACTGGAAGATAGGAAAGTGCCTTATTGCCAACACAATAATTGATCCATTGTCTACATTGACAAGCTCTCTATGGTTTCAGGCAGGGGAAATACCCAGCCCGACCTGGGATCGAACCTGGGACCTTCTACATTCAAAGGAGATGCTCTGCCACTGAGCCATAGCCCTTCTCCTGATCTGATGCCTGGATTGTTTGTGACAAGACTTCACTGAGGGAGTTGTTTTTTGGTGGTGGTGGGGAAGTGGGAGGAAAGAGAACATGGTCAAAACTCTCCAGAATGCTTGTGGGTTGCTCAAAATCATAATAATAGAAGCTCAGCCAGAATGTATGCAGCAGATCAGGCAAGGCACCACCAAGGCCAAGAGGATGCTGGCATGGTTAACATGCAGACTCAAGGAAACTAGAGGCAAGAAGACTTCCTTCAGAAATAATTTCCAGATGAGGAGACCACACATGCAAAGCAAGCAAGCATGCAAAAAGATTAAGACGAGCAATATTAAAATAAAAAATAAAAAATAAAAAATAGAAGCAGTAAACCAGCTAGGGAGGTGGTTGCACCAATATAAACATTTAGGACCTGTGCTAATTGGCGCTAGTGGTTTTGAAAACAGAACATACCAGGCACTGCATTTTGCAGTTGAAGTGCCTTCAAACTCAATTCCATGTAGCGTGTATTATTCTGCAAAAGGCTAGAGGGCTCTGAGGGAAGGATGATAGAGACAAGAGGAAAGGGGATCAATGATTCACCAAGAAAAGTTAGCACCTGAGATTTGATGAGCACCACTGAGTCAACAACCTTTTCTTTATGTTGGCCTGTCAATGTACAAAACAACTTTGACTCTTTTTAAATGTGCATTTGTACTGTGCACATTTGCTTTAAAACTGCTGATTTTATTTACATTTTGACATATGTTATGCCAACTTGTTTTTAATGGCTGGTTTTTATCAGTATTTTTTTAACGGATATTTTCTTTTGTTTTATGTAACCCTTTTAGAGGTTTTCATTTATTAGGTGGAGGTGAGGAATGGCTTCTGCTCTCTCCTGGCCATTTTACAATTAAACGTAAAAAAAAAACCTGGGTCTGTTTTCCCTGGTCAGTTAGCCATACTAACTGCTTGCCAGTATAGTTAGCGTCAATTGTTTGACATGTTTATCCTATTAAAATCTGCTTTCTTTGGACAAGAATAAATGTCAGCATTTTAATATAGGCATCTCTGTCAGTCATTTGATTTCCTCGCATGCTTTTTCTTCCTCAGATAAGGCTTCTGAATAAAACCTTTATTCAGGTTTCAAGCTGTGTGTGTGTGTGTGTGTGTGTGTGTGTGTGTGTGAGAGAGAGAGAGAGAGAGAGAGAGAGAGAGAGAGAGAGAGAGAGAGAGAGAACAGATGGATCAGACCAAAAGCCCATCTAGAAAGAGCAGTGCTCCATGCCCTGAATGAACTTAACAATAGGAATTGGTAGAAATGTTATATTTATTGGGTTATATTACCTGGGAAAAGTCCTCTCAGGGCCGGATTTAGGTTTGATGAGGCCCTAAGCTACTTAAGGTAAGGGGGTCCTTTATATGTCCAGCTGTCCTTTGTCAACAACAAATTGTCACTCTTTTTTGCATTGACTATATGCTATATGGTAATTTATGGACCTAATAGGTATCTAAAGCCATTTGCACATGCAGAATGTAGGTACTCTATATATTTGTTGTTGTTTAGTCATTTAGTCATGTCCAACTCTTCATGACCTCAGGGACCAGAGCACGCCAGGCACTCCTGTCTTCCACCGCCTCCCGCAATTTGGTCAAACTCATGTTAGTAGCTTCGAGAACACTGTTCAACATGTGCTCCCGGCTTGAAATCTAGCTCCGGGCCAGCCTGTCGAATTGGCCAATGGCAGACTGGTGCAGAGGGCAAGGCTCTTTGGGGGTGTGCTTGAAGGAACAATCAGGCTCCCCTCAGGTCCACTCCTGGGGAATTTAAACAGCCTGTGTCAGCCCCCAGCACCCAGCTCTTCTTCATCAGATCAACCCACCCACTCCTTTAATTTTGCATTGGCCCTGCCATGGCTGTGGTGTTCGCCATGTTTTGGGGGCCGGGTAGAAATTTGCAAATTGGCTGTGACTTGGGGTTTTTGCCTACCTCATAGCAATCACCACAACTTTGGTGGTTTAGGCATTGGGGATGCGGGTGGCGCTGTGGGTTAAACCACAGAGCGTAGGACTTGCCGATCAGAAGGTCGGCGGTTTGAATCCCCGCGACGGGGTGAGCTCCCATTGCTCAGGCCCTGCTCCTGTTCGAAAGCACACCCAAAAGTGCAAGCAGATAAATAGGTACCACTTTGGTGGGAAGGTAAACGGCATTTCCGTGCATTGCTCTGGTTTGCCAGAAGCGGCTTAGTCATGCTGGCCACATGACCCGGAAGCTGTATGCCAGCTCCCTCGGCCAATAAAGCGAGATGAGCACTGCAACCCCAGAGTCGGTCACGACTGGACCTAATGGTCAGGGGTCCCTTTACCTTTTAACCTTAGTCTTGGCTGGAGGGGGGTTTGTACCCTCGCTTTCTCCTTCAGAAACAGGGTATTCCATTAAAGGGATCCACAATGGAGTTGCTTCTGGCCATATTTCCAGATGGGGGCTTGGGCCTCAGTTCTACTAGAGGCGGCAATCCCGGCAGGGATCCCCCTATTTGATGTAAGTCATAGGATTCCCTTCTGCCGGGTTGCCACTGACATCATTTCAGGCAGGTGGGCCGGAAATAAATGGTTACCCATTGCCTATGCCAAACCTCCTTGTCTGTAGTCAATAAAGTTTTGGCCTGATTACAGTAGATCCCATTCAACTGTGTTGTGTCTTTACTGGTATTTTATCTGAGGATGGGGAAGTATGCTGCCTGGCCTTGTAAGTACCATGGCTGATCTGCATAAATCATATCTACAGAACAGCATTAAAATGAGATCTAGAGAGACTATTAATTTCACAAAACTTTGACTCTCAGGATGGTTTCTCTCAACCACTTCCCCACTTCCCCTATTTTTATTCTCCATTTCATGTTATTTCTCTTTCCCCCCGCTTAATGCTACATCATTTACCTACCACTTCTAAACCATCTCGGGCGCATGTTAAATGCAGCGTTTGTAATGGTTGAAGCTGGCAAACCCACTCATTAACCGTCTAAGTACGTCTAAGTATGTAATCTTAGTATCCATTTTCAAGGAGTTTTAGAAATAGTAATCATCTAGTTTCATGGCTTGTTGTAAGCCATGTGTGCAATACAGCTTGCGCCAAACTCAAGTAATTATCCAAACACATTTGAAAAGGCACAGGTATGCAATTTTCAGCACCCAACAATTGTGTCCTCATCCACGAATCCTTTCCAACCCACCTAGATGGATGACTAGGTGGGCATACTCGGTTTAAGATCCCAAACACAAATTATTCCTGGCTATGGCACTTAACTCCATGTTTTCCATAGTTGGATTAAACACTGCACAACAGGCAAGGACTTATCTAGAAGAATGTCCCTGTCATAACATCTTTATACCAAGAAAGGCGGTATCTGTCAAACATCTGTTTCTATGCAGCTATTTAAAAGGCAGGCACCACAACAGAGAAATAAAAAGTGAACACATCTCATGCTCAGTATCTGCTTTTCTTTGACCCTTTCCCATTATAAGCATCTACATTGTATGGACTTGTATGGGGAGGATAAAGGCAGCCATTACAAGGGCTGAAACTGAGTATGCTTTTTTCTTTCCAGAACTGGAATTCTTTTATCCCATTGCAGTCTTCTCCCACTGACTGATGACTAAATAATATTTCTTGTCTCTCCGAGTTTTTGAAAGTCTTGTTATTAATTGCATCACCTATCAGCTTCACTACAAAACAAAATTCCTACTCCACTCACAAATAGATGCAAACTTGAAAAAAACACAACAACACCTCACTCTTACCCTGCTTGCAGCTTCCCATGGGTATCTGACTGGCCACTGTGACAGCAGGACACTGGTCTACATAGGCCTTTGGTCTGATCCAGCAAGGCTCTTCTTGTGTTCTTCAACACTGAGAAGGGGAAACATTTGTTGTCGCAGCAAATGCATTATTGTCTGCAAAGTACCATTTGCCGTAGCTCCCAAAGTTCATCAAGGAGAAAGAATGGCTCTGAAATCGCTTCACACAATAGGCACTAATTTATGAGGTGGCACTTGAGGTTCGGTTCCATCACACTTCCAACTCGCTAAATGCCTATTCAATAATTATGACATTTGCAAACTGATAAGAAAATGAGCCTCAAAGTGGCGTTCCAAGAGCAAACCTGTTAAAGTAATGAATTCCCTCAGGCAGGGTATTTAGAAGGTCTTGCTGCTTTCGTTTTGTGCTGAGCATAAGGTGCCCTTTCTTACGCACACACATGTATCGCTTGGGTTTCCATTTCATTGTTCATGCTTCTCTGTGAGATGCCTTCTAAGCCATGCAGACGAAATTTATGGTCATGGCACCCCACCTTTTAAAGTTTTTCCAGTAGCTGGCTAAAGACCAACAGGAGATGCAACATGAACACACGAGTCAATTTCTGCTTTTACCTTGTGAGCTAAGCAAAAATGATGCCCAGTTTATACATGACTAACTGAAAGGTGCCCAGGAATTTTAAGAATCCTAAAAAACCAAGGAATCCTAAGATTTTTAAATGGATAGTGTAATTTGTTAGTTTTAGGAGTGTGCACAGCCACTCCCATCTTGACCCAGTGCCCCACCCTGACCTAGGGATCAGCTGATCAGGTGCCAGCCCAGAATGGGTGGGGCTAATGTTTATTTATAGATTTTTTAGCATATACAGTCAAAATAGGGGCGGAGTAAGGAGATGGTGCATCTTCCTATCCTTTCATTCTTATTAAACTGCAGACAGCATGGACCTTCCTGCTGGGAATAACTAGAAATGATATAAAGAGGAGGGATCGCAAAATCTTCCAATACGCAATAACAGCTGCGAGAATATTGCTAGCTCAAAGATGGAAGCAGAAAGAACTTCCAAATATCAAAGAATGGAGAGAAAAACTGACAAACTTCGCAGAACTCGATAAATTAACTGGGAAAATCAGACTTCAGAGAGACTATGAGTTTCTAGAGGACTGGGGGAAATTTAGAGATTATTTGAAAACTGTATGTGAGGAAAATACAACGCTAGTGTGTTTCAAAGAAGCTTTGTGAAAAAAATAAGGAATATTGCAAAAAAGGTAAAAGAGGACGGGAAGATGTATTAAAATGGTAATACTATAATTAAGGAATGTGTTGATAAGAAATTAAGTATGGATGATTATCAGAGGAGTTGAGGGAGGTCGAATAAGTCAAAATAAGTGATGCTTAAAATTGTATGATTGGAGAAATTATGAAAAAACTCAATAAATATTATTTAAAAAAAAAAATAAACTGCAGACAGCATGAGGGTTCAATCCAGCTGTGTGCTGCTTCACTAATGCAATCTGTGTTGGAAACATGCCAATGAAGCAATGGTGTTTCGTGTGCTCGGCTGCTGTGCCAGAACTACTTTGCATCCCCATTCTGCCCCTCTCTCAACCGGCTTTGTGTGGTTCAGGTCACAGAATCTTAGAGCTGGAATGGACCACAAGGGTCATCTAGTCCAACACCCTGCAGTGAAGGAATCTCAGCTAAAGCATCCCTGACAGATGGCCATCCAACCTCTGTTTAAAAACATCCAAGTAAGGAGAGTCCACCACCTCTAGTGGGAGTCTGTTCCACTGCTGAACAGCTCTTACTGTCAGATAGTTTTTCCGAATATTTAGTCGGAATCTCCTTTCTTGCAACTTGAAGCCATTGGTTTGAGTCCTACCTTCCAGAACAGGAGAAAACAAGCATGCTCCCTCCTCCATGTGACACCCTTTAAGATATCTCCTCTCAGTCTCCTCTTTTCCAGGCTAAGCATAGCTCCTTCATCTGTTCCTCATAAGACCCTTGATCATCTTGGTTGCCTTCCTATGCACACATTCCAGCTTGTCAACATCCTTCTTAAATTGTGGTGCCCAGAATTGGACACAGTATTCCAGGTGTCCAGGTGTGCTCTGACTCCTGTAACTTGTCCATCACTTCAGCATGTGCAAACAAATCTCTAACAAACCTTTGCAAACATAAGGCTTCTCTCTCCCATTTTCAGGCTATGATGATTAGCTATGTGATGATGGCATTACGGAAAGGAACTGATGGCAATCAACTGTGTGCCCAGCCAAAACTGATGGAAACAAATGCTTTCACAAGTACTGAAACTGCCCAAAGGTGGAATCACATTATATATATGTGTGTGTGTGTGTGTGTGTATGTTGTGTGTGTGTGTGTGTGTGTGTGTATATATATATATATATATAATATACTGAACCAGATCCTTGTTCCTAGTAGCTACAATGACCACCATTGGGTCTCCAGTATTTCAGACTGTCCCTTCTCCACATAAGGTTCCTGTTAGGGTTAATTATAAAGTTTTAATCACTGTACAAAATCTCCCAATCCTATTTGGAGATTCCAGGGATTGAAGCAAGGACCTTCCACAGTATATCAGCAAATATTTTTTACTCTCTTAAAAAATAATCATAATAATAGCAACAACAAAATGAGGCCCCCGCACCCCTGCAATTATATAGCAAAGTGAAAACGGCTTTGGTGGTAAATGGACTAGTTTGTACTGAAAACAAAGTACTGGGGTCAGAGTTCTTTAATGCTTTAAGTGTGTGTCTTTTACACCTGGCTCCAAGTGGTGGATCTTGAGATTCCCTTTAAAAAATGAAGTAGATTCCACATGTGGGAAGGCTGCTCACAATCAACAGTGTAGAGTAGCACTGAAGAGAAGCTTGATCAGGATCTGCTGGTTTGTGGGTGATTTGCAGTAGATCAACAAGGATCTGACTTGCAATTGCTTTACTGAAAGAAAACAAGAATGGATTTTTGTGTGGAAGGTCCATGAGCTCACTTCTGAGACAGAAAAACAAATTCCTGGGCTAAGATGCACTCAGTGGTGCCCTGTTCCTTAATTCTAAGAATATGCCAGTCCTCTTTAGAAGCCATTATTTTGCACTTGGCGCCAGCTGGTTGACCTTGAGGTTCTATTAAAAAGAAACACAAAGTAGATTTTGCAAGCTTGTAGTCCACCCACCCCTAGTGTGGAGCATGATGAATGAAGCAGGGCCTGAATTATGAAAACAAGGGGAAAAGCACTTCTTCGCATCAAGAAACATTTCCATTTATAAGATTGTTTGTGTATAACCATATTGTAAAAAAAAAAGCAGAGTTGTGAAGAGGACTGTGAAGCGGGTGAAAATACATAAGGAGGCAAAATAACTTAAATAGGCAGTAGACAAGGTACAGTATTAAATTACTGGGTTGGATTTTTAACTCTTATATGATATTGATAGAAATCATTCAGTGGAACTTGTGAAATTGCTTGGCTTTAATTTCAGGTAAAACGACACTTTAAAAAAAGTTAGAAAGATGATCAATTATTGATTCTGTCCTAGGAATTGTCACTTTGGGAAAAAAGAGAAAAAGGTTGGGTTTTTTATTTTACTTGGTTGGCTGGGAATTAAATATCTAGCACAATATTTTAATAACTTGAAATCTTATCAATGAAATTATTACAGATGTTCTCCCGGTTCTTAAAAAAATAATGAACCATGCCAAAGCCTAAAGCAGTCAGATTAATTAGGAATGTTTGGGACTCTTCTAAAATCTCCTCTAACAGCTCCTTTATTCACCCCTTGAAATCCCTTGGAAGGTCCCTTAGATGCATCTTCCACAGTTGCAGAATCCAGAGCTGGAGAGAAACTGATGGTATGGAGTGGCTAACAACTTTTATCCTGTTTTCTGTGGGTCCCTGGTTGGGATACGTGCAATGTCCCAGGAAAATAAACATCTCCCCCTTGTCTGCCATTGTAGTCCTTTGCATGTTTCACTAATGAAGGAGTCTTCTAATTGCGACTGAAATTCTGCTTTAGACAAAAGTCAATCTGTGATATGGTCTTCAGTGGAAACATGATTGGGGACAAAAGTATTAAAGATGAATGAGCATGAGAAAAAGAAACAAATGTCTCATTTCCATGCTTAAGCTCAGGTCCTCCCTCCCCCCGTACAACAAAAAGGTGTAACATCTTACTGAGATAGGGCCAATGACACCACCTGATATCCTTGGACAGTTGCTGGGGGACCAATGCGCTTACAGGGCCCCTTGGCACTGATACCTGGGCTGTCTCACCTATGCATCTCCCGAGGCTTGGGTCTACCCAAGCAACAGTGGTAGTGTCTTTGTCTGGGCCTCTTCGGGAGGAAAGGCAGGATATAAATCAAATCACAGGAGCCAACTTCTAGGGGCTGAGGGGGTCTTTAAGGTAAAGGTAGAGGGACCCCTGACCATTAGGTCCAGTCGTGACCGACTCTGGGGTTGCGGCACTCATCTCGCTTTATTGGCCGAGGGAGCCGGCGTACAGCTTCCTGGTCATGTGGCCAGCATGACTAAGCCGCTTCTGGTGAACCAGAGCAGCGCACGGAAACTCCGTTTACCTTCCCGCTGGAGTGGTACCTATTTATCTACTTGCACTTTGACATGCTTTCGAACTGCTAGGTTGGCATAAAATATTTGAGGGGGCCTGCCTTCCCCAAAATTGATGGGCATTGCAATTCAAAAAGTGTTTGTGCACTATGACAAGTGATCAATTATGTGGAACGGCGCTTACCTGCCCCACCATATTTTATTCAAGTTGGCACCCCTGAATCTAAGAATAAGAATAAGACGGCCCTTGAAAGATGCAGCAGTGTGTTCCTTCAGACTCCCACATCTAATCACATTTGTAGAGGCAGCTTGGTGAGTCCAGTGACATAGCATGGATTACCATTGTCTGGGGAAGTCACTTCCTGGTTCACATGGAGAAGCTGTTTTCAATGGAGCCCAGCAATGGAAGCCCACAGCTGCACTGAGGCAGTACTGGGTGTTGAAATTTGGCGCCCCTAATAATTTTGCGCCCAGGGTAACCAACCCTGTGACCCCCCCTCATGCTATGCCATTGAGTGAGTCCCTTCCTCCTTTGATAAGGTCAAAATCTCTTCTCATCATAAGGTTCCTGCAAAGGTTAATTGTGAAGTATTTCCACAATTTCACACACCATTTTCTACATACTTTCTCCTCCATGTGATTGGTTGGCAGGAACCACCCAATCATGCTCCAGATAGAAGTGAATCCACAACCTGATTGGCTTACAGTAGAATTCTGGAATTAGCCAGTCATGTGCAGCCCATTGTGTAAATAATGTATATAAAGCAGATACTTTGAGGGGACTTTCATTCATTCCTCCTCACCACTATGAGCTGAATAAAGAGCATGAAATCACTTTGCGACTCTGAGTATATTTCAGTCTCCATGATCTAGGACTGTGATGTTGTTCCTGTCACAAGCTGAACATGGTTGAGAGATGAAACAGAATGGACACATGGCTGAATGCATGTGAAAATGTTACTAGAAATAGACTGGTTTGCCCATTCTTGGATTCAGCAAGGTAGCTGTATCATGTGTTGGGAATGGTCTTCATCTACCAGGGCAGAAAATAGAAGCTCCGGTTCTTGTGTCATCTCAGTAATTTTTAAGGTCAATCTTTCCACCACCATTATAAAAGTCTACAGCCATTGCAGTCCCCCTCCATTCAAATGACACTGGAAGAGATGCTCACCTCTTCCTAACTGACTAGAACAGCCATATGCCATTATTCATAAGCATTTTCAGCAAGAGACAGATGCATGAACTCTCATTTCTGCTGAAGGCTTCTTATGGCGTTAGCATTTACTAAGCTGTGATTAGATAAGATGACACCATGGGAAACAAGATAGAAAAGAGGCTACAGCCAGCAAAATACGGAGCTCAAATATATCGGTCTCTACGGAAGAAGCTCTCCTTTAGAGCAGATTTAGAATGAGCACTCACACTTTACACTGTGAGGGCCCTTTGCGGGATCACGCACGGTGCTTCGGACCTCAGGGAACTTACCAGTTTGTATGGGCTGGCCTGCCTCTCAGTGTTATTCTTTGAGGCTCACGCCCAGCCTCAGTTAGTCAATTTACACTGCTGGGAGGTGGGGCCAGTCACATAAATAGGGGGAGGAGCCGGCAGTAGCCAGGCAGTCAACTCAGGAGCTTCACCCACGCACCCTCCCCTCCCTTTGTTTAATGTTTCTAGTTTGCAGGTTAACCTTTTTCTTCCTGTTTAGCGGAGGCTGCTACGGTCTTTTGACTGGTTGCTGTTGAAGAGCCGGGAAGAAATTTTCCTGCATTGGCAGGTTTTGTCTTCCCCGTAGCAATTCGTCACAACTTTGGCAGTTTTAGGCCTTGGGTGGAATCTTTTAGTCTTTTCTTCCCTATGCGGTGGCAATTTCAGGGTCCCTTCTTAAAGGGCCATACACTGAAAGGTTGTCAGTGAACTACCCTTCATGTGGGGATATGGGGTGGGCTGCGTGAGTACACATACATCTTGCAGAGCACCCCCATATCCCATTTACCCTGAGGAGACCAGTTCCCCCAGCTGCAGGGCTGGGAGGGATACACACCCAATGCCTAATCCAAGGTTCTCCTACATTTGAAAGTTTAATAAAGTTGTGGCCAAATTTTAATTCCATAACACGTTGTCATAATGCCAAGCTCTATATATTTTTATTCCACACACAGAAGAGTGAATTTGCCCAGATCTCACCTGAGAGTTTCTTTTTACAGGGCTACACTTTGTTGCCAATGGTCTTCCAAACATTTATCGAGAAGCAGATGAAATAACCTAAATATCTATCCATTTCACATTCCTAGAAACTTTTATATTAGGGGAAATTTGGGCATTTTCCAGCTTGAGGGCTGCACTCTCTTCTGATCAGCCTTTTTGGGTACACTGGCCAGTGGTGTGTGGGGTCAGAGGGAAAAGTGGTATGAATAATAAATGATGATGGTGATGATGATAATTACAAGTGGGTAGAAAAAATAAAAAAAATAAAAACACACAGGAAAAAAAACCAGAAAAGGCTAAAAACATAAAATAGATAAACATTAAAAAGTAACTAAACACTAACAGAATTAAAACAATGTATAATAAAGATATATTTAAAATACAAATAATAGCAACAATAAAAAATGTTATAGCACCATTCTTTTCCTAGAGGCCTGCTGGAATAAGAAGGTTTTCAAGAAACCAGAGGCCTTTCTCTTGGGCATGGTCGGCCAATTGGTGTTAAAAAAGGATAGAACTCTCTTTATGTATGCTACAACAGCAGCAAGAATACTCATCGGAAAGTATTGGAAGACGCAAGATTTACCCACTCTGGAAGAATGGCAGACGAAGTTGATTGACTTTATGGGATTGGCAGAAATGACTGGCAGAATCCGTGACCCGGGAGAAGAGTCGGCAGAAGAAGAATGGAAGAAATTCAAGGATTACTTACAAAAACACTGCAATAGTAATGAATGTTGAGTGATGTTGGATTGAAATTAAGTGGTTTCTAGCTGTAATGGCACAAAAATGGTTCTTTTTTCTTTGTATCTAAGTAAAAGTTTAAGTTACAATAATTTAAGAAGATGGATAGAAAATAAGGGTTTTTTTAGCTGTAATGCTATGAGATAAGGATTTGCTGGATAAACAATTTGAACTGTAATACAAGAAGGGGAGGCATGAGGAGGTCAGGGAAATATGTTATTGAAAAATAAGTTATGAACTTTATGTGTTTTTATTATTTTTTCTTTTTAATTTTTTCTTTGTTTGTATAAAATGGAAAATTCGAATAAATATCTTATTAAAAAAAATAAAAAAGAAGGTTTTCACCTGCTGTCAGAAGGACAGCAAGGAGGAAGCCAAGTCTAATTTCTCTTGGCAGGAAAATCCAAAGATGTCAGAGGCTGGATCTACACTGACCTGTTTAATGTTATTTCCCCCTATTAGAACGATATTAGATATGTCATTCCAAAACATCACAGGGAATACTTGTTAATCAAAAAGTTTTTTACCTTGTTTCTTGGGGGTCAAATGTAAGTAATACCCGGCCACACCACTTCCCAAAACGCTGTTTCTTTCCCTGCAGCTGCTGGTCTCTCCGCTCCATCCTCTGATGTCACATTTTAATTCGTCCTTTCTCCCTCCCTCCTTCTGTGTCCTTTGTTATTTGAACTGAACATTGTCCCTCCAATACCACTGGAAGGGGAGGCAGAGTTTGAATGTGGTAAAAAAGGGGGGGAAGGGGAACGCTACATAGGGACATATGAGCCATGTTTCACTGATATAGCAGCATAGAACGATTTTAAAAAGTGATAAAAAGACAAGGTAATAACGCATTGTGAATGTAAAAAGTAGGGCGTCATGTGTCCATCTATGTCATGGGTAGGCAAACTAAGGCCCGGGGGCCGGATCTGGCCCAATCGCCTTCTCAATCTGGCCAGCAGAAAGTCCGGGAATCAGCGTGTTTTTACATGAGTAGAATGTGTCCTTTTATTTAAAATGCATCTCTGGGTTATTTGTGGGGCATAGTAATTCGTTCATTTTTCCCCTTCAAAATATAGTCCAGCCCCCCACAAGGTCTGAGGGACAGTGGACCGGCCCCCTGCTGAAAAAGTTTGCTGAACCCTGATCTATGCTATCAAAACCATTCCTTAACCCTTCCTTAACGTTAAAAACCGTTAGTGTAGATCCATCCTGGGAGGAGTAACCACTGAGAAGGCCCTTCGCTGCATCCCTACCAAGTGTGCCTGTGAGACGGGTTGTTGGACTGAGAGAAGGGCCTTCTTCAAAGATCTCAGAACCTGGGCAAGTCCATATGAGGGAATATGGTATTTCAGATAACTTGTACCTAATCTGAATAGGGCTTTATAGGCAACAAACCAACACTTTGAATTGTATCTGGAAATTAACTGGTAGACAGTGAAACTGTTGTAGCAACTTCCGCAATTGCTGCTTGCTTGTTATATATTTTCTTGCTGGCCAAGCAGTTGAAAAATGAATGCGCAGCATTTAAATGATGCCTTCCATTCATTTCTGGGAGATAGCTGTTACGGTGTCCTTTTAATTAAGACATCTGGTGGGGAAAAACAAAGATTTTGCTTCAGGTACGGTTGCATAGGAAACACAGGGAAAGGTCACTTAGGAACTTGTAGATGCTGCCAGTCTGCAGGAATGTTTGCCAGGCTGCATTTAAATATGCTCTTTTAAGGGAGTCAGCTGTCTTATATGACTTCATATGTAGAGACTTTAAACGAACTGGCAAGGCAGGATAAATTGGGTTGCCAATCGCCAGAATACAAATGAAGTCATTTTTATGTTTGTGTGCGTGCGCATGAGAGACAGAGAATAAGATGGGGAAAGTAATAAGGTGGGGGCACGGTGTGGGGAAGACAGCCATTCTGGTCATGTGGGAAATTGGGGCAGGTGGAGGAGAGCATGCAAATGAAGAAACGTTGCAAAGAGAAAAACATTGCAAAGGGAGAAAGAGGAAGGAGCAATGCAAATGAATGATAATTCAAGAGTTATTCAGATACGTAGAATCACTGGAGTGGGGATGAAAAATATATTGATTTGAGTTTGGCAGGAGCAGGGTTAGAGTTGAAATCCAAATCATCAGTAGAGCACATTGTTGGCTACTAAGGTAAAAAGGTAGCCTGGACGGTTACTCCTGGATGGTTAGGTCCAGTCAAAAGTGACTGTGGGGTGCATCACTCATTTCGCTTCAGGCTGAGGGAGCCTGCATTTGTCTACAGAAAGCTTTCTGGTTCATGTGGCCAGCATGGCTAAACCTCTTCTGGTGCAACGGAACATCGTGATGGAAACCAGAGTGCACGGAAACACCGTTTACCTTCCCACCACAGGGGTACCTGTTTATTTACTTGCACTGACGTGCTTTTGAACTGCTAGGTTGGCAGGAGCTGGGACAGAGCAACAGGAGCTCACACCGTCGTGGGGATTCGAACCGCCGACCTTCTGATCGGCAAGCCCAAGAGCCTCAGTGGTTTAGACCACAGCCCCACCCGCGTCTCTGCTGGCTACTACTGCTTTACTGACCTGGCTAGAGATATGCGTCAGCATAAAGTCCTGGTGGCCCATCACACAGAGCACTATGCACAGAACTATAAGTTGCCAAGCAGAAGAAGCAGAAGACATCAAAAAGAGGTGGCAAGAATACACAGAGGAATTATAGCAGAAAGAAATGGATGTCTCATACACCCCAGGTATCTGTGTATCTGAAGAAGTGTGCATGCACACGAAAGCTCATACCAAGAACTAACTTAGTTGGTCTTTAAGGTGCTACTGGAAGGGAAAATTTTTGTTTTTTGTTTTGACACCCCAGGTAGTGTGGTTGCTAACCTTGAGCCAGACATCCTGGAGAGTGAAGTCAAATGGGCCTTAGAAATCACTGCTAATAACAAGGCCAGTGGAAGTGATGATATTCCAGCTGAACTATTTAAAATTTTAAACGATGATGCTGTCAAGGTGCTACACTCAATATGCCAGCAAATTTGGAAAACTCAGCAGTGGCCAGAGGATTGGAGAATTTCAGTCTACATCCCAATCCCAAAGAAGGGCAATGCCAAAGAATGCTCCAACTACCGCACAATTGCACTCATTTCACACTCTAGCAAGGTTATGCTTAAAATTCTACAAGGCAGGCTTAAGCAGTATGTGGACCGAGAACTCCCAGAAGTGCAAGCTGGATTTCGAAGGGGCAGAGGAACCAGAGACCAAATTGCAAACATGCGCTGGATTATGGAGAAAGCTAGAGAGTTCCAGAAAGAAATCTACTTCTGCTTCAGTGACTATGCAAAAGCCTTTGACTGTGTCGACCACAGCAAACTATGGCAAGTTCTTAAAGAAATGGGAGTGCCTGATCACCTCATCTGTCTCCTGAGAAATCTCTATGTGGGACAAGAAGCTACAGTTAGAACTGGATATGGAACAACTGATTGGTTCAAAATTGGGAAAGGAGTACGGCAAGGCTGTATATTGTCTCCCTGCTTATTTAACTTATATGCAGAATTCATCATGCGAAAGGCTGGGCTGGATGAATCCCAAGCCAGAATTAAGATCGCCGGAAGAAATATCAACAACCTCAGATATGCAGATGATACAACCTTGATGACAGAAAGTGAGGAGAAATTAAAGAACATTTTAATGAGGGTGAAAGAGGAGAGCGCAAAATATGGTCTGAAGCTCAACATCAAAAAAATGAAGATCATGGCCACTGGTCCCATCACCTCCTGGCAAATAGAAGGGGAAGAAATGGAGGCAGTGAGAGATTTTACTTTTTTGGGCTCCATGATCACTGCAGATGGTGACAGCAGTCACGAAACTAAAAGACGCCTGCTCCTTGGGAGAAAGGCAATGGCAAACCTAGACAGCATCTTGGGACTTCCGGATTGGCGCCTCTGGACAATGGCGGAATTCCTCTGATCGGGAGGAATTTGCTTCGTGGAAATTAGGGTCTGGCCGCCACGGCAAAGGTGGGGACCCACAAAAAATCACAGGTGGGAGAAGCCTGTGAACGTGGGATTCGGCTGGCACCTTTTGCGCCTCCCCTACTCACGGGGAAACCCGGTTTCGGGGATCCGGAGCGAAGTGGGGTGAGTGGCGCGGTGCTTCGAATTGACTGCTTCTTTCACGGAGTGAAGCCGCATTGCTGTTGCCGGAGAGCGCTGACTTTTTCCTGTGGACAATTTGATTTTAAAACAACTACCCATGAGTAGAATGGAAAATTGGATTTTTAAACGTCTTAATTTGGCACCGAAACGGGGAGGTTTCAAACAGGAAGTCCGCCTTCCCCTTTTGTAAATAGACTGAAGCAAAGAGGCTGCAAGCTAAAGTCTTGGAAAGCCTTCCGTAAAGGATTAAACTTCCATCGGCTAAAATTATTAAACCCCCCTTGGAAGCAGGAGAAGAGGGGGAAAATTTTGGATCGTGTAAGCCTGCAGGAGAGAGTGAAGAAAGTCAAATTACCACCACTCTGAACCTGGAAACGGGCTGCTAGTAAGACTGACGTTTTGGAAATGCTCATTGACTGTGAATAGATTGTTCGTTGACAGCTAGTTAAATAAGAGAAATACATTGTTTCCATTGTCTCCTTCTGCATTTAAAAAGGAGTAAATGTAACTGAAAATTGAAACTAACTTTATTGCTTGAACTGTGCTTAAAAGGATTGATACAAATAGAAATTGTTTCCCCCTAGAGGAAGCCTTTGAAATTGTTACATGAGCTGAGCTGGGGGAATTTCCAGCTGCAAGATAAAAAACTGTGAGAATCTGGGACTGATCTTGGAGCGTTAAGAATGTTGACAGAAGAAGCCTTAGTGGTTGCATTATGTAAGATAAATGATCCACTGGAACAGCTCCATAAGAAGACGGATGTGATGACTATAAAAATTGATAACTTGGGACAAAAAGTGACTAATTTGGGACAAAAAGAGAACATTATTACAGAAACTATTCAGGAATCGATGCAGGGATCTACTTTGACATGGCAAGTTGTGGAGAAGGCGGGGGAGAAAATTGTTGTTGTTGAACCTAAAGTAGCACAAGTGGAGAGGGAGAGAGCCCCAGCCTTACAGATGCAATTTGATGACTATAAGTTGATGCTTTTTATGAGTGAATTTAGAGAAAGTCAGATTTTGAGGATTGGAGCCCCGCTTGGACTGGAGAAGGAAAGTTGGATAGATCCCTTCATGCAGGGATTTACTGACCTTTGGGACATGGACTTAGGTCAGGAGGAGACTGGAGTTGTGGGGACCTCCAGATTTGGAGGAACTTTGAAATACGTCCTGAAATATCTTTTGAATCTTAGTTTTAACTATGGAGATTTGGCTGACCTGTCAAGAAGGAATAAAAACATTGCTAGGTGGGAATTTCCCCGAGATCTACTCTTCAGCATCAAAGGAAGGAAAATAAGAACAAGATCAGGAGAAGACAAAGTAAAGTGCATGTATAAATATGAAGAAGACTTGCAGAAGGGACTTGGAAAAGAGTTAAGAGCCTCGGACAGAAGATCACCAGGTTGATGGACTATATGGAATTGATGGAAAAGACTGGCAGAATCCGAGACCAGGGAGAAGAGATGGTGGAAGAATATTGGAAAAAGTTTAAAGTCTATATATAGAAATAATGTAAAATTAATGAGTGTTAGAAAAATGATGGAATGGAATTATATGGCTTTAGTAGAAATGTTATAATGAATTAAGTATAAATAAGTACTATAGTATTAATGGAAAATAAGGTTAAAATATGTTAAGATAACCATATGACAGAAAATAGAGAAAAATGGAAAGGATTTGCTGAAATAATTAATAGAAATGGAATACAAAAAGGGAGGTGAGAGGAGGTCGATGAAACAAGGGAATGAAAGAGAGGGTATTGAGATGGTATGATGTGTGTTTTTTGAATTGTTTTGGCTCTCGTTTTGTTTAATGTGTTAATGTTGTGTTGTGTATTGTTTATATATTGTACTGTATTGTTTTTTCTTTCTTTTGCTTTTTCTTTTTTTCTTTTCTTTTCTCCTTTTTGTAAGGTTTAAAAGTAATAAATATTATTTAAAAAAAAAAAAACCTAGACAGCATCTTAAAAAGCAGAGACATCACCTTGCCAACAAAGGTCCGTATAGTTAAAGCCATGGATTTCCCAGTACTGATGTATGGAAGTGAGAGCTGGACCATAAAGAAGGCTGATCGCCGAAGAATTGATGTTTTTGAATTATGGTGTTGGAGGAGCCTCTTGAGAGTCCCATGGACTGCAAGAAGATCAAACGTATCCATTCTTAAGGAAATCAGCCCTGAGTGCTCACGGGAAGGACAGATCGTGAAGTTGAGGCTCCAATACTTTGGCCACCTCATGAGAAGAGAAGACTCCCTGGAAAAGACCCTGGTGTTGGGAAAGATGGAGGGCACAAGGAGAAGGGGACAACAGAGGATGAGATGGTTGGACAGTGTTCTCGAAGCTACAAACATGAGCCTGACCAAACTGCGGGAGGCAGTGGAAGACAGGAGTGCCTGGCGTGCTCTGGTCCATGGGGCCATGAAGAGTCGGACACGACTAAACGACTAAACAACAACAACAATAAGTTGCCAGATCAAAACCTTGCAGTTCCTGTTGCAGTCTGAGTTAAGAAGGGAAAGGTATGGCGTAATGTGCAGATAGAAGAAAGGAAAAAGGAATGAAAGGATACCCACCCCCAAAAGTCATCTGTTTTGTAGATGACATTTGTAATCTGGGTACTGACAGCAAGATAAACTCTCACGGCACACGTCTGAAATGGCAGTGTACACAAGTTCCCCTAAACAGATGCTCTCTGTACCAGAAAAGAACAAAGAGATATTAATCAGCAACCATTATGGGTGAGCTAAATAGCACTTCTGGTATCACTGGGGGTGCCCTCTTTGCCCCCTGTAACATGAAGGGAGAGTGAAGGGGCAGATCACTTTCCATATCGGTATCATATGCAAATAGTCTCCAGCATGCTTTTCTGTCTCTGCATCTACTTGCCTTGTAGATGCACATTACAATTCCTGGAAACAACAATGATATGATAATGATGTAAGTGTAGCTTGTTTTGAGTGCTTAAAGAGTCATTGATTTGTTGTGAAGCCTCTAATTAAGGTAACATTCATAATGCTTTAATGGTAGCATTTAATACTGATCTGCTATGTGAACAGCAAAAGAACCACTTCAAGTCAGGAATATAAGTTACACTGCAATCCTAACCATGTCTGTTCAGAAATAAGCCATAGTGCATTCAGTGGGCCTGACTCCCAGGTAACTGGAGTTAGTTTTGCAGCCTTAGCCTATGAATGAGGTAGAGAAGGAATGTAAGTCTGGTAGTTAAGAACACTATCATGTTAATTCCTCCCTCCACTGTTTTGTACAAATTATATTAGAAGCCTATTGAATCAGTCCCTCTCTTGCAATGTAACTCTCACTAATCTTTGAAAATGGTAGAAATTTGATAATCTGTAAGAAACCCCATTGGCAAATCTTTGGGCTAGATGCATCAGTGCAACATCTGATATGTTCCAGGTGCATGAAAGGTTGTATATATACCCTCGCCCTCCCTGACCAAGGAGTGCACCAGACCTGCCTCAGAAATTCCTGGGCATCAACCTGGGACTATTAGGTTTGAAGAGGAATATGGAACCTAATAAGTGTAAAATGGAGCATGTTTGATTTCTAACTTTTATAGTTGAAATTGACTGTGTGATTTTTGCATGTTCAGACCCAGAAACCTCCCCACTAAATAAATTCACACATGACTCAAATTTGGTTTTTGGCAGAATTTAGGCCACAACTTTATTGATTACAGAAAGTGACTGGTTGCATAGGCTCTGGTTCAACTAGCTCCCTGCCATGCAGGTAGCGCTGACCCAGGGTTCCAGCATAGGTCAGTCAAGGGTGAACACATGGATAAGCGGAAAGCTGGGAATGGGCCATCTCCACCACCCATATGTCCCCCTGGACTCAGGCACAGGCACAACCCCCTCTCAGGGGTTGACCAAACCATCGAGTCCCTGGATTCCTTTAACGGAATACCCTTCACATAGGGATGGTGAGAGCGTTCTCCCATCCCTATCACCTGAACCAGAGCCTATCCGCAACCTTACAAGTTGTGATGATTTGCTACAAGGCAGGCGAAACCCAAATGGCAGCAGCCAATCAGCCAAGTGGGGAAAATTCCTGCCGTGCCCCTGTCCCAATGACAGACGACACATGACCAGATTGCACCCAGCTTCGAGGGACCTACCAATCGGGTGTTGTGGCGGACCAGTTGTACCCATCCACAACACAGGGCGTCGGTTGTCCAGGTCTCACTGCAATATGCGTCCTCTTTAAGAGAGGACCCGATTTGCAGATACACATTGGATTTTGTACATGCATGTCACATTTGGTAAGGACATCATGTTTTTACACCCATGAACTGATGCAAACTGCATCTGGGTAAAGTAATGTCAGATCTTTCCCAAAGTATACAACCAACACTCAGTCACAGAAACAGCTGGGCCAAATCTAAGGCATTCATGCCACAATTTAAAGCCCTAAAGGGCTTAGGCCCAGGTATTAAGATCAACAGAGGCAGCCCTCTTGGTTGTTCCATCTCCCTCAGAAGTCCAAGTGGTGGTGCCCTGGAGAGGAAATTATCTGTGGTAGCCTCTGAATTGTGCAACTCCCTACCTACAGAAGTGTGTTTGGCACCTTCATTACACAACTTTCCACAAATGCTGAAGCTGTACCTCTTTATCTTAGTCTTTGACACCTGAGATGTGTGTTTTCAGGGCCTACTCTGTCCCTCTGATTATAACTGGTTTATCTGTTTTTAATTCTGGATTTTGAAACTTTTGCTCCCTGGGACTTATCGGTGAAGGATGGGTAGAAGTAGCAGCAGCAGAAGTAACAACATCATCATCATCAACAACAACAACAGAGGTTTACCTGTAAAGGCTCTCACCCCTAAAGCCCTGGGAAGCATAGCAATGAAAAAGCTAGCAGATCACATTAACGTAATTTGAAGAAGGCATCTCTCAAAGGCAAAACAGGGACAGATATGCACCAGAGATAGATGCTGGGAAAATCTTGGATAAACAGAAATAGTGGGAGCAGATGGCAAGCTATTCTAGAGATTTTACTCCCACAGAAAGGCAAATTATTATTTAAGTCCTGTTTAGATTTCAAATGGACATAATTTCATCTTTTCCCCCAATATGATTCAAATGGAATAATTTGAATAATTCAACAACAGGACTTTAAAGTCAACCTGATGACAAAAGATTAAAAAATAATAATGAGGCCACAAATGTACTGCAACATATTCCAGATATTCACAGATTGGCACTTACTGTGGTGTCCACTCTGAAACATTTAGTTGCTATAGGAACTGCGATACCATGTTAGTTTTATGCAGGAATACTTCTATCCGTAGCATGGCATTAATACTTTATGTAAGCACCCTCTTTAATAGTTGTTAATAAAAAGCAAGCAAGCAAGCATGATTCTTACTCTTAATCATAGATAAATATACTGTATTTAATTCAGACCCTCCAAGTGTCCCTATTTTCCAGTGACAGTCCTGGATTTACAGAAGCCACGCTGGCTTCTGATTTAATCCTGGAATGTCCCGCTTTTCCTTAGGGTGTTCCTGTTTTCATCACAGAAATGTTGGACAGTATGGAGTTATCCAACCCCCGAACCATCTGAAGTCAGCCCTGTATAGGGAAGTTTTTTAGTGCTTAATTATGTTTTTATATATGTTGGAAGCCACCCAGAGTTGCTGAGGTATTATTATTATTATTATTATTATTATTATTATTATTATTATTATTGTACCTTGGTGTTCAAACGCCTTGGTTCCCAAATGCCAAAAACCCAGAAGCAAGTGTTCCAGTTTTTGAACATTTTTTGGAAGCCAAACATCCAATGCGGCTGTCAGCTATTGTTTCCAGGGCACCTGCACCAAAGTTTGGCACTTTTGTTTTTGCTATTTTGCGTTTTTGTTTTTGAGGTTTTTTCGGTTAATTTGTTTTTGTGACCGTGTGGAACTCAGTCAGCTACTGATTGATTGGTTGTGTGACTGTGGAAATGTATAAAATCCCCCATCCAAAAGCCCCCTCAGTCAAAACAAAGGGGGAAGGGGGCAGGAGATCTGTACCGCCGGACGTCCCCGGTACCCCTTTGGCAGTGGCGGCGGCAGTCAGCAGCCTGGAGCCAACCTGGTAGCACAGTTGGGTCTGGCTGGCTTCAGGAGCTGCTCGCTGCTGTAGCGCCTGCCATTTTTCCTTGCCGGAAGTTCTGGCAAGGAAAAATGGCAGGTGCCACGGCAGCGGGCAGCGGGCAGTGGGCAGCGAACAGCTCCTGGAACCAGCCAGAGCCAATTGCACTACCAGGCTGGCTCCAGGCTGCTGAGGCTGCCGCTGCCACATTTCCCGGGAACAGATTTGCAAATCCGGGGACATCCTGGGGACTGAATTTGTCCGGGGAAAGATTTGGAAATCTGGGGACTGTCAACCGGAAACCAGGGACATCTGGTAACCCTAGTTCTTGGGTTTGTTTTTAAAAGTCTGGAAGGGATTAAGCAGTTTTGCATTACTTTCTATGGGAAAGCGCGCCTTGGTTTTGGAATGCTTTGGTTTTGGAACAGACTTCCAGAATGGATTAAGCTTGAGAATCAAGGTACAACTATATGATGATGATGTTGTTGTTGTTGATGATGCAGTGTAATGCTGTCAGGATGTACAGCAGTGCGCAGTTACAGATTGATGAAGGATACTGTTTTCATTAAAATCAATGCATCAAAATCAATAGGCCTTAGTTAGCCATGTCTGTTAATTTCAATGGGTGTAGTCTGAGTAGGACTAACACTCCTGAGTAGCTACAACCCATGACCTGTGACTCTGCCCTTAAATTCCAGGTTCAACTGCAGACGATTTATATGAAACAAGCCTAGAATTCCACTGCGCTGCGTTTTCAGAGACACTTGGAAATGGAGTTTCAAAAAGATTCTCGTTCCCATCCCTGTAATAACCATGTGTGTGTGTCTGTGTCTGTTTGTGCCTGTCTGGAACCTGCCATTTTCAATATGAAAATGGTCATTTGTGCATATGCACCAGCTGGAAATCCCTTCGCCTACCTACAATTGCTTCCCATTGTCGCTGATAAGTTACAATTGTTATATTCTGTGTTGGTTGTGGAGATAATTACAGCGATCCATTCAGGGCTCGGCCTCCAGAGATGGGAGTTTGTGACACCTGGAAATAGCTGCTCATTACTGACAGGTAGGGGTGTGCACAGAGCCAATTTAGACCCGGAGAAACAGACAAAAATAGACCCTTTCCCGAATGTGGCAGGCCTTGATGAGGCTTATACTGCACTAGGATTTGTCTGAACCACACAGAGGCTATTGCCCCTTAATATGGCTTCTCTGCCTCAGTTTATAATCCATTCAGCTACTCTTTTATTTCTGAATCATTTCATTTCTATAGTAAAAACACTCAGATTTCGGGGGGGGGGGGGAATGCCGAACATTTCAATTGCTGAAGAATATTGCTACACTTACTAATAGAAAACTAATTTTTCTTTTTTTCTTTTTAAATATTTTTTATTTCTAAATTTTCAACATAACACAAATTAAATCTAAGTAATTATTTATGCCTTCTGAACTTCCCTCCCACCCACTCTGGTCTCCAACATCTCCCCTTTGTTTCCTTACACATCTTATCTTTTCCATTCAATCTCAAATCCATTAATAACCTTAAGACATGGGACTTCATAGATGCTATATCAATCCTGCTAATGTTTTTAACTCTTTACAATGAACTTTAAGGTATTCTATAAAAAAGTTTTCCAGTCTTGTACAAACTTTTCACCTTGGTCGCGGATCTTCCCGGTCATCTTTGCCATAGTCTATCATCTTTGTTATCCATTCTTCCTTCATTGGAACTTTCTTTTCCTTCCATCTTTGGGCAAATAGCATCCTTGCTGCTGTGGTTGCATACATAAATAGTCTTTTAACATTTCTTGGTACGTCTTCACCTGTTATTCCTAATAAAAAGGCCTCTGGTTTTTTAACAAAACTTATCTTAAACATCCCCCCCCCCCCAATTTGTTATAAATCATTTCCCAGAAGCCTACTGCCTCTTTACACAACCACCACATATGATAGAATGTACCTACTTTATCTTTGCACTTCTAGCACACAGTTGATAAATTCTTATACATTTTAGCTAACTTTACTGGAGATAAATACCATTTCATATACCGTAATTTTCTTTTAAAGCACTACAAGCCGTAAATTTTAAATCTTCTTTCCACAACTTCTTCCATGAATTGAATGGTATATTGTAACCTATATTCCTATAGGTTAGAAAACTAATTTTTCAAGACCTTTGAATCTGCTGACAAATGTGGTAAGTTATTGGCTTGGCAAATAAAGAAGAGACAAAAACTCAACACGGTGACAAATATAGAGGTGGAAGGAAAGAATATAAGCAACCCAGTGGAAATTAGGAACTGTTTTCAGAACTACTTTAGACAACTCTACACACAAGGGCCGCAGAATGAAATGGATATACAACAATTCCTCGAGAAAAATGGGCTGAAAAAGGTTTCGCAGGAAAGTAAAACAATTTTGAATCAGGAGATATCAGCACAAGAAATAGAAGATGCCATTCAAGGCATGACGCTGGGCAAATCCCCGGGGCCGGATGGACTGACTTCTAAATATTATAAAGTTTTGAAGGAAGGACTGATACAGCCTTTGAAGGAAGTCTGTAATGAGATTATGGAGGGGAAAAGGGCACCTGATACGTGGAGTGAGGCCTATATCACACTTATACCAAAGACAGAGACTGAAAAGACTCAACTTAAAAACTACCGACCCATCTCGTTATTGAATGTGGATTACAAAATCTTTGCTGATATTTTAGCAAAGAGACTGAAAAGAGTTCTGATGGAGGAGATTCACGGGGACCAAGCGGGCTTTCTCCCAAAAAGGCATTTGTCGAACAATGTAAGGAATATAATTGACATTTTGGAAAAGCTGGAAGTGAATATAAACACTAAGGCGGTTTTGATATTTGTGGATGCCGAGAAAGCCTTTGACAACATTTCTTGGAGTTTTATGTTGAAGAACCTCCGGGGGATGGGGGTAGGCCAAGGGTTTGAGAATGGTATAGGTGCAATATACTCTGAACAGAAAGCGAAACTTATTGTAAATAATGTGGTTACAGAAGAGTTCAAGATTCAAAAAGGGACACGTCAGGGGTGCCCTATCTCCCCACTACTTTTTATATCGGTCCTGGAGGTTTTGCTTAATATGATTAGGAGGGACCAGTTGGTTAAAGGGATTCAGGTCGGAGCTAAACAATATAAATTGAGAGCATTTGCAGATGATTTAGTACTTACATTGCAAGAGCCAGAAGCTAGCACGAAAAGAGTTTTGGAAATAATTCAAGAGTTTGGTCAAATGGCAGGATTTAAATTGAATAAGTCAAAGACAAAGGTTTTGGAGAAAAATTTGACACAGGTAGAAAAAGAAAGGTTTCAGAACGAGACAGGGTTGACCGTGGTTAAAAAAGTGAAATATTTGGGTATAAATATGACAGCTAAAAATGTGAATCTGTTTAAAGATAATTATGAAAAAACTTGGAGAGAAGTGAAAAAAGATTTGGAGATTTGGTCCAATTTAAAGCTTTCCTTGTTAGGCCGAATTGCAGTTATAAAAATGAATGTATTGCCAAGAATGTTGTTTTTGTTCCAAGCATTGCAAATAATGGATAAAATGGATTGTTTCAAGAAGTGGCAAAAAGACATATCTAAATTTGTCTGGCAGGGCAAAAAGCCCAGAATTAAATTTAAGATATTAACGGATTCAAAGGAAAGAGGGGGGTTTGCCCTGCCAGACTTTAAACTGTACTATGAAGCGGCAGCTTTCTGCTGGCTGAAAGAATGGCTGCTTCTTGAAAACACAGACATTTTGGATTTGGAAGGTTTTAACAATATTTTTGGGTGGCATGCATATTTGTGGTATGACAAGGTTAAAGCACATAAAAGTTTTAAAAATCATATTGTCAGAAAAGCACTATTAAATGTCTGGGTTAGATATAAAGATTTGCTGGAAAATAAAACTCCAAGGTGGCTGTCGCCAATGGAAGCTAAGGCAGTTAAAAAGTTAAATATGGAGTCCAAGTGGCCAAGATACTGGGAAATTTTGGAAAAGGAAGGGGACAAACTGAGATTGCAGAGCTTTGAGAAATTAAAAGGGAAGGTGAGAGATTGGCTGCACTATCATCAAATAAATGAAGCGTTTAAACTGGACAGTAAAATTGGCTTCCAGGTGGAAAAATCAAAATTGGAGACAGAACTGTTAGAACCCAGTACTAAGAATTTGTCAAAAATGTACAATTTGCTGCTGAAATGGAATACACAAGATGAAACGGTTAAATCAGCTATGATTAAGTGGGCTCAGGACATTGGTTATAATATTTTGTTTGCTGATTGGGAAAAGTTGTGGACCACCGGGATGAAATTTACGGCATGTAATGCCTTAAGAGAAAATATTATGAAAATGATATATAGGTGGTACATAACCCCAGTCAAGCTTGCAAAGATTTACCATTTGCCTGACAATAAATGTTGGAAATGTAAGGAAACTGAAGGTACATTTTTTCATCTCTGGTGGACTTGCCCGAAGATTAAGGCATTCTGGGAAATGATCTATAATGAACTTAAAAAGGTATTTAAATATACTTTCCCCAAGAAACCAGAGGCCTTTCTCTTGGGTATTGTCGGCCAAGGGGTGTTAAAGACGGATATAACTTTTTTTATGTATGCTACAACAGCAGCTAGAATACTCATCGCGAAGTACTGGAAGACGCAAGAGCTACCCACACTGGAAGAATGGCAGATGAAGGTGATAGACTACATGGGCTTGGCAGAAATGACGAGCAGAATCCGAAACCAGGGAAGAGAAGCAGTGCAAGAAGAATGGAAAAAATTCAAGGACTATTTAAAGAAATACTACAAAATCAATGAAAGTTAGAATGATGTTGGACTGGAAAGCAAATGGTTACTATTAGCAATGGTTAAGACAAGGAGAATAAGGAAGATTAGTTTAAATTTAAATTAAAATAAGGGAAGATTTGCTGAGTAATTGATAAGAAATCGGAATACAGAAATGGGAGGCATGAGGAAGTCGGGGAAGAAAGGTATAAGAAATTAGGATATGAAATGGTACATGTTTTTTTGTTTTGTTTTTGTCTTTGTATGTTTATGTATGTTATGTCTATTTGGAAAAAAATAAAAATATTATAAAAAAAAAAAGAAAACTAATTTTTCAAAGTTCCTATACTTATGTAGCAAAAAGGCGCACAAAAGGGGAATGTCGGCAGGTTTGTGGGCAGCCTCAGGAAGTCCAGAAAATATACATACAGTGGTATCTCGGGTTAAGAACTTAATTCGTTCTGGAGGTCCGTTCTTAACCTGAAACTGTTCTTAACGTGAGGTACCACTTTAGCTAATGGGGCCTCCTGCTGCTGCCCTGCTGCCACCGCACGATTTCTGTTCTCATCCTGAAGCAAAGTTCTGAACCCGAGAACTATTTCTGTGTTAGCAGAGTCTGTAAACCTGAAGCATCTGTAACCTGAAGCGTCTGTAACCTAAGGAACCACTGTATTTTTAAATAACCAGGGTGGGAGAACCCTGAAAACTGAATAACGCTCAGTGGGCACAGAATGCTGGCTGACTAGTTGGCAGGTAAAACTGAGGAATGTGGGGAGGAATGGAATGGTGTGGCATACCCTTCAACATGTTGGGTCCCATAAAGGTAAAGGACCCCTGACCATTAGGTCCAGTTGTGGCCGACTCTGGGGTTGTGGCGCTCATCTCGCTTTATTGGCCAAGGGAGCCGGTGTACAGCTTCTGGGTCATATGGCCAGCATGACTAAGCATGGCAAACCAGAGCAGCGCACAGAAACGCCATTTACCTTCCTGCTGGAGCAGTACCTATTTATCTACTTGCATTTTGATGTGCTTTCTAACTGCTAGGTTGGCAGGAGCAGGGACTGAGCAATGGGAGCTCACCCCGTCACGGGGATTCAAACCGCCGACCTTCTGATCAGCAAGCCCTAGGCTCTGTGGTTTAACCCACAGCGCCACCCGTTGGGTCCCATACCAATGGCCTATTTAGCTTAGTGTTGCCTGTACTGACTGGCAGTAAATCTCCAGGGATTCAGACAGGAATCTTTTCCAGGAGATGCTTATGAATTGAACCTGGCACCTTTTGCACACAACCACTAAGCTACAGCCCTCTGCCAGCTGCAATTTATTTTTAAAGTGCTGGTCACACCATTGCTAATGGCATCAATGGCATTGTATCTGGGAGGGCTTTTATTGAAGAAGGATTAATCAGATGGGTTAATCAATTGCTGCAGTCATTCACTGCTGGTCAAAGTCTACTCACACTGCTTCACCTTCTCTCCCACTGTGCAGCCATGTACCATGAACAAGCAAGCAAGGTTCATGGGAAGAAAACTTGCCTAGGTCACCAGTCCAAATCCTTCCAATTAAGAGGCTTGTTTAGGCTCAGGAAGTGGCAAAGTATTCCCCAGATGAAAGAACTGGCAACCTCTCTCTTGGACACTATGGAGAAAAGAAGCCCAAGGGGGAATAATTTGATCCATGAGCTCTGAGTAGGTGGCGATGGGTTTTGAGTTTGCATATAAAGGAAAGTCATGTGATCTGAGTCACACCTTTTAGGACAGTGCTTTTGCAAATATGAACAGGTATATGGTATAGTGGTTAAGAGTGGTGGACTCATAATCTGGTGAACCGGGTTTGCTTCCCCGCTCCTCCACATGCAGCAGCTGGGTGACCTTGGGCTAGTCACACTTCTCTGAAGTCTCTCAGCCTCACTCACCCCACAGAGTGTTTCTTGTGGGGGAGGAAGGGAAAGAAGATTGTTAGCCCCTTTGAGACTCCTTAAGGGGAGTGAAAGGTGGGATATCAAGTCCAAATTCTTCTTCTTCTTCTTCTTCTTCTTCTTCTTCTTCTTCTTCTTCTTCTTCTTCTTCTTCTTCTTCTATCCCACCTTTCCTCCAAGGAGTTCAAGGTGGTATACATGTAGTTCTCTCTGGTCCATTTTATCCACACAACAACCCTATGAGGTAGAGACTGTGAATAGGGCCAGGTCACCCAGTGAGATTCTTGGAACATTACTCTCCTAGGTCTTCTTCTAGCACTCTAACAATTACGTCACACTGGCTAGCAACTGGAAGATCCAATAATCATAAAGACAAGGCTGAAACATACCCCCCCATCTTGGAGAGAATTCCTTCCACTTCTACTAGACATGACACCTTTTAACCATATTTCCTGGGGCCAGGTGCATATGCTCTTTTTTGTGGCAAGCCACAGTGGCATAAAAATTAAACTGCTGAACTAAGACTGGAGAGACCCAGGTTCAGATCCCCATTCAATCATGAAGTTCGCTGAGTAACTTTCAGACAGTTCCTATCTCCTAACCTACCTTACAGGGCTGTTGTGGCATACAATGGAGGGGTAACATAAATTTCTTGAAGAAAAGTTGGGATGCAAATAAAAAAAGAAAGAAACAGTCTATCTCTTTGTGGTTCCAGAAAGGAAACCAAAGTCACATTCAAATCATACATTTGAAGCACTCCTATTCAACAGTCATTACTTCCCCCCCCCAAAAAAAAATAATTATGGGAACCGTGGTTTCTTAAAGGTGTTAGGAACTGTAGTGCTGTGAAGTGTCCCCTAATAGTTATCAGCACACTTAACAAACAACTGTTCCTGGTATTCTTTGGGAGAATAAAACAAGAGGTCCTCAATATCCGAAACCCCATTAATTTGTTTAGAACTTCCTCTATTAGCCATCAGCTTCTGTACATCATATCACTATTCTTTCTTCTTTTGTTTCAGAAACACTTATAACCAATAGAATGATCATTCCTCACAGCAAAGACCCACAGTGCCCCGCAACAGCCTACTTTAAAGAATACTTTCAACTAAGGGTGTCGGCGGAACAGCATCTAACACTGCAAATTAATCTCCATAAATCTTCCAGATGTAAAACTCACACAGTAACTCATTGCATTCCCGGCAATCAAAGGAAAATCAACTTAACTGATGTGTTTTAGTTAAATGATAAGGAAATACTTTTAGCTGCCGCATGGAAAGCAGGAAGAAAGGCAAAAGGGGTATTATTAGATAGCCATAGCCTTGGAGGATTAAAGGTATGAAATATAATATAGAAAAGGGTACAGGGGTGAGATTATCTCAGGATAATTCATCCTTTAGGATTCTAAACTGCAGTGGAGGCAATCAAACCTGTTACCATAGCATTTCTTTTAATGCACAGATAAATCTGTAGTTCTTGTTTATATAGTTCATCCTCTGGAGGCACTAATATGATTCCCTTTAAAACTCAGGCTAATGAGAAAATAATGGAGAATTGTAGATATAAGCAATTTTCCCCCCACTGTCACTGTCATCATCTTTTTATACAGCCAGAGGGCTCTCTGAAAGTATAAGCTGAATTTATTTTATGTACTGCCGAACCTTTAACAATCTTCTTTTCACCAAGCTTTCTGATTCCAGCCTGAAGGGGAAGGGGGTGAGGGTGGGATAGGAAATGCCACGTTCCTGTCTAAACACATTTCTAAATCAGTATATCATCCATAAATTTAACCTTATCCCTAATAGAAAATTCAAAATCGTAAGTCTTAAAACTTTGCCTTGGCAACGCTCATTCATGTTTTATTGGCTTTCCTGGGTTGTGGTGCAGATGAAATACTGTATGTGGCGAGGGACAAAGGACTGCCTATTGCTTGCAAGGTGTAGTGAACTGTGTAATGAAGCCATGTTTGTTTACTTGCCTTTGTACATAGCCTTTCGCAGCATCTTCTCAGCAGATTGGTAATCTCCTTTTGCCTAATATCTTATCCAGACTTTACGAATGCCAGTAGTGTGGAGTTGCATTCATTGTGTGCTGCTGCAGAACAACAACAACAACAACTGGAACATAGGAAGCTACCTTATTCTGAGTAGGACCTCTTGGTCAATCCAGCTCAGTATTGTTTACACTGACAACTTTGCAGGGTTTCAGGCAGGGTGCATTCCCATGCCTGTGTGAACATAGAAATCTGTTTTATACAGAATCAGACAGACCCTTGGTCCAGCTAGCTCAGGATTGCCTCTACAGATGGTCAGAGGGTCACCAGGGGACAATTTCCAGGTCTACATAAACACAGGAATCTGCCTTCTACTGAGTAAGACCCATTGGTCCATTTAACTCAGTTAAACAGGGTTTCCCAAACTTGGGTCTCCAGCTATTTTTGGACTACAACTCCCATCATCCCTAGCTACCAGACCAGTGGTCAGGGATGATGGGAATTGTAGTCCAAAACAGCTGGAGACCCAAGTTTGGGAAGCCCTGGTCTATACTAGCTGGCAGTGGCTCTCCAGGGTTTAAGTTAGGGTATGCTCCCAACCCTACCTGAAGATGCCAGGGATTTTATCCAGGACCTTCTGCTTGCTCGGTCTATGACCGAGCTATGACCCTTCGCCTAAGAATAATATTGATAGCAACAAGACAGTGGCCTAAAGGAGAGATAGAAATGAGATAAAATATTGTTGCACGCCATCCCAGTCTCTGAGTGGTTTGAGATTCCAGGCACTTACACAGGGTTTGTGTTTCCTTGGGGAAATGAGGCACAGCAGAGACTGTGGTGTCTTTATGATATATGGTTTATTTACACATATATACAACCCGAGCCTACAATGGAGGGGTTCACAGCATTAACATTCCAAAAGAGTCTTACTTCTCCCATAGCCACAGCCTTGGATTCAAGCAGAGATCAGGCATGGTGCTCTCTCCTGGCTTGCTGCTTTTCTTCCAAGTCACACCACTCCTTCGTAAACTCTCTAAACTCTGTTTTTTTTCTGTTGAGGGAGTAGGCGCCACCCATTTGCCGTCTTGCACTGAGCCCCTTATGAGCCCATCACCCAGGTGATCACCTCATCAAAAAACTAGCCTGGCTTATATTTTAACACTTGCTGGATCCAGGGGTTCAGGAAGCTAGCCTGGCTTGATTAAATTCTAAGATTGGGTGGATTCATGGATTAGAGATGCCTGGCAGCCACAAATTTCTAACAATATATGGGGTGGAGTGTTCATACAAGGAATGGCTGTTAATATTCTGGCTGGGGTTGGAGAAACTGAGATGAGAACAGATTCTTAACAAATATTTCAGGGTGGAACAGTCTCTCTCTCTCTCTCTCTCTCTCTCTCTCTCTCTCTCTCACACACACACACACACACACACACACTCAAAAGAAATGAGAGAAGAAGAATAAAGTTACATCAAAATATCATACAAATTCCACATATCAAGATTTCTCTGAATCTCCTGACTTCCCCCTATCCCACCCATGCATTCTCTTAATTATATTTTCAAGTACATATGAATACTTTTCCAATTTTTCATCATCCTAAATTATCTGTACTTTTACATTACAAGTGTATTTAGAATCCTGCTAATGTTTTGACCTGTTTGCAATGATTTTGTATATACATTATAAACATTTCCCATTCTTTTTAAAATTTCTAGTCTTCTTGGTTCCTGAGCTTCCCAGTTAACTTTGCCATTTCAACATAGTCCATCAACCTGATTTGTCATTCTTCTTTGGTTGACAATGAAACAGTTTCCATTGTTTAATAAAAGCATTTGAAATTGGAGACTGAATAGGATTATTCACCCTATCCACTGTTAATACTGCAAGAAATAGTAGGTTTAGACTATGCAAGGTAGACATAGATTAAATGTTTAATCTATGGGTCTGTTTAAACAGAAGTCTGGGAATGTGCCGCCATGAAGTCAAGAGGTGAAGGAAGGAGCTGGTGGTTCCAATAGCTGCCACATTCTCATGCAAAGAGCCTTCTCCCAGCCCTCCTTCAGTGCTGTCAGCTGCCTCGGGCAGCATTTCCCATCTTCTTGTAGCATGAAAGAGCAAGATGCAAGTCAAAGTGACACAGAAAAGGCTGGGAGGTGGTTCTCCATGTTTGGCTGTAGTAGCTGTCAGAACCCATCACTACCGAAGTCACCAGGAAGGCTGCTGGGTAAGGCTGGTCCATGAAGTCCTGTACACACCAACCTTATGGCTTCCATTCTGTGCTTACGCACATTTAAGCCCTGTTGACTTCGCCTGCATCTAGGCAGATACAGAAGGAATGTGGCACCTAACAGCAGTTTCCCAGCTGCTGTGCTGCCTGTGAAAGAACGTCCATCCTTGGTGATTCACAAGGGATATCTAGGGCAATAAACCTAAGCTTTGTTTATCTCTGTGCACACAGGGAGGGCAGGATGTCATTGGTCAATAAATAAGCAAACAAGCACATGGAATTGGATGTAAGTGCGTAAGTGATAACTAGAGATTATTTCCAAGAAAATGAGTAGGAAGAGGATTTTAGGTATAGTATATCATGCTGTAAAGCAAACTTTGGGTTAAATGGCCCAGTGGGCTAGTTTCCAAATGCATGACTATATGAAATTGTTTCAGGAAGAGTATTTTCTAAGGGTCTGTATGGACCCCAATATTTGCCTTGTGCTTGCAGTTAAAAAAACAACATTCTGTTTCTGAATCACTCTGTGCTCTGTCCAATTTGATTTGTGATTCACCTTCTGAGCTGCTGAGTGTAAAATGAAACCATATGTTCACAATTCACTCTTATGGGGAATCTAACAATGATTATATATATATATATATATATCCTTTTGGCAGATGAACTTTGTAGACACAGGACACACCCATACTCACCCCACTAGGGAGGATTGAACCTTCCAGATTGCAGGTGCAAAGGCTTTCATGGGGGAAGTGAAAGTGGTTCTCTTTTCTCCACAAACCATATTAGGGCAATTTTTAGGCCAACCAAAACTCTAAGATCTGTATGAGTTTCATGTTTTCAGGATAGGAGCAGGGATTTGTCTTACTTTTCTTTACCTTAAAATAATTAAGAAGTCACCAATCATCTGTATACTTGCCTGTCCCCCCCTTTTTTTAACAGCTTCACATCGGCCAACATAGCTTTCCTGGCACTCGCAAGTATTGGGAAGGGATATCCTCCAACAGAAATTGCAAGGTCAGGCTGTCCGTAGTACTGCCTGCAGAGTGCAGATGAGCTTCAAATGATTTTTTTTAAAGGAAAAAGAAAAGCTGTGCTCTGTTGTTGTTTTAATTCAGAGTTCTTCAGCACTCTGCAGGCAGCATTCCAACCACCTCGCTTCTTGCAAATCCTGTGGATCTAGAGTATAGAAACAGAGACGTAAAAGCATATATAGATATAGTGCCCAGAAAAGTAGAGAGTACAGAAAATCAGAGCAGCAGGCCTTGTGAGTTTGGATTTGATATCCCACTTTATCACTACCCTAAGGAGGAGGAGGAGGAAGCGAACCCGGTTCACCAGATTATGAGTTATGGCTCTCTACACCACAGAGCCCTGATTCGTCTAGGGGTACTTTGCCGACATCACAATTTGATTCAAGGAAAGGTAAAATGACTCCAAATCACCCCAATTTGCCTTGTTATTCTGCTGCAGCACAGAATCATTGCACACTCCTATCACTGCCTTTGAGGAAAGAGGAGATTGTCTACAAAAACCCATATTTCAAGAAATCAACTAGGTTTTCCCACAGGATACTTACAAGCAGATCTACTCCCAAGTAGGGTACTCCATGTGAAATGTAATTTGCCCTTCTGCATCAAAGGAGATACAGATTTGAATGAGTGCCCTGCTTTTTCTCCCTGGTAGTTGTTCCTTAAGTATCCCTGTGTGCTTACTTGTGCATATGTCTAGTGGCATTGATTTGCTGGGATAAAGGGAATAAATAAATGTGTTTGTTAAACAGAAAATGACTGGAACGCCGTACTTCTGGACATTTTATTTTGTGCATTGTGTTGGTTAGCTGCTCAATAACCTAGGTTATTAAGCAATTTAAAACAAGTTCAATCAGCATAACGCAATCTAAATGCACAACAGAATCCAATAAAACACAGCCCAGCACCAGTACGAAGAGGAAACAAATGACAGTCACAGAGCTAAAATCAACGCTATAAGGGAGCACGCATGCAAATCAGAGACGTCGCTGTCAACATCTGTACTTAAATTATGTTAAATAAAGTTTAAAATGTCAAAATTATGTTAAGAGGCCCGGGAGAAGAAGCAAGTGTTTGAAAAGATCGATCGATCAATAAAATTTTATTATGCAGTCAACAGACCCATTGAAAACAAAACGAAACAACAAAAATGTATGATTTCTAACAACAACAAAAAAGAGTTAATATATATGGTACATATATAAAAATAGGAAGAAGAAAAACAACCCTAAAATTGATAGCAGCAGCAGCTGGCAGGGAGCGGAGGCACTACACACCTGGTCTCCCATCAGCAACATCTCAAACACTTGACGGGAAGGGACAAAGCGGTAGGGAGGTCCGGAGTGCCAGACCGTCCCTATTGGTATGCCTACATAAACACCCTGCCACCTTGCCATTCCCTTTCTCCTTCAAGGGAAGCATTATTGAGCCTGCTGACGGGAGGCCAGGTGTGTTGTACTGCCCATCCCCATGAGCTGCTCTTGACTGATAGAATCCCTTTATGAAGCGTTATAGGAGAAAATATAATTCTAGGAATTCTGGGAGTATTGCACTCATTTTCGCAGATAAATAGGCTGAATACCACTCAGCAGACAGAAGCTATTGTATATCAGCCCAGTTCTAACAGGTGTTTTCTGAGAGCGCTCCAGTAGTTTCTGCCACATAAGAGAATCAGTGCCCTTAACTGTTGGAGTGTTGTGGGTATCAAGGAGTTCAGCACCATGAGACATGGGGCATTGCCTAATTGGTCTATAGCTAGCTAGTATAAAGAGGCATGGTTGATGTTGTCATCTCCACTGTATGTAATCCCACCAGCGTATGCTGATTCCTGGATGTAAGAAGACTGTTTTATGATGATGCAAGACTGTAATTGGAACAAAGCCCTCCTTGAAATACTGCTTGACTCCTGAGTGCTTCATGCGGGGCTTCTGTACATCACAGCATCAACTCATGAAAGGAATGATGAAGTGGTGGACTTGAGGACAACATTACAATGAAGGAAGGAAGAAATGCAAAGAGCCGGCGCTGGTATGCGAGGAGACTTATCTTTAGTTTCATGGTGAAGGGTCATAACTTAGTGGTAGCACATCTGCCTTGCATGCAGAAGGTCCTAAGTTCCTTCCCCAGCATCTCTAGCTAGGGTTTGGAAGGATTTCTGCCTTAAACCCTGGAAAGCCACTGCCAGTCAGTGTGTCCTGGTCCCGGGGGTTAATCAAAAGGCAAGGTCCAAGTCCAGTCCGTGGTCGATGAAGCAAGATCAAGGCAGTCTGTAAAAGTCAAAGCTGGATGCAGGGCAGGATTCAGGTAGGGACTGACAACCACCAACGTTGCTCCCGCAACTTGGGACTGGGGCTGGCTGGCTGGCTTTTATATGCCCCGAGGCATAGGGTGGCCCTGATCCACAGGTGACTCACCTCTCCTGGCCTGGAGGTGAGCACTCCTCCTGCGGGAACTTAGTTCCCTCTGCCTCTCTGCCCTGAGCCTCTGCAGCTCAGGAGTGGCTGGAGGGTTACTGGACCCAGAGGCGAGCCCAGTTTCCTCTGACGGGGCTGAGAGTGGAGTACCTGCAGGCAATGGGTCCTCCAATGCCTCAGGAGCCAGAGCAGACTCAGCTGGTGCATGCACCTGAGGATCCAGCACAGGTGAGGACCCTTCAGGCTCATGCCCCAACCCCAGCTCAGCTGGTTCTGGAGGAAGGGATCCTGTGCAGGCTGGGATTCCTCAGGTTCAGCATCTGAATCTGAATCCCAGACCATCACACAGTGTGGAAAATACTGAAAGAGATGGATCAGTGGTCTGATTCAGTATAAGGCAGTATAAGGAGGTTGTGTGTAGCCCCCCTCCCACGCTTTAGACATACAACCCATTATAATGTTGATCATTTTGTTGTTTGCTCATATTGAATGAATCTGACTGATGTGCAACCCAAGCCTGCCAAATTTCAAATCGCAGCTGGGATTTCCATAAATACTCAACTGAAAAGCAGAACTGAAACCCCAAATTCCTCCACCCCCCAACTATCAGACAGACCTTTTGCCCTATACAAACAGGCTTTGTCTGATCAAGGAATTAATCATATGATTGTGACAGTTCAGAATATCAATTCATATCTGGAAGACTCAGGAAGGAGTCTCTCTGCCTTTGAGTCCCTACACCAATGCTACTGCAACCTTCTAAAAGTAAGCCTGTTCTCTTGGGAGTCAAGGGGAGCTTTGCCATTAGATTTATGGATGAGTCACACACAAGACATCCGTCTACTCTAAATGCACTTTCTTCCAAAATGTTGTTGGCTTGGGCTATGGTTTAATTAGGATATTGTGTGCTTGAAGTGAAGTGCAGGTCACTAGAAAATCACAATAAATCTGCATTTGTGGTGGTGTACCTAATTGGACAGGAAACCAGCCAAAAGCATGATCTTGCAAACTGTAGGGTTCTGCACAAAATAACCCATGATATCTTTTAAAAAGTCATGGGCAGGCTTAGGCCTTTTGCAACTGTAAACTCGCCTTTTTGCATGTTCTTTGGTATACAAACATACTTCTGCACATTCAAAATGGTTTACTTCACAAAAAAGCTACATAGATTTTTGTGTGTGAGCAACTATGCATTATAAGAGGCGGCGGGGGGACCTGTCACCCAATATAGCAACCCTGTGCTGAGTCCCCCCCACTTTTCAATGTACATAACAATTTACCACATTTTCACATTATCATGCTGTTTGCCACCATCACCGGTGAAACCCAAAAATGTGGACCAGGGAGAGGAAAAGCCCATATTATATGTTAGGAGGCAAAGTAAGACATGTGGGATATATATATATAGGATAAAAGAAGGATAGATAGATTAGATAGATTTATTTATTGCGGCCATTGGCCCATATCGAAAACAATACATCAAAATTTATCCATAAACAATACAATTTAAACGCTTCCAAATTAAAACACCCATATAAAACCAATTTTACTTCAGTTAAGTAAACACTATACACAATATGCTCCCTCTATGTAAACTGCAATTCAAATCCATCAGATTTTGGGGGGTATGCGTCTTAGTTCTGGCACTTATTGATGGTACTTAAGTTTAGCTAAGCTGTCGGAGTCATACAGTGATCCATTTCTCCTCTTTTGAAATAAAACATTAATCAGGTATCTAGCGACTGCAAGGGATCTACTTGTATCTTCGTCATTTAATAAGTATATTAGGATAAAAGAAGGATTTAACCTGAGGCTGCTGTTCCTGGCAACACCTTATTTGCTTATTTTAAAGTGCAGATACTAATGGGGGTCAGGTTTGGGGAAATAGGGGCCCTCCAGATATTGCTGGACTAGAACTTGCATCATCCCCCTCTGTTGGGCGTGCTGGATGTGGCTGATAAGAGTTGAAGACCAACAACATCTAGAGAGCCACAGGTTCCTCATCCCTCTGTTCTGATGTAACTCCAAGCCACTGTGTATACAAGACTTTGGTTTGTGCACTCCCTTCTCCTATTCCCTTTCCTCCTCTCCCACTCTAATTCTATTATTTCCACTTCAGTGCCAACCATGGTTTGCTGTTACATCCAAAGCAGCAAACTGAGGTTTGCCCTTGCCCTCCAAACCAAGATTGCAAAGCATAGTGTGAAACAGGCTCAGCTGTAATAGCAAAATTAGGAAGGAGTTGCACTAAAGAGGAAGTAGTTCATAGAATGGGAGCATGCAAGGGACGGGAAGAGGTTTGTTATTACATGGGAATTGGATCTCAGATGGTTTCAAAACAACCCTCCAGCACTTACTTTTGCAGAAGGGTTTTCTCTCGTATCATGTACTTGACATCATGGGAATTGGGATGATTCATTGAGGGCAGATTTGAGGGAAAACTCATTTGAATTTTCCATCTGACAAATCTCCTTTGAATGAGGTTATGTTTTAGATTGCCTTTAGGGAAAGACTTATAGTTGGGGAAATTAAATCTCAGGGGAGGATTTTATGGAGTCCAACTCTCATGTTGGACTTCTGAGAATTGGTGTATGAGGTACTTGAAACAGTGGAAGGAAAACATATTTGTCTGTGAGCTTCCTTGGCACACAAAAATTCTCAAAACCTACGTATGAGATGACAAGAGACCTCAGTTCACCTCATAACACCATTCAACATGCCTACCATTTACTTGCTCTAATATCCCTTCCCTGGAGAGTTAGGGATGGGGGAAATTGCCTGTAGAATGTAATCAAGCTCTCAGAGCAGCTACTCATTTATATAATTAAACAAAGCCTGCCACTTTCCCATCCCAATGTTTTTCTCCCAGCTGGGCCCACTTCTTGTATCAGAGCTCAGCTTGTGGTGTGTGTGTGTCACATCAGGGAACTGATTTTTGTGAGAGATATTGTAGAGTGGTCCTACCATTAGGCAAAGGGAGGGCTCTGTCTCAGGTGGCAAATGCTGGGGGGGGGGGTAGAGAATGGCACTGAGGTGTTTTAGGACAAATCTCTGGACACTTACAGACAGAATGATGTGGGATAAGACTATCAATAACTACAGGCCATGATTATTTGTTTATTATATTATTTATGATGGCTACATCCTACTTCCACTGACATGGGACGCGGGTGGTGCTGTGGTCTAAACCACTGAGGCTCTTGGACTTGCTGATCAGAAGGTCAGCGTTTCAAATCCCCATGACGGGGTGAGCTCCCGTTGCTCTGTCCCAGCTCTTGTCAACATAGCAGCTCAAAAGCACACCAGTGCAAGTAAATAAATAGGTACTGCTGTGGCAGGAAAGTAAACAGCATTTCTGTGCACTCTGATTTCCGTCACTGTGTTCCGTTGTGCCAGAAGCGGTTTAGTCATGCCGGCCACATGACCCAGAAAGCTGTCTGTGGACAAATGCCAGCTCCCTTGGCCTGAAAGCGAGATGAGCACCACAACCCCATAGTCACCTTTGACTAGACTTAACCGTCCAGGGATCCTTTACTTTCTTCTTCTTTTTACCTCCACTGACAAAGGTATACTACCAGTTGCTGGGAATCACAGGTGGGTAGAGTGCTATTATCCTCACGTTTTGCTTGTGGGCTCCCCATGGACATCTGATTGTCCACTGGAAAAACAGAGTCTGGACCAGATGGGACTTTGGTCCAATCCTCCAGGGTTCTTCCTATGTTCTAAGCTAGCCAGCTGCCCTCAGACACAATGAATTATGCCTTTCAGTCAGCTCCTATCCATCAAATAGAAGGTGTTCCATCTTTTTGTTACAGACAGGCAACAAAATGCCTTGGGTTGCCCTGCAGAAAGTGGAGGATTCAACACTTCCAATCTACAACCTCTCTACTCTACAGGTGTGCCAGCTTGAATAAAATATTGAAGGGGCACAGGTAAGCCCTATCCCACATAACTGATCACAAGATGTGGGGCATGTAGACCATTTGAATGACAATTTCCAACTTGGGCGGGAGCTCAAGTATTTTATTGTGGGGGCCAAAGGGCCCTTGGCCCTTAGGAGTTGGCTCCTATGCTACCCCACCACTTTACATGTGATTGGGAGAGACTAACATTTAAAGACACAGACCCACTGTTGCTACATATAGTTTAGTACTAAATCCCTTGTTATCAGTATAGATAGCAACGTTTGGAAAGTTCTGGGAGAAATAGTATAGCTAGTACACTGTAGAAGTGAGGCATGGGGGCAGCAATTTATCTTGCTTTCCATTCACATAAGTGCTGAAAATGGCCATAGCTCTAGAAAGTTGAATCATAGAATCAGAATAAATCATGCAAAAGTCATTCTGTGCTTTTCATTTGCATGTTTATTTTAAACCAAAGAAATAGATTTGTCGGTTGTTGTGGTTTGGCACAGATTCAGAACATCATTGGCACAAAATCTACTGCTTTGTGGAGATGCACACAGTCAACAGATATTTGACACAATGCAGTGATGATATATCAAGGCGTTAAGAATGGACATACCCACGCAGATTCATTTCTGGGGCTCGGTTGTGCTTTTTCAAATTTGGGATCTCCTAGCCCACATGGGGGAGGATACTTAACTACATGCAAGTTCACATGGCTCACAGGAAGTGGAGTGATATCACAAAGTCATGATTGCCTGGGATCACATACTAGAGGATGCTTTTGAGGGAAAAAATAACATGCCCAAACCACAGTGAATGGAAAACATTGGACAGGAGGATCCGTTGATCTGGCCCATACACATGGGGCAGGGATTGTCCACCTGGTGCATCTTCCCAAAGACAACATACCCAGATAACTACGAAAATACACTGGACATTAATATTAAAATGCAGCCTAAACACATAAAATCCAATGCACATAGCTCAGATGTTATTACCAGTTACCAAACTGATGGTGCAAAATTGGCCTATACATTGGATTGTGTGTGTGTGTGTGTGTGTGTGTGTTACATTAGAAGAACATTGCAGTCATACATGGATGGATAGAGACGTTTGAGGTGGACTGGTCATGCCAGGTGGGTGGGAGCTCAGGTGTATGCTGTACTCCTTCCACAGGCATGGGTGACATCAGGAGAGAGGTTTCGTCCAATCCAGCCCATGGCAGTGGACAGGCACAACCCATCTGGAGAAGTGTGGAAGGCAGGCATTGGGTTTGAAGTTTGTTTGCATTTTTAGATGAACGCTTTCATATGTTCATCCCTGAGGCATGAGTTTTCACAGCAGCAACTGAACCTCACAAAAACCCAAAACAATGTTCTGCACAATCACAACCTGCCTCTCTCTTTCTGTACACACATGCTATGCAATGGCCCTCTGATACTGAGAGTCAAGAAAGCAAGAAAAGTGAATCATGCAGAATCATGCATCTGGATGCAGAAAGAACTTGAGTGATACAAATGCACTGGTAAATACTTGCTGATTGCTGCTCTGTGCCGATAAATGGTGCCTATTGAAACTTTGGAGAGGAGGAGATGTCTGCTAAACAGAATGCGGCTGTAGAATACTAACCAGGAAAGTGATTTGCACACAATTGAAAGGAATCCCCAAAGCTTTCCCTGGGCTGCCTCAATATATACCCACAACATGCACAAAATAAGCATGACATTCTCTAGAGAAATCCAATGTCCTTCAAAGGCGATGGGAGCACAGAGTACCAGTCAGCAAGGGGGTAACATTTACTCTGTATGATTATTTATATTACTATACTATATACTGAAGTTAAATGTGATGCATTTCGCAGGTATATTGTCCTCGGAACGGAGAAATAATGGCAAACTTGTTTGTTTATTTTGTTTCCTGTTTCTGAAGGTTGTATCATTAATTTAATGACTATTGCTTTGGTTACTGTCACTGAAGCCCATTGAGGGCAGGTTTGTGCCTTGATGTGACTGCTTATGTCTCCGCTTCACTCTGGGAAGGTTTTCGCATGTGAAACTAAAAGGCACCACTGAGCTTTTCTCCTGCAAGTTGTGCCAGGTGTGAATCCTGTTGTTAAACTGAATGTGCATCACAGCATCACATTTTCCATCACAGAACAATGCAGCCCTCAGGTGTGGATAGACAATCACTCCACCCTAAATGCATGTGCTTTGCATCCCGATGGAACGTGGGTGCCTGTCAGCTCAGGTGATTAGTTTATCTAGTCCAGCAATCCCTACATGTCTGGATAGGCATGCCTAAGCAGAAATGTTTTTAGCAGGCACCAAGGAAGGTACAATAAATACACCTGCCTGATGTCAAAAGGCAGGGAGTTCCAATGTGTGGGTGCAGCTACACAACCATTTTCTTGCAAATTCAGAATAGGTATTGTGGGGTATCTGTAACAGTGCCAGTTCCACAGATCAAAGCTGTCAAAGAGGCATATGGGGCAAGGCGATCTCACAAGTAAACTGGTCCCAAGATGTTAAGGGCTTTATATACTAATTGTGACCCCTTGAACTTGGCTCAACAGCAAACTGGCAAACAGGTGTCTGAGTAGAGGTGCTGTATGCTGACAGGTTCTCACTCCTGTCAGTAATCTTGCAGCAGCATTATGCTACAAAGGCTCATCCACACCTCTGCTTGTTCCTTGCCTCAGAAGCATGGCTCAGAGCAGTTTTCCCTTTGCCCTGTTCCTTTTCCAGAGAAAACACAATCTTTAGCAACAAATCAGAACCAGTGGCCACCTTCCGGAAACCTGAATTGCATTAAAGAGTGAGATTCTCCTGGAGAAAACAGTGTGCCAAGAGGAAGTATGGATAAGCCTTTGTTGTTGTTGTTTAGTTGTTTAGTTGTGTCCGACTCTTCGTGACCCCATGGACCAGAGCACGCCAGGCACTCCTGTCTTCCACTGCCTCCCGCAGTTTGGTCAAACTCATGCTGGTAGCTTCGAGAACACTATCCAGCCATCTTGTCCTCTGTCGTCCCCTTCTCCTTGTGCCCTCCATCTTTCCCAACATCAGGGTCTTTTCCAGGGAGTCTTCTCGTCTCATAAGGTGGCCAAAGTCTTGGAGCCTCAGCTTCAGGATCTGTCCTTCCAGTGAGCACTCAGGGCTGATTTCCTTAAGAATGGATAGGTTTCATCTTCTTGCAGTCAATGGGACTCTCAAGAGTCTCCTCCAGCACCATAATTCAAAAGCATCAATTATTCGGTGATAGCTGCAGCTATTGGATCAAGTGCAAAGTAAGCCCCACAGAATAAAGCCATGTTTACTCAACAACGTGTGGATCCACTCTAAGCTAGAGACACACTGTTGGACAAATCACAATCTCTCAGGCTCAGTTTCATTTCAGTAAAGCAGGGTTATACAGTGACCTGATTCACGGGTCCTTGGGGTGAGGAACAACATTTTTACATTAAAAAATGATGATTTGGTTTTAATAAATTGCCCCCACCTCTCTCTCTCACACACACTGAAAGAATCCTAACCAATGCATAAAGGATTATTACATCCTTTCTGCCCCGGCTAGTCTTAAGGGAAAACACTAAAATGTTTCCAGGCATGTGAGGAAGGAAAAAAAGCTAGGATGTTAATGGATTCCGTTTTCAAACACCTTTATTCCCTGTGATGACAGATAGCTGAGATGTTATTACGTTGCCAGATACTTCTGGAGGTTAACAGTTTAGGGACACATTTTGTTTGCAAATTGTCAGAACGATTAAGTTGCTGTGTTTGCAAGGAATTTAGCAGAGCAAGAAAAGCTTTGAGCTTGCCCTCTTTAACCACAGAAGTAATCCCTGGGCTATTCATATCTGGTTGCCCTCCTGATAGGAGAATCCTCATATCGCTAGCAGATGGGAAAGGAAGAGGAAACACTCCCATAACCTCCAAACTGCTGATGCGTGGTGGAAAAGAATAAGTTATTTATTCCCGTGGTGCTCCCCAACCACTCATCCGTCAGGTGAATGTATCCCAGAAGCTCATGGTGAGCGAAATCTCTTCGAGGATGAGGCCCAGAGAACAGGAAGGGATGTACCACAAGGGAGCAAAAGAAAGATGTCTGTGTGCTGGTGAGCAGGCAAGCTAGCCCCTGACAAGTTGCGCAAACAATGAGCCAATGAGGCATGTAATTATTACATAGTGTGGAATGTGAAGCTGTGAGGAGATAAAATAGGGGTCTGGGCCTTATGCACTGCAATGAGCTCCTCTGGAGAAACCTTTCAATTACATGAATGTAATAAATACTGACTCTGTGTGGGGGCCAAATAATTGGTGTGAGGCCTTTCCCCTCTACAGACTCAAAGTGTGATGTCAGTACCCCTCACCTCAGATTAGCACACCACAAAGCCTTGTGCTGCGCTGTCCATCTGTTGTTGCTGTGCTTTTCTCTTCAGATACAACTCTGTCATCTCCTATGTCTCCATTTTTCTGTAAGTCAAAGGTTTTGCAAGAAATGATGCTGCTCAAAAACTGGAAGAACTCTGGGTTGTTGCTGTTGTTTTTGTTAAAACATATTTGTGAAAGTTTTTTGTTTTTTTTAAGCTTTAAGTTAGTATTATTATATTCTGAAATCCTGCATTGCTTTCTTTTAACAACAACAACAAAAGGCCCACAAAGCTCTCGAGAACTCTGCAGGCAGCATTTTAGACAACTTCGCAATGTAAGGCTTTCTGGAGGCCTCTTCAGAAGACACAAAAATACCCTGGAGAGGAAAGGCTGGTGTGAGGCTACAAATGATGTTTTCTTTAAAAGGGGGGAGAGAGATTACAGTTAAGAATAAATAGCATTTGGCAACCTCTTTTTTAAGGTGAGAAAGAGCAGGGGAGAGAGAAAAACCATTCACCTCCCTTCAAGGGATGATGGAGAAAAGTTAATACCTAAGAGAGGGAAACTGGAGATTGTTTATGTATGCGACAACAGCAGCAAGAATTTTATTAGCACAAGTATGGAAAACATAGAAAATGTCAACAAAGGAAGATTGGCAAGTCAAGCTTATGGACTATGCGGAACTAGCTAAGCTGACAGAGAGGATACATGAGAGAGACAACATCAATTGCAAAAAGGAGTGGGAACCATTTATAAACTATATAAAAGGACAGTATAAAGATTTGGACCCATTGGCAGGTTTTGACTAGACTTTCACAACTATATAAGAGGTAAAACCAGCAGGTTATAGAATTTGTTTAATAAATCAGTACCGAAATATGGGGGAAGCCAAAGAGGGGGAAGGAGAGAAATGTGGATATATAAATTGTTCAATTAAGATTTGCGGAAAATTTGTTGTTACAATTTGAAAATTCAATAAAAATTATTTTTTTAAAAAAAGAGAGAGAGAAAAGTTAATACCTTTTACTCCCCCCCCCCCCAAAAAAAAAATTCCCCTGGATGTATTTCTCTGCAATTTGACATTCCAAAGGGTCTCCTAATCCATTAGACTTCTCCAACTTTGGCCAAAGGAAAAAAGTTATAGCAGTTTTTAGATTCCCCATTATAGTGAATGGGGACCACAGACCTTCATTCTTACACAGAATACTCAGAACCCAAATTACCGTTCAAAGCAAAGAGAGCACAGAATGGCCCAGGAAAATAATTTTAAAAAACAAAGACCCACAGATATAAGATTAATATTCAGTTCCATTCATACTTCTAATAAATGTGTCACCTCATAGCAATTCTAGGAGGTGCAGACTTTCCTTGCAGTGGAATAGCTATGATGCCCTTTTCTGGCTTGAAAGGATGATGGTAAATCACTTGTCACAACTGACTTAATTTATTTGAGAGTAGTTCTCTTTGGAAAAGATGATTTTAGGTCCATCTGAGAGCTTGCAATGAATGTTCAACCACCCACACCAGGGTCACAAAAGATGTTGTTGCCTGTCTTTTCTAATATGAAGCATGGCACATATGTAAGCCTTAGGATAACTACCAAAGTCTGAGTTCCAAGGTGAAATAATGACCTTTTTCCTGCCCATCCTTAACACAAATATTGGAGATATCACTACTTCATTCTTCATTCATAGGCAGTTCTGGCAGGAGACCAGCAAGCTATGGGGAGTAGAATGGGGAGATAACCAAGTAACAGCTAAATACAGAGACCCAACAGAAATATCTGGAAGGACAAATTTGATCTATGGGCCCAAGGTCCCTCATCCTTGTACAACTGCATGAGGATAACTTGCATTTTTGCAAGAGAAAAAGGTTGAACTGGGGGCAGAACTGAATAAATGTCCAACTCCTCTCCTATTAGGCTATGAAGCCCATGTGGTTCTTCCACTCAATCCCTTCTGGAGAAACTCCCCTAAGAGTTCTTTAAGCAGAATGTGGAGGAGGCGGCGGGGGTGTTCCTGTTGTGGTATTCTACTCAGTATTGATCCAGAGCAGATTCCAATGTATAGTTAGCAGAGTAAAAACTTAAACATGTTGCAGGACCCCCCCAAAAAGACCAGGGACAATTAATATTTCATCCAGTAGAGCTTTACAGTGGTACCTCGGGTTACATACGCTTCGGGTTACATGCGCTTCAGGTTACAGACTCCGCTAACCCAGAAATAGCACCTCGGGTTAAGAACTTTGCTTCAGGATGAGAACAGAAATCGTGCGGTGGTGGCGCGGCGGCAGCAGGAGGCCCCATTAGCTAAAGTGGTGCTTCAGGTTAAGAACAGTTTCAGGTTAAGAACGGACCTCTGGAACGAATTAAGTACTTAACCCGAGGTACCACTGTACTGCTACTGAAGGCAAATGAGCATAATGGTCACAAATCCAATACATTCAGGATTGGCACTGTCCATAAGAAATCCAGTTGCAGCAGACCTAACTTAAACTTACAATATCTTATAAGTCTAAACCATAACACTAAGCATACTATGTACACAACACCAGACTAGAAGGAAGAGAGAAAGAAAGAGAAAGTGAAACCCAGGCTTCTTCTGGCCTTACTTTTATACAGTGCTCCCCGCCCCCCAAGGCCAGGGTACTCTCATTTTCCTACTCATATTGAAATACAGCCTCTCAATGAGGCCAAACTGAGATTCACGAAATGTTTAGGGGCAGGCGTACCCCTACGTCTCCCCCCAAAAAACGCACCGCTTTTATAGTCAGCATGACCTTGACTGAAAGAGATAACAGATCCAGTTTAAGCCAGCTGTACTCAGCTTCTCTGAAGGTATAACCCACACATCATGAACCTTTTGCTTGTTTCTTTCACATAGAGAAGCATCCAGAACCCTCTTGAATTAAGCAGAATAGGAAAGATCTCTATACATCAGATCAATACTTTCTGTATTAAGAAATGCAAACTCACAGGTTTCTCATGGTGGAGGCGAATGTGTCCCTCCTTTGAAGTTACATACATACATCACTATATTTGTATGCCGCCTTTCCCTAGCTCAAATCATGCTCAGGGTGTCTTACAATGGGGGGGGGGGGGAGAACACATCATTACAAATTAATAAAAGTAGTTGTAAACAATAAATAAAACACATTAAAATGTACACAACCAAACGGAAACTATTTCCACATAAATCATAAGGTCAAAAAGGAATATCAAAAACAGCAACAACACCCCCCCAAAAAAATACTCCACTCCAAGAGCCTGTTCAGTAGCCTCAGCTATTGTAGATGGAGTCACATACCTCCCAACTGTTCCGTATTAAGCAGGGCATCCCGGAATCACAGAAGTGAATCCTGGTTTCGGTTTGCATCCCAGAATGTCCCATTTTTTGTTATGGTGCTCATCAGCAGGGTTGCACCACAGCACCTTCTGGAGCTTTCTGACTCATGCCAGAGCACCAGAGTGGAAGGCACTCTGGCATGGCTTCTGACGTCCCAATTTTGGGGGACGAAAATGTTGGAGGGTGTGGAGTCAACCAGGGCCCCACCTTCCTAGGCCAGGTGGGGAAAGTCCTGCAAGGCAGGAAGCAGGTCTTCCAGGGCTCGCAGCCAAGATGGTCTCTTGGGAACACTAGTGTACATAAAATGCTTTGAAAACTTAGTGAAATTACAACATCAAAAGCAACACACAATGGCTTCTGGCTATTGCCTGTGAAAAACTTTGCTTGTCTCTTGCCCTGTGCTTTCCATAGCTGCTGCTCAAAAGCATGCTTGAAAGAGGTGGGGGGGGGGATAAATTGCTCCCTATAGTTTCCGCGGCAGCCTAAGTTGCCTAGGCAACCATCTAGAGTTGCCTTGTGGTAAGGCTAGGCATGAGCCAGCATTGCTGTGAACTTGGACTGCAATCCTAAAAGCAACGCAACACACACAAGCGCGCACGCGCACACACAGAACATTCAAAAGTAGCACAGTGCACTTCAGTTCACTCATCACCAGCAAGTGGATTTGGAGCTGCAACCACAGTCTATTTTCAGTTGATTCCTTACACTTGAGCATCTGACAGGGGGAAAGAGCTGTATCATTCTGTCTAATAGAGCACTCAAGGTGCTGAGTGCTGAGTGAACTGAAGAATCAAGAACATGCTCAACAGGCAATGAATGTTGCGGGTTACTTGTAAATGGAAACTGTGGCTGGACTGTAGTATTCTGAGGGAAGCCATGGCTGGCTGGTGGGAGCACTCCTGTGAGGAGGTAAGCACGTTGCAGTTCCCACTTCTTATTCTAAGAAATAAGTCAGTGTGGCATTGTAGTTAGAGAGTCGGACTAGACCTGGGAGACCAGGGTTCAAAAGCTTCCTGGCCCTTAATGACCCACCCAAGCTGGCCATTGAATCCTTCTGGGCAGGAAGGAATATCATGGGCTTCCTGTTGCAACCAAACCTTGCTTGAACAATATGGTGTTGCTGCGCTCGGGTTTGTTTCTGTAACTTTGGTCCTGTAATCTTTGGTCCTGTTGGCTTATCATACACCTTCCAGCTCTTGTGTCCTGGCTCATAAAAAAAAAAGATAAATATGCATTATTCCCTCAAAAAGGGGAATAGGTAGTGAGTGCTGACAGGACTGAAGAAACAAGTGGATGCTCAGTTACCATGAAATGATGAGCATTAGTTGGTATTAGTCTGGCAGAGTGTGTGAGAAAGTAATTTAGTGGTTAGTTTAGTGTTATCCCATGACACTAGCATGAGCAGGAAACAAAATCTAGGATTTAGCTCTGCAAATGAAGGGACGGGACTATACACAAAGGAGTAAGTTTGATTCTAGCTGTTTGAGGTCCTCAGATCCACGTTGACAAGACCTCTAGGTGCTTGCCATTCAGGCTTATAAGAAAAAGTAAAGCACAGTACCAAGAGTCCCAGGGTGAGTCCTTGTAGTGTGCAAATTGAGAACCAGTGTGTTGTAATGGTTAGAGTATCAGACTCGGACCTGGGAAACAAAGGTTCAGATTCTCACACAGCCTTGAAGCTCTCTGGGTGACCTTGGACTTCTCAGCCTCACCAACCTCACGGGTTTGTTGTGAAGATTAAATGAAGAAGGGGAGAACCATGCATACCGCCTTGAGCTCCCCAGTTAAAAGGTGAGCTATATAAATGCAATAAGTAAATAAACAAGAAGTCCCCCACCAATACACAAACACTCTCATAATGATGCACACTTTGTTGCTAAATGAGAGTTAACAACACCGCTTGCTTCTAATATAAGTTCGTCTTCACGTGCTTCTTAATTTCTAGTGAAGGTCAAAAGGAGCTTTGCTTTGGGACAAGCCTGCAGGCTCTGGCCTGGTGTGCTTTGAAATGCCACCTTCTTTACAGCATGGGTTATACGCCAATGAATGATCTGACTGGCACTCTTCTGGAACCAAAGCACCTTCAGACATTAATATTAATTCTCCCTGTGTTACCTCCAGGACATGTTCAGACAGACTAACGAACCTGCAAGTACAAAGAGCTGTGCGTCGATGATGAGGAATGGTGCTGCTGCTGGTGGTGCTGGGGAGAGGCATTTATGCCCTGAGGGGCAGCTTGCAATGCAAGTATGATGTTTACTGTGCACGCTCCAGTGCTGCATAGTGTTGTGTTTCAGCTGCTGTTGCTTGCTGACTGAAAGCTCTCTGGTAAAAATAGCTTCTGCCTCTTGGGAAATCAGGATGTCTTCCCACTTATTGCAGACCCAACTAGCCTGGGGCATACTGAAACTTCCCTCTCTTCTCCACTCCTCCTCAACCTATATGAACATATTCTTCCCATTTGAAAAAAGGCCTGCCTCTTTCTACCTTTAATGCAAAGGCAGATTTAGATATATTTTGGGTTCCTCCTGTTTTTCAGCCACATGCCACATCCTCCTGTCTGTCTGCCTCTCTCATGTGCACACAGCACTAACATCAGAGGTGAGTATCGCAGGTATGTGTCATTAGAGAGCGGGGAGAAATTTCATTGGCCTTGTATTTCAATGCGATTCTTTCAAATTCACACTTTTCTGAAATGTTTAAATCCTTCAAAATGTTCACTTCTCTGAATTTTGCAGTGCAGATTTCCAACTAAGAAATGTGTGCATTAGGGGATGGTGCGTACAGAAATGCATGTTTTCGTGAAAATATTGTGCGTAAATCCAGATTAAAATGCTGTCATGGGCGGGGGGAGACATTTTAAAATATTAGAGACTGATGCATAAATGTGACGAACTGAATTTAAGATTGGAAAAATGAAAAACTGACAGATGTGTCCATTCCTACCTGCCATGCCACAGCAAGTGTTCCCACTGTTGACTGTTTGATAGGGCCAGCCCAAGACATTTTGGTGCATGAAGCCAATCACAAGATTGCGCCACACACACTTTGCCAGGGAAGAAGGGGTGAGTGAAGATCTCCATCAGGAGCAAAGGGAGGGATAAAGATCTACTTCAGGAACAAATGGGGAATAAAGAGATACATTGGAAACAATGGTGGGAGAGACCAGCAGCCCCTCCTATTCACCAAGTTGCTCTCTGCTGCTTAGCCATCCCTAACTTATGGGTGTGGTATATGAATAAAATGTGGTAAATAAAATAGCACACTGCCCCTTATCATAAGTTGGTTTTGGGTGATGGGAATCCAGGCTTGACTACTGTAATTTGCTCTACGCAGGGTTGCCCTTGAAGCTGTCCCAGAAACTCCAGCTGCAGCGAGGCTCCTCACGGGGTCCCTGCCATGGGAGCATATTCACCCAGTGCTTTTCCAGCTGCACTGGCTCCCGGTGGACTACAGGGTCAGATTTAAGGTTCTGGTTTTGACCTTTAAAGCCCTTCACAGCCTAGGACCCTTGTACCTATGGGACCACTTCTCCCGGTATGCCCCGTGGAGGACCTTAAGGTCCATAAATAGCAGCACCCTAGAGGTCCCAGACCCTAAGGAAGTCAGATTAGCCTCAACCAGAGCCAGGGCCTTTACAACGCTCTGTCTCATGAGACCAGAGCCCTTCAGGATCTGATTTCTTTCATCAGGGCCTATAAGGCAGAGTTGTTCCACATGGCCTTTGGCTTAGAATCAACTTGATCCCCTTCCCCTCTTTCCTTTTTCCTTTCTCCTTCTGTGATGGAACTCCTATTTGGGGACTTCCCTGGCTTTTTTTCTGGCCCACGTAGGACCAGTCTGGATAGTTGGCCTTGGTGAAGATTTGATGTTTTCATCCCCAAAAATTTTTGATTTGAGTTTCTACTGAAATGAGGCTGCATTTGAATGTTGTATTTTAATCTTGTTTTTAAGCTGTATTTTAATCAATTGGTTTTTATGCCTGGTGTTAGCCGCCCTGAGCCCGGTCTTGGCTGGGGAGGGCGGGGTATAAATAAAACTTCTTCATGGCAAAGGATCTGGCAGTTTTCACACTGCCAAAATAAGGGCATGAGATGAAGAAGTTGAAGTAGGCTGAGTCAACTTCACACAGCTCCCTGCATGGAGCAGCACCTATGGGAATAGGTCTACAGCATGCAAAAAGAAAGTAAGATTCTTGCTCTGGAGAAGAGAGGTGCCCAGAAGTTGAAGTTTTCCTTGCCATCTCCGCAATGAGCAGTACCTGCTATCTAGATGTAAATTAAATTTGCACAAGATTTGCCTTTCTTACTAATTTGCCTTTCTTACTAATGTTGCTGAATTGTATAAAGCTTCTGCTCAGAATGCAAATTCGGAGCATTTTTAAAGTGCTCAAGGATTCTGAAATGGCTCATCTGTCCCAATAATTCTTCTCCAACCTGGGTTGCAATTTCAGCTGGGAAACCATTGCAGCTGGGCGACAGCAGCAACACTGGCAAGAAGGAATATCCCTCCCCACCTTCTTCCTCCGTCTGGTAGGTGAGGGCTAGCAGTGGCCAGAGTGGTTGGCAAATCCTTTTTCTTTTTCTTTTTTTGAGCCCATGTTATGTACTGAGTTGAATAGGATCCAAAATGCAGCAGTCTGATTGGTGCTAGAACAATAGGATTCAGAATGCAGCAGTCTGATTGGTCCTAGAACAATGCAGCAGTATGATTGGTCCGCAGGAGCCACCCAATCCAGCTCCAGATGGAAGTGAATCCACAACCTGATTGGCCTACAGGAGAATCCCGGAATTAGCCAATCATGTGCAGCCCATTGTGTAAATAATGTATCTAAAGCAGATATTGTGGGGGAACTTCCATTCCTCCTCACCACTATGAGCTGAATAAAGAGCATGAAATCCACTCTCGACTCCGAGTATATTTCAGCCCACATCGGACTTAAAGGATCTCTTCACAGCTAGCTACTTACTAGCCATAATAGCTATTCTCTGCCTCCATGGTGGGAGGAAGTAACACTTCTGAGTATCAGTTGCTGGAAACAGGAAGAGAGAATGCTCTTGTTCTCAGGTCCTGCTTTAGGGTCTGTCACAGACATTTGGGTAGCCACTGTGAGAACAGGATGTTCGGCTATTGGCATGATCCATTAAACTTTTCTTATGCTCACATTTTTGAGTAGGTGGCGCTCACATTGCCAGCCCTCTCTGCTGAAACTTCTGTGGCATCACTCATTTGATCTATGGGCTTGTGCACTGATAGTTGTGATTAGTTTTTCTTCCTTTCCTGTTTTCAAGTAGTAAGAGCTTGAGAGAGAGAAAATAGGTCATAGCAAAGGGGAGGAAAGAAAAGAAAAAGGAAATATGTTGTGTAATATGGATCACAGATATAGATCTAGCAACCCACAATATCCTCCGCAGGTATCCAAGCTGGAGGTTTTATGTAAGTGCCCTCAGCAGGGGCTAGGATAACTTCTAAAAGCAGGTGTTTGCTTTTTTTCTTTTCAAGAAAGTGCAGCTATGCTCTCCTGTCTCGTTGCATTAAGTCACATGTGACGCATCATGTTAAGTTACAGTGCATCATGTTGGTGCAAAGAGTGAAAAAGCCAAACCGGAGTAACATGATGTGACAGACAGCATTTAGAAAGGGAAAAAAATACTTGCTTATTTGGCTTGGATACCAGCTATCACTTTGAATCAAAGCATGTTGTTGAAAACAAAGCTGGCAGATGGAGGTGAATGGTTAAGTTTTTTTTGGTTTACATTGCAAGCAGCAATACCTGATGTTAATTTGGGGCGCGATCCTGGCGCGAACCCACCAGTCATCCCTCTGTGAGATGTCTTAGTATTGTTTCATTTTTAAGAAATGGAAATTAACCCATTCCATCCAGTTCTTACACTTCTGTATTGCTAAGTGCCCAGGGTTGTTCTTTAACAGCATATTTGCAATGCAAGCCTGTATAGGTGTACTCAGTAGAAAAATAAAGGCTAGCTAATTGCACAAAATTATATTTTTTTAAACCACTATATATTATGAGTATAATTTGTCAAAGAGAGAGAGCACGCCAAGCCCTACATGGCACAAAATTTATACAGTATAATTTTCTAAAAATTAAAGCATAAGCATTTTTATACAACTATATACATTGTTGTATGTATTTGTTTAGATGCTAGCTACTTTGGGAAACTAGGAGTGTGCAGTGGTACCTCTAGATACGAACGGGATCTGTTCCGGAGCCCCGTTCGCATCTAGAAGCAAACGTAACTAGCGATGGCACCTCTGCGCACGAGCGCATTGCTTTTCGCTGCTTCTGCACATGCGCATGATGTCATTTTGAGCGCATGCGCATGCACAAGCAGCAAAATCCGGAAGTAACGTGCTCCGTTACTTCTGGGTTGCCGCGGAGCGCAACTCGAATGCGCTCAACTCGAAGCGTATTCAACCCGAGGTATGACTGTATATTGTTACAAGTTTGTAGCTGCCGGACCATTATAATCTCTCAACTCAACAAATGTCAGAATGTAGTTAAGGCTTGGGTTAGGGTTAGGGTTAGGGTTAGGGAGTTCTAATCCCTGGAATCAGCAAATGTCAAAAGCTAAATAAATCCGTCTAGTTTCCCATGCAGCAATAGCCTGGGTGATGGGCCATTAGGAGAACAAAGCATCCAAAGGGCTCCATTTGTTGCCAGACAACAAATGGGTGGTGCATTTTCCTCAACAGATAAAGCCAGATTTTGGAGTAAAGGGTTAGAAGCAATGTGAGCTAGCAGTTTAGGGTAGTACAGTGATGGCCAAACTTGGCCCTCCAGCTGTTTTGGGACTACAACTTCCATCATCCCTAGCTCACAGGAACCGTGGTCAGGGATGATGGAAACTGTAGTCCCAAAACAGTTGGAGGGCCAAGTTTGGTCATCACTGAGGTAGCGAGTAGGAGCGATGTCACCAAGAAAAAAAAAAGCAGCAAGCTGAATTAGAGAGGTAGAGCATGATGTTGTATGAGAGCCAGTATGGTATAGTGGTTAACAGCAGTGGACTTGTAATCTGGTGAACCAGGTTCACTTCCCCGCTCCTCCACATGCAGCTGCTGGGTGACTTTGGGCTAGTCACACTTCTCTGAAGTCTCTCAGCCCCACTCACCTCACAGAGTGTTTGTTGTGGGGAAAGAAGGGAAAGGAGATTGTTAGGCGCTTTGAGAATCCTTAGGGTAGTGATAAAGTGGGATATCAAATCCAAACTCTTCTTCTATGTCTGTTTGAGTCCAAGGCTGTGGCCATGGGAGAAGCGAGACCCTCTTGGGGTGTTGATGCTGTGAATCCTTCCATCATAAGCTCAGGTTGTATATATGTGTAAATAATCCATATATCTTAAGGACATAACAGTCTCGGCTACGCTTCATTTCCCAAAGAAGGGTTGCCATATCTTGAAGAGCAAAAAAGAGGATACATTTGCTGACTTCTGTTTTTAACTATGGATCACTATGACGACTCTCATGTTACATATACCCATGAAAAAGAGGACATGTCCTGGAAAAAGAGGACATATGGCAACATAAGTCCTGTCCTGGGTAAGTGCCTGGAACCCCTGGAATCTCACACTACTTGGAGATTGTGGTGGTGTGCAGCAATATACATAAAATATGTATATAATATTATATTCATTATTAATGTATACAGCTGCTGGCATCCGTCTGTCTCAGGAGACGATAGAGGAGTGCACCTTTGGGGATGAGGTCAAGCTGTTGGAATAAATATGTATATAATACCCTATACATAGTGTGCAATAATTGTTCCTATTGTAGTGTTATTAGTAAAAACAAACAAACTTCTAACTGATATAGGAATGGGGGGGGGGGGACGACTGTGGGATTCTAATGTGTATAACAACGCATATGATATTTTTAGTGGAATTTGTAAAAGAAAAAGCCCACATGAGAAAAATCCATGCAGAAAGCAAGTTTGACATAAAAATTTCCAGAAATTCCTACTGTTGGCAGGGGATCAGACTAAATGGCTTTGAAAACCCTTCCAACTCTCTGATTCTGCATTTTATCATATTAAAATTGGTGTATCTGAATTCCAAGAGGGGTTGGGAACATTCAGGTGTGGTGTTTATAGCACTCTGCCTCATTCCCTAATTCCCTTTCACACGGCTATACCTGTTGCATTATGGAACTGTGGCTTTTTGCTGATGGGCCATGATAGAGTTCATTCCTACCAGTGGGCATGGTGTGTCACAACAGTGGTTGCCATCAGACATGCTGCTACCCTCTGTGTGCATGCAGGTATGCCTCATGATTCACCCATGAAAGTGGCTGGAAAGACTAGTATGCCAGAACACCGCCCCAGATATCGACACATGGCATGATCCATGAAAACTGGGGGGAAATTACAGTGCAAATTTCTGGGCTATGCGGGCTGCAAATAGCTTTTTCTTCTTCTTCTTCCTAAAAGCAAGCCGGAAGAAATATTAACAACCTCAGATATGCTGATGACACAACCCTGATGGCAGATAGTGAGGAGGAAGATCATGGTCACTGGTCCCATCACCTCCTGGCAAATAGACGGGAAAGAAATGGAGGCAGTGAGAGATTTTACTTTCTTGGGCTCCATGATCACTGCAGATGGTGACAGCAGTCATGAAATTAAAAGACACCTGCTTCTTGGGAGGAAAGCAATGACAAACCTAGACAGCATCTTAAAAAGCAGAGACATCACCTTGCCAACAAAGGTCCGTATAGTTAAAGCTATGGTTTTCCCAGTAGTGATGTATGGAAGTGAGAGCTGGACCATAAAGAAGGCTGATCGCTGAAGAATTGATGCTTTTGAATTATGGTGTTGGAGGAGACTCTTGAGAGTCCCATGGACTGCACGAAGATCAAACCTATCCATTCTTAAGGAAATCAGCTCTGAGTGCTCATTGGAAGGAAGGATCGTGAAGCTGAGGCTCCAATACGTTGGCCACCTCATGAGAAGAGAAGACTCCCTGGAAAAGACCCTGATGTTGGGAAAGATGGAGGGCACAAGAAGAAGGGGACGACAGAGGATGAGATGGTTGGATAGTGTTCTTGAAGCTACCAGCATGAGTTTGACCAAAGTGCGGGAGGCAGTGGAAGACAGGAGTGCCTGGTGTGCTCTGGTCCATGGGGTCATGAAGAGTCGGACACGACTAAATGACTAAAGAACAACAAAATCAAGTCACCCAGAAATGAGGACTAAACTGCCACTTTATTCTGCTGGACTTCCAGAAGTGGCTTTATAATGTGTGGAAGAGCAAATGAAATGCATAACTTAACAGGTTGGGAAATGCTGGGAAGACAGAACAAAATGCCTTATGAATGAAGCCTTTGGAGAGCTATAGCTGCATCCCATGCTGCCATGAAGCAGTGCTTGGGTAGGCGCACATGGAGTCTGTGTGAGCAGGTTTAGAAATTCTTGTTAGGCAGAGTGAGTTCCCAATATGCATTGAAACACCTGGGCATGGGCAATGTAGCAAGCAGAGGTGGACTAGAGCAAACAAAAATGAATGTAAGAAAGTAATGTAAGAAAGTAAAATGTAAGAAAGCAAAAAAACTTCTGGGAAATGATATATAATGAGATGAAAAAGATGTTGAAATATACATTTATTAAAAAACCAGAAGCATTTTTACTTGGCATTGTAGGGGACGATATTAATAGACAGGATTCGAAATTGTTTTTATATGCAACAACAGCAACAAGAATATTATTGGCACAAAAATGGAAACAAGAAGAACCGACAAAAGAAGAGTGGCGAATGAAATTAATGGACTATGCAGAATTAGATAACATGACAGGAAGGATCTGAAACCAGCGGGACCAGAGATTCTTAGAGGACTGGAGTAAATATTTGAATCATTTGAAAAGCAATTGTAATAAACAGATTACGCTAGTAGGACTGCTAGAAGTTTTGTAAGGAGGATTAGGTGGAATATTGCAAGGAAGACTATGAAGAGAATTATTAGTTAAGGACAATTAAAATTAATAGAGAAATTAAGAAATGCAGATTAAGTGATAAAGAACAGAAAATCTTCAGAGGTTGTTGATGGAAATCTAAAATAAGAAATGGAAATGATATGTTAAAAAATTAATAAAAATGTGTGTGTGTGTGTGTGTGTGTGTGTAAACACCTGGGCATGGGCAATGTAGCAAGCAGAGGTGGAGTAGAGCAAACAAAAATGAAACCCTTTCCAGGCATTCATTAGAGTGTCACAAAAAAAAGCTTGTGTGGGTAGCATCTCCCCTGACATGTGTGGGTTCCTCAAAATATCTGCAGGGATCTTTCTCACACAGACATTCAAATGGACATGCTAGGCTCAGGATACGTCCTGCTGCCCCCGTTGAGGAATGCCTGAAAAGGGCTTAGGTCAAATGGGGAAACAAGTGGGAAAAAGGAGTTGATGGAGAGCAAGGAGATGGCGCCAAGAAACAATGCACTGAAAAGGTTGTGCTGAAAATGGAAACAGATGGCATCATGTTTCCATCAATAGCCCATCCATTGTCAGAAAATGCAACATCTGGCTATGATGTTTCTGGCTGCTGAGAGTAGGTGGGTTATGAGCTCTTTGTGATGTGAGTGGGCGTTATTATCTTGGAAGATGTTTAGTAGGACCAGTTCTGGGGTGAAACATCATAGCCAGACACTGGAGAGACCTGTCAGGAGTAAGCATGGACCAATGGTACCAAATAGTATGGGATAGCCTTACTAGAAAAATTAACCAATGAACTGAAACTGACATGGGGACAAATGGAAGAAGACGCCTTCACCCCGGTATGGCTCCCTTTTATCACATACACATCCCAACAAGACAACAACAAGAATCCACCAACAGCATACGAATCAATATGGCTAACCTGATTCAAAAACACCCACCCACCCCACTCACACATGAAAACAAAGTTCACCACAGCCAATCACAATCAAACAACCACACCCTAGGCCAAACCCAACCTCTCTCACCACCAAAGGACCACAAGCGAATAGCAAAGAGAACCCTCACAAGTGACGCTGACACAACCCCCCGAATATATTAAGTAAAATAAAATCATCACCACCCAACTCCACCCCCACCCACCATGGCCCCCTCTACCTCTTTCCCCCTTTTCTTCCTAATGTAACACTAATGTCTCAACAAATGAAACTGATCTGTAGAAAATGTAACTTGAAAAAAGAGACGTTGCACATACTTTTGTAAACCAAGAAATCTTTAATAAAAAATACATTAGAAAAGAAGAACAAGCAAATGAATCAAAGAAAGAAAAAAGAAAATGCAACATCTCTCTCTTGCTTTCCATCTACCTCAGCATTGCCTACACTGAATGGCAAGCAGCCAGGATTTCAAGCAGGGGGATGTCCTCAGCTCTACCTGGAGACTGACCTTCTGCGCTCAAAGCAGGTGCTCTACCACTGGAGTGTGCCTGCCTTCTTAGCTATATGCTAGCATGGCAATGTGACTGTGTCCAGAGAGACTCTGTTATCCAACCTCAGTGTTTCCCACCTACTCCCCAAATCTGATCGGCACCGGAAAACCTCAAGTCAGCATTTGCAAAAAGACCTGAGATCTGAATAGCAGAAAGTCAGCTCTAGCTGGGATGTTGGCTGCCACGCTGCAAAGGGTTTATTTGGATGTAGCAACTATGCAGTACTACCTCCCAAGATAGGTCACATCTCTGTAGTATATTAAAATGTTAATATTCGTCTGTAATTGCCTTATGCATCGGTTAGACTGTTCCGACAGGATTACAGAGCCCACTGGACATTTGCCGGAATAATGAAATGAGTACAAGCAAATCCCATCCTTTGGAAAGGTGCAAGTTTATGATGGTTGAAATTGGAAGAAAACAAATCTCAAAAGGTACAAAACAAGTAGATAGGAATGAGCCTTCGCTTATTCTATCTATAGGGAATACGGAAAGAAACTTGGTAACAACACAGTGCTCCGAATTATCAGGATGGATTGGGATAATTATTCATAAATCAAAAAGAGTCCAGTCCCTGAAGAATTCTGCATTTGTTTTCCACAACAGACAATAAAAGAGCTTTTGAGCATTTCTAACACTATTTAAAGTGCATGTTAATGCAGAGCAGAAAGCAAATGAGCCCTCAAATCTACATCCTGGCCAAAGTAGATTTTCCATGGCTATTAGAATCCGGAGAAAGCAAACGTCTTCTCCCTACCCTTTCTTTAGCACAATGTCTGAAAATGATCTAAATTACATGTGTGGGAACCAAACTCACAGGAGAAATCAAGATGGAAAAACTTTAAAAGATGGAATTGAAAACGTGATAGATGGATAGCCAGGCAGAAAGGGCAAGTTATACAGTGCACATCTGATTTGAGCACTGTGGAGCCTCTGATGTGCACAGAGAATGCAGTGTGAGGAATTCTTATTACATTTGAAACCCTTATGGTTTTGTTGTTGTGTTTGTGGGGGAGGAGACAACTGGAAGGGATATATAAGAAGCTGACTTGTATTAGTTCTGCGTATTCTTCTTCTTTGGTGATCACTCGTAGCCGAGTAAGATTGACTTCCATAAACACGGTTTTAACAATGAGTCCTTAAGAGACTGTGGAGGCCAATTCTGGATCCACACGTCCTTCCACAGTGGGGACATTGGTTTCCGGACGGGAGTTCATCACGGTGTGGATTTGCCAAGTGTGCCTTCCTCTTAGCACGTTTCTTCCTTGTGTCCTGAGTTGGAGCCTATGACACCTTTGGTAAAGGCTGTTCTCCAACTGGAGCGCTTGCAGGCCAGTGTTTCCCATTTGTCAGTGTTTATACTACATTTTTAAAGATTTGCCTTGAGACAGTCTTTAAACCTCTTTTGTTGACCACCAGCATTACACTTTCCATTTTTAAGTTCAGAATAGAGTACAGTGTTAATTCATTAATTTGTTCTGGAGGTCTGTTCTTTTCTTTTTCTTAAAGGCTGCTCATGTTGCTTCATCAACCCTGCCTACCCACCAAACCCCTGTTCTGTTGCCTGCCCCCTCCCTTCACAGCTCACCCCCAAAAACCCATGCCCACCCCATCACAGCTTGCCCAAACCCTTCTTCCCTCATTGTCAGCAGAGATCTTTCACGTTTCTTCCTACCTGATCCTTTAAAATGGAAATGGTAAAGATTCAACCTGTGACCTTCTGTGTACATGCCCTATGCTCTGCCACTGAGCTGCATTTCCTTCCCATAGTAGCACACCACCAGCGTGGGTGTGATCTCCCCCTATAGATCACCCACATATATTTATTCACCCAGCTTTTATGCTCTGAAGAGGACCTCTGTATTCATTGCAAATACAATGTTTGGTAGAAAGCCTTCCTAGTTCTTAGCTCACCAATATACACTGGCTTCTAAGAGCCTTTGAAAAAGCAAATGTAACTATTATTTTGTCCATTTCCTGCATATATGGCAGTTTTCAGCACTTGGTTTACTAATTGCTTTTGGGTGCTTGTAAAACACAGCCTTCATATCCAGCCCATTTGTTTAAAACCTGACAAGCCCTCCAGAAGCCCCAAAAATACTTTAAAAAGAGACATTGCAAGAAGTTTCCTGGCCATGTTGCCAGTAAGTTTGAGGGATAAAAAAGTCTCCCACGGTAGATCAGCAGCCAGACCTTTCATATTCAAAAGCAGCATCGAGCCCCAGTCAATGTGCTTCCCTCTCTCAGACTGGCAGCAGAGGCCAGTAGTGTTATGTAAATGTTGCATTACGATGCACTCAGCCAGCCAGCAGAACATCATATCCCTCTTCAACCTCTCCTGAAAACTGCCGAGAACAAGTAGCACATTAGACGACCAAGACTGAAATCTGTACCATTGAGACTTGCTTCCAATTGAAGGTGCATGAACACTGGGGTGGATAAAATTAGGAATAAGAAAATCTGTCAATATGAGTTTTCCTGTTTCTCTCTTCTTCTTTTTTGTTGTGAATTCAGTTCTTCACATAGCCATATCAGTATGCGAATTATATTTTTAAAAAATTCTTACAATTTCCCCCAGCAATTTAAAGCCAACTTCTCCTGAGCTACACTTTTTAGTATGCACTTTTATGTAATATAATGCACCGTTGCACATTATTTTCAACAATATATGCACCTTTTATGCATACCTTACAGTAGTATTTGCATTTTTGTATACATTACTTGGCTGGAGAACAGCATTGCAAAATTCAGAGAAGTACAAATTTCAAAGGATTGTGAGAACTGCATTGTAAGTCTCTCTGTTGGATGTAAAAGGTAAAGGACCCCTGGATGGTTAAATCCAGTTGAATTTGACTGTGCGATGTAGCACCCATCTCCGCTTTTCAAGCTGAGGAAGCCGGCATTTGCCCACAGACAGCTTTTTCCAGGTCATGTGGCCTCATGACTAAACCACTTCTGGCGGATGAAACCCCATGATGCATGGAAACACTGTTTACCTTCCCACTGCAGCAGTACCTATTTATCTACTTGCACTGGTATGCTTTCAAGTGGCTAGGTTGGCGGGAGCTGGGACAAAGCAACAGAAGCTCACCCTGTCATGTGAATTTGAACTGCCAACCTTACGATAAGCAAGCTCAAGAGGCTCGATGGTTTAGACCGCACCGCCACATGAACTTACACTGGGAGGGAGAGATGGGGAATGTGACCCCTCAGCACCCCCAGGAATGCTCTCCAAAGACACTGAGTCTGCCAGCTTATTCTCCCCCAGTGCTTCTACCTGCTGCTCCCCCAATATTTCCCAGCTTTCCCTCTCTGCAGCCTCTGAACTATGCCCTTCTACAAACCACTGTTCTAAATCAGGAAGACTGTCCTCAGTCCAGCCCCTGACACTCTCCTACTTTTGTTCGTCAGTCATCTTGCCTGTGATCCCAGAGGTGATACACATCCATTATAACTAGTAGCTATCTGAAGCCTCATCCTCCATGAATTTGTCTAATCCTGTTAGTTGCTAGCCATCAACGTATCTAGCGATAGCAAATTCTACAGTTTAAATATGTGCTGTGAGAAGAAGTACTTCCTCCTGCCTGCCCTGAAAAATATGTGTTCCTGGCTGTTAATAGCTTGTTAATAGTTATCTTCCCTGAATGCATCTAATCCTTCTTAACAGCCACCACTGAATCTTTGATCTTATGAGCATTCATAGACAAGAGGGTGGTTATGAATCTCTTCCAGCAAAATTCCAATTCGAAGTTGCAAAGCCTCGTCATTTAGCACACAATTCCTTGCAACTTGCAGTAAGAATATGAAAGCAGACGGGCTTAATTACCGTCAGCAGCACATCTTTTAAAGAAATAAATAATGCCCTACATTTCTTTGGCATTTTGTAAAAACCAAGCTGGTAATTATGTTTACTTAATTCATTTCTGTTTATCTAATACACTACAATAAGAGAAAAAACGGGAAAGTGATTGGACTGCAGTGCCCTGGTTGAGTATCTGTATTGTAAAGGTTGTAAATGTTATGAAATATATCTTTTTTTCCAAGCTTATATGCCAGAGCGAACTATTTTTGGAAGGTTTCATTTATTTGGCTGAGTTCCAAAAACGATTTGAAGTGTCAACAAAAAGAGAGAGCTAAAAGTAGCTCCTCAGAAGATAAGTAATCATGCTTAAATAACACAAAAATTATTAAAAATAATGTCCCCCCAAATTTATCCAAATTAGACACAGCAGGGTTGTTTTATTTTCATTGGAATATTTGCCCAGATGGTGGTAAAAACTGTGAAAGCCATAGATCTGGGTGGGTAGAAAAGAATATTTTCTGAAGATGTGTCAGGAAAACATGCCCAATGCTGGCATGGGCTCAGAGAAAACAGCATCTTAGCCCTTATTGCATCTTCCGCCATATTATTGGACCGGCATCCATAATCTTTTCCATTTAGAGGTGTGTTTCAAAGGCTTGCTCTGGTCATGAGGCTGGGAATTCCCCACAATATCTCATTAGGCTTGTCGAAGGAAGGTATTCGCAAATGAGAACAGATGAGCGTGTCAGCATAAGTTATTGTGGCAATTTGCAAAGCTGTTTAATGAGATATTTTCGGAGCTCATAAAAAGGGAGAGCTGTCATTAAACAACTGTATGATCATTTTATTTTGATACGGGAGGAGAGCTGATATTTTGTCAAATGTGACATCCCTTCTGGGTGCCTTTCTTAGCACACGGGACCCAAATTTTGCTTTCACAGAGATCTAAGCATCCCTTTGTAAGAGAAAAAAAAAGTTTGTGATATACAGGCAAGCATTTTACTGCACAATTTGTAAGATGAAAAGTTTGAAAGTTTAGGGTATAGAGGCAACCGTTTTACTGCACCCTCCTGTCCCCAGTGTGTTATACAGACAGCGATGACAAAATAGTAATAGTAATAAAGATAGTGATAATAATGCTATATTATTTATACCCCACCCATCTGACTGGGTTGCCCAAGCCACTCTAGGCAGCTTCCAACATAACATAAAAGCGCAAGAAAACATAAAACTTTAACAACTTCCCTATATAGGGCTGCCTTCAGAGGTCTTCTGTAAGTCAAATAGTTGTTTATCTTTTTGACATCTGATGGGAGAGCATTCTACAGGGTGGGCACCAATACCAAGATGGCCCTCTGCCTGGTTCCCTGTAACCAGAAGGCCCTTGGAACTGGACCTCAGTCTCCAGACTGAATGATGGGGGTGGAAACACTCCTTCAGGTATACAGGGCCAAGGATGTTTAGGGCCTTAAAAACCAGCACCAACACTTTGAATTGTGCTTGGAAACTTACTGGGAGCCAATGTTCTACTCTGGCGGGTGAGGGTAGAGATAGGGATCTGGCCTACCAGTTTGATCCAATTCCCCACCCTTGCCCTAAACTATTCCACCTCTTTTCTGAACACCATATTTTCTCCTGCCCACCACATATTAAATTGTGGCATCCAACATCCTCTCTCAAAATTACCAAGGCATATATTGGTCTCCTTCATTTTTTTTTTTTATAAAAATGGTGCAGCTTAAAACCACATGTGGACAAACTAAACAGCTACAGTATCAGTAGCCTCCAAAAAACAACATCACAATCAACGAATTTAAAACAGCAGAACAAATCTATGGTAAGTTTCAAGAAAATGATCAAAGAGTCTAAAATTCTTCATTTTAGGTTCCACAAGTTGGACATTCGTAATATCCATTGGATTCTGATTTACAGAGCTTGCTTAACCATTAAAATTTGCAGTGTGGTTGACTGACGATGGGCTGAACTCAAAGAAAGGGTTAAATGTGATTCATTTCTGACCTCCTCTAAGGTTGCTTTCCTTGGTAGTTTAATCTGAAACCCAAATGCAGAGGATTAATTGCCCTGTCCTGATTTTAATTAAGAGCATCCAGCTTTTATTACTCTGCTGCACCACAACTAGAACTCTATTGTCTGTCCCAGCCTCATTGTTCCACCACATGAGGACAGGACAATACAATACATTACCCTTTATTCCACTGCCAAGATAAGTTTGATGTATAGTCATCAACATTCAACAAATGCTGATTGGATATCTGCACAAAATGTATCGTAGGTGTACAGGTGGCACCTGCAACCTGGAATGCTGCCGTTCAAGATTTCAGCCACTCCAAGAGAAGCTTTCCCACTTCCTGTTCTGGGGGTTCCCCCACATCTCCAGAGCCTTTTTTGGGAGGGCATGGGGCACAAGCAGGGGAGGAAGGTGGAACGTTCCAAGGATAAATTATTGCACAGATAGGTCAGGTTAGGTGGATAAAGGTAAAGGTAAAGGGACCCCTGACCATTAGCTCCAGTCGTGGCCGACTCTGGAGTTGTGGTGCTCATCTCGCTTTATTGGTTGAGGGAGCCGGCGTACAGCTTCTAGGTCATGTGGCCAGCATGACTAAGCCACTTCTGGCGAACCAGAGCAGCACACGGAAACGCCGTTTACCTTCCTACTGGAGCAGTACCTATTTATATACTTGCACTTTGTCATGCTTTCGAACTGCTAGGTTGGCAGGAACAGGGACTGAGCAATGGGAGCTCACCCCATCGCAGGGATTCGAACCACCAACCTTCTGATCGGCAAGTCCTAGGCTCTGCGGTTTAACCCACAGCGCCACCCGCGTCCCCAGGTTAGGTGGATACTGTCCTATTAATTTTTCTGATGGTGCTTCAGCAGAGCTCTCACAACTTTTCTCACTGTTACACCAATAAATAAAAGTGGCACTAAACATTACAGGACAGTGTCAAAAATGCTGAGCTCCCCCATAGGCATAATGTTACATATTACACATTTCAGGGGGAGAGGACTTGACTCAAAGCTGCCAGTTTGGGGAGAAACCCTGTGCTTCTTGTAATCTGTAGTTCTCATCTTCTCCCGTTCTGTGTTATATCTGTGTCTTGATCTTAAAAAGCATTTAACTGGTTGCTTTTGTTGAGCTTTTTTATTTGCCTGATGGTTAAATGGCTCTTTACTATGTTGATGCACATTATTTTTATTGTTATATTGACTTGCTATTTCATTGTCCGTTTTATTGTTGATAGATGCCTTGGTTATTTTTGATGGTTTGGTTTTTGTTTTGTTTTTACTGGAAAGAATGAATATGCATTTAACAAGCAAAGAGCCTGGTGTCATGAAGGCAAATACAGAAGACTAAAAAGTAATGCATCTTACTTAATTTTAATATGAGGGTGAAACTGCCTCTGCATCCCATTCTTTTGGCCATTAGCTCTCTCTCTGTGTGTGTCTCTGTCTCTCTCTCTCTGTCTCTCTCTCTCTGTGTGTGTGTGTGTGTGTGTACACAGAGAGAAGGATAGTGGTGTCAAATTTTGCTTCATCTACTTCCTAGGGTAAACCTGTACTTAATTGTGTTTGGGTTTCATAAATACTTTATATCCTCATCTTCAATGTATTACTTTGCTGGTAAGGCCAGTGGATTTCAGCAGATCTTATGTTCATACAGGTATTCATAGTCTAATTTTTACCCTTCTGTCCATAATGAGCTGGAAGTAAATTGAATTTTAAGCACACAGGTTATATATAAGCCATACCTTCAACCACAGTTCTCCAAGCTAAGGAGGATGAAGTGGAGGATAGGATTTTTATCTCAATGCAGAATGACAATATTGTACATTTGAAATACCTAAACATAGGCACTGTTAGCGAAATCCAATATGTATCTATTCAGAGGCATGTCCCACTGTGGTACATGAAACTTAACTCTCGGGTATGTGTAACGTAACATATTTCAATAGATTTGGTGATTTATCCTGTTGCCAAGGGAGGAAGAGATTTTAGATCAGACTTTTGGCATCTATGCAGCCACCTAGATCAATATGGACCCATGTGGAGAGATTTTTTTGCTGAGATGCACAAGGCCGAAGGCTGCTTTTATCCTGCAATCAACATTTCAACCATTTAACATTACAAGGGGAACAAACACAAGTGTGGCACACGGAAGAGGAATAGACAGCAGAAAATGGAGACTTTTGTTCTATTTTAGTTATTATGTGTGTCTCCTGCCACTCAGCTTGTCGGGGGGGGGGGTGGAGCCACAACCTCTTTTGCAGATATTAATATTGTACAATTTAAAGTGACTCAATGCATGAAAACTGACTTCTTTTTGGAAATAAAACATTGCCAAGGCCCATAAGTTTAATTAAAACTTTACTTGCAGAACTTCCTTCAAAAACAAAACAAAAACATTCAATGATACGTCCAAACTGTTCCATAAAACATATGCCAGTTCAGCCCTCACCTGTTTTGAAAGGTGAGGTGGTAGATGAACCCCACGTCTGCAGGATAAAGTGCAACTCTAACATAATGTTTGATAATATAACTACAGTACCTGTAAAAATGGCAGGTGGAAAAATTAATGGAGCTGCTGTTCAGGTGGGACTAGACACTAGGAGGAGAAAGAGAGAAACAGATTGAAAGCAGGAACCCGATGAGGGAAAGGTTTTCAAGAAACAAGCTGTTGTGTACTGAAGTTCTCACCCTGGGCCAGCAGGGGGATACTGTAGATAGTTATGCAAATAAGGGATCGAAAGTGACGTTCAGTGATTGGATAGTTTTAGAAAATTGTTACAGTTACGTTGTACTGGAGCTCTATATAAGCAGGCTAGCTGAACCCTTCAGTTCAGTTCTGTTCTGGCCTGTGAATAAACAAGAGCTGTTTGAAGTATCGCTGTGCCGTCTGATATGTTCACCCACAACTTAACACAAACTATATAGTGAATGACTTGGTTAATAAGCTGAAAGGTATAATTTTCTTAACTTTTTAATATCAGGCTTATGAACCACTTTAAAAGCCAGTTTTCTATGGTGCCACAGACCTGTTGAACTAGCAGCCACATCGTAGTTCTTTTGTCCAAATATGGACAATGGATGCCCTGTGTGATGAGCACTGAAACAAATTGGGAGACAGAACATGCATCTTGAGCAACTCACAATGAATGTTCCCCCCCCCCATCAAGTTACCCCTATCCTTTTTAAAAAATATAATTATTCTTTGAGCCTTGGCACAATTATTGTCCAATCATTACACAATTATTGCACAGCTTAAAATGACAGTTCATTCTTCTTCTGCCAAAGCAGATATATTCATTGGTGGGTGTGTCCATATATATTACTCCCCCCCCCCCGGAAAAAAGGGGGAAGCTATTTTTGCCCTGTTTCAGTGCCTCTATTGTTATTCCTTCTTGCCTACTTCCACTGTCTGTTCTACTATGCTGAGCTGTCAATCACTCTTGCTAGATACATTTTCTCTGGATAAAGCAGCAAGCACTAGCAGGACTGTTTGATTTCCAGTCATTTCTCATGTAGGCTATGAAACCCTGGGGGTGAATCCCACCATCTGTAGGTTGGACTCACGGACAATGCGGCTGCTCCAACATGCCTGCTAGTTATGGGTCTCATCATTACCACAATTGTCAGTGCCTCTCTAGCTCCTAGCCATGCAACATCTGCTCCCAGACTGAATGTTATCTGGTACTAATTAAGAAGCATTTCTTCTTTTCTCCAGCTGACCTAGTTCATTCCTTCGCCGAAACGCCCGGAGAGGTTGGTGGCTGATTTGCGAATGGGCCACCCCCCAAATCTGTTCCACTTGCTCAAAGAATTTAAGGCACAGCATGGGACAAATGAAAAGATCACATGGGTTGCCTTGGGGCTATAGAGAAAGATTGTACCCTCCTTGTCCACTGCTTTGAGGTTGGCAGTGAACACCCATGATTTGTTGATTCATCCCATTCTGGAAGTCGTAAACTACAGGAGTGGGAGAACTCAATTATTTCTCAGCATAGGGCAGAACCACCGCAAAGACCTTTGGTGTTATCGGGGATCATTATTCAAAACAAAAAGAAATCTCCACTGAGTTGGATTAGGGCAGTTTTATACACCACACGGGACAAAATGGGTTAGCCCAGGACTGGCCTAAGACATTTTGCTGCCTGAGGCAAAGGGCATCTCCCCATCCCCAATCCTATGTATAGAAGTCAACTGGGGTGACATTTGTTTCCTCAACTCTAGCAAACGGTGTATCTATGATTGCACCCGAGGGCAGAAGGCTAGTCTAGAGGGATGCAACTCTGCTCTTGAATTCAGAGTTTATTCGAGAGCCAGTGTGGTGAAGTGGTTAAGAGCGGTAGTCTCCTAATCTGGGGAACCGGGTTCGCGTCTCTGCTCCTCCACATGCAGCTGCTGGGTGACCTTGGGCTAGTCACACTTCTTTGAAGTCACTCAGCCCCACTCACCTCACAGAGTGTTTGTTGTGGGGGAGGAAGGGAAAGGAGATTGTTAGCTGCTTTGAGACTCATGAAGGGGAGTGAAAGGCGGGATATCAAATCCAAACTCTTATTATTATTATTATTATTATTTTTTTTTAAAAAAATTGTGCAGAGATTGTGCAGAGTGAAATAAGGTTTAGGTGCAGTTGGGCACATGGGTTTTAATAAAGAGCTGGGAAGTTTACTGAAAGGAAATATATGAGGAAATATGAAAAGAAATAGAAAATGAAGATGAATTTCCTTTCAAATCTTCATAACCTGATATTTGTATTATGGGACTAGTTACTTGACTAGTTAAAGACAATTACAGTGGTACCTCAGGTTAAGTACTTAATTCGTTCCGGAGGTCCGTTCTTAACCTGAAACTGTTCTTAACCTGAAGCACCACTTTAGCTAATGGGGCCTCCTGCTGCCGCCGCGCCACTGGAGCATGATTTCTGTTCTTATCCTGAAGCAAAGTTCTTAACCTGAAGCACTATTTCTGGGTTAGCAGAGTGTGTAACCTGAAGCATATGTAACCTGAGGTACCACTGTATTAATTCATGTTGAACTCTACTGAAAATATATATGTAGGCAATGCTATTTTTCCCAGCAAAAGAGGTGCCGGAACTGAATATGAATGCCTCCCTTGTTCTCTTATAATGGCAATGGTGCCCACCTGAGAGGTGTTGGAACTGAGTTCCAGCTGAAAAAAATCCTGTGTGTAGGGATATAGTTGTTACATACCAGTACAAACAAACACAGAACAGAAGATTGCACAGTTGTGACCTGGCACCTTCTCTAACATTATGCTGAGCATGTTAAAATTTTCTTTTGTTTCAAGATGATCAGATTTGTCACCATCTGCGACTGGGTGTTGTGAGCAGTTTCGCTTGCAAGCCTCTGGAAAAAGAAAAATCCCTTAAACCACATCTGTTCTCTTGCTTTAGCTGTGTCTTTCATTTTTTAATCCATAGGAGCACCGATGCTCTAGGATTCCATTCAACGAATGATGGCATATTGTTACGGATATTCATTTTCTGAATCGACTGGGAGTCTGTTTCAGCTTGTGCTGATGAGACGTTCAGCATCAGCACTATGCTGGGGCTTAGCTGCTAGAAGATGCAGCATGAGTTCTGTGGCATATCTCTGCGCATCAGAGAATGCAAGGAAGTGAACCAAACGTGACAGCATCATCTTGAAAACATAGGAAGCTATGTTACACTGACCACTGGTCCATGTAACTCAGTATTGCTTACACTAAGCGGCAGGGGTGCATCTACAGTGGTACCTCGGGTTAAGTACTTAATTCGTTCTGGAGGTCCGTTCTTAACCTGAAACTGTTCTTAACCTGAAGCACCACTTTAGCTAATGGGGCCTCCTGCTGCCGCCCCACCACCAGAGCCTAATTTCTGTTCTCATCCTGAAGCAAAGTTCTTAACCCGAGGTACTGTTTCTGGGTTAGCGGAGTCTGTAACCTGAAGCATATGTAACCTGAAGCGTATGTAACCCTAGGTACCACTGTACCAAGATTTAACTTCTAAGACCTTGGGAAGGGAGTAGAATTCTGAACAGCACTTACTCTCTGGTTCATGCTAATACAACTTTAACAACTAAACAGCAACATAGGACTGAAATAGGCACAGGCTTGTTTGCTTTTTCCAGGGACAAGCACCAAAATAATAAGATATTTTCTCTGGTAAATGGGGACACTTGGTAAATGTGCAGCATCCATCTTTGTCACAGAACAATTCCCAGGATTTTTAGTTGGGACTTTGGGTAGCTATTAAGTTGCTTAAACCTGTGCTGCAAATATACTCTAAACAGTAGATTTTAAAGTCTACTGTTTCTGAAGCTGTTCGCCCCCCTCCCACCTTCTGTTTTCTTTCTTCTGGTCTTTCTTAGGTTACTTAGCTACATTAGTTTAATAAGTAGGCATGAAGAAAGTTATTTCTTCTTTTATGAATTACTTCCCAATAAGCATCTCACAGAGCGGGTGGCGTTGTGGTCTAAACCACTGATCCTAGGGCTTGCCAATCAGAAGGTTGGCGGTTTGAATCCCCACAACGGGGTGAGCTCCCATTGCTCGGTCCGTGCTCCTGCCAACCTAGCAGTTTGAAAGCATGCCAAAATGCAAGTAGATAAATAGGTACCACTCCAGCGGGAAGGTAAACGGTGTTTCCTTGCGCTGCTCTGGTTTCACCAGAAGCGGCTTAGTCATGCTGGCCACATGACCTGGAAGCTGTCTGCGGACAAACACCAGCGCCCTCGGCCAGTAAAGTGAGATGAGCGCCGCAACCCCAGAGTCGTCCGTGACTGGACTTAACAGTCAGGGGTCCCTTTACCTTTACCTTTAAGCATCTCAAACTGATTTTCCAGAGCAATAAAAACGTATGTAAAATAACAGTATATGTAAAAACAGTTAAAACAATTGCATGTATTGAGGCACTGAGCAAAATCTTTCCCCTATAATCAGGCCTTTAGCCTTAAACTATCTGTGTCCTTTTAGATGTGGGTGGGATGTTTTTAATGTATTTCTTTCTCCTGTTGGTTTTAATGTATCCATGCGGGGTTGGGTTTTTTGTTTGTTTGTTTGTTTAAATGTCTGTTTTTTTGTAAGTTGCTTTGGGTTGCCCTGGGAAAGTTTAAATAAATAAATAAACAATTTCACTATGGGATTTCCCTGTTCCCTAAGCTCCACTTAGAAGGCTTATTGAAATATGACAAAGAGGTGTTCTTTATGCCAGCTGGGCTGGGTTAGATAAGCCTTCCCCTAACCTGTTGCCTTTCAGATGTGTTGGACTCTGGTGAACAACACAGGAAGCTGCCATATGCAGAATGAAACTGTAGGGCCATTGAGCTGAGGTCTTCTACACTGATTGACAGCAACTCTGAAGCTTTACAAGCAAGGGACATTCTCAGCCCCAGCTGCGGATGCTGAGGATTGGACCTGCGGCCATATGCACCATACCCCTCAACTGTCCTGATTTGAGTGGGGCATCCCAGAATCACAGAAGCCACCCCGGCTTCTATTTAGATTCCGAGATGTCCTGTTTTGGCTCCTGGAGGAGTGCAGTCCTGAAAGACGCATGTCCCGATTTTCCTCTGTGGCATGTTGGAAGGTATGTATGCATGCAAAGCAGCTGCTTTGCCCCTTCTTCATCACCTCCCATCATCCCTGAGCTTTGGTCATAGCAGCTGGAACAGCTGGGAGATGCAGCCCAAAACATCTGGAGGACCCTAGGTTAGAGAAGGCAGGCCTAGGAGCACAACATCCAGCTGTGTCGAAATCATAACGATGAAACTAACAATATTAGAAAATAGACTTCGGGGATCTGGCAGCAAGAAAGGGGAAGTACAGGTGTTTGCTGACAGTACATATCTCTTCACCAGAAGTTGGCCCGCCTCTGTTATGTTCTTCCCTTCCATTTACTACTTGAGTGTAAAGGTTATACATTTACAAAAGCAAACAAAACATGACACCCTGCCAGAACATCACAGAGCATCCTGGCTTGCTCTATTAAATATTAACAAGTAAAACACAACTGCCTACTTTCTGAGTACTGTATGAGAAAGGAACAATATGTACAGGAGCTCTGCTCTTTAATGAGGGAAACGGTGCAAATTGTATATTGTTCTCCCTTCATTTTCAAAAAAAAAAAAAGTCATTAAATGCAACAGATCTAGGAAAGATGTAAAGTTAAATCTGTTGTGCATTTTCTGTAGTCCTGAAATGTTCTAAAGATTCAGAGTGGTGAATCCAAGGACCCGCATATAGATCAGAGAAGTTACAGTATATGCAGGAAGGCACTTCTATATATTTCATCTCACTTACGAGTTTTCTTTCAGTTAACTCTAAATATCAGAACATGAGAAAACAGCATATATCACAAATATGAAACAAATCAAAGATGCATTCATGTCAAAACAATAATCTTCAAAGCCTATTAAATTAATTTTAGTATGTTACCTGCCAATGCACAAAAAAGCTATTGAGCAGGGCGGCTTTCAGTATGCTCACTTAACGCCACTCTGCCCAATTATCTATCTCTTTTTCCTTCTTCCCCAAAGGCCAACATGCCTACCCAGGGTCTTCTCCTGAGTGTCAAAAGATGTCTGAATCATCCCAGATTTTTTTTTATATATATAAATATTTATTAGGTTTTCCAATTTTATACAAACACAAAAAGAAAAAGAAAAAAAATATTAAAAACAAGTCAATTTCAGTAACAATTTTTCAATAACATGTTTCTTTGACTTCCTCATACCTCCCCTTCTTGTTTTCTATTTCAAATTGTTAATCCAGCAAATCCTAATCTCTTAACATTCCTTTTAAAATAACACCTTATTTTCCAATCAACTTTTTAAATTTTATAACTTAAACAATTTTAATCCCTGTTATCTTTATCATAACAGCTAGAAACCACAAAAATTCAATCCAGCATCTTTTCAGAGTTCATTAATTTTGTAATATTTCTGTAAATAATCCTTAAATTTCTTCCAATCTTCTTCTGCCGACTCTTCTCCCTGGTCGCGGATTCTGCCAGTCATTTCTGCCAGTCCCATACAGTCGATCAACTTCATCTGCCATTCCTCCAGAGTGGGTAGATCTTGAGTCTTCCAGTGCTTTGCTATAAGTATTCTTGCTGCCGTTGTAGCATACATAAAAAAAGTTCTGTCCTTCTTTGGCACCAAATGGCTGACTATGCCCAAGTGAAAAGCCTCTGGTTTTTTCAAGAAGGTATACTTAAATACCTTTTTCATTTCATTATAAATCATTTCCCAGAAAGCCTTAATCTTTGGGCACGTCCACCAAAGGTGAAAGAATGTACCTTCAACCTCCTTACATTTCCAGCATTTGTTATCGGGCAAATGATATATTTTTGCAAGCTTGACTGGGGTCATGTACCACCTGTATATCATTTTCATAATATTCTCTCTTAAGGCATTACATGCCGTAAATTTCATACCTGTGGTCCATAACTGTTCCCAGTCAGCAAACATTATGTTGTGTCCAACATCTTGTGCCCATTTAATCATAGCTGACTTAACCGTTTCATCCTGTGTATTCCATTTCAGCAGCAAGTTATACATTTTTGACATAATCTTAGTTTTAGGTTCTAGCACTTCTGTTTCTAATTTAGATTTTTCCACCTGGAAGCCAATTTTCTTGTCCAAATTGTAAGCCTCCATTATCTGAAAATAATGGAGCCAGTCTCGCACTTTATTTTTTAGTTTCTCAAAGCTCTGCAATTTCAGTCTATCTCCTTCTTGTTCCAAAATTTCCCAATATTTTGGCCACTTGGCCTCCATATTGAGCTTTTTCTGGGCTTTCGCTTCCATTGGTGACAACCACCTTGGGGTCTTATTTTCCAGTAAATCCTTGTATCTGATCCAAACATTAAACAAAGATCTCCTAACAATATGATTTTTAAATGCTTTATGAGCTTTAACCTTATCATACCACAAATATGCATGCCATCCAAAAACCTTCTAAATCCAAAATGTCTGTGTTTTCAAGAAGCAGCCAGTCTTTCAACCAGCAGATGAATCATCCCAGATTTTTCATCCCAGATTAGAGATGGGGATAATTCCAGGTTGGTTAACTACTCCCTCTCCTTCTTCTTCTTCTTCTTCTTCTTCTTCTTCTTCTTCTTCTTCTTCTTCTTCTTCTTCTTCTTCTTCTAATTTATATACTATGGCGGTTCACATAAAAGGATCACAGTATATAAAATAAAATAAAACTAAAAGCAATAACCCAATAATACCCCGCCACATATTAAAACGGTATGGGGTGTTGATCAGGTCAACCAAAAGCCTGGTTAAAAATGAATGGTTTTCCCTGGCACTGAAAGGTGTATAATGAAGGCACCAGGTGAATTTCCCTGGGGAGAGCATTCCACAGACGGGGAGCCACTGCAGAGAAGGCCCGTTCTCGTGTTGCCACCCTCTGGACCTCTCGAGGAGGTGGCACACGAAGGAGGGCCTCAGAAGGTGATCTCATGGTCCCGGTAGGTTCGTATGGAACGAGGCAGTCCTTTAATCTGAACTTATTAATTCACACAACTGAAATGTGACATCCCTTGAAATACTATGATTTGCTTCTCCAACCAAAAATATATGGATTGGAGGGGTGCATCGTATTAGGAAAAAAATACTGCAAAAATGTGTACATTTGAAGAAATGAACAATGGAATGCGAGCACATATTCATAGGGATTTTGGGGGGGACACAGGGGAAAGAGAGGATCAGAAGTTATATTTCATAAGTGCAATTCACTCATGCACCATCACATTCAGACCCAAGTAAGGAAGCAGTCATGCCCTGTCTAGAATGCAGCAGACTTCATTCTGGAACCTGTAGGCTGGTCTGGGACTGTCTTCACCCATCTAATGGAAAAGAACTATTAGGGCTGAAGGCAGAAATGTGAGCTCAGGGGTATTTTTGTGAGTTCTGGAGGAGCCGCTTCTTGCTTTGCAGGCCTTTTTTCCACTTGGACTTTGAGGATGGAGCCTTGATTGGCTCCAACTCCAAAAGCGGAGGCTTCTGAACTGTCTCTTGGGCTGGGGTAATGTTTAGGGGTTTTTGTTGGGGTGGGAGCGGGTTTGCTCCTGTTATTGATATTATTTTTTCGTATCTTTATTTTTAGATCTTGTTATAATTTATGTGGAAATTGTTTGATCTCATACTGTATTTTTGATGTGTTTTATATACAGTGGTACCTCGGGTTAAGTACTTAATTTGTTCCGGAGGTCCGTTCTTAACCTGAAACTGTTCTTAAGCTGAAGCACCACTTTAGCTAATGGGGCCTCCTGCTGCTGCCGCGCTGCAGGAGCCCGATTTCTGTTCTTATCCTGAAGCAAAGTTCTTAACCTGAAGCACTATTTCTGGGTTAGCGGAGTGTGTAACCTGAAGCGTATGTAACCCGAGGTACCACTGTATTGTTTATGACTGCTTTTGTAATTATGCAAATATTTCATGCTGTAAGGCTCCTTGAGCATACAAATAAAAGGATAATGAAAACATACATGATTACTGGCAACTCTGTTTCAGCACCCCTATGTTGCACACAAGTGAATTCTCCAGGGGTATCAAAAGGTAGCTCATCTGTATTAAAAATATTGGGATATTCTGTTCATGGAGAATCTTGCCTGATAAGGATACAGATTTGAACCTTAGGCATTTTTTTTCCTGCTGGAGAAGAATTGACTGGACTACTCAAAGAAGGGTCAATCGCCTCCGCATTTCTCATGACTGTTTTCCACCCTTTTCTCAAGCTGGCAAGTTGTTTTTGCCTGGAGCCGGAATATTGCTCATTAGCAGAATGGCACAGGTACAGGTGGCAATGTCAGTCCAGCTTATGAGCTCTCCATCTCCTAGTTAACTCTGTAACTTTAGGATAGCAGTTGAGCAGCTCTTTTTCATGGAGCGAAAACAATATTTGCAGAGTTCATGCGGCAAACAAGCATGGGTTGAATGCGTTTACAAAAACAGACAACGCTAATTGCTTCGGGGCAAGTCTGGGGATTTCCCCCCCCACACCTGGAACCAGCATAGATCGGTAATAAAACTCACATTTTGTGGTGCACAGATGGAGGAACAAACAATTCCCCCACTTCCCACTCCCTGCTATTGATTCCAAAATTGAATTCAACAGGCAGATACCTACATACATTAAAAAACAACAGCAGCCCATCACTAAACACCTGGGAAAGAAATGATGATGGATAACATCTCAAGAGAGTTCTGATGACCCTCAAAGAGACTGATATGCTAATGCTTTCCAAACACCACATCTAGGTAATGGATGATGAGGTTGATTGACTTTTAATTTTCCTAAACAATATTCACACCAGAGCAGGGATGGGGAGTATGTGACCCTCCAGATATTGGACTTCAATTCCCATCATCCCTGTCCATTGACCACACCAACTATGGCTGATGGAAATTGTTTACATCCCCCCCCCCAGTAAAAATACTGATGAGATCAAATATTGAATAGAAACTTGACATACAGTTGATCAAAATAAATACAACCAGCAGTTTAATAACAGATTGGCACAATAAAATGACACACAAATTGCATGTTAAAGCATGATCTGCCCTTTGTATATGGACCTATGGTGGAATAATATCAGGTTAATGATTTATTTAGACACGCAGGTGGCGCTGTGGGTAAAACCTCAGCGCCTAGGACTTGCCGATCGTCAGGTCAGCGGTTCGAATCCCCGCAGTGGGATGCGCTCCCGTTGCTCGGTCCCAGCGCCTGCCAACCTAGCAGTTCGAAAGCACCCCCGGGTGCAAGTAGATAAATAGGGACCACTTACTAGCGGGAAGGTAAACAGTGTTTCCGTGTGCTGCGCTGGCTCACCAGATGCAGCTTGTCATGCTGGCCACGTGACCCGGAAGTGTCTTCGGACAGCGCTGGCCCCCGGCCTCTTAAGCGAGATGGGCGCGCAACCCCAGAGTCGGACACGACTGGTCCGTACGGGCAGGGGTACCTTTACCTTTACCTTTAATGATTTATTTAACAGCGGGGAGGATGTAGCTGTGTGCGTTTTCAAAAATGAAGAGTCAGAACAGTATATGCTGTTTGTGACCTCCAGATTCAGCATTGGAATATCAAGTGTTGGAAGTGGGAATGGCTTTCAGATCCTGTTTATAGGTCTCCCAGAGGCACCTGCTCAGCCTGTTGTGAGAGACAAGATGCTGTAGTGGATGAGCCTGATTCACCCAGGCACTACAAATGCCCTTATAGATTCATGTGTGCTACTCTTGTATCTCAAATCACATGCAAAGGTTTTGCCAGGATGCCTGTTACTGTAAGTTGGTGTAGAATAAGAATAAGAATTTGACTCCCAAGGTAGATCTTTGAATGCCAAAACTCCAGGAAGGGTTTAGAAATTCATAGGTCTTGCTTGGAACCAGATGCATGCCTCAATTTGCTAGGGAAATCAGATGTTTTTGCAACAGTGAGTGAGAAGTAGGTTTCAGGTTTCCATTTGGAAAACAATAATTATTTGTATTTTATCAATTCCTGAAAGAAGCCATGAACTGAATAATAATGATAATGATAATAATAATAATGATAATAATGATATTTATTATTTATACGCCCATCTGGCTGGGTTTCCCCAGCTACTCTGGGTGGCTCCCAACAGAAAACTAACGACACAATAAAAGGTCAAACATTAAAAACTTTCCTAAACAGGGCTACCTTCAGATGTCTTCTAAAAGTCAAATAGTTGCTTATCTTTTTGACATCTGATGGGAGGGCGTTCCACAGGGTGGGTGCCACTACCGAGAAGGCCCTCTGCCTGGTTCCCTGTGAGGGAACTTCTCACGGTGAGGGAACCACCAGAAGGCCCTCAGAGCTGGATCGCAATGTCCAGGCTGAACAGTGGGGGTGGAGACACTCCTTCAGGTATATTGGGCCGAGGCTGTTAAGGGCTTTAAAGGTCAGCACCAACACTTTGAATTGTGCTCAGAAACGTACTGGAATCATTTCCAGCCTAGCTGCATTCATTTCAAAAAAGCTTAAGCAGTATGTGTATGTTCGAGTCCAAAGTAAGCTATCGTTAACGCCATTCCTTATCGCAGCATCTGGATATGCAGGCAAACAGGAAAAGACCCAAGGGTCACCGTTACTAACTTTCATTTAGTAGGGGGCAGGGATCCATTAGAAATACACGATTCCCTGTTTTCCCCCCAAAGATAACAATTTTTGTTATCATTATTATCCATTATAGTGTTCCAAAAGGAAGTTGAAAAGGAGAAGGAATGTGCATATTTTGGACACACACAAGCATGTATTATAAATGTTGGAATAACAAACTTAGGGTATTTGATAGTTCCTTGATAAAATGAAGGCTGTAGGCACAGAAATATCAGTAAAGTGGAGACTTGAGAACTTATTGTGTTTACTTCCATACCATTTACACCTGTGCTGTAAAAAATTAATACGTTAAAAACGTATCTCATGCAAATTTGGCTTAATTGTGCTGATTTTTTTAAAAAACGGTCTCTGCTCTAAATGTGTGCATGCACAGCTGTCAGAACAAATAAGATGTTCAATGCATAGTCACATAAAGGAAAATTGCTGCCCTGTCAAATGACTGATAATTGTACAAATCAGTTGTTTGCTTAGGTAGGAGCCTGTGGATATGACCAGTGTTTAAATGCAAACCTCCTTAATTCACACTTTCTGAAATAATACGCAAACTGAAATACAACCATCCTTCAATATTTAAAAAGGTAAAGGTAAAGGGACCCCTGACCATTAGGTCCAGTCGTGACCGACTCTGGGGTTGTGGCACTCATCTCGCTTTATTGGCCGAGGGAGCCGGCGTACAGCTTCCGGGTCATGTGGCCAGCAGGACTAAGCTACTTCTGGCGAACCAAAGCAGTGCACGGAAACGCTGTTTACCTTCCCGCTGAAGCGGTACCTATTTATCTACTAGCACTTTGACGTGCTTTCGAACTGCTAGGTTGGCAGGAGGAGGGACCGAGCAACAGGAGCTCACCCCGTTGCAGGGATTCGAACCGCTGACCTTCTGATCGGCAAGTCCTAGGCCCTGTGGTTTAACCCACAGCGCCACCTGTGTCCCTTCAATATTTACATCTCATCAAATTTTGCAATTTGGTTCCCCAAAAAAGTACAAAGATGCAAAGGCTAAAGAGTTCCACATGCCAGAGCTTCTACCCTCTCTATCATTGGGAGGAAGTCTCACAAGGCTTCCTCCTTTACAGAGGCATTTCAGGAACTTCTTGCATGGCTCAGTGAATTGGAGTGAGTTCTGGAGATATTTGTAAGAGGTTCCTACATTGATGGTATCCCTCCTACAAATCCAAAAGGAAAGGATGCAGGCTCCAAGTGCTCTGTTTATAAGAAACATACATCCTTCTGGAAATCCTAATGAGGCTGCAGGGTTTTGGCTCTCGGACATCATCTTTTATACCCTCCGAACTAAAACATATGCACTATCAATCACTAAACAATCAGATAATTACAATAACAGTCATAACCCACACATACTGCTTTGTACCAATCAAGAATCCATTAATACTTCTTACAAACCAACCCCAACCTTCTCCTTATACTAATGCGCAGTTAAGTATATTTATTTTTCAGTGTCTTGTTGATTAATTACTACATTCAATTAGGTGCATAACAAAATTGCTTTCCTTATCTGTGATCAGTTATACTAATGACCTTAGGTTACATAGGAGTACATACTCCTAGCATTCCTTTCAGTGGCCAATGAGGTTAACTCGAGGCATGGCTATTACTAATTAAAAACTTTTGTCTCCTTAACAGTTTTTTAATTCCACACCAAGACTCCATGGTATAACCAGCCTTATATAACCAGCATGCTTAAATCTTTTTGATACATGAATGGGTTAATATCATAGAGCAAATTATCCTGCCAGGCCCTTTCAATCTACCTGAGAAACTCAAAGTTTGAAGAACTTGGAGCTGGTTGCACCAAGCTCAGACTGCATGGATCTTAAAAATCCCTCTTATGTTCCTATACCAAAAAATTATGCAATTTCACCACCGTAACTATGGCAAATTTTACTGCTTATGCAACTTTTCTGAATGCTGTGTGGAAAAGCACATGAATCTGATCTTTGGAGACTTTGTAAGTTAACCATTTTAGAATTCTCAAACATGTGTTCTTTTTCTATGCTGGAGGAAGTGGGGAACTTTGCAAGGAACTTAAAAGGGCATATTTTAAAAGTATAACTGCCTATATAAACAAACTTTACTTTGCTGAATATTTTGTGATTTAAAATCTCTGCTGGTATTCTCTTATCAAAGAATACTTGCTCCAAAACTGGATTTAGGCATCCAGGAAATGACCTTTTATACCTATTTTCTCTTTGCCACCAACACAAAGTAAAGAAAACCTGTCTCTTCTCTACTAGAAGAGGTTAGGATGAAATTACTACACAACAGTCAATGCTAATGTCAAATATAGAGTTTTAACAAAACAAAATGGAGTACTCACAAGGAGATACATAGGGAAATAGGCAATTTTCCTTCATGTGACTATGCATTGAATATCTTATTTGTTTTCTCTTCAATCTCTTCTATTGATTTTTCCCTGTCCAGGTTTTAACTTGCCCATAGCGGTGAGTGAAGCTGGTGTGTTTTGGTAATGAAACATTGCATGGAGAGCACATGAATTACTTATATTTCTAAATACTGCTTAGATTTGAACACACACACACACACACACACACACACACACACACACTTGTGCCCAATAGTTTAGGAAGTTATAATCTATGTAAATGCATTTATCCTACTTTTTAGCAATTCTCTTAGCCAGGATGCCATTTCTCCAATTTTTCTTGAATCAATCATGACAAGAGGTTGGCTTCTGAAGAACACAGAATACTATGTGCTTCCTCTGTTTGATTTATACAGTGACATTCTCCACCCAAGTTTTCAGTGTAATTGGATATTCATTACTCTCAAACAGTCCTAAACAAACCAACTACAGCTTCTATCTCAGAAGCAGAGAACCTATGTATGCCACAACAGCAGCAAGAATACTTATTGCAAAATATTGGAAGACACAAGATTTACCCACTTTGGAAGAATGGCAGATGAAGGTGATGGACTATATGGAATTGGCGGAAATGACCGGCAGGATCCGAGACCAGGGGGAAGAGTCAGTGGAAGAAGATTGGAAGAAATTTAAAGAGTATTTACAGAGATATTGTAAAATTAATGAATTTTAGAATAATGTTGGATTAAAATTAAGAGGTTTCTAGCTGTAATGGGTTAAAAGAATATGAAAAAATGGGTTTATAAAAGCAAAATATTAAGAACACAACAATTTAAGAATAAAGATTTGGGTAGAATAAAGAGGGAAACAAATTGCTGAGTTAATAAATTGAATTGGAATACAAAAAAGAGAGGTATGAGGAGGTCCAAGAAACAAGTAAATGAAAAATAATGTGATGGAAAGATTTTTTTTTCTTTTTCTGTTTGTTTTTATCTTTTGTAATGTAAAAATCTTAATAAAAATCTTATAAAAAAAAAAAAAAAACAGAAGCAGAGAACCTAACAAGAGCCTGCTTGATCAGGCCAGATTCCCAGTGTCCTCTTCTCACAGTGGCCAACCAGAAGGCCCTCAGAGCTGGACCTCAGTGTCCAGGCTGAACAATGGGGGTGGAGACGCTCCTTCAGGTATACAGGACCGAGGCCATTTAGGGCTTTAAAGGTCAGCACCAACACTTTGAATTGTGCTCGGAAACGTACTGGGAGCCAATGCAGATCTCTCAGGACCGGTGTTATATGATCCTGGCGGCCACTCCCAGTCACCAGTCTAGCTGCCACATTCTGGATTAATTTCAGTTTCTGGGTCACCTTCAAAGGTAGCCCCACGTAGAGCACATCGTAGAGTGGGAGATAACTAGAGCATGCATTACTCTGGCAAGACAGTCTGTAGGCAGGTAGGGTCTCAGCCTGCATAGCAGATGGAGCTGGTAGACAGCCACCCTGGACACAGAATTAACCTGCGCCTCCATGGACAGCTGTGAGTCCAAAATGACTCCCAGGCTGCACACTTGGTCCTTCAGGGGCACAGTTACCCCATTGAGGACCAGGGAGTCCTCCACACCCGCCTGCTCCCTGTCCCCAAAAAACAGTACTTCTGTCTTGTCAGGATTCAACCTCAATCTGTTAGCCGCCAACCATCCTCCAACCACCTCCAGGCACTCACACAGGATGGATCCTTTATGTCTACAGCAGCTGTGGGAAAACTTTGGCCCTCCATCAATTTTAGGTGAAAGGTAATACAGAAATGTTGCTGGTATGTAAGTAGGTAGGAGCCAAAGACTTAAGCATTGTTCAGGCCACAATGCTCATGCAATTCTTATCTCACAAAGAGAGAGACATGCTACATGCATTTATGCCTCCCCTGTGTTCCATGCTTGCTGCTTTCAGTTGTTCTCCTTGCACTGGGGAAATTTGAAGCAGAGAAGCCTGCTGAATGCATGTCAGCTGTTCCTGTGAGCTGGAACCCTGCATGTTCCTCCAATACATGGATAGCATGGGGACAAGGATGCTAAAAACCTGAGCAGAGCTCACACATATGAAAAGGCGGCATATAAGAGCAGCATCAATTGGCCCAAAGTCTCATGAGATATGCCCAGTAGATGTAAGAGTAGTCCTGTTCATGAACAAGATTTCCCTGTGTCCTTCTTCCTAGTCTAGCCTCTCTTGAACTGATTCCAAAAAGCTGGTTTTGAGTCAAGGACTCCTTGCGGGGAATGTGGATTACAGTTTTCAAGTTGTAACACATGAAATGAGGGGAATTCCACCTTGCAGAAATGGAACTGCCTTCTGCTCCTTAAAGGGGGTCTCTGGATCCTAAAGATTAGTTGTGTGATATAACAGAAAAGGGACAATTCTGCCCATTCAAAGTGATGTGGGCACATATTTGATTCTCCATGGAAATGAATGGGCATTGGGAATGGTATTTGGAATGAACTAATTCAGATTAACTAATTCACTGAATTAATTCAGAAGCATAGAGCATAGACAACAAAAGTTAGGCTATCCCTGTCCAGATAGGGGCACAGCTTGGTCACCAGCCAAAGCTGGTGAGAGCCAAGGCTGAGCAAAATAAATAAATAAATCATTGCTCACATTACACTGTGTATGTCTTTTGATGTTTTCTCAGTCTTCTTAGGTATACTTTGTACTTCAGCTTGCAAAATTCTGAAGGCTGAAATTAATACAGAGGGTCACATGAATGAATTGTTGAATTAAACTGTGAATTGAACTAGAACAGAATTTGTTCCTTTTTGGAGGGGTGAACTGGAACTAATTCCTTTTCAAAACAAACTTTTCAAGCGCTAGTCAGGAGAGCTGTGTGTGAGTCATGGAGACCCAGTTCCCAAAACAAATAATTGTGCAGCTTTAATTTTTTTAAAGAATGATTTTCTTTAAATTATCTATCTTCCCAAATGATCGTCTGCTGCCTAAAAAAGATATATCTCTTTTCTGAAAAGAGAGAACACGCCTGGTTCCTGTTGATTTCCTCTTTGGTTACAAAATCCTGACTCAGGGTGCTGGAAAATGATTTTTCTCAGTATGCATGAGCAGATATATATCTCATCCCTTTGTACTGTCATGTTGGTAGTCTAACAAGCTGAAAATGCGAGTGTGAAAGGAGAAGACATTTTGGGATCATAGAAACAGGCAGCTAATTTATTACCGAGACCTACTTCCCTGACAATCTGTAAAAGCTGGATGTGACCCCTTTGGGGATATTTTTACTTGGCAGATGAAGGAAGATTCCCTAACCCTTTATGATACCATGTTCTGCTGTCATTGCAATTGTCACTTATCTAATTGGTTAGCACTACATTCCAATGCAATTTATTGTTATTTAGAACTCTCTCAAACTGACATTCAACACTCTTGTTTTGAGGAGACATGCTCTAGCGAAAAGGCACAGAGCAGCAATCATGTCCCCATTCAGCAATTTTAATGAAGTGTCTGCCATGTTTCAGTTACGTGGTCCATAATCAAATATCAGATGCATGAAATGGGCTGGGGATGGAAATCCAAAGGTCCATTGCACCCCTTTGCAATAAAAAACAAATACATGGCCCTCGTGCCAATCTGCTGTCGTGAATAGCCTGCATATCTGGGGAAGAACTTGTTGTCAGATGTTCTCATATTCCCTTCAAGAGGGCCTCTGATTGGCATGGAGAGCCTTACAGAACCCAAACACTGTCAGGTGACACCACAACATCCCTGTTAAGTGAATTCACTTGATATACTTTTAAGACACCGTGGTCATCTTAATATTGATTCACATGTTCCAAGGCTGGTTCAAAATGGTGCTGTGCCAAAGGTTCACACAACATTTTCCTGACCATTTGGTGGAAATGCAGGAGTGAAGTAAAGATTGCTTCAAATAAAGGTGGACGGTAGGTGAAATTTTCAGTAATAAAATAAATTTTGAAGGATTTCAAAGGATTTGAGGTTAAAATCACCTTTTTAGTGATTCAGAGTTCTCCACAACTGACTTATGAGCAACAGCTCTTTCCTAAAAATGTTCCTTTAAGAACATCTTATTGCCCTTAAAATGTCAGAAAAGTGCCCTCTCACTTACATGGTTACATGGATGAGCTGCCCAGCTAGAAGTCTATTGTAAGAAGGTCCAAGACTGCAGGGGTTTCCCCTACAATGAATAGTAAAGAAAGACTCATCAGCCACCTTGCTGCAAATGGTTGGAAATCACAGGTGAGGAGAGCACTGTTGCATTCAGGTCCTGTTTGTGGGTTTCACATAGACTTCTGGTAGCCACTGTGCAAGGAAGATGCTGGACTACATGAGACTTTGGCCTGATCTACCAGGACTCTGCTTATGTTCTTAAATTAAAGCAGGTATGCTAAACCTCCAAGTATCCCTATTTTCCAGGGACATCCCTGGTTTAGAGAAGCTGTCCGAGTTTCTTTTTTAAAAAAAATATTTTATTTTAAAATTTTACAATATAACAACAATTTTCCATTCTTAGTAACACCATATTCATTTGTTTGACTTCCCCTCCCCCCTCCCTGGTTTTCTTTTCTTTTTCCTGGCATATAATTACTTTTTCCATTTAATTTCTAAATATTTTTAAACCCAATTATAAAATTATAAAATTACTTCATAAATGTTACATCAATCCTGCTAATGTTTTAACATGCTTACAGTGTTCCTTAAAACAGTCTATACATTTCCCCCATTCTTGACTGAATTTTTTCTCATCTTGATGCCTGATCTTCACGGTAAGATTAGCCATTTCAGCATAGTCTATCGTTTTTGTTATCCATTCTTCTTTCATTCGGACCTCTTCTTTTTTCTATTTCTGGGCAAATAAATGATCCTGATTTGATCCTGGAATATCCCACTTTTCCTCAGGATGTCCCTATTTTCATTGGAGAAATGTTGGAGGTTATGGAGTTATCCAACCCCCAAACTGTCTGAAGGCAATCTGGTATAGGGAAGGTTTTTTAAAAAATGTTTAATGTTTTATTATGTTTTTATATATGTTGGAAGCTGCCCAGTGTGGCTGGGGCAGCCCAGTAAGATGTGTGGGGTATAAATAGTACAATTTTCATTATGGAATTGGTTGTCCCTATTTTCATCAGAAAAATGTTGGAGGATATGGTATGTGACCTATGATGAGACTTGGTAAGAGGGTATATTAATTTTATTTAATCCTCTAGAGACTCCCGTGTGTGGGTTAACAACAAAGGAAAACAGCTGCAAACCGGTATTCCAAAGAACAGGGCTTAGCAGTCTCTCTGACAGGCAACCCACCCCCCAGCAGAATTTAATTCTCTTTTTTTTTAAAAAAAAATATTTTTATTCAAAAGTTTTTCCATGTAAACACGACATACATAGACATACAAAAACAAAACGAAACAAAAAACATGTACCATTTCGTATCCTAATTTCTTATACCTTCCTTCCCCGACTTCCTCATACCTCCCATTTCTGTATTCCAAATTCTTATCAATTGTTCAGCAAATCTTCCCTTATTTTAGTTAAAGTTTAGACTAATCTTCCTTATTCTCCTTGTCTTAACCATTACTAATAGTAACCATTTACTTTCTAATCCAACATCATTCTAACTTTCATTAACTTTATAATATTTCTTTAAATAGTCCTTGAATTTTTTCCACTCTTCTTGCGCTGTTTCTCTTCCCTGGTTTCGGATTCTGCTCGTCATTTCTGCCAAACCCATGTAGTCTATCACCTTCATCTGCCATTCTTCCAGTGTGGGTAGATCTTGCGTCTTCCAGTACTTCGCGATGAGTATTCTAGCTGCTGTTGTAGCATACATGAAAAAAGTTATATCTTTCTTTAACACCCCTTGGCCGACAATACCCAAGAGAAAGGCCTCTGGTTTCTTGGTGAAAGTATATTTAAATACCTTTTTAAGTTCATTATAGATCATTTCCCAGAATGCCTTAATCTTTGGGCACGTCCACCAAAGGTGAAAAAATGTACCTTCCTTTTCTTTACATTTCCAACATTTATTGTCAGGCAAATGGTAAATCTTTGCAAGCTTGACTGGGGTTATGTACCACCTATAGATCATTTTCATAATATTTTCTCTTAAGGCATTACATGCCGTAAATTTCATCCCAGTGGTCCACAACTTTTCCCAGTCAGCAAACAAAATATTATGACCAATGTCCTGAGCCCATTTAATCATAGCTGATTTAACCGTTTCATCTTCTGTATTCCATTTCAGCAGCAAGTTGTACATTTTTGACAAATTCTTAGTACTGGGTTCTAGCAATTCTGTCTCCAGTTTTGATTTTTCCACCTGGAAGCCAATTTTGCTATCCAATTTGAACGCTTCATTTATTTGATGATAATGCAGCCAATCTCTCACCTTCCCTTTTAGTTTCTCAAAACTCTGCAATCTCATTTTGTCCCCCTCCTTTTCCAAAATTTCCCAATATCTTGGCCACTTGGACTCCATATTTAACTTTTTAACTGCCTTAGCCTCCATTGGCGACAGCCACCTTGGAGTTTTATTTTCCAGCAAATCTTTGTATCTGACCCAAACATTTAATAGTGCTTTTCTGACAATATGATTTTTGAAACTTTTATGTGCTTTAACCTTGTCATACCACAAGTATGCATGCCACCCAAAAATGTTATTAAAACCTTCCAAATCCAAAATGTCTGTGTTTTCAAGAAGCAGCCATTCTTTCAGCCAGCAGAAAGCTGCCGCTTCATAGTAAAGTTTAAAGTCTGGCAGGGCAAACCCTCCTCTTTCCTTTGAGTCCGTTAATATCTTAAATTTAATTCTGGGCTTTTTGCCCTGCCAGACAAATTTAGATATATCTTTCTGCCACTTCTTGAAACAATCCATTTTGTCCATTATTTGCAGTGCTTGAAACAAAAACAACATTCTTGGCAATACATTCATCTTTATGACTGCAATTCGACCTAACAAGGAAAGCTTTAAATTTGACCAAATCTCCAAGTCTTTTTTCACTTCTGTCCAAGTTTTTTCATAATTATCTTTAAATAAATTCACATTCTTAGCTGTCATGTTTATACCCAAATATTTCACTTTTTTAACCACAGTCAACCCTGTCTCATTCTGAAACCTTTCTTTTTCCACCTGTGTTAGATTTTTCTCCAATACCTTTGTTTTTGACTTATTCAATTTAAATCCTGCCAATTGACCAAACTCTTGGATTATTTCCAAAACTCTTTTCGTACTAGCTTCTGGCTCTTGCAATGTAAGTACTAGGTCATCTGCAAATGCTCTCAGTTTGTATTGTTTAGCTCCGACCTGAATCCCCTTAACCAACTGGTCCCTCCTGATCATATTAAGCAAAACCTCCAGGACCGATATAAAAAGTAATGGGGAGATAGGGCACCCCTGGCGTGTCCCTTTTTCAATCTTGAATTCTTCTGTGACCACATTATTTACAATTAGTTTAGCTTTCTGTTCAGAGTATATTGCACCTATACCATTCTCAAACCCTTGGCCTACCCCCATCCCCCGGAGGTTCTTCAACATAAAACTCCAAGAAATGTTGTCAAAGGCTTTCTCGGCGTCCACAAATATCAAAACTGCCTTAGTGTTTATGTTCACTTCCAACTTCTCCAAAATGTCAATTATATTCCTTACATTATCCGACAAGTGCCTTTTCGGGAGAAAGCCCGCTTGGTCCCCATGAATCTCCTCCATCAAAATTCTTTTCAGTCTCCTTGCTAAAACATCAGCAAAGATTTTGTAATCCACATTTAATAACGAGATGGGTCGGTAGTTCTTAAGTTGAGTCTTTTCAGTCTCTGTCTTTGGTATAAGTGTAATATAGGCCTCTCTCCACGTATCGGGTGCCTTCCTCCCCTCCATGATCTCATTGCAGACTTCCTTCAAAGGTTGTATAAGCCCTGCCTTTAAGACTTTATAATATTTGGAAGTCAGTCCATCCGGTCCAGGTGATTTGCCCAACGTCATGTTTTGAATGGCATCTTCTATTTCCTGTGCTGATATTTCCTGATTCAAAATTGTCTTACTTTCCTGTGAAATCTCTTTCAGCCCATTTTTCTCGAGGAATTGTTGTATATCTGTTTGTTTTTGCGGCCCTTGTGTGTAGAGTTGTCTAAAGTAGTTCTGAAAACAATTCCTAATTTCCGCTGGGTTGCTTATGTTCTTTCCTTCCACTTCTAAATTTGTTACCGTGTTGAGTTTTTGTCTCTTCTTTATTTGCCAAGCCAATAGCTTGCCACATTTGTCAGCCGATTCAAAAGTCTTTTGTCTCATTTGCTTAATTTTCCACTCTAGTTCTTGATTCGTCAGTTCCATATATTGTGTTTGATAAAGTTTGATTTCTCTTAAGATCTCTTGTGATTTTGGCTTCGATCTTAGTTTCCTTTCCCCTTCTTTTATTTTTTCCAGAATTTTTTCCTTCCTCTCGTTTTGTTTCCTTTTCTTTAATGTATTTTGTTGTATCAAGAACCCTCTCATCACGGCTTTGCTTGCGTCCCATATTATTCTTTTTTCTACTTTAGTCCTTAGATTAATTTCAAAATAGTCTGTCAAGGTTTTTTGGGCCTTCTTACAAATCTCCTCATCTCTAAATAAGGTGTCATTCATTCTCCATCTGAAGGAGCCAGTTGTTGTTTGCCTCATCACCATCTTCACTGCATTGTGGTCGGAGAAAGTTTTTGGGCAGATTTCCACTCTCTTTATGTTTTGCGCCATACTGCTAGTTACCCAAATTTGGTCGATCCTTGTCCATGTCATTTTGGCTTCAGAAAAGAAGGTTCCCTCTCTTTCTAGTGGGTGTTTTGTTCTCCATATGTCAATCAAGTCCATATTGTCAGTCATTTCAAAAAAAGTCTTTGGTAGTCTTCCATCTTTTGTTACTACCTGTCTTTGTGCTTTGTCCATATTTGTTGAAACTACTCCATTCATGTCTCCCATCATGATTAGTTTACAATCCATGTGGTCCATCAAAATCTCATGCAACTTCTTAAAAAATTCAGCTTTCCCTTCATTTGGTGCATAAATTCCCACTATCAAATACTTCTCTCCTTGAAATTGAATTTCAATTGCCAAATATCTTCCTTGGTCATCTTTAAAGATTTGTTTCGGTTGGAGCTTCTCCTTTGCATAAATCACCACTCCTCTCTTTTTTACTCTGTCTGAAGATATAAATTCTTGTCCCAATTTCTTATTTACTAGTAACTTTCTATGAGCTCTTGTCACATGGGTCTCTTGTAAACAAATTAAGTCTAATTGATCTTTCTTCAAAGCATGAAATATATTTTTTCTCCTTCTAGGGATGTTCAAACCGTTACAATTCCAAGTTAGAAGTTGCAGAGCCATGATGGGGTTACTTGCTCTTTCCTCCTACAGCTCCCAATTTTTGTTCCTCGTTTGTCGGTGATTCCTTTTCCGTATCTAATGAAGGATGCCCTTGTCCTGGATAAGTCTCTTTCTGTAGGTCTTCTTCGTGTTCTCCCATAAACTTGTCTTTATCACTCACGGTCTTTATTCTTCTCTTCTTTCCCTTGTATTTAAAAGACAGGCCTTGGGGGAACTCCCACCTGAATGGTATGTAGTTCTTTCTCAGCAGTATCACCAGGTCCTTGTAATGTCCTCTTGCGTCCAAGATACTCTTAGGAATGTCTTTGAAGATCTCGATATAAAAGTCTTCGATTCGAAGGGTTGTTTGATAATGCAGGTTCAATATTTTATCTCGCTCCTCCTTTGATCTTAAAGTTATAAGACAATCTCTGGGTCGATTCTTCCTCTGCCTTGCTCCCAATCTGAAAGCACTTTCTATCTTAAATTCTTCTTTGCCCAGCTCCTGCTTCCAAAAGTCAGAAAATTCTTTTGTCAAATAGTCCACCAGGTTATCTTCTTCCTTTTCCGGCACAAGTCTGATCCTTAGATTTCTCTCCTTGCGTTGCATGTCCTGCATAGAAAGTGCCAGTTCATATTCATCTAGTTTCTTAAACACTGGTGGAAACTTTGCCTCCGCTGCAGTTGCAATTTCTTTGGCTTCCTCAGCTATTTTTCTTGTTGTAGATGATTCTTGCAATATTTGCCCAATTGCTTCTGTATTTGAATTCACTTTATTCCCAAGGTCAGTTATACTTTTTGTATTTGAGTCTATTTTCCCAGAGATTTCTTCAATTTTCTTATTTGTTTCAGCAACTTGTACTTTAGTTTCAGCAACTTGTGCTTTAGTTTCTGCACCTTGTTTTTTAAGTTCCTCCAAAGAGTCATTTATCTTCTCCAATACCTTGGCAAATGATTCTTCTGTAGACATTGTTTTCACTCTTGCCTTTGGAACAGCTGTAATTCCAGAGGCTCCTGATACTGAAGCCCTTCTCTGCATAAAAGAGTCAATTTTATATTGTTTGCCAGATCTCAAAGTTGTTTCCTGTAAATCCCCTTTCTCTTTACCATCTGCCATAACAAAGTCTTTTAGTCAAGGTCATTCCCAGACTCTTGAGCCGTCAAACAAAAGTTCTCATAGATTTCACTCGTTGCTGTAACAATTTGTAGATCCACCAGAGGGCGCAGAGTCAATTTTTACTTCTCCAAGTAAACCCACACTCTCCTAAAAGTAAACAAAACTTTCCTAATCCCTTCCAATTGTTATTTTCTCTTTCTGTGGGGTCTAAAATCAATAGTGTCCTGTAAGTAGCTTTGCAGTGCAACAAAGTAAATATTTCAAGTTGAGAGTAACCCAAGTCAATTAAAGATACTTTTTAACCTTCTTATAGCAACAGTCTTTAGCCGGTTCCTTTCCTCCGAGCGTCCGATCCCAGGTATAAGAACAACGGTATTTGACTCAATTCTTTAAAATTGGCAGAAAAACACTTTAAAATCTTCTCCCCCCCCCCTTCTGCCCTTCGGGGAGGGAGTTCTTTGCTTTGGTGATGAATTTCTTAGCTCCCACAAATTTCCTCTCAAGCAGTTACAGCTGGAATGCCTTTCGCTTTGATCTTGCTACAGAACGGAAAGCAGACTTCCTTTTTAGTGCTTGTCCGTCTCGGTGCCCAATTTCTTTAATTTTGATATCCAATTATATTTTAGCGGTCAATCCTACTCACGGATAGTTGTTTTTTAGTCCAATTTCGCCGGAAGAAATCAGCGCTCTCCGCTAATGGCGACGCGGCTTCTCCTCGCAGGCTGGGTAAGCACGACTCTCAGCACCGCTTCTCACCCCCTCCGCTGATCCGCAGCCTTTAAAAAGGCTATTTCACAGCGTCGGGGGGGCGCAAAGGTGCCCGCCGAGTCTCCGGTTCACAGGCAACGCGCCTGTGATTTTTAAGGGTCCCCGCTCCGCCGTAGCTGACAGGACCCGAACCTACGAAGTAGACCTCTCCCGGAGCTCCGGGTGAGGTCCGCCATTAAGCGCTGGCGCTAACCGGAAGTGCAGAATTTAATTCTCCTCCTTAGGCAAATTACTGAAGCATAGGAATAGGCTATTAAACCTTATTTTATTCCATTCAGCTGCATGAAGCAGCTGACCCCCTTTAACCTCTCCTGCAATGAAACAGACCACACACTGGAGTAAGTTTAAAATTGCTTTACTTACTTATTTATAGAAACAGTCACACATTGTCCTATGCAGCAACAATAAGAAAAGCAGGTAAACATATTCTTGGGTACACAGCAAGATAGCTTCAGACACACTGGGGGCTATTGTGAGGCACACCCTCCCCCCCCAGCTATTTTGTGAAGAAATGGGATGAGGAAAGGAAGAGAACAAATACCTCACTTCCTCCCACACTGAAGTGAGAGGGCATGACCTAACTGAACCTATTCAGTTCAATTTAAAACTCAGTGGTCCTTAACCCCTTCATATACTAACTAGCAACCATGCAGTTATGTTTGATAGCAAAAACTCCCACAACATGCCCATCAGCCCCTTTAAAATGGTGAAGTTCTCTTGCTCCTTGAAAAAAGAGGTAGAAACATAATTTCTATTTTACTGGGAGTGAAGATCTTCGACAGGCTTCCTCAACCTCGGACCTTCAGATGTTTTTGGCCTACAACTCCCATGATCCCTAGCTAGCAGGACCAGTGGTCAGGGATGATGGGAATTGTAGTCTCAAAACATCTGGAGGGCCGAGGTTCAGGAAGCCTGATCTTGGAGGTCTCTCTCTTTCCCACCCCTCTCTCACACATCCTGTGGAGTAAAGCAAACCAATTGTCCAAATCTGCAAATCAGTTTTAACTACAGTGGTACCTCGGGTTAAGTACTTAATTTGTTCTGGAGGTCCGTTCTTAACCTGAAACTGTTCTTAAGCTGAAGCACCACTTTAGCTAATGGGGCCTCCCGCTGCTGCTGCGCCGCCGGAGCACAATTTCTGTTCTCATCCTGAAGCAAAGTTCTTATCCCGAGGTAATATTTCTGGGTTAGCGGAGTCTGTAACCTGAAGCGTATGTAACCCGAGGTACCACTGTATATAAGTTCTGCTTAAACCAGACTCTGTGTACACCCTGGTTACAACCTTCTGATTTCTAAACCTGACACACATTAGAATTGCTCTCTTCAAGCTTGCAGAACTCATCTATCTTTGAGGTTTACTATAAAGCCTAAGCGTCAATTATTGTGACAGAACATTTTAGTGCTTTTACAGGACAAGTCTGTATATTTTCCATCTCTGAAGTCAATGGAGAGTTTTAACAGTGGCTCGAGTTAAATGCATCTCAGGAATAGCAAATACAGTTATAAAATATACAGTTGAGGATTTTTTTTTTTATTTTTGTACATATTTTCATTCGTATTCTATGTAACAAGTGGTAAATTTCTGCTGCAGCCATAAAATCTTTCCTGAGTAAAGGTTGTTCAGTGAGTCCCAAAGGGCTGTTTAGAACTTGAAATGCTAGCTTGGTGAGTAAGAGATGGAGAGATGATGACTAAAAGAATCATCTGGGTCCTAAAGCTGGTGTCGCTTGGTGACAGTTGATTTCCAAAGATGGGCAACCTGTGGCTCTCAAGATACCATTGGACCCCAATTCCCATCAGCCTCAGCTAACATGGCCCATGTACAAACATGATGGGAACTGGAGTTTCCACCAAATAAACTACCAAAAAACAAACACAAAACATCCAAACCAAGTGTGTTAACATGATGTGGAATACATTGCTATGGGTTTATTTTGTATCCTTCAGGATGAAGGGGATTATAACCAATATAATGAATAGATAGTCACCGCTCATTCAAATCCTACCTCTAAACTTGCTCCTTAAACTGTGAAACAGCTTGTACCATCAGCAGGTTCTTCCTAATGGTTCATTTAAATACCCTTTCCTTGTAATCTGAACCAATTGGTTTGGAAAGGTTTGACTTTCTCTTTGAAGTCCACTTTTTGTCAGCATTTATCAAGTGGGAAAACATAATGCAGGCTGTTTCTGTACCTATCTGCAAATATAACTTTTCCCACTCCAGTAGTTATAGCAGTGCTAGCTTCAACAAAACTGTTCATCAACCAAATCTGCTACCCCTGAGGCTCAGAGAGTGGGGGATAAAATGATATTTATATATTGCAGGTGTGGCTCACTCATCCACAGAGCAAAGCCTACTAGATCTAGGCAGCTGGTCTCTACCATGTTTTTTTAAAAAAAATCCTTGCCAGCTTAATAGGCTTAGCCTCCTTTCGTACATGCTGCCCCCACACTTTGAAATCCTTTAAAGCACCATATAATGTAACAAGGTGCATCTTGTTATGCTGTAGCCCAACAGAAGAGCTCAACCACCATATGCACATCACACTGATTGTTAGCATTGCATGGAAGCACATGACGGGTGAAGGTGGTAATATGAAGAGTTAGATCTGAGATGACTTTCTTTGTTTTTCTCACTGCAAGGCTCTGGAGAATAGAAGCATTACATGTCCTTAGAGGCCCTATGTTGACCCAAACCTCTTTCCCTTTTATTGTAAGTACTGGTTCTTAGTTGAGTCGATTTTTCTACATACCTTTGGTATATACCCATATAGTCTTTTTTTACATGCTCTCAAAACTTGTGTAATGACGGTGTAGAGGGGGGTCAGGATCATGACCGCTATCCATGCCCCTGACCTTTGTGCTTCCATTGGCTTTGTCAGCTTAAAGCACACACATTTGCATGTTGGATACATAGAGGTTCTCTTTGTTTGTTTGTTTGTTTGTTTTAAATTTTTATTTCAAAACAAAAAAAATACAAACATCAAATTCAAAATCCATATTCATTTTCTGACATAAGCCTATTACATAGATTACCCAAATTAAAATATATCTAATTGCTCTAGGCTTCCCTTTGCTATATGTAAATACAACGAAATTAACAAATGATATTTGAAATGATATTATAGGTTCCCATATACCCCCACTCCCCTTCACCCATGTGTGATCTCAATATTTTACTTCTTCCATCTTGTTGTGTTGTTATAATTTAATAATTATTCAATTGATTCTATTATTTTCTTGCTTACCCCTGCACGTTTTACATAGAGGTTCTCTTTGAATGGTGACAGTAGTTTGTGCAGCACCCAGATAGTCTGTGTACAACACTCATGAACAAGGTCATTTTTTAAAAATAAATAAATAAATATTAGACAAAATTTCACAGTACATTGGGTCCATTTGAGTACAACAAATATTGCATCTGTGGCTCAGGGGAAAAAAATAACATGATAGAAAAGTAAAGGAGATTGAATGGGAATAAAGCTATTAATTAGGGAAGCCTTATCATTCTTTCTAAATTAACATGGCACATTATTTTGAGTCATTTTTTAACAGATAAATTATGTCCTCATTAATATATAACAAAAGAAAAGAAGTTATTAGTCTAAACATGTCAAAACCCATTCTGAACTTTAGGGAGGCAATAATGTGTTTGGAAACGCAAAATAAATGGGGACCATACTTCCAGAAATCAGTTTGTCTATGACTGCAGATACCACCTGTCAATACATGGGCTGGATGCACACAGAACCGATGAATGCATCATGATTTGGGCAGGTCACCAGGTATAATCCTGCTTCCCCTTCCAGATGTTCATTGTAAATCAGGAGTGGTTGGTTAACTTGGGGGGGGCATGAGGGCCACATTTGCCCTTTGCTAACCTTCCAGGGGCCACACGTGAATGGTAGGGTGTATCCCTCCCACATTCTCACATGCATGCACACACCATAACACACATACAGATCAGCTGAGCGGGTTCAGCACCTCTCTTTGCTTATGAAGTTATTGACCTGATAACCAAGGAGGGGTTTAAATCTGTCTGCCCTCCCACCCACCCCTGTGCTATTATGATGCTAAACCTCCTAATAATTTGTAACAATTTAACTGCTAAATGGATAAACTCAGACTTAAGGGACCATAGTTTCCTGAAACAGTCGGGAATGGAAATGCAGTTTCCTGTTGATATGTCTCTGCATACACCATTGTTGTTGTTGTTTAGTTCTTCTTTGCTTTCCAAGAAAGAGATGCCAAAGGGTTGGGATCTACGTCCTGGTGACAACAGCTTCTACAGTAAACCCATGGCAAGTTTCCTAACAGGAACCTGTGAGGTTTGCTGAAACGGTCTGATTTCAACTGATTATATCTAAATCCCCCTTCTGTCACTTTGTATTGCTAATGCTATTGTGTACTTCTTTATAACTTTTTTCCCTCTCACCACCTCCCCATGAAATCAATAAAAAATATTAACATGTTGCGAAAGATGCTATATCTAGTCAGAGTTTTGTGAAATCACTTTTGTGTTCATGAATCATTATGCAGCTGTACAACACATCTATCTATATACCTCTCTGCATTTATTTCCTTTTGGGCAAAAACAAAGTCCTTATTTTTATGATGATTTCTCCCCAGGAAAGTCTTATGTGCAGTCATTTTCTTTTCCTGCATGAATGTGGATCAAGTGTATGAGCCCTTCTAAGGATTCCCTCTAAGAACGTGTGATTTCCCTTTCTTAAATCACAGGGAAATAGCACCAATTCCCTTTTTCGTTTTGCTCACTTTCCCAAGGAGTGAAAACTTCCAGGAATTAAGCATGCGGGGGAAGTTTGATTGCGTGGCAAGTCCCGCTCCCCCCTTGTGAAATAAAGACACAGGACACTTTAAGGTTAATGGGCGTAGAAGGCCACAACTTTATTGATTACAGGAATTGAGAGGTATTGGCTTAGGCATTGGTTCCTATCGACTAACCGGCTTCAGCCCAATTGCATGAAGACCGGTAAGGGTTAACCACTTCCTGCTGAAGTACGTCAACTAGGATCCCCCGGGTGTCACCGCTCGGGGGCGTGCCTTAGGCCCACACCTCCATAGGCTTCAGACAGGGCAACGCCCCCCCCGGAATCCTTTACCGGACTACCCTTTGCTTTGGGGGAAGATGATGGTGCTTCCTTTCCCCCTTCATTTGCATAACAATACCCCTGCCAATGCCTAACCGCCAATACCGGGAAAGTTGTGACGTTTGCTACGAGGTAGGTGAAAAACCAAATGGCTGGTGCCAATTTGCCAAGTGGAAAAAATTCCAAACAGGCCCCTTGATAGCGACCAACCGAAGTCCATAGCAAGGTCAGAAGAGCAACTAAAGGGCGGGCAGGGTGGGAAACCTGATCAGCTGGAAAGGCGAAGAGAGGGCGGTCCTTGGGCGTGCCGGGCATAAATAGCCCGGGCCACGCCTCCCTGCCCTGCTGATTGGCTAGGCATGGAGTTTACGCGTCCGAGGATTCCCTCATTCTCGCGGGGCTGGAAGCCAGCCCCCGCGTGTGTGGGGAGGGCGTGGGCCCGCAACCCCACCTCCTCTCCAGCTCGGAAGTGGCTTTCTGTTTGCATTTAAAGGCAAATTATCCAAAATAATACGTGAACCAAAAGAAAGCTATACTTTGAAAGGTGTGCAAAAAATTGTAGACTAAAGTGTGCATAAAGATTTAGTGAAAATAAAAAATGCATTATATTAGGGGACATTTGTTTGCAAAAAAATTATGTTAGTCAAAATCATATACAAAATGTGTATATAAGTTTTTTTTGGTTTTTGCTAAACTGCTGGTGATGTCATGAGCACCTTTTTTTGGAGGGGGTGTAGAAAATGTGGAAAACAGAGCTTAAATTTGGGAGGATGAGAAACTGAGAGGAATCAAACTGGACAGATTTGCCCATTCCTACTGGGAATTGTGTAGTACAGATTTGGTTTCCTTTGGATAAATGAGCACTGGAAACCTACCCAGTTTTGTAATATTTGCAAACATACGAGTGGTGTTTGGGTGCAGCCAAACAGCTTGTGCTCCTACCTTGCAGCAGATTAGCTACCCCAGGGCAGATGCCTGGAAAGAACTTGAATTTGCAAGGTGCTTCTGGCATTTGACTAATTCCCAACTCTCTATGTGTCTCTGTTTCAAATGGCAAAAGTGCTGTCTCTTCACTGGGGATGGAGAAGAATGTCATTCAGTCTGGATTAAAACAAAGAGAACCAGACTAATTCACCGTTCCTCAATTTAAATGTGAATCAGAACACAGTTAACAATTTTGTGATGTGTGCAATAAATGCGTATTTTATGGGGGAAATGCGTACAAAAATCCATATTTAAAGGGAAAATGCATATAACAATTCATATTTTATGGAGGAAATGCATACGAAGTGAGAGAGAAAAGTCAGTTTTGGAGGATAGGTGCATTAAAATATCTACAAATGAAACCCATCTTTTCCCACTATATGGGGTGGAAGAGATTGACCAAAACCATGAAAAATAGGCGTGGAATGGAGTTAAGGTGATTCATCCATCCCCAGTCTTATATACAAAAACTAACACACACACAGATATGACTCATTGAAATACTCATTGAGGTACCAGAAATTTTTTTCCCAATAAGCTGCCCTGTTGTGTATATTCTGACATTAGCTTTAAATCCTTATAGAGAAACCTTCCTCTTCCTCACCCTTCCCCAGGTCCCTCTCTTCCATTCCCATCTGAACAACTTTCTCAAGCACCAGGCATAGAAGAGCATCTGCCTAATAAGTACAAGTCTTCCAGCTGATACAGGGGCACTTGCTGAATGCTGGGCTTTAAAGATTTATCTTGTGTGACCCAGATCAAAAAAAGGATCTGACAGCCAGAGACTGAAAGGACTGTTGTTACAGATAGAGTTGAGAGAGAGAGAGAGAGAGAGAGAGAGAGAGAGAGAGAGAGAGAGAGACTGTGACTGTATGAGAAAATGAAAAGCTCCCATTGCATCAAATCAGAATTGGGCAAGGAGAATGCTAAAATTTAAAATAAGCTAACAACAGAGTCCTATACATGTTTGTCTGCTCATGCAATTCAATATGCCTTACTCCCAGGTAGATATGAAAGTATCTGTCAATTTTGATTCTCCCTGTTTATCATTTTCCCAATCTTAAATTGCATTGTGCACATTTCTGCAGCAATTTGGGTGTTGTTTTTTAAAAACTAATGAAAAATCTTCAGCATTTACTGTCAATTTCTCCTAATAAACACAGTTTTAAGTAATGCACAGACTCATGCAAGCAATTTCTCTTAATACAATGCATTTTGTATGCTATATTCATTGGTGTCTTAGTTCTTAGCCCAATTTTCTCCTAATATGTCCCTTATCCTAAACTTTGCTTGGTTGGAGGTGTGAATCAAAAAAATTCAGATAAGTCCAAATTTTGACGAATGGCTGTGTTTCAGTTCTCATATTGTTTCAGAAACTGCAAATTTTGATTGATTCGGCTTTAAAAGGAAAGGGAATCCAATTTATCCCCCATTCCTTCTCTCAGGTGAGGATTTCAGCCTAAATCAGATTTTGGGGTTGTTGTTTTGTTTTGTTTTTTGTTGTTCTGTGTTGTTCTAGGACATTTGAATTTCAACCTTCCCTCATAATTTAATTTAGTTTTGCCCAAGTTGAGGACACTTTTGACCATAGCTCAAAATGGGACTGGAGGCTGCTTAGCACCATTTTCAGCGTGCTATAATCCAGCCTAGAGAAGCTGTATAGGACGAGGAACTGCTCAACCTCAGAGCTAATTTATTATCTAGCCTGTAGGAAGGTTCTCAATTCAGACATTCTTCAGCTTGAGAAGCACCCCTTTATGCTCTCTTAGCACTCTTCTCCAAGTCTCTCTTTCTTTTTATGCTGAAGCCAAAAACATTGTTTTTAAAAGCCAAAGTGTCAAATGCAAAGTAGATGGAGTTACTCCAACTACTCAAACCCAGCATGGATGTGCTGGTTTCGAGACAAGCAGCATGTGGGCTTCGCAATCTCTGCAAGTTTTCATGCCCACTGGACATGTAAAATTATTGGTGGGAAGTCCTGCAAGCCCTAAGGTTATTGGTTTAAAAGTTTTGCAGAACACCAGGATGTGAAGGAATGTATTGCTCAGAAAACACGGGGCATTTTACACCAAATGATGGAAAGCATCACTAATGTAATTCATAAAGTGTAAAATATTGCATCATGAATATGCAACAGATTTATAAATGACTACATTTACAGATTGATACCTTTGGAATTTGCAAGTTGCATTTAGTTATATTAAAATTCACCATAAATGTCTTTCATAATAAATATTTCTCAAGTAAACTTCAGAGCACTTTTAATCTTATGATAAAAAATTCAGAGACCTAATAAATATTTACTTTAAAAAGAACCACATTGTGGTATCTTAAACTGCAACTTGGTTTCTAGTGTCAAATATGAGGAGAGGGTGGCCTTTAAGAAAAATAATTTGTGGGTGGTAGGTAGGGATGAAATGCATGAACTCTTTAAAAACTCCACTGCATGCTTAGGGAGACTTTTATTAATAAAAAGTTGTGAGATCACTGGTTTAGTAAATTGCATCAGAGCCATTACCTCTCATAATACAGCAATAAATCCAATAGTAGGGATGGGTGACAAATTTGACTGTTTGCAAAACAACCTGATTCACAAACATTCTTCCAAATTTGCACTTCTCTGAATTTTACAATGCAGTTCTCCTGACCAGTAATGTTTATAAAAATACATATATTGGGATGAAGTGTGCATAAAAATGGATATATTAGTGAGAACAGCCTTATAACAGGAGAAATTGATTTCCAAAAAAATGACATATTACACAAAAGTGCATACAAGCATATTTATTTGGCTAACTTCTCAGTAAAATGCTGGTGAATTTTCATGAAACTTCCTTTAAAAAAAATGCTAAATGATGTGTAAATGTGGAGAACTGAATTTGAGACTGGAAAAAGGAAGATTCCACTTCTCTCCCTCTAACTGTCAATCAAAAAGTTTCTAATCAAGGAATCAAACCACTGAATTGGCTAAAGCCAGGAGACCTGGTGATATTTCTAAATAAATAGTTCCAACAGAAAACTAGCTGTAAAGCTACCAGTAAAAATGCAATGACAACAATTTAATGATGTGCTGTAACTTCACACAGCATGTGTCCTTAAGCGTGTGTCAAGAATGCAAAACATTGATTATTTCTGGAAAGTCGGTGCCAACACGCAGAGTGTATTTGTCTTAATTATCACTAACGTACCTGAGGAGTGTGTAGGGATGAGGCAAATTGACACTGATCTGTCAAGTGCATCCTGAAAGGGCTAGCAATGTGAGAGAAACACCTGGAGACTTGCTGAACAGTCCTCAGTTGTCCTCTTGTTTGGAGACAATTTGCATTCAGAAAAGGGAAGCAAGTTCATCCAATTATGTTATGTGTACGAAATAAAGGGATGAAAACTGGCACTTATACTTGAGTCAGGTCATTGCTTCTTTTAGCTCAATATAGTCTACACTGACTGACAGTGGCTTCTAAGGGATTCAGGTGGGCGATGCTCCCAGTGCTACCTGATGATGCCAGAGATTGAATCTGCAGCCTTTGGGTCATAAAAGAGATGCTCCACCACTGAACCCGTCTCTAATTTTTAAGACCAATCTCAAAACATAAAAAATCAGTACACTTAGTACATTCCTTGTTTCTTTGCTACACATCACCTTTAAAGGTAAAGGTACCCCTGATCGTTAGGTCCAGTCGTGAACAACTCTGGGGTTGCGGTGCTCATCTTGTTCTATAGGCCAAGGGAGCTGGCATTTGTCCTCAGACAGCTTCCGGGTCATGTGGCCAGCATGACAAAGCTGGTTCTGGCAAACCAGAGCAGCACATGGAAACTTTGTTTACCTTCCCGCCAGAGCGGTACCTGTTTATCTACTTGCACTTTGACATGCTTTCAAACCGCTAGGTGGGCAGGAGCTGGGACCGAGCAACAGGAGCTCACCCCGTCATGGGGATTCGAACCACCGACCTTCTGATCGGCAAGCCCAAGGAGCTCAGTGGTTTAGACCACAGCGCTACCCACGTCCCTTCCTGATCACCTTTAAGAAGAGATAAAATAGTCTTAATGGAAAAGAGAATACTGATGCACCAGTGTGCATGATCACATGAATTTTGCTTCTT